>NC_136065.1:507428123-508028123 GCF_964261635.1 Lissotriton helveticus | reverse complement strand
ATGTCAGGTGCAAACAGGTGAAAAGGTGAAGATTGTCTCTGCAGCCACGTGGACATGAAGAGGTCGAGGACATCCAGGCATTGGTCACGAGCTGTCCCACAAAGGTTCTCGCTGATGGCGGTGTCGGCAACTTGATAGGAGCAAACAAGCCTTGGCTAAAGCAAGTCACGCAGGAATCGATTCAAGCTTCTCACTCGGACCAGCAAGGTCAGAGCGGGTGCTCCTTTTCAGGGGAGCAAGGGCCAGTCTGGAGCAACCATACCAGTGGTGTAAGTCATAGTTTTCGTTGCCAAGATGGCCACTAGCCACCTGGCAAGTGGCCGGGATGGCACGTCAAGTGGCAAAGTGCAAAAGGGCCCCACGCAGATCGTGGAGATGCTGGGGGGCTGATCTTCGGTGCAAATGCTGCTCGAGGTTGGGGCTTTTTCAAACCCCAAAGCACAGCATCGAGGGTGCCTCGGGTGCTGCGCAGTCAGCTTCTCGGGGGTCTTTCAAGAGGTCCGGTCCCACGTCTCTCGGTGCCTCCACGGGTCCCTTCTTTGCAGGGACTGTGGATCGGGCTGTGAGATGTCTGGGAGTGGGTCTTGTCAGGCTCTGGGCTCGGGGTCCGGCGGGAGGCGGCGGCAAAGCAGACGTCGAGTTGCTGGTTGGTGCCTGTATTCACAGGGTGGTCACTCCTTGGCCACAAGGGAGATTCTCTTCAGTCTTCTGTGCAGCAGAATGTCGAAGTCCAGTTTCTTCTGTATTTTAAGTCGCGTTCAGGATGATCTGAAGTCTCAGGACACAGCTCCTACTCTTATTCCAATTCTAGGTGCCGGATAACCTACTAGGTCCCTCCTCTGGGTGGGACCAGGAAGGGGGGCGGTTACATGCCTTTTCCTTTGTCCAGCTTTGCGCCAGGACTGGGGCTGGAAAGCCCCAGCACCGGTTTGAACTGGCACATGCACGGGGACACCTTGTGTGCCCCAGGCATGTCTGATTCTATTCAGCCCTGTCCTACCCAATACACAAAATCCTGTCTGGGGTGGTGCTAGAACCGCCCAAGGCAGGAAACCCTTTGTCCAAGCTGTCCTCGCTGGAAGGACTCCCAGCAGCAGGAGGTCAGACTTGTGTCTGTGGTGGCAGCATCCATTTTGTGATGCTGAGGCTCAGTTTAACTTTAACCGGGGTTCAGGTTAGGTACATGTCGTGTCCCTCTAGAAGGGTGGAATGCTACCCCCGTCACCAGAACTGGCGAGGGGGTAGTATTCCAATTCGTATGACACCTTACTCGACATGTTTTGATAAAGCCAAACCAAAGATAGCATATAACCGCGAGGATTATAATGCACTTAAGAGTATATGGTATGGCAGTATCATGAAACAGCTAAAGGACATGGTTCCGAAAGCTGCAGACAGGCTCAGCTCATGCCAGAGCACCATCTCACATATTTCCAAGCACTCTGCCTCCAGGATTGATGAGGCCTTCCATAGGAGTGGCTGATAGGAACATATGTGTCCATTTTGGGTTAGGTATAGGCATACTACACCTAAGTAAGGGGTGATTACACCGACTTACCCCAGCTGAGTGATCAGCCAGTTGTGTCAAATATGGAGGCCAGGCCAGGGGTGGCACAATACGTGCTGCAGCCCCTGGTAGGCCTTGGAAGCACCTATGCCCTGGGTACCTGGGTACACTGTTACAGGGGCCAATAAGGTGAACCAGTTCCAATTTCGTAATGCACCTAAAGTGCATTGGCAATAATTTAGAGAGAGAACAGCAGGCTGTGGGTCTGATTAGCAGGCCCACAGCCACATTAAGTCATAAACCAGTGAAGCAAAAAGCAAACATTTGGGGTGACCATAGGATAGCAGACCCTACTCTCCTACACAACCCCCCCCCAAACGCAGGGACATTAGACTAACCTTGACCAGTTGTGTCTTCATGTTCTAAGTGGAAGTACCTGGAGTGACCATCTGCATTACCATGGTCAGTCCCTGGGCGGTGCTCTACTGTAAAATCCATCCCCTGTAGGAAAATGGACCACCTGAGCAGTTTGGGGTTTTCACCCTTCATCTGATTAAGCCATAAGAGGGGCTTATGGTCGGTCTGAATCTTGAAGTGAGTGCCAAACAAGTATGGTCTCAACTTCTTCAGGGCCCACACCACAGCAAAGGCCTCCCTCTCAATGGCTGACCAACGTTTCTCTCTGGGGGTCAGCCTTCTGCTAATAAAAGCAATAGGCTGGTCTTGACCATCTACATTAAGGTGTGAAAGCACAGCTCCCACTCCCAACTCAGAAGCATCTGTTTGGACAATGAACTCTCTTGAGTAGTCAGGACTCTTCAGGATAGGTGCAGAGCACATGGCCTTCTTCAGGTCATCAAATGCCTTTTGACAGCTTACTGTCCACTGAACCTTTTTGGGCATCTTCTTGGATGTCAGATCATTAAGAGGAGTCACAATGGACCCATAGTTCTTAACAAACTTCCTGTAGTACCCAGTCAGGCCCAAGAAAGCTCTGACCTGAGTCTGGGTAGTTGGAGGAGTCCAGTCCTTTATGGTCTGAATCTTACTCTACAGTGGTTGAACTTGGCCTCCTCCCACAAGGTGGCCCAAGTATACAACCTTACTCTGCCCTATCTGGCACTTGGTTGCCTTGATAGTGAGGCCTGCCTTTTGCAGAGCCTCTAGCACTTCCTTCAGGTGGACCAGGTGATCCTCCCAGGTGGAGCTAAAGACAGCAATATCATCCAGATATGCTGCGCAAAAGTCATCCAACCCAGTGAGGACTTGACTCACCAACCTTTGGAAGGTGACAGGTGCATTTTTCAAACCAAAGGGCATCACCACAAACTGATAATGCCCACCTGGGGTAGAAAATGCTGTCTTGGCTTTAGACTCCTCAGCTAACCTGATTTGCCAATAGCCAGCTGTCAAGTCAAATGTGCTCAAATACTTGGCAGAAGCCAATTTGTCTATGAGCTCATCTGCCCTTGGAATAGGGTGTGCATCTGTCCTGGTGACAGCATTGAGTCCTCTGTAATCCACACAGAACCTCATCTCTCTCTTTCCATCTTTGGCGTGAGGTTTGGGGACCAGAACCACTGGGCTAGCCCAGGGGCTCTCTGAAGGCTCAATGACACCTAATGCCAGCATATTTTGCACCTCAGTATTGATACAGTCTCTGACATGGTCAGGCTGTCTGTAAATTTTGTTCTTCACAGGAAGACTATCACCAGTGTCCACCACATGGGTACACCAGTTAGTCTGACTGGGTGTCAGGGAGAACATATGTCGATATGACTGTAAAACCTGTCTACAGTCATGTTGCTGATGTTCAGTGAGACTGCCATCTAAGGCCACACCATCAACTGAGCCATCCTCAGGGTTCTGAGTCAGCAGGTCTGGGAGAGGGTCACTCTCTTCCTCCTGCCCCTCATCTGTAGCCATGAGCAAGCCCATGTCTGCCCTGTCAACATACGCTTTCAGCCTGTTAACATGGAGCACCCTGTGGGGGCTCCTGGGAGTTCCTAGGTCCACCAAGTAGGTAACCTCTCCCTTCTTTTCAATGATAGTATGGGGTCCAGACCATTTGTCTTGTAGTGCTGCTGGGGCCACTGGCTCCAACACCCATACTTTCTGTCCAGGCTGGTACTCAGTCAAGACAGCCTTTTGGTCATGCCAGGCTTTCTGTAATTCCTGGCTAGCCTCAAGGTTTTTGGATGCCTTCTCCATATACTCAGCCATCCTGGAGCGGAGACCAAGTACATAGTCCACTATGTCTTGCTTGGGCTTTTTGAGAGGTAACTCCCATCCTTCCCTCACCAGACATAGGGGTCCTCTTACAGGGTGCCCAAACAACAATTCAAAGGGGCTGAAACCAACCCCCTTTTGTGGGACCTCTCTGTAAGCAAACAGAAGGCAGGGCAGAAGGATATCCCATCTTCGCCTGAGCTTTTCAGGTAATCCTTTGATCATGCCCTTTAGGGTCTTGTTGAACCTTTGAACAAGCCCATTGCACTGTGGATGATAGGGAGTGGTAAACTTGTAGTTGACACCACATTCCTTCCACATATCTGTTAAGTATCCTGACATGAAGTTGGCACCTCTATCAGATACTACCTCCTTAGGAAACCCCACTCTGGAGAAAACTCGAAGTAAGGCCCTGGCCACAACAGGAGCTGTTGTGGTCCTAAGTGGAATTGCCTCTGGGTACCTGGTGGCATGGTCCACCACCACCAGTATGAATCTGTGCCCAGATGCTGTAGGGGGATCCATTGGACCAACAATGTCAATCTCCACTCTTTCAAAGGGCACCCCCACCACAGGTAGTGGTATCAGGGGGGCCTTTGTGGTACCACCTGCTTTGCCACTTGCTTGGCAGGTTACACAGGAGCGACAAAACTCCTTTGTATCTTCTGACATGTGAGGCCAGTGAAAGTGACAGACAAGTCTGTCCCAAGTTTTGTTCTGGCCTAGGTGTCCTGCTAAGGGAATATCGTGTGCCAAGGTAAGAAGGAAGCCCCTAAATTGCAGAGGTATGACCAACCTCCTGGTTGTACCAGGCTTGGGGTCTCTACCCTCTGAATAAAGGAGCCCATCATCCCAATAAACTTTATGGGTACCTTGAGCATTCCCAGCAGCCTCAGCAGCAGCCTGCTGTCTGAGGGGTTCAAGAGAAGGACAGGATAACTGAGCCTGCCCCAAGTCTGCCCTAGAAGGTCCCCCTGTCCCCAGAAACTCAACCTGATCAGGTTCAAGTTCTTCAGGGACAGTTCCTTCAGGGGTCTCAAGATCATCTTCCTGTGAAGGCTGATCCTCACTTGTAGGCATTTGGGAAGGCACAGCCTTTACCCTCCTGTTCCTTGTCTTGGAAGGTACTTGGTCCATTGTTCCAGGATCCAAGACCTGAGGTTCAGAGAGGCACTTTTTGGCCTGTGACCTGGTCACAGCAAGGACATGTGATGATATCCCTAACATCTCTGCATGAGTCCTGTACTCAACTTCTGACCATAGAGAGCTCTCCAGGTCATTGCCCAACGAACATTCTACTGGGAGATCAGCACTAACCACAACTCTTTTTAGGCCAGTTACCCCTCCCCAGGAAAAGTTAACAATTGCCACACTTTGGGGTCGATTAGGATGGCGGACGGAAATGGGTACTGTCCGCCATGGTCGTGGAAATTTTACTCCTGGCTGCGCCGCGGAGATTCCGCGGTTGGGATTAGGATAATCATGTCACGAAACTCCGACCGCGGCGGACGGATCATAACAAACACCGTCGGCGGTGGACGTAACACATCTAACTCCGTCCGCGGCGGACGGAGCCCAATGAACAACCCCCGCCGCGGACGGAAATGACCGCGGAAAAAAACACATGTACCGCCATACCTGTGAATACTCCGTGGCCGCAATTAGGATAAATCCGCCCGTACCACGGAACGCACAGCCATCCAAGTCCGCAGCGGAAAGAATGCAACGATAAATAGTGCATCACTGCGGAAGGCCAACACGCACAACATCCCTAACGTCAAACAAATGTCAGAAAGTGTACCGCAAGTACAAAGCAAACATACGAACATTGACAAGGCCCCCCCCGATACATCAACATCAAGCACAAGCCAGCATGACACGCCCCAAGTACCCAATAATGCACACTAGTCAACACGCCCACCTACCACCTGACTGCCAACAACCATTGAGACACGACTATAAAATGACACCCACACACTACCACAATCCTTTGCATCACAGCATTGCTGCTAGCAAGAGGCCCTAATCGAGATACAGCTAACTCACATAGAAGACACACAACCACCACCCTACCACACAAACACCCACCACACAATTCCTACACATCACACACCACACACCTGCACCCACCAACTCACTCAACCCACACACTGAGCACCACACACCATGGCACCCAAAAAAAACCTAAATTCACGGAGACAGAGTTGAAGGTAATGGTAGATGAAATCATCCGTGTTGAGCCCCACATCTTCGGGGCCCAAGTCCAGCAGACGTCCGTGGCGCAAAAGAACCACATGTGGGACAGGATCGTCACTCGGGTGAATGCTTCAGGGACCGTGCCGAGGACGAAGCATGACATTCAGAGGCGGTGGCATGACCTGAAGACCCGGGTGAAAGGCATCCGCGCAAAAAACTATGCAAGAGCCAATCATACTGGCGGAGAAACACCCCCGGAGCCCATACCCTACACCGATTGGGAGGAGAAGGTGCTGGTGATACTTCACCCAGAGAGTCTAGACGGACTTGATGAAGGAGAAGAGGCTGGTAAGTACAAACAAAGCCCCACGATCAGTACGACATGGTCAGGCTCACACAACTGAGAAGACACATCACCTACGCCCCAAACCATGCACGTCGGACACCTACTCACAAACATGTACATGGCTACCAACAGGCCCCCATGTTCACGGGGAGGGTGGTGGTGGTGGAGGGTGGGGTGAGTGAGAGGTCCAAACTACAACTCCCAACAGGCCCCCATGTACACGGGGAGGGTGGTGGTGGTGGAGGGTGTGGTGTGTGAGAGGTCCAAACTACAACTCCCAACAGGCCCCCATGTACACGGGGAGGGTGGTGGTGGTGGAGGGTGTTGTGTGTGAGAGGTCCAAACTACAACTCCCAACAGGCCCCCATGTACACAGGGAGGGTGGTGGTGGTGGAGGGTGTGGTGTGTGAGAGGTCCAAACTACAACTCCCAACAGGCCCCCATGTACACGGGGAGGGTGGTGGTGGTGGAGGGTGTGGTGTTTGAGAGGTCCAAACTACAACTCCCAACAGGCCCCCATGTTCACGGGGAGGGTGGTGGTGGTGGAGGGTGTGGTGTGTGAGAGGTCCAAACTACAACTCCCAACAGGCCCCCATGTTCACGGGGAGGGTGGTGGTGGTGGAGGATGTGGTGTGTGAGAGGTCCAAACTACAACTCCCAACAGGCCCCCATGTTCACGGGGAGGGTGGTGGTGGTGGAGGGTGGGGTGAGTGAGAGGTCCAAACCACAACTCCCAACAGGCCCCCATGTTCACTGGGAGGGTGGTGGTGGTGGAGGGTGTGGTGTATGAGAGGTCCAAACTACAACTCCCAACAGGCCCCCATGTTCACGGGGAGGGTGGTGGTGGTGGAGGGTGTGGTGTGTGAGAGGTCCAAACTACAACTCCCAACAGGCCCCCATGTTCACGGGGAGGGTGGTGGTGGTGGAGGGTGGGGTGAGTGAGAGGTCCAAACCACAACTCCCAACAGGCCCCCATGTTCACGGGGAGGGTGGTGGTGGTGGAGGGTGGGGCGAGTGAGAGGTCCAAACTACAAGTCCCAACAGGCCCCCATGTACACGGGGAGGGTGGTGGTTGTGGAGGGTGTGGTGTGTGGGGTGTGTGCGACAGGACACAGAAATGTTTTCAGATCGATATGAACATGTAATGTCCACATTACTGACCAGCTCTATCTTGTCCCTCAGGTGATCGTGAACTGACTGGGAAAACCAGTACCCGGCCGCAAGCCTCGCCTCCCACACATACCGGACTCTCTGGTGATGAGGACACAGGCAGCTCCGGTGCGGAGGCTGGAGCGGGACCAAGCACACAGCCAGGGCCATCTGGCTCACAGGGACTCCCGGGCCCGACAACCGTCGCATGTGTGACTCCAGCGACACCTGCCTCTGTGATCTGCAGAGTCCCCACCACCACCACCACCACCAGTACCACCAGTACCACCAGTACCACCAGTACCACGACTCCTGCCTGTGCCACCCAGCCTAACCCAGCGCACGATGCAGGTCCATCGGCCTCACACCCAAGCAGGGTGAGTGGGCCACAAAGGAGAGAGGCGACAGGACATCAGGCAATAAGGCGAGCCACACCCCGCCGTACAGAGGAAGGACAGCTACCCCATCCTGTGGCAGAGTCCCTACAAGCCCTTGCCAGGTGCCAGGCGTCGTACGACCGTTCCCAGGAACATGCAGATCGTGCACACCAGGACTCAGTGGACAACACCAACATGTTGCGCGAAATCTCTGGGTACCTTGGCCAGATCGTGCACATCATGGGCCAACAGACAACAATGTGGAGGGAATGGATTGGCCGGAACAACCCACCCCCCCCTCCACCAATTGTCGTAGCGCCACCGCCACCGTCACCTCCACCTCCACCGCCACCGTCAACTCCGCCTTCACTGCCACCGTCACCTCCCCCTCCACCGCCGCCACCACCACCTGTGCCCCTGGCGACGGATGTGGCCCATGACCAACCTGCACCCCCAGCTGACTCTGTTCCACCTCAGAGACGGAGGGGCCGCCCGAGGCTGGAAGTGGGTGAGAGCAGTGTTGGAGCGCCATCCACACGCTCCAAGAGGGGCCGCCAATGACTTTGTCACTGCCTGTGCCAGACATTCACCCTGCAAAGTATCCTGTCCCACATAGACAATCATAGCCACTGGTCTGCTGGACTAGCCTGACACCCCCCAATGTGGTGTCAGCACGGACATTTCATCTGCCATTACCTTCAACTCCAACTCCCTCCCCCCCACTTACTTGTAAATATTCACCAGCACAAAAGCACAACCTGTAAATAAATTTCACTTACACACTCAATGATGTTTTGCCTCCATGTTTAGTCACATGATTGCCTTCAGAAACAGACGTAAACAGGTGCAGGGATCCTAGTCGTACATGATCATGGCGCTGCGGGAGTGACCTAGGGAAAATCAGAGACAGCAACCACACGTCAGGAAACAGATTCACACACATCACAACACACTGCACAGCAACATTACACAAACTACACTCATCACTAAAGCATGGGATGAGAGGACACACATCATGGAGACTTGTATGTCCAAAGAAATGAAGACACACATATGCAACCATCACAAACAAGAACACACAGCTGATGCACCCCACATCCACACAACACCAGCAAACATACATAAGGCATTGTCAACTGGCACAAGAGGTAGTTACTCACATTCAAGGGAAGTAGCGATCAATGAGCTGGCGCCTCTGGTCCACACCTTCCTCCTCACCACTATCCTCATCAGTCGACATGGGTGGGATGGGAGGCCGAGGAACTTCTTCGTCTTCAGGGTCCAAGAGCAATTCAATGTCATTGCGCACTGCCAGGTTGTGGAGCATGCAGCAGGCAATCACGATCCTGCATACTTTTCCTGGTGAGTAAGGCAGGGCCCCTCCGGTCTTATCCAGGCACCTAAACCTAGACTTTAGCAGTCCAAAGGTACGTTCGATCACTCTCCGTGTCCTTCCATGTGCATCATTGTAGCGCACTTCACCCGCTGTCGTAGGATTACGTAGGGGACTCAGGAGCCAGGGCCTGTTTGGGTACGCCGAGTCGCCTAAGTAGGGGGATGACAGACACAAATATCACAACAAGAAATGGTGGTTACCCCAAGCCACACAGAGATCACAAAAGTCCCCACTGCACACTCACCAACAAGCCACGCTTGACCGGGTCGCAGATTTGCCATCAGTTGGGGGACAATGCTGCTCCGCATGATGTGGGCGTCATGTGCGGACCCAGGAAATCTTGCACACACATGGGAGATGATGTTGTTTGCCAGGCACACCACCTGCACGTTCAGCGAATGGAAGTGTTTGCGATTCCTAAAAACCTGCTCACGTGCCCGTGGTGGAATGATAGCGATATGTGTGCCATCAATTGAACCCACAACGTGTGGTATGTGGCCCAGTGCATAGAAGTCTGCTTTGACAGCTGCCAACTCTTCCGCCCGTGGGAAATGTATGTAGTCATTCTTGTACAGCATCATAGCTCTTAAAACATCCCGAAGTACCGTGCTGAACATGGACTGTGACATCCCCCCGGCATATCCAACTGTTTACTCAAAGGTGCCAGTAGCAAAAAAGTGTAGGGCAGCCATCACCTTTGCTGTGGGTGTAATGGAACCAGGATAAGTCCTTCGTGGCTGCAGATGAGGAGACAATTGGGCAACAAGCTCCATCAACCGTCATCGATCCAGCCGGAATTTCCTAATCACCTCCTCGTCAACCATATCCTCCAGCACAGTGTATGGCCGATGCACATTTGGAGCTCTCCTGTGTGGGAGAGAAATGTAACTTGGGTCAACTTACAAACTACACATATGTGTGCAACTCCATCACATGTGAGCCAACATTAGCAACAACAACTTTTCTAGGGAGAATGGACATATGTGTGACATCTCTGATACAATACGTAGTGCCCCTTTAACAAAGTGCAGCCACTTGCAACAGGAAGTGTGTCAACGCAACGTAGTCACATGTGAACCTTACTGACAATACGTGTGTCTTTACCCTAATGTTTAATGCCACATCACAGACACACATGCAAGTGCATGCACACAAACGATAATGATACACACGCACCATGTCATCATGCAACAATGCCAACACCAATAATGTTGTCCATACGGTAATTACATGCATGGTGACACAACGTCCAAAACACATACACTGAATGCATGTGTACCACCACCACTGTAGTCACCTCGCCAGAACCACACACTGACAACAGATGCATAATTTGGCCATACAGCCGTGATGTACTGTGTAGTTGTGAAGATGTTATAACGTTTGTAGGGTCACACCCGACGTCAACACGTCCAAATGCACATCTGTTGCCCGTTGTGTGCCCACCGATGGGCATAGTATGGACACACATGCAATAGTGTATGACATATGACCTTTCCCTATCACGCTCACAACCCTCATGACGCAACTGCACACAACACATCACGGTGCAGCGTCTGACAAGATAACATAATTGGCGCCGCCATGGCGGTGCACAACTTCCGCTACTTCCCAAAGGCCATACGCGGCCAGCGTCCCTCTTCCCATTGGCTGCATGTGCACGGACCGTCACGGGCACACATCGGCAACAGCACGTGCAAGCTTCAGGCACGGATGCTTCAGTTGCAACAATGTTCTATCACTGGCGCCACCATGGCGGTGCACGTAATCAGCGGGGGAGGTGCAGGCCTATACACCCTTTAGATGTACTCAATGGACATGCCAGTTCATGACCCCCCTTACAGTCACATTGCATCATCCACCGTACACCGGCCGGAGCGGCCGGGCCTAGGACGGCTGTGCCGGCCATGTCCACAACCGCCGTGCCAGGCCATGTCCACAACCGCCGTGCAAGGCCATGTACACAACCGCCGTGCCCGGCCATGTACACAACCGCCGTGCAAGGCCATGTACACAACCGCCGTGCCTGGCCATGTACACAACCGCCGTGCCAGGCCATGTACACAACCGCCGTGCCAGCCCATGTACACAACTGCCGTGCCGGCCATGTCCACAACCGCCGTGCCAGGCCCGGACTGGCACGGTGGTTGTGTACATGGCCTTGCACGGCGGTTGTGTACATGGCCTTGCACGGCGGTTGTGGACATGGCCTGGCACGGCGGTTGTGGACATGGCCGGCACAGCCGTCCTAGGCCCGGCCGCTCCGGCCGGTGTACGGTGGATGATGCAATGTGACTGTAAGGGGGGTCATGAACTGGCATGTCCATTGAGTACATCTAAAGGGTGTATAGGCCTGCACCTCCCCCGCTGAGTACGTGCACCGCCATGGAGGCGCCGGTGATAGAACATTGTTGCAACTGAAGCATCCGTGCCTGAAGCTTGCACGTGCGGTGGCCGATGTGTGCCCGTGACGGTCCGTGCACATGCAGCCAATGGGAAGAGGGACGCTGGCCGCATATGCCCAATCGCAAGTAGCGGAAGCAGTGCACCGCAACAACAGGGCCAGTCATTGGCCCATTTCACGAACACGCTTCCAGGGCTGACCAATTGCTGGCGACGTATGCCACTGACACGTGCTGAGGGCCCTATATATGTGTGTTGTCCAAAAGCACACATCCTACCCTGGGAACCAGTGCTGCCTGTTCACCTCGACCTGCTGCTGCTGCTGAGCTGACCACCGACTGCTGCCTGTGACCATCACCTCGACCTGCTGCTGCTGCTGAGCTGACCAACGACTGCTGCCTGTGACCATCACCTCGACCTGCTGCTGCTGCTGAGCTGACCAACGACTGCTGCCTGTGACCATCACCTCGACCTGCTGCTGCTGCTGAGCTGACCAACGACTGCTGCTCTAGTCCCATACTCCGTGATCTTGCCATGTCGAGAGGCAAAGAGATCCGGTCTCGTCCCTTCACCGCCGCGGAGCTTGATGTCCTCGTGGACGGTGTGCTCCGCAACTATGGACGACTCTACGGCGCACCCGGACGGGTGGTAAGTGCAGTGTGGGACATGTTGGTGTGCATGAGGGGGCAAAATGATCGTGCATACTGCTATCTTAGCTGTGTACTGTGGGCTCGACATATGTTCCGGATTGTGCATGGCTGCTGACAGATACGTGTTGCCCCTATGTGTGTGACAGGCCAACTGTCCACTGACTTACACCCTTTTGTCTCCCATCATGGTAGGTCAAGCTGCACCTTCGCAAGGATGTGTGGAGGAGCATTGCACGGGAAGTACGGGCATTGGGGGTGTGCAACAGACGACATACACACTGCCACAAACGCTGGGACGACATTTCCAGGCTGAGCAAGAATGTAGCGGAAGTGACACTGGGGATGATTCCAAGGACGCCCCGTCTGGCACGACGCTCCATGACCCCTCTCATGCACCGTATCATTGCAGTGACGCATTCTGAACTGTCGGAACGTCTGAGTGTCGATCAACAGCAAACTAGTGGTGAGCATACTGTCTGTGTAGGAAACTTGTGAGCGCAATGCATGTATTGGTGCACAGACACAGTATTGAGTTCCGTGTTGCGTATGTATCTCTGTGATGCCATGTTGGTCCCATTGGGTGGGTGTCATTTGACATCCAGGTCCGCAATGTTGACACGCCAATTGCTTAGTAGTTGAGTGTTGAAGCACAACCCCTAGTGGTCCATGGCCCCATGGCAGGAAATGTGTGCAGATGTACGTGCTCCTGCCCTGTCCGCATGCTGTACATGTGTCACGGCCATCAACGCTTATGTAATGTGAGGATGACTGGTAGAGGTGGGCCGTGTGCAGGATGGGGGCTACAATTACTTTGTCAGCTATGGAATTTGGCAATCCTTGTACTTCTGTACGTGAGTGTGCCCATGACTTACACCTCTTTTATGTGCATTTCAGCTATGACAGAGGACACTCGGCCACAGACGGAGGAGAACAGTCGAGGAAATGAGTCCGGGTCAGACTTCGCACACACGCAGACTGACACAGAGGAGGGCAGCGCCGGAGAGGGGAACAGGACCGTCCCTGAGGACTCGCATGTGGAGACACCATCGTCCTCATCTTCTGAAACTCTTGGTGAGCCTGCACTGTTGTCACAGACTGGGAGTGGGCAATCATCACCTTCTGTCGGAAGACAGCACACAGGGCCCATACTTCCGCCAACTGCACCATGTACTGTTCGTGGCCGCAGGAGTAGGGGGAGCAGAGTGGCGTTCGGTGCAGGCACCGCTGCCCCTGCCACGGTGAGCCAAAATGCACTGTGTACTGAGGCCGTTGATCTGCTGCGACAGCTGTGTGTGGGGCAGACCAATATGACAAATGCTTTCCAAGACCATGATAGGAAGTTGGGGCAGGTGGTGGCATTCATGGAAGGGATGCATGGTGATCTTGCTGGTCTACACAGGACAGTGCAGTCATTGGCAAGCAGTGTGTCGTCTGCAATAGTACAGTCGCATGGACAGGGTGCTACTTCTGTTTCCCCATCTACACCACTGGATGTCTCAGGGGGTAGTGATTATTCAGAGCAGGACTCAAATACAGGTTATTGCACTAGAAGCAGCGTCAGACAGCACGTCAGGGCACGCAGGGCACAGACCCCATCCCCTAGATCAGCTAAATCTGTTCACGAAGACAACGTCAGATACACTGGAGTACACACACACGATCCACATGTGTTGTTGGGGGACATGCCTTCAGGAGCTACACAGGCATTCAACACAAAAGGTACTCCCAAGGCAAGGGATACTCACAAGTCCATGGACAGTCCCTTGGACAAGGCCACTCAAAAGACAAAGGACCCTCCTAAGAGCAGGGAGACTCCCAAGGGCAGGCCCACAACAGAGGAAAGGGACCCTCCCAAGGACAAGGACAGTCAGAAGACAAAGGCTCCTCCTAAGAGCAGGGAGACTCCCAAGGACAGGCCCACAACAGAGGAAAGGGACCCTCCCAAGGACAAGGACAGTCAGAAGACAAAGGCTCCTCCTAAGAGCAGGGAGACTCCCAAGGACAGGCCCACAACAGAGGAAAGGGACCCTCCCAAGGACAAGGACAGTCAGAAGACAAAGGCTCCTCCTAAGAGCAGGGAGACTCCCAAGGGCAGGCCCACAACAGAGGAAAGGGACCCTCCCAAGGACAAGGACAGTCAGAAGACAAAGGCTCCTCCTAAGAGCAGGGAGACTCCCAATGGCAGGCCCACAACAGAGGAAAGGGACCCTCCCAAGGACAAGGACAGTCAGAAGACAAAGGCTCCTCCTAAGAGCAGGGAGACTCCCAAGGACAGACCCACAACAGAGGAAAGGGACCCTCCCAAGGACAAGGACAGTCAGAAGACAAAGGCTCCTCCTAAGAGCAGGGAGACTCCCAAGGGCAGGCCCACAACAGA
Source organism: Lissotriton helveticus (assembly GCF_964261635.1). NCBI lineage: Eukaryota > Metazoa > Chordata > Amphibia > Caudata > Salamandridae > Lissotriton > Lissotriton helveticus. Next base: position 508,013,493 of record NC_136065.1, on the reverse strand, counting down.
GGAAAGGGACCCTCCCAAGGACAAGGACAGTCAGAAGACAAAGGCACCTCCTAAGAGCAGGTAAACTCCCAAGGACAGGCACACAACAGAGCAAGGTCCTTCTCCCAAGGCCAGGGACACACACAGAGAGCAGGTGTCTACTGGAGACAGGTGCACCACAGACGACAAGTCTGCTGGCAGGAACAGGGCTGCGACCAGGGCACAGGCAAAATCCAGAGACAACACTCCACCTAAGGATAAGGCACATCCTACGGACAAGGCTTCTAGCATGGACAATGACGCAATCAAGGACAGGCATACTTCACCCCTGGCTGCACTGAGGCTGATGTTTTCAAATGAACGCCAAACAGATGTCTCCGCGGCGGAGTCCCCCCATACCTCCACTCCCATCCGGCCCACTCAGAAGCAGAGGAGGGAGTCCCCTGTTGTTGCATCCCCCATTACACATGATTCTGAGTCCAGGCGGCAGGCACACAGCAAACGACAAGCAGGCTCCAGCACGTCCCCAGATACCCGATCCCCGGCTGCAGATGCTCCACCTATGGTGGGTGATAATTCTTTAAAGTCCCCACCACTTGGCAGTCCTGTCCTGTCCAGGGTGCACTCACACATCCCTAAGAAACGCAGACACACACCATTGACACCTGCCCACCCCGATGTCGCTCAAGGTCAGCTATCCCCAGCTCCCAGGGCCACCCTGCCTCCTGGCCCATACAGCCCTGTGGCTCATCATTTCAGTGGTCCCAGTCGCGCAGGTGCAGTTGACTCTCATGTATCAGATAGTGGCACTGTGTCTGTTGTTGGCTCTCATGCATCATGTAGTGGCACAGTCTCTGTTGTGCCCTCTCCTGTTGCTGCTCCTGGCAGTGTATCTGGGTCTATGGCTCACGTGTCAGTGAGTAGATCTGTGGCTGTGTTGCACACTCCTGTTTCTGGTGCTGGCAGTCTGTCTGGGTCAGTGGGTCACGTGTCAGTGACTACATCTGTGGCTGTGTCTCACATTCCTGTTGCTGGTAGTGTGTCTGGGTGTGTGGCCCATGTGTCTGTCACTCGGGCTGTGGCTGTGTCACACACTCCTGTTGCTGGTGCTGGCAGTATGTCTGGGTCCGTGGCCCATGTGTCTGTCACTCGCACTGTGGCTGTGTCTCACACTCCTGTTGCTGGTGCTGGCAGTATGTCTGGGTCCGTGGCCCATGTGTCTGTCACTCGCGCTGTGGCTGTGTCTCACACTCCTGTTGCTGGTGCTGGCAGTGTGTCCGAGGCAGGTAGTTCACGCAGTCCCCCTGATTCTGTGATGTGAGGTGCTGATCACTTCACTCAAATGTTATTTCACATGGTGTGTCCATTGAGAACTGCGTTGCACTCTTGTGGTCCCTGGGACGGGTTGGTTGGGACACGTACTTGTGCTGCCTCTGATGTACCTGCTCTGTACTCCGCAATGCCCTGTTGATGTTCTGATGCTGCATTCTGCCCTCTCACGTGCTGCCTCTGATGGACATGTTCAGTGCTATGGACTGTTGTTGCACTTGGCCCCTCTCACGTGCTGCCTCTGATGGACATGTTCAGTGCTATGGACTGTTGATGCACTTAGCCCCTCTCACGTGCTGCCTCTGATGTAGCTGCTCTGTACTTCACAATGCCCTGTTGATGTTCTGATGCTGCATTCTGCCCTCTCACGTGCTGCCTCTGATGGACATGTTCAGTGCTATGGACTGTTGTTGCACTTGGCCCCCCTCACATGCTGCCTCTGATGGACATGTTCAGTGCTATGGACTGTTGATGCACTTAGCCCCTCTCACGTGCTGCCTCTGATGTAGCTGCTCTGTACTTCACAATGCCCTGTTGATGTTCTGATACTGCATTCTGCCCTCTGATGTGCTGCCTCTGATGTACCTGCTCTGTACTCCGCAATGCCCTGTTGATGTTCTGATACTGCATTCTGCCCTCTCACATGCTGCCTCTGATGTACCTGCTCTGTACTCAGCAATGCCCTGTTGCTGTTCTGATACTGCATTCTGCCCTCTCACATGCTGCCTCTGATGTACCTGCTCTGTACTCCGCAATGCCCTGTTGCTGTTCTGATACTGCATTCTGCCCTGTGATGTGCTGCCTCTGATGTACCTGCTCTGTTGGGCACAATGCCCTGTTGCTGTTCTGATACTGCATTCTGCCCTCTGATGTGCTGCCTCTGATGTACCTGCTCTGTACTCCGCAATGCCCTGTTGATGTTCTGATACTGCATTCTGCCCTCTCACGTGCTGCCTCTGATGGACATGTTCAGTGCTATGGACTGTTGTTGCACTTGGCCCCTCTCACGTGCTGCCTCTGATGGACATGTTCAGTGCTATGGACTGTTGATGCACTTAGCCCCTCTCACGTGCTGCCTCTGATGTAGCTGCTCTGTACTTCACAATGCCCTGTTGATGTTCTGATACGGCATTCTGCCCTCTGATGTGCTGCCTCTGATGTACCTGCTCTGTACTCCGCAATGCCCTGTTGATGTTCTGATACTGCATTCTGCCCTCTCACATGCTGCCTCTGATGTACCTGCTCTGTACTCAGCAATGCCCTGTTGCTGTTCTGATACTGCATTCTGCCCTCTCACATGCTGCCTCTGATGTACCTGCTCTGTTGGGCACAATGCCCTGTTGCTGTTCTGATACTGCATTCTGCCCTCTGATGTGCTGCCTCTGATGTACCTGCTCTGTTGGGCACAATGCCCTGTTGCTGTTCTGATACTGCATTCTGCCCTCTGATGTGCTGCCTCTGATGTACCTGCTCTGTACTCCGCAATGCCCTGTTGATGTTCTGATACTGCATTCTGCCCTCTGATGTGCTGCCTCTGATGTACCTGCTCTGTTGGGCACAATGCCCTGTTGCTGTTCTGATACTGCATTCTGCCCTCTGATGTGCTGCCTCTGATGTACCTGCTCTGTACTCCGCAATGCCCTGTTGATGTTCTGATACTGCATTATGCCCTCTCACATGCTGCCTCTGATGTACCTGCTCTGTACTCAGCAATGCCCTGTTGCTGTTCTGATACTGCATTCTGCCCTCTCACATGCTGCCTCTGATGTACCTGCTCTGTTGGGCACAATGCCCTGTTGCTGTTCTGATACTGCATTCTGCCCTCTGATGTGCTGCCTCTGATGTACCTGCTCTGTTGGGCACAATGCCCTGTTGCTGTTCTGATACTGCATTCTGCCCTCTGATGTGCTGCCTCTGATGTACCTGCTCTGTACTCCGCAATGCCCTGTTGATGTTCTGATACTGCATTCTGCCCTCTCACGTGCTGCCTCTGATGGACATGTTCAGTGCTATGGACTGTTGTTGCACTTGGCCCCTCTCACGTGCTGCCTCTGATGGACATGTTCAGTGCTATGGACTGTTGATGCACTTAGCCCCTCTCACGTGCTCCCTCTGATGGACATGTTCAGTGCTATGGACTGTTGTTGCACTTGGCCCCTCTCACCTGCTGCCTCTGATGGACATGTTCAGTGCTATGGACTGTTGATGCACTTAGCCCCTCTCACGTGCTGCCTCTGATGTAGCTGCTCTGTACTTCACAATGCCCTGTTGATGTTCTGATACTGCATTCTGCCCTCTCACATGCTGCCTCTGATGTACCTGCTCTGTACTCAGCAATGCCCTGTTGCTGTTCTGATACTGCATCCTGCCCTCTCACATGCTGCCTCTGATGTACCTGCTCTGTTGGGCACAATGCCCTGTTGCTGTTCTGATACTGCATTCTGCCCTCTGATGTGCTGCCTCTGATGTACCTGCTCTGTTGGGCACAATGCCCTGTTGCTGTTCTGATACTGCATTCTGCCCTCTGATGTGCTGCCTCTGATGTACCTGCTCTGTACTCCGCAATGCCCTGTTGATGTTCTGATACTGCATTCTGCCCTCTCACATGCTGACTCTGATGTAGCTGCTCTGGTGCCCACTTTGCCCATGCTCACGCATCCATTGTGATTATACCCCTATTATGTACAATAAAGGTAGTCTATCAAGTCTCGTGGTTTGTCGTTGTCATTCATGCTTGCGTACTACAAATGTGTATTTCTATTTGCTTCTCATCAGTGGTTTGGGTAACATGACACTCCCCCTCCCTACGTCACGACCCTTGCAGGTATTCCCCTCCAGACAGCCAATGGTTTGTGCCTTACCTGCGTCGGCATCGATGGTGGGCCAAGACTAGGACGTGGTGGATCGCGAAGAGCATCGGGAAAGCGTGTAGCGCTGGGTCCATGGTGGCGAGCAGCTTGTGGTGGGTCTCTCTGCTGTGTCTCTTTTCCTCGCTGTGGGGAATCCGCCGTGTTCAGACAGGTTGTGTTTCCGCTGCGGTTTTATGTGTATTTTCCGCCATCTTGATTTGGGGGACAGTCTTAGACGTCAGTACGTACGGCGGAGCCTCCGGATGTGTTCCGTCCGCCGCGTGGTCGTGTGTAGTTCGACGGCGGTGCGTGCTTTTCCATCGCGGACAGAAATTTGACACGTTTTCCTATCCTGATATGGCGGACGGAGTTTCCGCGGCAGGCGGACATGGAAAAGGCTTTTTCCGCCTACTCCAGGGCCGCGGTGGCTCTTCCGTCTGCCATCCTAATGAGCCCCTATGTGTAGTAGTGACATTGCTGGCATTGGTCACCAGGTAATTATCACCTGGTATGTACTGTCCAGGGTTCCACAAAGCTAGGCATCACCATAGTGACACTGGCACATGTGTCCCTGTATGCTTGAGCCACTTTTTCATTAATTATAGGTGTCTGTCTGTACTTGCTCAGATTATTGGGACTGACAGTAGGGGAGAAATCAATTTCCCCATCACAGATCAGAACAGCCTGTGTAGGAGTTCTGACTAGGCCAGAATCTCCCTCAGTTCCCAAGGTGATACCCACTACCCCCTTAGTTTGTGGACCAACACTGCTAACTGTACTAGTGGGTGCAGGTGCCTTAGGGGCTGCAGTGTTGGGGGCTCCACCCTTTTTACAATCACTTGTCCAGTGAGATGTGTTTTTGCAAAAACTACACCAGGGTTTTCTTTGACCTTCTTTCTTCTTCTTCTTGGAAGTTTGGGACCCACCCTCAGTATTAGTTTGGGGCCCTGTTGAAGACTTCTGGTCTTTAGCTTTCTGCTCCCCACCCTTCTGGTCTGTTTTCTTTTGGTCACCACCCTGGTTCTGGTTCTGGTTCTTTTGCTTAACTCTGGTTCTAACCCATTTGTCTGCCCTCTTTCCCAATTCTTGGGGAGAGGTTAGATCTGAGTCAACCAAATGTTGATGCAACTGCTGGTTCTGACAGTTATTTAAAATCTGTTCTCTCATAAGCAAATTGTACAATCCTTCATAGTCTGTAAACTTACTTCCCAGCAACCATCCCTCCAGAGCCTTAGTGGCACATTCAACAAATTCAGACCAGTCCTGAGTCTGTGTCTTCTGGGTATCTCTGAACATTAACCTGTACTGTTCAGTGGTTAAGCCTAACCCATCAATCAGAGCACTCTTCAGGACCAGGTAGTTTCTAGAATCCCCATTACTAACTGTGAGGAGTCTGTCTCGGCCTCTACCTTCAAAGGAGAGCCATAAGATTGCTGCCCACTGCTCCTGAGGGATCTGCTGTACTCTGCAGGCTCTCTCAAGTGCAGTCATCCACTTGTGGATATCATCCCCAACTTTGTAGGGGGGCACAATCTTAATCAGGTTTCTATTGTCATAGGACCTGTCTTTATCCTTTTGGATATTGCTGCTACCAGTGGATCCTAATCCACTCTCTCTAGGCTGTCTTGCTCTAGCAAGCTTCTCTTTGGCCAGGGCAACTTCTAATTCTTGCTTCTGGATCCTAAGTTCAGCCCTCTCTCATTTTGGCCTCATGTTCCCTTCTCTGAGGGCTAGTCAACTCCCTTCTGGAGTGACCATGAGAACCTCTAGAAGCATGGGAGGTATTGGATTCACCTGAGTGATTCCTCCTTCTCCTGGGCTCCTGGTTAAGTCCATTTGGGGGTCTGAATGGGTTGGACCCGCCTTCAGTCCCAAATAAGCTTAAGTTAGTCTGGTTAAGCCTGCTGACTAACACCTGACTATTTGTCTCATCATCAGACCCACTTTCTTCCTCCTCTCTCTCTTCTTCCTCATCCTCAGGCTGAGTATCTCCAGTGTTCTGGTCTTCCTCATCTATCTGGATGACAGGGACAGGGGCATCAGTGTTTTCTTCTTCAGAAGGAGAGCCTCCATCTCCAGTCCCTGAGGGGCCTGGTTTGGAGGTCTTTAGAGCTTCAGACTGGTCTAAAAGCTCTCTGAGGTGACCTGCTGTAGGGGTAGGACCTGTTTTGATTCCTCTCATGGAACACAGCTGCCTCAGTTCCTTAAAAGGAAAGATAGCAAATTTGGATGGTGCCCTTGGAGGGTCACTCTCAACAGAGATAGGTCCAGTGGATCCCTCTGCTCCAGACATTGCTCTAGTGTGGTGGATATGTTGCAATCTACCTACACTTGTGTTTTCCTACAAAACCTATCTAGTAGTTGTAGTCAGGGTGTGCTACTCCCTATCCTCTACAACAACTAAATTCAGTAGAACTTAAGTATATTAGTCTTGTTTTAGTGTACCTATCAGGTACCTGTATGATCTTTCAAACAACAGCAAGCTCAAATCCCAATCCGCTGCTCACCAATGTGAGAAGTTGGCCTGGTATATGATGCTCACTAGTTCTAGTGATCACCTTGTACCATGCCAAGCAACCCTTATGGTGGAGGTTGTTAAGTCAACCTTATAGACAAGCTATCCTAGGGGTAGCATGGACTAAGCAGTCTTAGGCTAAATTCTGTAAAGGCATGTGAAGCAAGCTGTTTTACCATACACAATCCCCTTGAATACCAAATGAAAGGACATCACACAGATATATATTGAAAATATATATAGATTTATTTCTACAAATATCCCCTATACTCTTTATGAGCACAGAAGCAAATGCGTTAAAACAAAACACAGTTTAAATATACAAAAGTTGCACAATTTGGATGAGCCCTAGGGGCCACCTAAACCATATACTAAAATAGTGGTATAAGAACCACTATGGGGAAAGTGAAGAGACCTAGGGCCTGGGGAATCGCTGGAGCTATTCGGGACTAGCAGTGATGAAGTCGGGAAAGGCCCGCGGGACTCGGGTGCAGCGCTTAAAGCGCACGCATGCACCAATGCAATGTCAATGGTGCGTAAAAGTTATAAAGTTAGTGTTTTAAGAACCTTCCGATGGACCTACAAGGATAAAACTTTAGACACAGGCACTAGAGGTGTACACCAGTGTGGGAACACCGGCGTTGCTGAGTTACCTCACCCACAGGAAGCGGGTGCACAGGTGCGAAGTAGTGTCGGGTTTCGTCACGCAGGTCGATGGTGCTTGGAGCTGAAGAAGCTGCAGGCGGGTCGTCGAGAAGAGTTCCGGTGGATCCAAGGGTGGATCTGAAGAGGTGAAGACCTGAAAGCAGAGGGGACAGTGTTCAAAGTCACTAGCCAGTGACTACCGTGGAACCAGGAAGGAACCAGGCAATGTCGGGTGCAAACAGGTGAAAAGGTAAAGATTGTCTCTGCAGCCACGTGGACACGAAAAGGTCGAGGACGTCCAGGCATTGGTCACGAGCAGTCCCACAAAGGCTCTCGCTGATGGTGGTGCCGGCAACTTGATAGGAGCAAACAAACCTTGGCTAAAGCAAGTCATGCAGGAATCGATTCAAGCTTCTCACTCGGACCAGCAAGGTCAGAGCGGGTGCTCCTTTTCAGGGGAGCAAGGGCCAGTCTGGTGCAACCAGACCAGTGTATAAGTCATAGTTTTCGTCGCCAAGATGGCCGCTAGCAAAATGGCAAGTGGCCGGGATGGCGCGTCGAGTGGCAAAGTGCAAAAGGGCCCCACGCAGATCGTGGAGATCCTGGGGGGCTGATCTTCGGTGCAAATGCTGCTCGAGGTTGGGGCTTTTCAAACCCCAAAGCACAGCATCGAGGGTGCCTCGGGTGCTGCGCAGTCAGCTTCTCGGGGGTCTTTCAAGAGGTCCGGTCCCACGTCTCTCGGTGCCTCCACGGGTCCCTTCTTTGCAGGGACTGTGGATCGGGCTGTGAGATGTCTGGGAGTCTGGGTCTTGTCAGGCTCTGGGCTCGGGCTCCGGCGGGAGGCGGCGGCAAAGCAGACGTTGAGTTGCTGGTTGGTGCCTGTATTCACAGGGTGGTCACTCCTTGGCCACAAGGGAGATTCTCTTCAGTCTTCTGTGCAGCAGAATGTCGAAGTCCAGTTTCTTCTGTATTTCAAGTCGAGTTCAGGATGATCTGAAGTCTCAGGACACAGCTCCTACTCTTATTCCAATTCTAGGGGCCGGATCACCTACTAGGACCCTCCTCTGGGTGGGAACAGCCCCAGTCCTTTGTCCAGCTTGGCGCCAGGACTGGGGCTGGAAAGCCCCAGCACCGGTTTGAACTGGCAAATGCACGGGGACACCTTGTGTGCCCCAGGCATGTCTGATTCTATTCAGCCCTGTCCTACCCAATACACAAAATCCTGTCTGGGGTGGTGCTAGCACCTCCCAAGGCAGGAAACCCTTTGTCCAAGCTGTCCTCGCTGGAAGGACTCCCAGCAGCAGGAGGTCAGATTTGTGTCTGTGGTGGCAGCATCCATTTTGTGATGCTGAGGCTCAGTTTAACTTTAACCGGGGTTCAGGTTAGGTACATGTCGTGTCCCTCTAGAAGGGTGGAATGCTACCCCGTCACCAGAACTGGCGAGGGGGTAGTATTCCAATTCGTATGACACCTTACTCAACATGTTTTGATAAAGCCAAACCAAAGATAGCATATAACCGCGATGATTATAATGCACTTAAGAGTATATGGTATGGCAGTATCATGAAACAGCTAAAGGACATGGTTCCGAAAGCTGCAGACAGGCTCAGCTCATGCCAGAGCACCATCTCACATATTTCTAAGCACTCTGCCTCCAGGATTGATGAGGCCTTCCATAGGAGTGGCTGATAGGAACATATGTGTCCATTTTAGGTTAGGTATAGGCATACTACACCTAAGTAAGGGGTGATTACACCGACTTACCCCAGCTGAGTGATCAGCCAGTTGTGTCAAATATGGAGGCCAGGCCAGGGGTGGCACAATACGTGCTGCAGCCCCTGGTAGGCCTTGGAAGCACCTATGCCCTGGGTACCTGGGTACACTGTTATAGGGGCCAATAAGGTGAACCAGTTCCAATTTCGTAATGCACCTAAAGTGCATTGGCAATAATTTAGAGAGAGAACAGCAGGCTGTGGGTCTGATTAGCAGGCCCACAGCCACATTAAGTCATAAACCAGTGAAGCAAAAAGCAAAAATTTGGGGTGACCATAGGATAGCAGACCCTACTCTCCTACAGACATTTACGTGGAGGGTGCCCATTTCAATGAGGTGATGCACAAATCAGTTGACAGGCCACACACACCTGTGGTCCTGGGCTCCACAGAATCCAGTCTATCTCACTTTGCACATGCACTAGGCCTTCTAGATGTCTATCGGTCCAAACATACCTCAGATATGCAATACTCCTTTTTGTCTGGAGCCCACAAACCCTTCTCCTGATTAAATCACATCTTTATTCCAATATGAGAATGTCCTGCCCACCTTTCAGTATAATACCTGCAGAGAGGCATCTCCGACCATGTCCCTTTGCTGGTTACTGTGAACATGGACCAGCGTAGAGAGGACCTGGTGGTGCCTCAACAGCTGGTACATCCAGGACCAAGAAGTGCTGAACATACTGATAACCACCTGGTCGATTTACTTTGAAGATTACAAAACCTCTGTGTTTTCCCTTGTGACCCTTGGGAAGGGATACAAGACTGTGCTCTGAGATATGGCCCAAAACATTGCAGTCCAAACAAAGAAAAACAGCAGGCATAACTAAGATGGATAGAAATGGCCACTCTCGGGACGGAGCGGGTATGTGCTATCAAAGGCGAGCCAAGCGATACTCACTTGCCTGGAAGCCCTGTGGAGGGATTACCATTCATTAACACACAACAATGCTAAGAAACACAACTTAACCACATTAAGGAAATTATATGACATAGGGGACAAAGCAGGCCACCTCCTGGCCTGGCTTAGGAGACGAGCAGAGACAGCTAGATGGGTAGGCAAACTCTGAGATGCTTTGGGAACCTACGTTAGTACTGAGGAGGGAGCAGCCACCACCTTTACCCATTAATATCAAAGGCTTTATGAGGAATGGCATGTTACAGCAGAGGCAGACATTGAAGCCTTTCTAGGGGAATTGTCAGGCCCCGACTGGACTTGAGTGAGCAGGAATACCTTGACCAGTAGCTCACCATTCAATAGATATCAGAGGCAGTGGGCCTGATGCAACCTGGAAAGACTCCAACCCTAAAAGGATACCAGTGGAATTCTACAAACGTACCATATCCATTTTGGGTCCCCATTTATTGGTCATGTTCAATGGAGCTAGAGACACAGGGGAATTCCTACCAGACCTATGGCATGCCACAATCGATGTGATCCCCAAACCGGGGAAGCCCTGAACTTCATGCGCTTCCTACAGACCTATCTCACTACTTACCAGCACAGAGGGTAACATTTTGGTAAAGGTCCAGTGACTCGGAATGGTAAAAATAATGACCTCCCTGTTTTAGCAGGACCAGACAGGCTTAATGCCCTCCCAAGCAACAAGGTAAAATACACATTGCCTACACAATTGGCTGAACAACATGAAGGATAATTGGGAACTGAGAGCGATTCTGTCTCTAGATGCAGAGAAGGCATTTGCCTCTATAGACTGGATCTATCAGTGATGTCATCAGTGATGTCATTTATCATTGCTTTTTCCTTTTACAGAGTGCCCCTGAGGAAGGGACAACACTGTCCCGAAATGCATCGGGCCGCTTCAAGAATTCACTGAATATTTGATTGTACTTGATTATATATCCACTAGTATTGTTCATGAAGCAATGATCATACACTGTTGTCTTATCAAAATTACGTCATGTGATCGTTATGCTTTGAGATACTTGTTATGTTCAATTGAAACTATATATTTGTGACGTTATAAATTCATATGCAAAGTTCTATCTATTTGTTTTGAATGTTTACTTTATTTGGATGATTGTCTGATTAGTCTATTAGGGTCCCCTCTGGACCAAATTTCACAGTGCACAGTGTCTGCTGCCGTGCACAGCAGTATTACATAATTTTATTAGTGATGTTACTGGCCATGTCATGAATGATGTAATTTGTGAGGTCGTTAGCAGTGCATTGCGGGGGGCGTAAGTTATAATTAGCTCAGGTAACCATAACTGCTGAATTTCAATGATTTTTTACTAGTGAAATCTGCGCCTAACTATAACATCCCTGTAACCTTTGTTTTTTTCAGTGAATTGCTAAGGTTTTTTAATTCTATTTCCTAACTATAAAGTCCCTGGAACCTTTGTTTTTTAAAGTGAATTTCTAAGGTTTTTCAAATTCCATTTCCTAACCATAACATCCCTGTAACCTTTGGTTTCTATGTTTTTTTTAACTATTAGTCACATTTTCAGAGTGGTGGAGAAAGGGGGCGGGGCCTCAGACCAGATCACAGAAATCCTGCTGTGTGGGGCTTACTCTAGGTAACAGGAGAGGTTGTTGGCCCTCAAGGACCCTCAGCATCCAAGAGGACTTCATCTGCTAACCAGTAGTGCACCAGGAGGTGCATTTGCAGAGTGGTGGAGAAAGGGGGCGGGGCTTCTGACCAGCTCTCAGGAATTGCTCTGTGTAAGACTTACTGGAGGTAACAGGAGGGGTTCTTGGCCCCCAAAGGTCCACTGCATCCAAGGGGACTTCATCCCCCAATCAGTAGTGCACTAAGAGGCGGGTTTGCAGAGTGGTAGAGAAAGGGGCATGGCCTCTGACCAGCTCACAGAAATCCCACTGTGTAGGACTTACTGGAGGTAACAGGAGTAGTTGTTGGTCCCCAAGGACCCTCAGCAGCCAAGGTGACTTCATCCCCCAACCAGTAGTGGACCAGGAGGCACGTTTGCAGAATGGTGGCAAAAGGGGGCATGGCCATTGAAGACCTCTCAGCAATCCCGCAGTGTGGGACTTACTGGAGGTAGCAGGAAGGGTAGTTGGCCCGCAAGGACCCTAAGGAGCCAAGGGGATTTCATCCCTCAACTTGTAGTGCGCCAGGAAGCACATTTGCAGAGTTGGTGAAAGGGTGCGGGTTTCTAGCAACTTCCCTGGCCGGCCTTGTAAAATAATTATTTTATTTTATTAGGGGAGGGGGCCGCATTACGTTTTACATGTCCTGCTTGTAAAAAAGTCACACATTCGTTTTTTACTGCTGTGAGGCCTATCTCCCGTATAGGATGACATTGGGTTACCTTATTTATCGTCGACCCTGCTGGAGTGCTGTGCTCAAATCTGCCTGCTGTTTGCACAGCGTCTTTTCCGGCCACTTCGCCGCTACGCCTCGCGGCCCCCGCTCCGCGGGCGCCGCTCGTAGGCGAGAGACCTTGTCGTTGTTGGGGATCCAGCCCCGGTCCAGAACGTGCTAGGAGCACCGCCGCCACTTCAGGGAGCGCACCACAGGACTGCAAGCACTGAGGCGGGACTGCGAGGACCAGCCTGCCCAGCGGCGCTGATCGGCCGCAGCTGGTCCTCTTCCCGCCCCTTCCACCGTAAAGCCACCGCGGTGTGAGTGCTGCCTGGGATTTATCGTCGACCCTGCTGGAGTGCTGTGCTCAAATCTGCCTGCTGTTTGCACAGCGTCTTTTCCGGCCACTTCGCCGCTACGCCTCGCGGCCCCCGCTCCGCGGGCGCCGCTCGTAGGCGAGAGACCTTGTCGTTGTTGGGGATCCAGCCCCGGTCCAGAACGTGCTAGGAGCACCGCCGCCACTTCAGGGAGCGCACCACAGGACTGCAAGCACTGAGGCGGGACTGCGAGGACCAGCCTGCCCAGCGGCGCTGATCGGCCGCAGCTGGTCCTCTTCCCGCCCCTTCCACCGTAAAGCCACCGCGGTGTGAGTGCTGCCTGGGATTTATCGTCGACCCTGCTGGAGTGCTGTGCTCAAATCTGCCTGCTGTTTGCACAGCGTCTTTTCCGGCCACTTCGCCGCTACGCCTCGCGGCCCCCGCTCCGCGGGCGCCGCTCGTAGGCGAGAGACCTTGTCGTTGTTGGGGATCCAGCCCCGGTCCAGAACGTGCTAGGAGCACCGCCGCCACTTCAGGGAGCGCACCACAGGACTGCAAGCACTGAGGCGGGACTGCGAGGACCAGCCTGCCCAGCGGCGCTGATCGGCCGCAGCTGGTCCTCTTCCCGCCCCTTCCGCCTATCTTCTTGCTTGATAAGCAGCAACAGCAACGCGCACGCGGGACGCGCGCGGGCGACTACCGGGGCGAAGACCGGGCAAAGAGCGGGCCGTTTAAGGCCGTTCAAGGACGGCAGAGGACGGCCCTGGCCCTGAACCCCTGCTTCCCCGCCCTTGATAATCATAACCATAGTGTCCAAGATGTCGACCATACGCAACAGAACTAGAAGTTGCGCGAAAAAAGCTACGGCGGTAGCACAGGTGACCGGACCTATTGATCTTTTTATTTCACGTGTACATGAGACTATTGACCAAAGTATTGTTTTATTGGAAAAGAGAGTCTCTATGGACCTTGCAAATGCCAGGCGCTCATCCTTGGGTCCCCTGGCAAATGTAAAATCACCTGCCTTGCAGTCTTTGAATAATTGTTCCCTACCTACAACCATGCCTACTAATAGTGCCCCGATTGTACCAAATACTGTTGATCTATCGGTTGCCCTATCAGACTCAGACCCGTCTTTTGAAGATCTGGAGGTTACACCAGATCTTGAAACCTGTCAGTCACCTGACAAAGCGGTGCCGAGTCTGAGCGGGCTTAATGATGCGGAAACAGTTCCTGCACCTAAAGTTCCCTGGGGAAGGGTTCCTAATCCCCTAAAGACTACATCAAAGGGTAAAAATAAATTAAAAGCACCAGTAAGGAATCACAATTTGATTTCCCCTACACCACAAATGACATCAGGCATACCGTGCTGGGTGCAAAATATGGTAACAGACTTAAAGTTAGACCTTGAAGCCACTTTAGCAGCACAGATTAAGCCTCTAATTTCTAAAGTGGACAGGCTTACATCTTTAATACACTCTAAATGGCCACACAAAAAGCAGGGACAAGGGCCCGATCAGTTACAAGGGATAACAGAATCAGTCCCTAAATGTTTATCAAGTATCCCGCTCCCTATAGATGTATCTAACAATGGTCAAGCTATCACAGTACCTGGGAACCCAGTTATATCCCTTGGGTCGCAAACAGGGAACAACTCCGCCCAATCTACAACTATCCCCATCTCGAAGGAGAGGGCTCCTGTCTTGACTAACCAACACCCAGTTGTTGATAATAATACCACCACCATCTCTCAAGTAAAAGATGTTGCAGGGAAATCTAATCCATCTCTTTCTATGAATAAACCTGAAGGGCCTAAGTCAAAGCAGGCACGCTTTAGATCCATTAATTTACCACCAGAGGTTTCCCCTTTTGTTGTTGTGCTGACAGCAGTCCCCCCATTGAAGGAGGGAGTCAAAGAAACGTTCACCGAGCTTAGAAATAAATGCGCTCAATGGCTCCATCTACATAAACCCCTACCTAATAGCATGAATGGTGAAATCCTTACCGTGCGTAGAGGGGATTGGGTGGGCAGAAGCAAGAAAACAATAGTAGGGGACGTAATCACAGTTAATTTTAGGGATGTAGGGGCAGCAAGCTATATTTGTAATGCACCCAATAGTGGTCCTGCGACTCAAATTAACCCACTTCCTTTGTCTTATTTTTTACCAATGTCATCAAGGTCGAACCCTCCCTGTTCTACTTTTCAAAGTAACAGAGGACTTGGGTACCCTCCACAACAAGCTGCTAAACCTTGGCTACAACCACCTTATCCGCCTCCTTTTCCTCCACATTATGCTAATTTTCAGCAGCAGCTATCAAATGCTTCACCCTATCCCATGCATCATGTTAAAACTCACTGGCAAGCTCCTTTTCATTTTCTACCACCCCCACCTCAGTCTGCTCTCCAGTGGCAGCAATTCTTTCAGCCACCACAATTAGATAAACATCTGTGGCAACAAACAAGGCAGGACTTGCCCCACTCCCAAGCTCCCCTGTTTTCACAATTCGCCCATCCCAATAGATATGCCGTGCTAGATGAGGTAGATTGACTCAGCCCTCCCGAAGCTCTGGATTTAAACATTTCTACGCCCTATTTTGATAAGGTGCGTCCTGTCACGCCTTTAGCCGCACTTCCCGTATCTTTAACAGTGACATCTCTAACACCTCCCCTAACATCTCCCCCACATATAAGGAAAAGGGGTACAACTATTGTTAGTCCTAGCTTAAGCCCAGTTACCATCTTTCGGGAAGATGGTCCTGCCTTATTTTCATCAGCAATTCAGCCAGAGTCGTCTGTTATTGATGACTCTGGTAAACCAGCAGGACTCTCTCTTGTTTCCTGGAACATTGCTGGCCTTACCTGCAAATTAGGAACACCCTTCTGGACCAGCTTTTTAGGGAAGGGAGTTGACCTAATTTTATTGCAGGAAACTTGGTGCCCGGACCCTATTAATATCGAAGGGTATGTCTCCTACTGTCTTCGAGCAACCAAATCTAGCTCGGGCAGGGCTAAGGGGGGCCTTTTGTTGCTTCTATCAACCAAGCTGTGTGACTGTACGGTTAAATACAGTACAACCGTGGGGACACACAGTCAAGTTGTAAGGGTGGAGTGTAGGAAGAATATTGATTTAGTCATTGTAAATTTCTACAATAACATCTTCGATGCTACTAGAGGGGACATTTTGCTGCCTCTAGAAAGGGAAATTATTAAGGCCCTCGGTATCTCGAAAAGAAAGGCCGAGGTGGTTTGGGCCGGTGATTTTAACTTGCAGCCCTGCCATTTGTCAAACGGGAACATCTGTGGATTCGGCGTAGCAACGAGTAGTCATTGGGGAGGCTTGGGGGCGAGGGAGGATTCTACCCACTTTCAACACAGCAGTTATGGTCTCACATTAAACAATATGCTAGTCACGCTAGACATGACCTTGTTAAACTGCAACACTAATAATCGGGCAATAACATGCCCCACATTTACAGGCAGAGATGCAGGATCTTTTATAGATCACATTTTGTTGTCTAGCAGTGGAGACTACACTGATTTGTATGTTAACGAAGAAAGTCTTAGTGACCATAACAGCCTTTGTGTTACTCTTTTGGGGCATGGTACCTCATTAGTTTCAGGTGGTAAATGTACAACTGACATAGTGCCTATTAGACCAAAGGGCCTAAGGATCAAATGGACTGGTTTAAATTCTAAAGTCAAGCAGAAGGAGGTTCTTACTCAATGCAAGAATCAAATTAGCTACTGTTTGGATGATGATTGTGATTCTGGCTGTTTAATAGATTACTTTGTATCTATGAATAGTATTATCGATGGTATTTTCACTAAGACTTCGTCAGCCAATAGAGGTCCAAAGCAGGGGTGGTTTGACAAGACCTGTATAGTTGCCCTCCGCGATTTAAAGAATGCCTTGGGCTCCAAACCACGTGTCAAGACGGACATACACTACTTTAGGGCTAGATATAAAACAGCAATTAACAAAAGGAAAAGGGTTTTACAGACTGAGGCGTGGGATAAGTTGAAGGAGGCTGCTGAGACTAAAAATAGTAAGCTGTATTGGGAAACAATTAATAGCCCGTTTCTCAATAAAGAAAATGTCCCAGAACTAACTTCTTATGTGGCATGTAGCGATTGGGTCAGTCATTTTTCCAAAATATTTAACCCAGAAGGGTCAACTTCTGAGTTACCATCACCAGATATAACCCCATGGTTGCCCCTCTCGATGGGTATAACATTGGAAGAATGCCATGAAGCAATTTCTTTAAGCAAAGGAGGCAAGGCCCCCGGCCCCGACGGGGTCCCGTTGGATCTATATAAAGATGAAATGACTTTATGGGCTCCCATCTTGGTGAGGATTTTTAATTGTGCGGCTGAAAGTGAATTTCCATCTACTTGGGGCCAATCGACTATTATCCCTTTACATAAGAAAGGTGATAAATCAGAGGCCTCTAATTATCGTCCAATCTCATTATTAGACGCCTCTGTAAAGGTGATGAGTAGGATTTTGCTGAAGAGGCTGGAAGACTGGGCAACTGATTTTAACATTTTAACTAGAGTCCAATATGGCTTTCGGAAAGGCCTGGGCACATTGGACCAATGCGTAAATTTGGACCTTTTAATCAAAAAATATACTGTGGCTAAAAATGGCAACCTCTTTTTATGTTTTGCTGATTTGAGCAGCGCTTTTGATTTGGTTAACCATAACATTCTCTGGGAGGTTTTGCTTGATGCAGGGGCCCCAAGGGAAATAGTTCATTTTTTAGCTAGACTTTACGAAAAACTTTCATGTAAAGTCCGCTATGGCACCCTTGGCGAATGTACCCCGTTTTTTAAAGTGTCCCGGGGCATACGCCAGGGATGTGTTTTGGCTCCGCTGTTATTTTCCCTTTTTATCAACGGTGTCGACCGTTCCTTGGCCGACATCCCAGCAGATGCCCCCCTGATTGGTGGTAAACCTGTTCCGCTGTTACTTTATGCGGATGACGCTGTTCTTTTATCTCGAACACAGATGGGCCTTCAGCGCCTAATTGATAATTTTATGCAGTTTATTCAAGTTAGGCGGCTATGTGTGAATAAAACCAAGACGTATGTAATGTCCTGTGGTCAGGCAGTTAAGCAGGTAAAGCATACTTTTTTTCTAGATAAGGAAAAGTTAACCTCTGTTAAGTCCTTCTGTTATCTGGGAATAACATATAATAACAGTGGGTCTTGGAATGCGGAATTTGATGCTGTTAGAATAAAAATGCTACGGTCTACTAGTAGTATTTTTCGTTTTGCCTTTAAACTCGGCTCACGAAGTATTTTAGATATGATGAACATATACAATGTATGTTGCGTCTCCTCCGCTCTGTATGGGGCAGGGGTGTGGGGACATTGCGAGGGTATTTCCCTGCTGAAGGAGGAAAATAAGTTTTTAAGGAGGTTGTTATGTGTTCCTTCTTCTGCCTCCATCCAGCTGATTCATGAAGAAGTCGGGATCGAGTACATTTCTGACTTAGCAGCAGTTCGACCACTCTTATTGTGGCGTTCTATTTGGGCTAAGCCAGAGACTCGATTCACTCAGGATATTATCCTCGATTGTATAGGTTTGGACTATTCTTCACGTATATTGTGGTTAAGTTACATTCACCGCTGGTATCTCCTTCTTTTCAACATCGATGTGTTCCGTGAGCCTGAAAATGTTGTTTCTATTTCCAAAAAAGAAATCAAGACAACGTTTCTAAACTTTCGTAAGGCTGAGCGAGATAAAACCGCTGGCAACCTTGTCACTGTGAAATTCTATAAAGATTTAAATCTAATTTCGGGACTCCAACCCTATCTTGTATTTGTGACCCGTCCTTCCCATCAGTATGTTTTAACACGGGTCAGACTGGGTATTGCCCACCACTTGGTTGCTTTTCCAAACACAAAAACCAGTTCAGACATACCCTGTCCGTGTGACAGTATCTCTCGGCAGAGTAGTTGCCATTTTTTACTTTTTTGTAAATTCTTTCAGTTTCTTAGGTTAAAATACCTTAAGCCAATTTTTATTAAATATAACATTCGTACTACACAAACAGCATTGATATTTTTATCCTCACTAGAGAATGAGGAGATCTGCTTCTTTTTGGCTACTTTTATTTTAAAATGTACAGCTGCCAGGAAAAGTATTGTATTACAATAATGTTTTTACTTACCTGTCTGTATTTACGTTATACAGCTGCCAGGAATTGTTTCATGATGCAATTACCGTTAACACTCCTGTCTGTATACATATGCCTTCAATCTTAAATCATATCAATTTCTGTAATTAAGGTATTTTTTATATATTTGTAGATGTCCACAGTATTGTATGATTATTTATTGATTTTAATGTACAGCTCCCAGGAAAGGCCTATTGAGTAACTCCTACTGATCCCCAACCTGTTTATGTAAGAATGTTTTGTATTTTATAATAACATGTCGACTCAAAGAGATATGATCACTTACCATTTGCTGCACTTTAGTCTTCTTTCGCCTCTCTAGGAGAGTTTATATGGTGATTTTTAATATTTTAACTATGTACTTTTGCTTGTATGATTTGTATGTACAAATCGAATAAAAGCTTTTGAAATTGAATTGAAATTGAAATTGAAAATTGAAATTGATTGGGTTACCTTATTACATTTACTAATTTATAACCTGTATTTGGGAACAGGTACAAATATCATGTTTGGTGTCTAAAGAATTGTAATTTAAAATATTCTTTAATGGTAGAGTCGGTTTTCGAGTCACAATTCTGAACATGCCTCTTTTAGAAAGTTGTCATTTTCTTGTCCTAACCATTTGAAGCCTGTAGCCTGTTTCTGGGTTGCATGACTAAGTGTTAGTGACAGTTGCTTTTTGTGTATTCATCCCAACGTCCACACAATATGGGGGCTAGATAATGACAGGATGGGCCATTTTAGACAGATGGGGCAGAGCTGTGCACAGCCCCACTTTCACTTCAAAGACACTGATTCAGCACACACACTAAGACCATTTGTGACGCAAGGCCCAGTGGAGCGAGGGAAAGGACACAGAAAATTCAAGACACTTCTGTGGGGGAAAACTCAAGAAGTTTCTTCCACTTCAAAGCTTGCACAAGGTATAAGAATAAAACTCCCAGACCCCTCTTCAGTTCCCTTCTGGACCTGTAGAGGACTAGAAGAGGAATGACCTGCTGCCTGAGGCCTGCTGTGTACTTTAGAGGACTGCCCTGCTGCACCAAGAAGACTGATTCGCTGCCTGAAGTATACCCTGTGCCCTCAGAGGATTGCCATGCTGCATGATACCTGCTTTCCTGCTTGAACAATGGCTACCAGAGTGACGCTACGGGTGAGTTGGCTGGTCTCCTGATCCAAACTGCAGGGACTTAATATACTCCAACCATCTTGAACATGCACCTGTCCCCAGTCTGAGTGAAACCCTACAAAAAGTGACGTTCTGGCTGCCAATGGACTTGAAAATAAGCCCCCACTTTGGAACGTAAACATCTTCACCGCTCCCTGATAACGATGTCTCCTCCTCAGACAGTGCCAACTGCTTTGCCCTGCTGAACCTTACCTTTTCAGGCATTTTTCCTTGATATTTCTTCTATGTCCATAGATAAGCAGAGACCGGGAACAATCCACATTGTGTATCCGAATCGCGCTCCATCGTGGTCAGCTATAACTATCGACTTTGCCCCGGTGGGCGCAGCTTGATGTCCATGGTTGTGGCTTTGATTTTTTACTAGATTCTGCTAAAAACTTTATAAATTCATTCACTCCAGTCTTACTTTTGAATGTTTGATGTTTTGAGGTCAAACAATTTATTAAATTCACCCTATTTTTCTAAATTGTGGTGGGATTTTTCCTGTGTTGTGTTTTTGCTTTATTACTGTTGGAGTTATGCATAAAAACATTACACTTTGCCTCTAAGTTAAGACTGACTGCTTTTGTGGCAAGCTACCAGAGGGTTAAGCACAGGTTCATTTAGTTTTGTGGTACACCCTGACAAGGATTGTGGCTGTTGCTTGAGAAGTGCTCACACCTCCCTCAACCAACAATCTAAGGTGTTATTTTAATTCACTGTCTCCTAACGTTTCTTTAAGAGTGTGTTGCAGTACCAGTAGCTGACCATGTGTTGTGTTTAACTTACTTCAAGGCTGAGCTAAAATACATTTTAAATTGTTTTGACACTTTCAGGCTTTAGCAGTGTATTATGAGTTGCATTTTTTCACTCTTTTGTGGTTGTTTTTTTGTATTAGCTTGACCCTCACATTTTCTTAAACCCCTTACAATAACTATTAAGTATTTCCCTCCCTCTTCTCCCTCCTACAGGTGCTATGAAACATATACCTACATGGTGTAGAGATCTCCGCCACTACGGTGGAGTCCTTGGCACAGAAAAGATAGGAGAGGAGGAGGTTTCTGGCCGCAGGTCAGTGAATTCCATTTTGTAGTAAATGAGCAGTACTGCTGTAGAACTACTTTATATATTGCAAAATGCAGCTTGTGAATCAGACCCATACAGAGTAAATGATGATTGTTAATGACTTAGACATCAGCATACAAAAATTTCATTGTCCCTTAATTTCATCTATAGGATGTTATCTGAAAAGTTTTCTCAGACTGACGATCACATAAGTGGAAGCATAAACAAAGCAGTGTGTTCTATCCCAACATGACCTTTCAAAACTCCCGGGATATGCACTTACATTCCCCTTCCACCTGTAGAACACATTTATACAATCTTGAGCTCTCTATCTTCACCCCATTGTGTAAGTTCCATATGCTCCAAATGCCTCTTTTCTGTAATCTCCAGCATGAAAGAGGACAAGTGCAGCATTATTATAGATTATATTTGAGACAACCCTCTCTTCCTTTACATATATCCATCATTTGCTGCTTCTATGGGCATATGCAAGGAACACATTTTTCTCTGAGACCACACTTTCCAACTTCAGTGTCCTTTGTAAAATGCTGTTACTGAATGATCCTGTAGAGATGACGGAGCAGTAGTTAAGGTAGGTATGACTTATTCCAAGTCATAGGTATAAGGAGTGCACAGATGCAGGTCCTACGTAAAAGACATCCTTTTCCCAACTGACATTCCTCAGATTCCATTGGAACCCCCTTGCGTACCAACCCACGTCATAATGATATGGCTCCAGGATACCACACACCTTCCGCCTTTAACATATTGACAACAAGAAGAAAACAAAGTGGTAATATAACAGCAATCCACCAATACACAAAGCATAAATAAAAACAAAACAACCAGAAGATACTTAAATAATATGAGAATGCCCCACTCCCAATGAATAATTAATGCACAACCACAAAATCCTTTATTTTCGCAGGCATGGTTACAACTCTCCCTGACTTAGTAGTTTTACAATTATTCACTACAGTGGGTACTCCTACCTCCTCTGAACCACCCATAGGAAGTAAGTTCCCAGAACTACCAGGCAATTCAGCAGGTGAAAAGAATGCTGTATTGGAATTAATTTAGAAAGAATCATCCCACAGCCTGCTTTTGGATGACACTCCTTCCTTGTTATTCCAAGACAAGATACAGTTACACTTGGAAAGTTTGCTAAGGTGCCAAATCCAGCCATCACTTAACCTTGCAGAACACCTGTACATCTCTACAACTTTGTAAGGGGAAGAAAACCGTCTATCACCTTTGCATAACTTACAACAGAGTTTCACACAAACTAAATCTCCTTTTTAAAGTAAAATGTCTTTGACTTTGTTCCTCTCATCATAGTAAAATGTATAAACTAATTGAGCCTTTTCTAAGTTACACCTAAGTACCACAGGCGACCATTTAGTCGGATACTTCTGGGACATCCACACAGCATTATCCTTGATGTAAGGCTCTCTTCCCCTCAAAATTTTAAAGGGACTGTACCTCGTTACAGTTGGGGTAATTGTGTAGGCCCACACCATTTTATCCAATTCCATTTCCCAATGCTTCCCTGCATTAATGGCACATTGGACCCTACCCATATTAACCCTGTTAAAATGTTCAACAGCACCATTGCAAGCTGGGTAATAAACAGTTTTTTTTCTTTTATGCCATTCCTGGACATAAAATCACAACATGCCTTTGCTGTGAATTGAGGACCATTGTCATTTAGAAGCGAATTAGGAATCCCTTCTCTTCTCTAAAAAATTGAACCACACTCGTAGAATCGACTACCTCCAGCACTTCCAGCTCAGGTCATTTGGAGAACAGATCAAAAAGTACTAAAACTCATTTGGAAACTCCATCCTTATCCAAGATGGGACCTAAAACATCAATCGACAAATAACACCAAGGTTCTGAAGTTAACTCAACAAGCCCAAAGAGAGGTCCAAGCAGTTTACAGGACTTGTCAGCAGAAGCACACTGAGCACAATTCTTCACATATCTTTCCATCACCGAGTCAACACCCAGCCACCAATAGAACAATTTAACTCTCTCCTTAGACTTACCAATACTTAGATTCCCTTCATGAGTCAGTTCCAAATCTTCATGCGTAACTTGGTAGGTGGAACAACTTTATTGCCTCTCATAATAAACTCCAAGTCAGAAATGGATAATTCTTCTCTCAACTCCCAGAATTTCTTATTCTCATCAGTGATGTTGCACTTATTAGGCCATCCTCCGAGATTATACTCATTAATTTCAATCAAACGTTCATCCTCAGCGTACCCAGACTGCCATTCTTCCATAGGAATCGCTGGATTAACTAAGTCCAGACAAACCCATGCAACGCTGTAGTCATCCCATTCATCTCCACTCAAAAGGGTGTCACTATTCTGACCTGGTGATCAGCTCAGGTAATCAGCCACCTTGTTCGTTTTTCCATGCAAGAATACAACCTCATATGCATTATCTAGCAAATTGAGAGACGTTCTTGACATGCGAGGTGTAGCTCTTTGTGTACCATCAGTAGTTAGAACCTTAACTAAGGGCTTATGATCAGTGCGAATGGTGAACAAAGTCTCCCACAAACATTGTCTAAACTTTCTTGTAGCCCACACACACACACCAACATTTCTCTTGTGATCACTGAATATTTTGTATCAGATATAGTCAGGGACCGAGAAGCAAAGGATATCGTACTTTCAGTAACATCCTCAGATACCTAGGACAGCACTGCTCCCAAACCTTTACTGCTTGCATCTGTGGTTAAAATGGTGCAGGATTTGGTATTGAACCCTTGCAAAGGAACAGCATTACATATTTCATTCCTAATACCAATACATTATTTCTGCAAATTATCATCCTAAAGGAACTCTTTTTTTTAAAATAATTTTTTTATTGAACAAGGCAGTAGGGAGACATTGGTACAGAATTAGTACTAAAAAAAAACAAAAAAAAACCCATTAAATTCTTCATCAATAGACAAAATTTCTAAACAATATACAAGAGACAAACCTAGATTATACAATACCACTGCGAAAGTGCAAAAACTGCAATAGCATATGACTGTGCGTACCGATATTAAAGTGCTAGTGCAATATAGTGCAAAGAAAAACAGCTGATAAAAAACATCAAAATTACTATTACGATTCATACAAAAACAGCCGATATAACGCGGCGAGGATATCATTGCCATTCTTAAAGTGCTAGTGAAGTAACATGCAACGTTGGCTAATATAAAAACAGCTGATATAAAGCATCAAGATTACTATACGATTCATAAAGTGCTTGTTCAATAAAGTGCAAAAACAGCCGATTTAAAGCAGCGAAAATATTATTACAATTCTTAAAGTGCTAATGCAGTATCGTGCAAAATTGGCTAATATAAAAAGAAAACTGATATATAGCATCAAGATTAGTATTATGAATCCAATAGGAATAATACAATAAAGTGCAAAAACAGCTGATATAAAACAGTAAGGATATTGTTACAGTTCTTGAAGTGCTAGTGCAGTAACGTGTAAAGTTGGCTAATATAAAAAAACGCTGATATAAAACAGCAAGATACCTATTACAGTTCATAAGGTGCTAATACGATAAAGTGAAAAAACAGCCGATATAAAACAGCAAATATATACTTGCAATTCTTAAAGTGCCAATGCAGTATCGTGCAAAGTTGACTAAAATAAAGCAATAGTAAAGCATCAACTTCCTTTTATCGATTCCAGCTTCTCAAAATATTTCCAGTTCCTTTCAAATCTTGCAATCGCTCCCACCCTACCTGCATAAGCTCTCTCAAAATTACATTTTCTTCTCATTTTATTAACCCATTTTAATTGACATGGAATCACCACGGTTTTCCAATTTTGTAATATCAAGGACCAGGCTACAACAGTAGAAATAAAAATAAATACTTCTTTTGGTTTATTAAACCTATTCCTTTCTTTACAAATACCAAAAGGAGCCACTTCTGCTTCTGGTACTAGTATTTTCCCAATTGCCAGCTCCATATCTGCGAAAATCCCCTTCCAAAAATATTCTAACTTTGGGCAGGAAAAAAAATATGATACCAGCCACCCTGTCCCCTAGTTTTGCATCTAAAACATTTATTCTCACATTCAGGGAACATTCTCTGCAAGGCCTCCGGGGTATAGTACGCCAGCGAGAAAGAAAGGACATTCGCTTATAATTAGCTGCCCGGAGTGCTTTGTTTCCTAAATTGTTAATACCTCCCAGTCTTTATCTGTAAAAACGCACTGTGACGTGAGGCTTATTTTTTCTAGATGACTAACAATTACAGGAAATGATCCAGAAACAAATAACTTTTTATACCAAAATCCTATACCCTTATGTTTCTCCACATATAGAGTTGTTAACATGACATTGGGGGAGGTATCTAAACCCCCTATCTCTTTTTTTATAAAATAGACCAGCTGTAGGTATTCAAAAAACATAAGCCGCCTAGGATACGCTCTGTCTATAACAGTTTGCCAGCTAATTACCTTGTGAATCTTGATGAATCTTTGAGAGTTGTCTCATGTCAAATATTTTCTCTGCAAAATCCTTTACAAATTTGGAGTAGAAGTCTGCCAAGCCCAGGAATGATCTCACTTCAACTTTCAAAGTGGGAGCTGGAGCATTTTCAATGGCCTTATTTATTTCTAGCTTAGAAAACACACCTCTATCACTTACTTCATGCCCTAAATAGGAGACGGAGTATCTGCAAAATTAACATTTCTCCAGCTCAGCTGTGAGTCCACTTTTTTTTTAGGTTAACAAGAACGGAATGCAAAGTAGAATCCTGTTCTTCCTTACTTTTCCCCATGATAAGGATGTCATCCTGGAAGTAAGTCATGATGGTAGTATCCTTGAGAAGGCAATGCATCAACCTTTGAAAAACTGCTGCAGCTGATGCCAGCCCGAAACACATGCGAATGAATCTGAAGCATCTGATCGGAGTAATAAAGGCTGTTAAATTTTCCTATCTGGGGGCAATTCTACTTGGTGGTAAGCAGAGGATAAATCTATGGTCAAAAACATTTAAGGCATAGGAGTTCATTGATCTTGGGCAAATGAAACTTGTCTACTACTATACTTTTATTACGATCTCACAAATCAATGCAAAGTCTGACCTTGCCATTACTTTTCCTGGCCACAACTAAGGGAGCCAACCACTCCACACTTTCAGTAGGTTAAATAAATTCCTTTCTCAATCACTTCTCCAATTCTTCAGTGACCTCATTCTTAACACTGAGAGGCAATGTTCCCTCTAATTATTTTCCTCTGTGTGCGGCAGTGTAAGGTCTCTGTGTGCTGCAACCAAGACTATGTGCACCATGAACCAGACCGCGCGTGGGGGTGCAGCGCCAAATATCACTCCAAACTTTTGCTTAAAAAAGTGAAAAGACGGTACATTTCCACACATGCAACGCCACATGAATGGTCTTAAAGCAGGTTTTCAATGTAGATACACATGCCATGAAATGAATTGGTTACACAGGCAAGTACACTTCGGGTTCAGAAAAGCACAGGACTCCAATGGCGGTACCGTAATACAATTTTACTAAAGATCCTCAGCTGGTGGGACTGTTCATAGGGTGGGGAAATGTTGGAGCCTATAGAAGATCACATATATACACAATAACATAACATGTTTACAATTTGATGTGCAAGCTACGGAGTAATGTCTGGATAGCCTGTTAGAGATAGTTTGTGAAATGTGTGATATACAGGAAAACATGGAGTATGGAAGGGGGCCGTTCACAAAAGTCAAGTGCCATCACTGTTGATAGGAGCATGACTGCAGGGCAGATTGTGAGCCTTTTTGAAAGTATTTATGCGAATCCCTGCACCAGTTATGCATATACAAGGTGCTGCACATGAATACTTTCGCAAAGGCACACAATCAGCCTTGCAGCTGCGTACTATTAACAAAAGAAATGCAGAGTCTCAAGCACGACATGTGCTTTCAGAATCCTGAGTTTTTAAACAACCAAAAGGCTGAGGACCTTTTTCTTGTTGAATTTTTATGGTGCCTAAGATTACTCTAATGTGACCCTTGTATATGTTTTAATATTGTTGTATAAAATGTTTGTAGCGTACTTTTATTGATTTTATTAACCGAATAAAGTGAATATGACTGACTGAGAATCCTGAGTTTGCGCTTCTCTAAACAAAAAACTCTAAAATCATACAGTCTGCTAGCCTGAATGACTTGGTATTCCTACACCTTGTAATCCCCATTGGTTTATTTAACATTTCCTGTACACTGATTTACACACTATAAGCCTTCATCTCTGTGTAATATATGTGTAATGTAAAGTGCTCTGACATCCTACGCGAGTATGAGAAGCAGTATAAAATAAATGAAATATATATGTGAGAGGGCCCATGGAGAGATGAGGGGCACACTTGGAGAGTGGCAGTGGGTGAACTTGTGGAAAAGAGAGCTATGAGAGGAGGCCACCAAAAAAAGAGAATGTTGCACCGGGTGCCACCCGCTAAAGCTGGTCCTGTTCAGCTGTGTCAACCTCTCAAAGTTAATTTTTGTGAATGATGGAATCTTCTTGCTGTAGACTGCAGCGTTCATCTTCATTTGGCAACTTCAACTATTGCCAGATACTGCGGGAAACAGTGCTTAATTTGTAAAACAATAAGTGCCAGGCTCAAAGCTTAGCTCAGAAGATGTGCATTGTTTTCTGTCTGTGGCCCTGGATGAAAGTTTGTTGAGGAAACATATGTAACTGTCCCAAGAAATTAGTGCTGCTGGACGTGGGATCACTGGATTTACTTGAATCACTAACAGGAGAGCAAAAAAACACTCAAATTCAGAGCTTCCCTCGACGATGATCCTTGTTGTAGGAAAGATGACTAGTACAAAGCAATTGGGCCAGGGTGTGGTGCAATTTATAGCAGGACCTCACCCGAAATCATGGTCGTCCCACTAAGCCTTCTGCGGCGCCCGTGTTTGGTCAGTAAAGAAAATTTCATTTATAAAGACTAGTATTATTCCGATGAGCTAGCCTAGTTCTTCCATTCACAATCTTCTAGTTCGGGCTGTTTAATTGGAACCTCAGTACTTCCCATTAGCCTCAGGCTTCTGAACTCCAGTGCCTTCATACATTAGCTGCAGGGCCATTATTTTATTCTTTATAGTTGTAAGAGTATGCAAGTGTTACAGATTTACCCACTGTAACCCTCAAATCTTGATTCAACTTCAACTCCCTCATCTCTCCATACTCCTCTGAATACACCAATTTATTTGTGCACACTAATTTTATCAATTGTTTTTAAATGTTTCCAACACCTGCCACAATGGTCTCATTCTTTTTCAAACGGTTTTCATTGTTTTTGCTTTTTGAAAGGTTGTGTTCTTGTTAATTGCTTCTCAATTTATCAATTCCATTGAACGCTACCATAAATTAGTTTAGTTTCACGGTGTGCAAAGATTACCGATCACTTAAAAAACATGAATTGTGTGAATGATTATTTTGAATGTATTTGCTTTTTGTTTGCTTGGTCATTTGGGCTGGATTTACAAATACATTCTGAAATTTAAGGTAATAGGAATATGCTTAAACCTGTCTTGCATTCTCACTTTTCTGAGTATTCAAGAAGGTAAAACAGAGTGGACCTGGGCAACCACAATATTTGTAGTGTTCAAGGCTTAAGTGTCTCCTTTCTTCAATAACATGTTTCACTAAAACTAAAATGTTTCCACTAGATGAAAATCCACCAAGTTTAGGCTTAGTGAAAAGTCTGATTGCCACTCTATTTTTGCACCACTGGGAGCATGTCCTTTCATGTGGTGAAACCCTTTCTTCCGTATTTCAATATTGCTTTAGATGTTTGCATGCACATACAAGTGTTTCTTGTACTTACTGCTGCCTCTCTTCTTGCCCCCTTCAGTTGTCCATATTCCCTTTGCTCCCGCCCACGTTGTCTGTTTGGTCTTTTTTCCTGCCCCCTCCCGTTGTCACTATTCCCTTTGCTTCCGCCCCCGTTGTCTGTGTTGTCTTTCTTCCCGCCCCCCCCCCCTCCCGTGCTCACCCATAACTGCCTGGGGAAGAGGTGTGGCATCTGCGCTGGACATGTAAGGGAGGGTTGTTTCTATTCTATTTGCCCCTATCGCTAATTTTATTTAAATGTGTGAGTTGATTCGCCAAGGTGCAGCCGGCAGGTGGGGTGAAGAGGGAGATTTCCGCAGTCCTGCCGGTGGTTGCTCCTGACCTGTGCAGAAGAGCATACAATCATGTAGTGGTCTGTTGGTGCACACTTTATTATCCAAACTGCCATTTCCTTTATTCCCTCAGGGTAAACAGACCATCAGCATCTTCGGGCTGTTGCGTTCATGAATTTGTATTTCTCTTGTGTAGCGGTAGATACAACTG
This sequence comes from Lissotriton helveticus, assembly GCF_964261635.1. Lineage (NCBI taxonomy): Eukaryota > Metazoa > Chordata > Amphibia > Caudata > Salamandridae > Lissotriton > Lissotriton helveticus. The sequence continues at coordinate 507,984,009 of NC_136065.1, read as the reverse complement.
ACTTTATGACCAATACACTTTAGAAATATTTGCACTTTCCTTACATTTAAATTATGACATTTTTAAATCTGACCTTATTTGCCAACATTTTCTTTCAACAGCAATGGTTCTATATACTTTCAGTAGCAGATCTCAGTGAACTACCATTCACAGAATGTCCGGAATGTGAATATTCGGCTTCTAGTGCCCTGTGGACCACAGTTCTCAGAACCCCGAGTGCAGAAACCCTCGCCTCCAGTGTCAAAGAGCTTATAAATTCACAGGCTCGGAGATTGCCTTTGGTACAATTAACATCCTTTTTGTGCTATGGCAGCTGTTCTAAACCATCATGCAATGCACCCCTTCCTTGGAAAAAAAAACCTACAGAAAGGAGCGATTTATAAAGAAACAACCTGCTGCATGCTTGTTAGTGAGTGAAACCATCTCTGATGGGGAACTGGAGCTGGTGTCACAGAACGTTCTTCTAACCCACGCTCCAAAGTTAGTGTTTGGTTACTTAAGCATTGCGATTGACATCTTTGCTCTCTCTCTCTATCTTTGAACCCCCATGAACTGCCTCATTTTCTCTCGTAGAAGCCAGTGCGTCTGTCCTTTTCCCCTCTCCTTGACAGTTTATCTACAGACGGCCAGATCCTGGCTTGACCAAAAACGTTTGACTAAATGCAGCTATTATTAGTGTGTCTTGGGGAATAGCTATTGGCTATTTCTGAGGAAATGTGCCTCTGTTCTTAAAAATTGTTCTCTTAGGTTAGGTTTGCTATGTTTGCCATTCCAGAATCCCGATGCTTTCTGTTGTGGTTGGTTTTGTTTCGGTTATTTTGGTTAAATACTGTCTAATGCAAAGTAAAGGTAGCCTCACTGTTATAATTGGACTCTGAATTCCCACACTTCTTGTTTAGTAAACTATAACTCCTTTCATTCTAGCACTTCTTTACATTTTATGTCTGAGCAAACATATCAGACAGCAATGTAACACTTTTTTTTAAAACATGCTTTACTCCTGTTATGCTTCATTCCCCACCTGCACCTTTCATGTTGCTTCTCCCCACGTGAGTCCTCTGTGTTACTATCACCTAAAAAAATGATTTTATGAGACATTGTTTAATTTTCCAATCCAACTTGGATCAGTAAATAATAATAATTTTAAAAAAAAGCAAAGCCATTGAGAGACTTATTGGCTTTGCCAATGCTTCTTCTTTTCTTAACAGTGCACAGCTGCGGGGCTGAATGGGCGCTGCATTCAGCCCTGCCAAGTACCATGCACCAGGCATTAGAAAAACGCATTTTAATGTGGTGGTCCGCATCACCACATTAAAATGCATTATCACGCATTTTAGCGCCTGTCGTCCACCTACGGGCGTACCGCTGAGCCAGTAGAATTAAGCAAGAGGGATCCACGTCCGCTGGTTACAGACGCGCTGCGTCGGAGAACTAGGACAGTTGTCTTTATTCTCTGCATGTTTACTGCAATATTCAATTCCGAAGTTGACTTGCGACACCACCACTAGGAGGGAAAAATGAAACATAACCAATCAAAAAAAGAGATGTTTAAATGCATACTGTGGCTTGACAGTGTCACTGCTGATGTTGTAGTCAGTTGTGCCATTGAACGTCACTTACGTGTGCAGCCTGACCGGCATTTTAAAGTTATTTAGCAGCTGAGTGAGCTCTCTGCGCTGCAGCCTGACTGGCTACTCGGCGCTTCCTGACAAAAAGCAAAGCCTAGACCTGTGGTACTCAAAGTACAGCCAGCAGCCCAGCAGGCTTTTATTGGCGGCCCGCGGCCAGAGGTGAGACCTGATGATCTCTCATCCCACGGCTTCCCAAGAAGGAGCGCTTTACATCTTGTCTATGCCACTAACTCTGAAGCGCTTCTGTGGTGTGTATTAACTCAGTACTTGAAGCGGCATGTAAAAGCTTGTGTTACTTAACTGCTGAGACCCCACCACTGCTGCCCATCTGTCTTGTGGCATGTAGTTCCTTCAGTGATCGTCAGTAGACTTCGTGATTTTTCTGGGGTGGCACCTACCCGATTGCTGTTATCTAGCAAAAGGCACCACCCCCATGCCACTGACCTTTCCTTTTGGTAGTGTATTCCGGCAAGATTACGAATGCTGCCAAAGTCGAATTATCATGAGCGCCAGCATGATGATCACCACTAATACTGTACTTACAGTGCTTTTCTATCTTCTACGCCCGAAGGCAGACTGGAGACACTAGCGTCTATGAAGTCGGTCGGCTCCACACTGGGACTATTCAAGGTAGGATTACAAGGCATTAAAAAACGATTCCGGCTATAAACCTTTATTTATGTCCACATAAAGACAGTATTACATAACTGTTTCCGTTATTTTATGATATCAGTCAGGGATCAAGTGCAGCTCTAAAGCATGTTTAAAATGCTTTCTTCATTATACCTTGACTTTGTAGTATGTTTTAATGAGGGAGAATATACTAGCTTTTTGTGTTCATTTTTTCTAATTTTCTACCTGCTGGTATAAGTAAAATGTGAGTTTCTGGTTACTCAAATGGGTGTTATTTATGATATTTATATGTTTGCCTGGTCTTCGTTGCTTGATTTGCTCACAAGAAAGTGTCACTAATAGTCGCAGAATGTCACTCATACGTAGAGTGAAAAAATTAAAATGTCACACATAAGCAATCTGAAACATTGGCAGCTATGTGCAATTAACATGAATACTTACTTAAAGGATGAAAATCAGCCCGCAGCTGTGCGCAAATAAGAAAAGAAAAGCGGAGTCTCAAACACACGTCGTGTTTGAGACTCTGCTTTTCTTTTCTTAACAGTGCACAGCTGCGGGACTGATTGTGGGCCTTTAAGTTAGTATTCATGTTAGTTGGAGCACACACGTGCGCTGCAATTGACATGAATACTAACTCAAAGGGTCACAATCAGCCCCATAGCTGTGCACAATAAAGAAAAAAAAACTGTCTCAAACACAGCGTGTGCTAAAAAGCACGTCGTGTTTGAGACTATGCTTTTCTTTTCATAACAGTGCACAGCTGCGGGGCTGATTGTGGGCCTTCAAGTTAGTATTCATGTCAAATGTAGCACACACGGGTGCTGCAATTACATGAATACTAACTCAAAGGGTCACAATCAGCGCTGTACCTGTGCACAATTAAGAAAGGAAAAGCAGAGTCTCAAAAAACAGTGTGTGCTAAAGCACACGTCGTGTCTGAGACACTGTTTTTCTTTTCATAACAGTGCACAGCTGCGGGGCTGATTGTTGGCCTTAAGTTAGTATTCATGTTGATTGCAGCCTCTGTGTGTGCTGCAATTACCATGAATATGGTCGTGCGCGCTAAATACAGCAAATTGCGCTCTGGGTTGACTTCAATGCGCGCAAGTGCACACGTCCGGCTTATTGGGAACAGTGCTGAAAGGTATACTCCTTGCTCTGTGACACACAAAGTCCTTCAGTCTGCTCACTGTGCCTGAGAATACTTCTGGAAAAGTGCTCTTCAATTCCTCTGCACATTTTTGTTTGATTACATCTAACATTAAGACCTGGTCAACGCCATTAGGATTCAGTACGATGTCAAGAGTTTTCTGGTCCGGGAAAACATGGCGGCCGACTAACGGCGGGTCGCGGGTGTTCCCGGATGCGTGCAGCGAAGTTGTGGTGATTCGGAAGGTGAGTTGGGGTGAAAACGGCTGGTAGATGTGGTACTAAGCAAACAGGTTTAAAGTTTGGATTTAGCAGGGAACGTGGGTTGGAGTGTCCCGGGTGCTATTGGAGCTAGTGGAGCTTCTACGGAGGCAGGGAGCTCCTAGAGCCGAGTGTGGAGCAGCAAGGCAGCAAGGCTGGAGGAAGAGTCTGGTAGCACGGCGGAGCAGCTGTGGAGGAGAGCGGGACTGGAGTTGTGAAAGGGGTGTCGTACTGCTGCCAGGGTCCTCTTTCGAGGCAGCGGACGAGGAGGCAGTAGGCTGAGTGGGTCCAGCGAGGAGCACGCTGGCAAGAGCAGAGCGGAGCAGTGTGTTCTGAAAGCACAGAGGTACAGTTTCCCCCTTTTTTCAACCAGCCCAGGAGCAGGGAATTATTGGAAAGAGCCATAGAGTGGATGAGGATAAAAGAGCAGCAGTGAGGGCTGAAAGTGGTTGTAGTGCTGGTGAGATGGTCGGACTACCTACTGGTTTCTCAAGATACTCACTGAGAAGTGTTGTGAGGGGGGGTGCAGCAGATTTCCTGGAGTTGGTGGATTTTCCATCTAAGTCAGGAAAAAAGCAAGGGGTGATTAAGGAGGAGGAGGTGACGGTAGGAAAGCCCAAGGGCAGACGGTGCAATAAAGAGACTAAGGTGCATAGTAAGCTGGCAAGAGGAGGTTCTTTGGAGCACAAGATAAAGGTGTCACCGTCCCTTAGGACTTATTTTAAGGTGCTTCCAAAAACTCTGGTGTTAAGGAATAACCCCATGTCAGCAGCCGTGGCGGTGCTTCAACAAAAACAAAAGTATAGTGATCAACTAAGAGGTGGGGGCAGCCCTGAGGGGATAACAAACCTGGAAGATTGGTCTGCACATTTGAGCACAAATCGATTTCAATTTTTATCTGTAGAGATGGGGGAGGTAGTGGGAGCCACAAGGGATGAGGTCAGTTTAAACGACCCAGAGGGCAGTCTTAATCCCCTAGTGGAGTCTCTTTCGGAGGACGTAGGAAAATTGCAAACTCCGTAGAGGGTACAGGGTGAGTCAGAACCTGGGAGGGACTCTCGGTTGGGGCAGGATGCTTTAGGGGATGAGGGAGAAAGCCCGGGGAGTTGAGATCCTTCTATAAGTATGTTGCTCAAAACCCTTTCCTAAGAGATGCGAGAAAGATTCGAGACTTCAGAGCTAAATCAGAAAAGCATTAGGTTTGCATGTGAGGTGCTAGAGAAAAAATAGATGACTTGAGTGGAAGAACATTGGCACTAGAGGGCGAAGTCAGGGACCTTAAGGAGGAGATACAGGTCAACAAGAAAGAGATTGAAGGGCTCAGAGCTAGGGGGAGAGAGCACAAAGAAAGATTAGAAAGATTGGAAAACTTTCAAAGGAGGAACAATTTGAAGGTTTTAAAAGTTCCTGAGGGTAAGGAAGGAGGGGATATTAAAAGCTTTGTGGTTCAGTTGCTGAGAAATGAGCTTCAACTGGAAGAGACTGAGGAGGAAATTGCTAAAGATATCCAGAGGATACATAGAGATCCTTTTTGGTTAAATATAAATAAGCCTAGGAGAATCTCGTTAATTTCCTCGCTTATTCCTTGAAGGAAAAGATCTTAGCTAAAGCTCTGAAGAAGAAAATGTTGGAGGTGGATGGAGTAAGAATTGAAGTAAGATCAGATTTGTCAGTTGTAACAGCTAATAGGCAGTGGGAGCTGGGTAAAAGAATTGAGCCGCTAAAGAAGCTAGGTGCTTCGGTTCAGCTGAAGTTCCTGGCTTTACTCAAAGTGATGCTGAATAATAAGATGCACTCCTTCCGGTTCTTTGAGGAGGTTGACAGCTTTATTGAACAGCTCGGCTGGGAATCATTAAGAGTTCATATTTTGGGAAGTAGTAGAATGGGTCTCTTTTTTTTTTGCTTAGGCCATATTTTATAGATAATGATTTCCTGCTTTGTATATGTTTCAAAATCACATGAGGTGTGTATAGGTGTATATATAAGTGCGCTGCACGCTCAGGGGTAACTCACAGGGCTTTTGCCATGGAAACTTGGTTAAGGTTTTCCAAGGGAGGGGGAGGAGTGTGGGTTGCACAGGCAGGGGAAAAATAAAAAATGCCTAATTTGTCCGGTTTTCACCAATGGTTGTGGGTGGAGAGTGTTTTTAGGTGATGACAGGGAATAGAATAAAGGAGCTGAAAGTCCTGTTGTGGAATGTAAACGGTCTTCGGGTAAAGAGTAGGAGAGACAAGATAATGCAGTATTTGAAGGACTCTCCTGCACAAATCATTATTCTGCAGGAGACACACTTGACAGAGGAAGAGAGCAGGGCGGTCTTTAAGGCGCAGAGATGGGTTGCACATGCAATTTATACGAGGCAGACAGTAGTTACCCAAGGGGTTGCATTATCAGTCAAGCATGGTTTGAATATTTTGATAGAAGGCAATGTTTCGAGTTTTACAGGAAGGTGGCTAATAGTTAAGTTAAGAGTTCTTGGGCAGATCTTCAATTTGGTGGGCTACTATGGTCCGAATCAGGATGACACAGGTCCTTGGGAAGAATTAGCAAATGAGCTTTTGAGTTTCTCTGGGCATATTATTATGGCAGGGTACTTCAATTCAGTTTTGGACCACAAATTAGATAGATCTTTGAACAGTAGAGCGGCGGTAAACCCCAAGATGTCGGATAGGGTGAGAGGGTTGAAGATGCAGTGGGGTCTCTGCGATATATGGAGATGTAAGGCAGGCTCCCATATGGGTTTCACATATTATAATAAAAAATATAAACGCAGGTCACGGATAGATTATTTTTGGTGGACCGAGATGTGAAGGATTCGGTTTTGGAGGTTAAACATATTGGGGTTCACTTATCAGACCATTTAGCTACCCTTCTTCGGAAGAGGGTAGGAGAGGGGATTACGCCTTCAATATGGAGGCTGGACCGCGCAATTCTATTTGAAGATGAGACGTGGAGACTTTGAAAGAGGAAACCAAGGAATTTTTTGAGAGGAATCAAGGTTCAGCCAAGCTCGGGATTATATGGGATTCCTATAAGGTCTATTTAAGAGGTAGATTGGGTGCCTTGGCAGCAGGGAAAAGGCAAATGTATCATAGAAAGGTGTTGGAGTTAGAAGAACAGATCCGGAGGTTGAAAGCAGTTCCAATAACTTCAGGGAGCCATGAAAAGGAGATGGATGAAATACTTAGTTTAAAAGTGAGTTTATCAGGAGTCCTGAGAGATAGACTCAGGGAGAAATGGGAGTCTAGCCAGCTAGCACATTTTGAATATGGCGAGGGCTGTTGCAAGCTGCTAGCCTGGAAGGCAAAGAGCGATCAGGTCAGGAGTTTGATTAAAGAAAACAGTTTTGAAGATCCAACTTGGTCCTCAGCGACAGTAGGCAAATTGCATCAGCATTTTATAGACGTTTTGGGAGGGTGTATAAGGAAGATCTGGTAGTTACGAAGGAGGAAGTGATGGTTGGGGCATATTGAGCCACTATCGGATGAGGTGATGGAGGTGTTGAACAGGAAGATCTCTGCTGAGGAGTTGGAGGAGGTTATTAGAGGCGGCAAAGGGGGAAAGGCTCCAGGGCCAGATGGCCTTCTGTTGGAGGTTTATAGATCTCTGGCCAGTTATATAATACCCGCTAAGAGGCAGCTCTTTAATGCCATCTTTCTTTCAGGCTCTGCTATGCCGTATTCTTGGAAAGAAGCCAATATAGCTTTGATTCCTAAGCCTGGAACGTCATTTAATAAATGTTGATTCATAGAGGCCTATTTCTCTTTTAAATGCTGATTACAAGCTGTTTAGAAAGGTTATAGCAGCGAGGTTATATGGGAATATGGTACACGAAGATCAGAAGAGTTTTATCAGAGGAAGACTTTAAAAGAGCTGACGTTTTCTCTTATTGGTTCTATAGATATGGCTACGGCTTACGATCTTTAGTTGGCAGTAATAGCATTAGACGCTGCCAAAGCGTTTGATCGGGTCAATTGGGTATATCTGCAGACCCTGGTCAAACATCTTAACTTGCATGAAAGTTTTGGCAGAATGTTAAAAGGTATATATACTGCTCCGGTAGCTAGAGTGCTGGTTAATGGGGTACTGACTCAGCAGGTGTGGATTATAAGGGGCACAAGGCAAGGGTGCCCCTTATCCCCACTCTTGTTTGATCTTTATATTGAGACGCTGGCCAGGAAAATAAGGAGTTATGAGGGTATACTACTTTTTAAATTCTATGATTGGAACAGGATAGTTGGTCTCTATGCTGATTATATTGTAATTTATGCTATCAATGTACAACAAACCATGCCTTTTAAAAATAACGAATACGTTTGGGAAAATGTTGGGTATAACATTAGTAGGCAGAAAACCGAAGTTATGGCGAGGAATATGGAGACAGAGGGCATCGAATGTAAAAGAGGAATGAAATACTTAGGAGTCAGGATAACCCAGAACATTGCAGAACTCACTGAGGCAAATTTTGATAGGGTTAAAAAGGAAATTAGTGCTAGTTTATGAGGTTGATGCATCTCCAACTTACACTATTCGGATGAGTAAATTTGGTGGAAATGGTGGTTCTTCCGAAGTTAACTTTTCTGTTTGAAACAATCCCCTTAACTTTCAGGAAAGAATGGTTTATAAAATTGCAAGGTGAAATCAGCTCTTTCATCTGGGCATCAAAAGGGACACAACTAGCTTGGAAAAAGCTTAGAAGGAGGTTAGTAAAGGGGGGGTTTAGCTCTTCCAGACTTGTTATTTTACTCATGGGCATTTCTTTTGAAGAATGGAAGGATATTATTAGGTACCCCTACGAACACAGAGACAGGCAAGATGTTTAAGGAAATGTTGAGGAAAGAAAAAGGAGCAGAAAATGCTTTTATGTGTAAGTATGCAGATCCGAAATATTTCAAGAAAGTCAGGTTAAAAGTTCTAATGGGCATGGCGGAAACTTGGTAAAGAATCAGAATGTCCCTAAAGATTCAGTTTTTTAGTCAGATGGCCCCACTTTGGGATGCACCTGGATCTCCGTCTTGGACTAAAGATTTATTGGTTAGACCCTTAAAGGAGGCGGGTATTTTAAGGTGGAAGCAGTTATTTCCAGAGGGCCATTTAATTTCGTGGGGTTGGTGCGAGCAGGAACTGGGACCGAGCTTTTCGAGATTTAAGTACCTCCAGATTCAAAGTTGGTATTTGGCGTCAGGGGAAATTATAGGAGGACCGAATGAATTGGAGGAAAGACTTGTGTCCAGTGTCGTTTTCAAAAAAGAAATTGCTCTATGGTACTGGCTGATACTAGAGATGGAAGAAGGCGCGTTCACTTTACCGGAAGATCTGTGGGGATGATGCTTGCCAGAGACTGCGATGGAAGACCAATGGCAAGTATCAATGTCTATGCTTTATAAAACAGTCATACCTGCATATCTGAGAAGGAATCATTTTTTTACGTTGCACAGGGCTTATTGAACTCCACTGAGGCTGTCTAAATTCTGCTCAGGTGGAGTGGTGGCATGTCCTAAGGTGGTAGTCCAAACGAAGATGATCTACATATGTTTCTAACTTGCCCGAAGATACAGACATTCTGGGAGGCCGTTAGTAATTGCCAGTCGAGTGCTTTAAATCTGCAGATCAAGGTAAGCGTTGAACTGGTTATATTTGGAAGGCTTCATCTGCAAAGTAAAATTACGTGCAAAGCTGGTATTTTATGCTGTGCTGTTGGCCCGCAGAGAGTTATAAAATTATGGGTCTCTTCAGCCTCCCCAATGGAGGGTGGCTGGATACAATTGATGAAATGTATTACAAAGTTGGATATTTCGGATCAGATGAAAAAGAGATATACATTTCGGGCTCCTTTCTTGTCCTGGTGTGGTTAAAGTTGGAGCACTTAGGAAAAATCAATAAGTCCAATGATTAAGCCTTCATCTGCCTCAGCTAGTGATATTTTCCTTCCTGTGCATGCAGGAGGATAAGGGATTGGGTCTCCGGTTGTTGGTCGAAGAAGGTCACCCAGTAAAATCCAATGGCATCTAGTTCTCTGGGGGTATTTCCACTCACAATGTTTCATCCCTTTTTCCAGCAAAATTAGGTTTGATTACCCACGGTGGAATAGTTAGAAGTAGGGTGGTGACAAGGCAAATGAGGAAAAAAAAAAATTCTGGTCCAGCCAACCAAAGACTGAAGGTAACGTAAAGTTTGCTCACTGCACTTCTGCCTGTAAACTCAAAGTTTAATTCTCTATTTCCTAACATAGATATTTTTCTCCAGTGAAAGTGACTGGATGTTTATCAGATTCAGTTAAATGACCTCCAAATGCAGGCACAAATTTTTCTGCTGTACATTTTGATTTATGAAAGTATAAGGCGAATCTAGTTCTCTGGGGGGTATTTCCACTCACAATGTTTCATCCCTTTTTCCAGCAAAATTAGGTGTGATTACCCAGGGCGGAATCGTTTGAAGTAGGGTGGTAACAAGGCAAATGAGGGAAAAAAAAGAGTTTTCTGGTCCAGCCAACCAAAGACGGAAGGCAACATAAAGTTTACTCACTACACTTCTGCCTGTAAACTCAAAGTTTAATTCTCTATATCCTAACAAAGATATTTTTCTCCAATAAAAGTGACTGGATGTGTATCAGATTCAGTTAAATGACCTCCAAATGCAGGGACAAATTTTTCTGCCGTACATTTTGATTTATGAAAGTATAAGGCGAATCGGAGTCTGCCAATTTAGATAAATCAGCTCCTTCAATTAACATCTCACACATAGATTTTGATTGTGAGTTCCCCTTCAGGTTAACAACAGGGACAACGATGCATAACACTCCTTCAGATTCTATACTATCTTCATCAGATTATTCACAATCAGTTTTGGTGGTTTCACCATATGCCGTTTTTTTACTTTTCCTTCTACACACCTTAGTGAAGTATCCTACTGCACCACAATAGAGGCATTTCACTTGTAAAGCAGGACAACCCTTGTCTTTAGCAAGGTGGTGTTAGGTAACACACCTATAACAACTCCAATTTTTCTCCCGAGAAAACTTCGTTTTCCTTTTAGTTGCCTCAGACTCTTTACTTTTGCTTGAATTTGATACTTTACATATCGCCTCATTCTCACTACCTATTTCCGAGCTAGGCGACAAAGACACCACTGCTTGAGCACATCTTCTGGGCATTTCACTTTTTTTTGCTAATACCATTATATCTTTCAGAGGTGCATCACCATTCACCCAAAGTCCTTCCTGCAGGTTAGAGTCATTTGTATGCATGATAATTGATCACAAACCATTCATCATGTAAGACACCAAACTTGCAAGAAATGGCTAGTTTCTTAAGTGCCAAAACATAGTCCTCAATTAGTTTAGCTTTGACTTTTTTCAGTTAAAAGAAGTTGACTCTATCTATGGCCACACAAACTGTAGGCTGATAATAATTGTCTAGATCCTCCAGAGCATTCAAATATACATTTTGTTCTGTACCAGTTCTAAACTTCTTTTCCATTTGTTTGAATACCCTTAAACCTTAGGTGCCCAAATTATGCAGCAGAATATTTGCTATCCTTTCAGGTGAGAATTCATCTGATCCTTCTATAGCACTAATGTAATTTAAAAAATGCTCCTTCCACTCTGGCCATTTCATAGCTGGTTCTCTACGAGTTGGAAGAAATGGCAAGGGTGGAGTGAGTGAAAATGTTTGAGCACACATGGTAAGGAATACTGAACCCGTATACTCTCTAGGAGGAGAACCGGATGAAATATGCTAACAGTTTTAAAAAAAAATGAACCCAAGGATGTGATTCAAGGTAAGTGTAATAACCACCAATACTCTGGAATTTTCAATTCTGAAATAAGGAATAGTACTATAAGTTAACACAAAATTGTGCATGTCACTGTGGCAGGAAGGTGTGTGTGTCACCGTAATATATCTCGCAACATGCCTCAAAGAACCAGTAAGTACCATAAATAACACTGTAGTCACTGTAGAGCGCAATATGCGTTATGACCTTGATGCTGCCTCGCAAAACAAAACTCCTTGTGCACGCAGGTGTACGTACCACCAAGTAATGAGGCAGGAAGAATCCGCTTCGTGACTTGCCGATGGAGTTTCAAGGAAGAAAGCTCTTAGGTGCGTGACAGGAGAGTGTGTCACCGAAGAGGGCACAATTTAAAATGGGTGACAAATATGTACAGCGTACCGACCGATGTGCTGACGTACGGGGATTCGTCTTGTTGATCTGTCTTGAGCAAAGAAAACAAGTCCCGCTGCTCGGCTTCTCGCGCCAAGGCAATAAGCAAGCTTTACTCGCTGGTCATAGGCAGCATGTGCGCATGAATTGTTCTCGTGCCCAGATACAAATGTCAAACAAAGAAACTGTCAATACTGTTCTCCTTATTCCTATTCAGAATTACGTACACATACGATTTAAACAATATATGTCATCACAGCTTGTTCCCATAACGAATCTTTATTGTTTTGTCTTTTCAATTTTTACTTCATTATTTTGGTTGAATTTTCACCAATTTCGTATTTCAAAAACCACTGTACAAGACATACAAAAACATTAATCCAAAAAAAAATTCTAAAACATTACCCTCTCATCATTCATATTCATGCTCACACTAACTTCATCCCTCAGTCATACTATCTTTCACCTACACACACACCACAATATTATTTACATTTCAATTGTATTATTCACAAAATGCCATAGTAGACCATTTAGTTTCCCATTTTTACAAAGATTGAAAGAGCATTTGAAAGATCTTATGGCTCTATATCAAGGTCTACGCTTTTCAAACTCGCAATTGGATCTGGAGTTCTCATCAGGACCACCAGCTTTTTTGAAACAAGGCTTGTCTCTTAGCCATATACACCGCGACGTTGAACACTTAGGGGCAGATTTATGAAGGCCTTGCGCCGCCGGTGCGTCATTTTTAACATGGGAAAAAGTGACGCACCGGCGGCGCAAGGCCTTCACAAATCTGCCCCTTAGTTTTCGGAAATGTGCAGTCATACATTGTTGTGTGTCGTGCCTGGCCTTTGTTTAGAATGGCCAGTACCGTGTACAGGAATGTGGTGATGCTTGTAAGGAGCCTTTTCAGGGCGCCTACGTTGTCGGAAAATAAGTTCACGATCGGCAAGTGGTGATTTTTCGTTCAGATACAAATGTGGCACTGAGAACCGTTGAAGAACTGGTGCCAACTTCTCCTGAAGGCAGGAAAATGCCAGAAACAAAACGTTGCTGTGCTCTCCCTACCCACATATGCCTTACCGAACAACAGCAAACCACCTGAGCCGATCGTCGGCGCACCAGTAACTGGAAGGCGCGGAAACCATACGAAGCACCTTGGACTAGGTGTGTGCGACTGCAGGAACGAGGGTATAGCGTGGTTGCCTCCACAGAGCCTAAGTTGGCTCAGCCAGTGGACACCATTGGCCTGCTGGATTTTAGCAACAAACCTGCTCATAGTATTGGTCACCGTGACAATCCTTTTTAGGAAGGGGTGTGAAGTCACAAAATGTCCCTACCCAGGGCGATCCCAAGCACAGAAAATCAAACAATGATCCCCTTACATTCAAGGACAAAACTCTCTACATGTAAGGGACATTGGTTTTTGTTTTTCAAACATAAACCTCCTCTCTGTGGTTTTTGAAAACAAAAACAAAATTCCAAGTAAGGCAAAAACAACATGATAGCCTCTAGGCAAACACATCTGCCAGGTGTGCAACTGTTGCACTGCCAGATGCACAGAAGACAGTGATCCCTGTTTGGAAGGTGGGGCATTTAATGAGATGGCGGATGGGCATCTCCCCCAGGGAACCTGAGACCATGGTTTCCTTCTAACCTTACAGGCTACCCATAAAGGTGGTTTAATTGTTCAAAGTCTAGATAACTTCCAGAGAAATTGATTTCATGTTCTACAGGCGCATAAGTGTGGTCAGGCCAATTTTGAAGAGGCGCATATGTGCCTTAGAAGTTAGGAGATAGAATATATATCATACACACAAGAGTCAATTAAATAAATAGATTTTGCAAAATTTTAACCAATCACTAGTTTCCCTGTACATCAGAATAAGTATTGAAAAACAGACCATTGAAACAGGGAAAAGGGAATGACTTTATATCGCTAATGGAGTCCCCTTCCAGATGGAATTTATACAATGGATGGGGAAACAAGCTAATTTATTTTCTAGCATTGTTTTCTGATTGCATATTATGCACCGGACATGACAGACAAGACATGTCTAGAGTTCTATGATTTCGGGAGTACTTTTCATACAATTGGCGCATGACAACTATTTGGCATATATTTGCTTAGTGAGTGCCTCTACCTTTACCTTTACCTACTACTGTGGGTATACGGCTAACGCTGGCAATTAATTTAACAACTGAGAGTTTCTGGTTCTAAGTTTTCAATCTATGGCTGTATACTACTGACTATCCTGTTGAACCAATGTATTACCTTTCCAAGCTTTCACTCTGGATGTATCTATGGTCACTACCAGATTTATTTGCACATTCATATTTGTAAATGATACAGCTCTGCTTAAAAGGGCTGTGACAACAAATATTTACAGGGAACAGTGGACATTTAATATTCAATTCGACCCCTCACTCAACAAGTACCATGCAAGCACTTTTTTCTATATTAGATTGTTCCTAACTCCTGCTTCTCTACATAAAATGAAAATTATGGGTTTGAGTCTTGGTATTGACGCTCAACATCCTGTGATTCTGGGCAAATCACTTAATCTCTGCGTGCCTCACAAAAATGAATGTTTACTCATGTAATGCAACTGGTACTCATGTAAAGCACTCTGATACCCTATTTTGGGTAAGTTTGCGGTATATAAAACTTCGAGAAAATAAAAATGCAAGGGTTGGTCTTGTAATAAAGATACTACTAATGTGTTACACGTGCTCTTTGAATGCTCGAATGTAAGATTATTTTGGGTACAAATTTGTGAAAATAATGTCTGGTATACCGATCCCATGACTGGGAGGTTTGTGTGTGTTCTTAATGCTATTGCCTTACAAGGTATTACATCAAATTGGAAACATCACTTTTTCTAGATGTTGGAACATGTTGTGCCACAACCACAAACTAGAAAGAGTAAACCTTTCATCTACACAAAAGATGATTAGGAGAGATGTGGTTGTGACTGACTTCTTTTTTAGTAAGCCATCATGCAAAGATGTTTATGGAAATTGTAGTTTATAATCCTCCATGTATTATATATATATATATATATATACAAACACACACAGCTATATATATATGTATTGCTTTATATAACATTGTTGTATGCTATGCCTTGTTTACACCATGATTATCAAGTGTGCACTGTAGGAGAGTAGGGTCTGCTTCCTATGGTCACCCCCACTTTTTGCTTTTGCTTCTCTGGTTTTCGACTTAGATGTGACTGTGGGCCTGCCAATAAGACCCACAGCCCAGATGCACTCTCTCTAAATTTACACCATGTACTCTAAGTACATACACAATTGGGAATTGGTTCACCTTGTCAGCCCCTGTAGAAGTGTACCTTAGGTACTCAGGGCATAGGTGTAACTAAGGCCTACCAGGGGCTGCAGCATGTATTATGCCACCCCTGGCTGGCCACTCAAATAGACACAACTGGCTGATCACTCAGCTGGGGCAAGGTCGTGTAATCACCCCTTGCTTAGGTATGGTATTCCTATACCTACCTATATATAGACACATAGTAACCTACAAGTCACTCCTATGGCAGGCCTTAACAATCCTGGAGGCAGAGTGCTTGGTTATGTGTGAGATGGTGCTCTGGCATGAGCTGAGCCTGTCTGCAGCTTTCGGAACCATGTCCTTATAGCTGTTCTATGATATTGCCATGCCATAGACTCTTAAGTGCATTATGAACCTCGCAGTGAAATGCTAACTCCAGTTTGGCTTTATCAAAACATGTCGTGTAAGGTGTCATACGCTTTGGAATACTACCCCCTCGCCAATTCTTGCAACGGGATTAGCATTCCACCCTTCTAGAGGGAGAAGACATGTTGTTGCTGACTATCCCGGTTAAAGTTAACCAGAGCCCCAGCGTCACAAAATGGGCGCTGCTGCCACTGACACAAGTCTGACCTCCTGCTGCTGGGAGTCCTTCCAGTCACGGAGGTTCGGACAATAGGTTTCCTGCCTGGGGAGGTGCGAGCACCACCCCAGACAGGACTTTGTGTATTGGGACAGGGAGGGCTGAACAGAATGGGACACTGCCTGGAGCACACTAGGTGCTCCATGCATACCCCAGTTCAAACCGGTTGCTGGGGCACTCCAGCCCCAGCTCTGGCACTAAACTGAACACAGGAGAGGGGGTGGAACCACCCCCCTTCCTGGTCCCACCCATAGGAGGGACTTAGTAAGTAATCCAGCCCCTTTTAGTTGTATAAAGGTAGGAGCTGAGTCCTGAGACTTTAGATTATTCTTGAATTGAAACTTGACACGAAACTCTGGACCTTCGACATTCTGCTCAAGCTGAAGACTGAAGAATCTCCCTTGTGGCCAAGGAGTGACCACCCTGGGCAACCAGGCACCATCCAGCAAATCAACGGCTTGCTTTGTCGACGTTCCCGCCGGAACCCGCACACAGAGCCTGGCAAGAGCTAGATTTCCAGACCTCTCTGACCCTCTCTTCACGACTGCAGCATAGCTGGGATCCGTGGAGGCGACGAGACACGTGGGACCGGACATCTTAGAAAGCCTGCAACTTGCTACCTGTGCAGCTCCTGAGGTACCCTCGAAGCTGTGCACTGGGGATTGAGAAACCCCGATCACGAGCTCCATCTGCGACGAAGATCAGCCCCCCACACTCCACGAGTTCTGCGTGGGGCCCTTCTGCTTTTGTACTGCTCAACACGTTGTCCGGTTGCTGGCCCATTGGCTAGTAGCCTCTGTGACGACAATCCTTTTGAACCACATTGCTGGTCTGGTTGCTCCAGACTGGCCCTTGCTTCCCTGCAAAGGTGAAGCACCTCAGACCTTGCTGGTCTGCACCAGAAGCCTTTGTTATATCCTGCGTGCGTTGCCTTTGCCAAGGCCCGTTGACTCCAATCCGGAAGTCGACCCCTCCATCTGCGAGATCCTTTGTGGGACAGTCCGTCTCCAGCACCTGGTCGTCGTCGACGCCTCCTGGTCCACGTGGCTGCCGATACAAGCTTCAAGACAGCACCTGATTGCTCCTCGACTTCGTCTGGTTCCTTCCTGGTTCCACCCGGTCACTGGTTAGTGACCCAGACTCTGTCCCCTCTGCTTTCAGGTCCACTTCACCCTAGATCCACCCTTGGATCCACCCGGACATCTTCCTCCTGGTCGCCTGCAGCCCCTTTCTTCAGGTCTCCATAGGATCCAACGATGAAACCCGACACATCTTCACACCTATGCACCCGCCATCCGTGGGTGAGGTAACGCGAGTACTTCGGTGCTCCAAAGGGTATTGACTATCCAAGTGTCTAAGGGCCAGATGTAGGTAGGGTTTTACCGGTCGGTAACGGCCGAATTCGGCCGTTACCGACCGGTATTTGGCATTTGATATGTAGGGGCAGGTAAACAGGGAAAATCGGTAATTTTACCGATTCGGTAAATATACCGGTCGGTAAATTTACCGACCGGTATATTTACAGAATCGGTAAAATTGATATGTAGGTGGGACTCTTCTGAGTCCCACAAGGCCTACAAAATCGGTATTTTACCATCAAATTGTATTTGATGTTAAAATACCGATTCAGGTGTGCATGCACATGTGTGCATGCACACCTGTGCTATATGACAGGCAGGCCTGCCCTTAGGGCAGGTATGCCTGCCATATGGCCCCCGAACCTTTTGTGGGGGTGCTAGAGGGTGTCAAAGTGACACCCCCTGCACCCTTGTCAAAATCGGTATTTACCGAATCGGTAAATACCGACCGGTAATGCCCCATTCATTCCTATGGGCTTCAAAGCCCATAGGAATGAATGGAGCATTACCGGTCGGTATTTACCGAATCGGTAAATACCGATTCTTAACGATTCGGTAACTGGAACATCTGGATGTTCCTACATACCCCCACTTCTTATTTACCGATTCTTAATTACCGAATCGGTAAAATTCGGTAATTAAGAATCGGTAAATAAGTTTTACCTACATCTGGCCCCTAGTCTCTAGTTGTTTCTTCCTAGCTAAACCGGAAGTGTCCTAAATCCTTCTAAATCTAACTTCTAAGTTCCCATTGACTTTACATTGACTCCCGCGTGTGTGTAAAGACACTGCACGCGCCGCCTGTGGGCCTCCCACTCCTAAACTATTGTTAAGACAGTGTAGCCCCAAGGCCTTTCCTTTTCTCGTGACGTGGTACTTATACCACTTTCTTAATATATGGTTTGCTTCGCCCCTAGGGCCTAACCGTAAATTGTGCAACTTAACGTATGATAACTAAGTGCCTTGTTATGTGCTTTGGCCTCTGACCTCATAAAGAGTTCAGAGGAGTGTGTTAGAAATAAATACATATATATTTTATATATATCCTGTGTGGTGTCCTTTCATTTGCTATTCAAGGTGGTCCATATGGTAAAACAGCTGGCTTTACATGCCCTCAAGAGTCTTTTAGCCTAAGACTGTTCTGTCCATGCTACCACTAGGATAGCTGGTCTATAAGGTTGACTTACAACCATCACCATAAGGGTTGTTTGGACTGGTGCAAGGTGATCACTAGAATAGTGATCATCATATACCAGGCTAACTTCTCACATTGGTGTGCAGTGGTTGGGATTAGAGCTTGCTGTTGTTTTACCACTTGTAATATTGAGATATCATTTGAAAGATCACATAGGTACCTATAGGTACATATAAAAACAAGTCTTAGTATACTTACGTTCTACTGAACTTAGCTGTTGTAGAGCAAAGGGCCTAGCACACCCTGACTACCACTCCTAGAGAGGTTCTGTAGGAAAACAAATAGTGTAGGTAGGTGCAACACCCCACCTCACTAAAAACCATGTCTCAGACAGTGAACCCGAGTGGTTCTCTGCCTGCAGAGGTAGATCCCTCGAGGACTTGTCGAGATATGAAGCCTTAGCCTTCACAGAATTGAGACAACTGTGTACTTCTAGAAGGCTAAAACAGGGTGCAAACCCTACCCTCAGATTCCTGATTGAGCTCTTAGAAGAGAATGATGCTCAACAGGCACCTAAGACAGGTGCTTCAGGTAGTACAGATGCTGCCCTTCCCTCCACAGATGATACTACTGATCCTATTGTACCAGATGAGGAAGATGAGGTAGAGGAGGAAGGTTCTGATATTGAGGTTGACAGCCAGGTCCCAGTCAGAAGACTTAGCCAGGCTAACCTAAGCATACATGGGAGTCAGTATGGGCAGCCCCCATACAGACCCCCAAGTGGGCTTAACCAGAGGCAGAGGAGAGGAAGATCCCACTCGAGGGAATCTCTGCAATCTCATGCTTCACAGGGCTCTCAGGGCCTTACTCAGAGAGAGATTACCTCTCCTCAGAGAAGGGAACATGAGGCCAGAATGAGAGAGGCTGCTCTGAGGATTGAGAGGCAAGAACTTGAAGTTGCCTTGGCCAAAGAGAAGCTTGCTCGTGCTAGAGAGCACAGAGAGAGTGGGTTAGAACCCACTGGTGGCAGCAATATCCCTAAGGATAAAGATAGGTCCTATGATAATAGAAACCTAAGCAAGATTGTGCCCCCCTACAAAGAAGGGAATAAAATCCACAAATGGATAACTGCTTTGGAGAGGGCCTGCAAAGTACAGCAGGTACCCCAAAGTCAGTGGGCAGCAATCTTATGGCTCTCCTTTTCAGAAAATGGTAGAGAGAATATACTCTCCGTTAGTGATGGGGATGCTAACAACTACTCTGTCCTGAAGAGTGCTCTGATTGATGGGTTTGGCCTAACCACTGAACAATATAGGTTGTTGTTCAGGGATACCCAGAAGACACAGACTCAGGACTGGACTGATTTTGTTGATTGTGCCACTAAGGCTCTGGAAGGCTGGTTATTGGGAAGTCAAGTTAAGGACTATACAGGATTGTATAATTTGATCATGAGAGAGCAAATCCTTAACAACTGTCAAAACCAGTTATTGCATCAGTACCTGATTGACTCTGATCTGACCTCTCCCCAAGAATTGGGAAGGAAGGCAGACAAATGGGTCAGAACCAGGGTTAAGCAAAAAAAACAGAACCAGGGTGGTGATCAGAAAAAGGCAGACCAGAAGGGTAATGAGCGGAAACCAAAAGACCAGAAGTCTTCTCCAGTCCCCCAAAAGGCACAGGGGAAGGGTGGCTCCAAAAAGAACAAACAGAAACAAGAAGGCCCATAGAAGCCCTGGTGTGGATACTGTAAATCAGTCTCTCACTGGTTTGGTGAGTGCACCAAGAAGGGCACAGCACCAACCACCATTGCCCCTAAGGCAACTGTTCCCCCTAGTCCAGCTGTTAGCGGTGGTTCTCAGCAAAAGGGTGTAGTAGGGTTGACCCTGGGAACTGAGGTGGATTCTGGCCTAGTCAGAATACCCACTCAGGCTGTTCTTGTCTGTGATGGGGACATTGCCATGTCCTCTACTGTAAGCCCCAATAATCTGAGCAAGTACAGGCAGAAGCCTTTAATTAATGATAAGAGGGCTCAGGCCTACGGGGACACATGTGCCAGTGTCACCATGGTGACACCTAACTTTGTGGACCCGGAACAGATCATACTAGGTGAGAATTACCTAGTGACCAACACTATCAATGCCACTACCTCTCATAGTGTGGCAGTTGTTAACGTCTCCTGGGGAGGGGTAACTGGCCTCAAAAGAGTTGTGGTGAGTTCAGACCTTCCAGTAGAGTGTCTGTTAGGAAATGATCTTGAAACCTCAGTTTGGTCTGAGGTGGAGTGTAGGACCCATGCAGAAATGATGGGAATATCAGCACATGTCCTTGCTGTGACCAGGTCACAGGCCAAAAAGTGCTTACCTGAACAGGTGCTCGATCCTGGAACAATGGACCAGACACTACCCAAGAGAAAGAGCAGTAGGGTTAAGGCAGTGCCCTCCCCCTGCCTCAGGTTGAGGATCAGCCCTCCCAGGAGGATGATTCTGAGATCCAAGAAGGAACTATCCTAGAAGAGCTTGAGCCTGACCAGGTTGAGTTTCTTGGGACCGGGGGACCTTCAAGGGCAGATCTGAGTCAGGCCCAATTAGACTGTTCCTCTCTTGAACCCCTCAGACAGCAAGCTGCTGCTGAGGCTGCTGGGAATGCTCAAGGTACCCATGAAGTGTATTGGGATGATGGGCTCCTTTATTCAGTGGCTAGAGACCCCAAGCCTGCTGCTTCCAGGAGGTTGGTTATTCCTCTGCAAGTTAGGGGCTTCCTTCTTATCTTGGCCCATGATATTCCCTTAGCAGGACACCTGGGCCAGAACAAGACTTGGGATAGGCTTGTCCCTCACTTTCACTGGCCCCACATGTCAGAAGATACCAAGGAGTTTTGTCGCTCCTGTGTTACCTGCCAAGTCAGTGGCAAATCAGGTGGCACAACAAAGGCCCCCCTCATACCACTACCTGTGGTGGGGGTACCCTTTGAGAGAGTGGGGATAGACATTGTTGGACCAATGGACCCCAAACAGCATCTGGGCACAGATTTATACTGGTGGTAGAGGATCATGCCACCAGGTATCCAGAAGCTATTCCCCTGAGGACCACAACAGCTCCTGTTGTGGCAAGGGCCCTACTTGGGGTGTTCTCCAGAGTGGGGTTTCCAAAGGAGGTTGTTTCTGATAGAGGTGCAAACTTCATGTCAGGATATCTGACTGCAATGTGGAAGGAGTGTGGTGTCAACTATAAGTTCACCACCCTCTATCACCCACAGTGCAATGGGCTTGTGGAGAGATTCAACAAGACCCTCAAAGGGATGATAAAAGGGTTACCAGAAAAGCTGAGGCGAAGAAGGGACATCCTTTTACCCTGCCTTCTGTTTGCTTACAGGGAGGTCCCAGAAAAGGGGGTTGTCCACAGCCCTTTTGAACTTTTGTTTGGGCATCCTGTAAGGGGACCCCTATGTCTTGTGAAGGTAGGATGAGAGTTACCTCTCAAAAAGCCTAAGCATGACATAGTGGACTATGTACTTGGTCTCCGCTCCAGGATGGCTGAGTATATGAAGAAGGCTTCTAGAAACCTTGAGGCTAGCCAAGAACTTCAAAAAGCTTGGCATGGCCAAAAGGCTGTGCTGACTGTGTACCAGCCAGGACAGAAAGTGTGGATGTTGGAGCCAATGGCTCCAGCAGCAGCCCAGGACAAATGGTCTGGACCCAATACAATAGTTGAACAGAAGGGAGAAGTCACCTACTTGGTGGACCTTGGGACTCACAGAAGCCCCCACAGGGTGCTTCATGTCAAATTCAAATTCAAAATAGTCTTTATTCGATATTTTTCAATCATGAAAGACATTTTACAATTAAAAAAGTGGTTGTTTTTGGTATCCCCCCCCACTATCCCACAACAAAACAGCATCCACAATGAGTTATTTCATCATACAAAAAATAAAAAAAATATAAATATGCAAGGTAGAATAAATAACACACTGTCTCATCCTATTTACATTTTTACAAGATCATAAATTAGACCTATTTTAAAAAGACATTTATAAAAGCAGGTATAAAAACAGATTCATCAATACCAAAGTGCAAATTGACAGTAACTAATGCAATGAACATAATTGATCACTATTAGTATGATGTGTAGATTTGGATAGCAGCAGGCGATAACTTTCCCATAATTACACCAGACTCATTTTTCGTGACCGGATAATCCATATCCAGTGCAAGAATTTCGACATGGCTATAACTACAGGCTGAGATGTATTGGTTCTTAAGACCCTAACAGCCTCAATTGCAGTTCTTAAGCCTAACTGGGCACAGATCGGTTTTAGCCATGACCGCCTGGGAACACTATACTCGGGACAAGCAAATAACACATGACCAATATTTTCATTTTGATCAGAACAGAAAGGGCACCTTGAGGTTTGGCTCTTATTCCATTTCTCCGTTAGGGCATTTAAAGGTAAAGTCCCCACCCTCAGTTGATGATACCTTTTTCTGTCCCCTGGCACAGTAATCCAGTCCCAGTAAGGTTCTAGGGCAGGTGCATGCTTAAGTTCTAGAAAATCGTTTGTAAAAGATCGATCAATACGGTTTCTAAAACACTTTGTCTCAATCATGCTCCAGTATAAATCTCGAAGTACCTTTTTTGGTGGGAATGCATTACTAACAGGATCATCCCACAAATGGGATAGTCCCATCGCCCTATAAATACTTCTTACATCTCTCAGCCAGACTATTTTGCAACCTTTATCCAGGGTTCGAATCTCTGAAAAGCCTTGGGCATACTGAGATAGTTCTGGGGTTACCCAGAGCCTTCTCCAGTAGGCTACAGATCTGTATCTAGCCATATCCTCAAAGCTATGGAATCCCAGATCATATTTTAAAGGTATCAGAGGTGATGACATTGGTAGCCCGGTAATATTACGAAGAAATCTATTCTGTGCTACAATCAGCTTCGTAAGATTACTTGGCCCCCAGAGTTCAGCTCCATATAGAACTGCCGCTCCTACCTTAGCATTATAAATTTTTAAAACTGGTCGGATAGGTTTAGTCTGAGATGTAAAAAGTTCCTTAGTAAGGGCTCCTGTTAGTTGGGCGTGTCTTGTCACCAACTCATTAGTATGCTGTTTCCAATCTAAGTTATGGGACAAGTTAATGCCAAGATACTTGAAAACCTGGGTCTGTTCAAGCTGGACCCCATCCATAGTAACCTTCCCTCTAATGTGTCGTCGTTTATGCAGAACCATAAATTTTGTTTTACCTGTATTAATTACAAGACCGTGATCTGCACAAAATAATTCAAAAACTCCAATAGCCCTCTGAAGTCCCTGTTGGGTCTTGGATATCAGCAGGGTATCATCCGCGAACATCAACAGGGGGATCAGTCTACCTGCCAACTTTGGGGCCTCTGTTGGTTGATGTTCAAAGTATCTGATCACCCTGTTGATATATAGCGAAAAAAGCGTTGGAGCGAGCACGCAACCTTGGCGTACTCCCTTCTCAATAGGGAATTTATCAGTGACACTGCCCTGTTGATTCCATCGCACTTGTGCAAAGTTATTATCGTGCATTCTCATTAGTAAGGACAGAATTTCATTAGGGATGCCCTGGTTTTGGAGGGTATTCCACAGCTTGTGGCGGGGGACGAGATCAAAAGCCGATTTTAAATCGACAAAGGCAGCAAAGAGCATCCCCCCCCCAAGTATAACTACACGCCAGTAGATTAAGACAAATCTAAACACTTGGTCTATGGTACTTGTATGGCTACGAAAGCCTGCCTGCAGGGGAGACAAAATGTCCTGGTCATCTATCCACTCATGGATTCGCTGAAGTAAAAGTCTTGCCAGAACTTTCTGAATGCATGCGATCAGGCTGATAGGCCTATAATTGCCTGGATCCGAGCATACCCCCTTTTTATAGATGGGGATGATCTCGGCTCCCTTCCAGGTCTCAGGAATAGGTGAGCCCTTTGCGATAGCATTTACTAACAAGTGAATGTATGTGGCCCATAATTCTTTATCATGCATAAAAAGGTCTGCTGGAACAGAGTCTAGGCCCGGTGCTCTAGCTTTGGGTATATCATTTAGAGTTTTTAGGACATCGGCTTTACTAAAAATTAGGTGGCTCCCCAAGGTATCTACTGGGGCCACACACTCCTCTCCATCAATGTCCTCAGCAGCGAACTGGGTCGCATAATGAGTTACCCAAGCTTCTGGTGAAACATGATTCATGGGTTCTCCTCTTATAGCCCCCCTTCCCCATTTTACAATGTTCCAGAAGGGCGTCATAGATCTTTCCTCGCTTGCTTTGAGGAGATCCCTCCAATAGCCTTCCTCCCAGTCCCTTTTTGCACTTGTTTGTACCTTTTTATACGCAACACGTGCATCCCTTATTTTATTTATATCTTTTGTCTTCACAGCATCAGACAATGCCTTATAAGCACCCCTGCAGGATTTATCGTACCACTGGTCTTCCTTTCTTACTGGCCTACGTTGCTTTTTGGTAACTGATTTTACAAAAATTTTTTTTAACCTATTAAAAAAGTCATCATGGATCCTGCTAACTTCAAATATCTGAGTATCCATAAAGGTTATACTCTTTACTTCATTGATAGCCTGAGTTGTTAAGTCCCTCATAGCAATTATGCTTTCCTCATTGGCTGCGCAAGTTGACCATCTGATGCGTCTATTGTCGTTTGAGAGTTTAATTTGGACATTTTCCATCGAAACGTCTTTTTCCAGAACTCCAAACAATTTAAATATCAGAATTAATGGATCATGGTCACTTTCCACTCTAGGCTCTATCCACATATCAACAACACTGGACCAATTCTCTTTGTTAATTAAAATGTAGTCAATACGACTTTGTGAATTTCCATTGGAAAAAGTGGTGGCGCCCTGTTTGTCAGAAACCACTCTTCCATTGGTGGCCCGCAGCCCAGACTCGACACACAGAATTTTTAGCTGGAGTGCAGCCTCTGACCATTTTTTAATTGGTGGTAAGGAAAGCTGAGGGATATCCCAGATGTAGTCCTCTTCTATCGTGAGATCTACATCATGGGTGTCTAGGGGTTCAAAACAACAATTAAAATCACCTCCAACAATAACATTTGCGTTTAAGCAATACTGTTTTAAAAGGGAATCTAACAAATCAACCGCCTCCATGGGTTTACCACCTGGCATACCCCTTGAGTAAATATTAAATATATAAAGGTCCTGGCAGGATGGTCGCTGTAACTTGACCAACAATATATCAGGGCTATTAATAACTAATTGAACGACTGAATATTCACTACTTTGCTTTACCCATGTCACTAGACCGCCTTTAGGTCTTCCCCTTTGACTTGGTGTAGCCGGGATATAAAAATGTAAATATCCTTCGACAGGATCTGGATCTAATTGCCAGGTTTCCTGGAGAAGGATTACATCCTTTGAATCCAGGAAAATTTGCCAGGCCTGTGATGGTATCTTGCTTCGCAAACCTGCAATATTCCAGGATGTTAGGATATATTGGGCAAAGGCCTTGTCGTTGGTGGATTCAATATTAGTTGGTAAACTAGCCCTTTGTTCTCGGGTGAGATTGTGTACACCTACATTAACCACATTTTCAACTAATTTTGGGGATAGATTAACATTTAAATCACTTTCCACGGTGTGATCAGTGCGTGCAGTGAGGTGATGATCATTACATATATCACCTAAAACACCCTGTAAACTGCTTACATTTGTCAAAAGATCAGTTGTTACAGAATTGATCTGAGCTTCCGCTTCCCCCCCTGTACACTCTCCATTAAAAATAGGAAAATCTATGTCAAAATTACTTCTACCCAGTCAATCACAAGCATCTAGGCCTGATAGAGCTTCATATCTATTTCCTAGGACCATGCCCCACTCAGTAGGAGGGACTCTTGGGCCTCTATTATTTCTCTCAATTTCCCACATCGGGCCAGGAGTTTTTGGAAATGTTACATTTTGTTGCTCCCCATAAAAGAATTTTAAGGTAAGGGGAACAATAGACCCGGCTCTTCTTTGTGGGGGAAAGATATGATTTAAGACATTGGGTAAAACAGCTGCGTGGCAAAAAGTCACAATAACACAATCTCCTCTAAACCTTTTGGGCCGATTCCCAATCCAAGCCACCCTTTTCACTGACTTGATTTCGCATGCGAGCTGGTGTTTGCCTCCTGGTCCCATATACATGTTAGTTGTTAGCCAGTGCAGTGCCTTACTGGACAAAGATGCTGGTGTTTCCAGTTGAGTGTCCGTTGGCGGAGGCACATTGGCCAACACCAATACCACTGGCGATGCTTCTTCGATGAATTGAAGGGGATCTAAATCCTGACGTGCTACTGTCGGGATATTTATTATCAGTGGTACGCCATCTTTTGACACGGGCTGGTTAGTAAGATTTGACCCTTCTTGGGCTGGGCATTCAGGAGGTATTGGGTCAGTCTCTTTCTCTGAAGTACTCCTCTCCTTGATCTCTGCTGGCTTTCCCATTTGTGACACCAAAGTAGATAAATTATCAACCCCATCTACAGTCTTTGTCTGAAGGGCGCCTATTCTTTTTAGTTCCGCATTTAACTTGTCAATCTTGGCGACTAGCGGCTTGATGATGGTTTTAATTTTCGAATCAATGATGTCAGCTATTTTCTGCAACAGGTCATCCTCATTGTAGCTATTATCGTAATCGCTTTTTTCAGGAATATTATTTTCTACTACTTCGATGAGTTTTGCCTTGTTTTTTCCTATGGGTGATGCTTTTTTCCTCCTATTTCCTGATCGTAGACCCGATCGTTTCTCCTGAACTCTTCTATGTCTTCTCGGAGGTCGAGTTTCCTGTTCAGGAGATGAGGGATCATTAGATTTGTGATCCAGGGTTACGTGCTCAGGATCGGAAAAGGCTTCTAGATCTGGAGTTACTACATTCACTTCACTATCCAGTATGACAGTGTACTGTTCATCCATATTTGGATTAGAATGGGCCATGAGATCTATCAAGTCGGTAGGAACATCCGGAGCTATGGAGTTTGACTGGTGGCTGCTTTGAGTCGGGCTTAGTGGATGTAAATCCGGAGACTGACTTAGGCCCAGTGACTGTCTCCTTTTGTCATTGATTTTGCTCACTACTTGGACCATATAATTTTCTATTGTATTAGTATTCGGTGGGAGCTGTTTTTTGGACATGTTTTTTGACATAAAGGGTCACGTAATTGATTTCTTCCGACAGGAGTAGGTAAAACACGTAAACCCCTACTTCACAGTGATGTTAGGGCAGCTATAGTCACAGGAGCAACCAAACAAAGTAATAGACTGAAGCTAGAGTCTCTTTAGGCAGCAGGAGAAGTTACTCAAATTTTATAACCCAGAGGTGGTATATGTCTCCACTTTACAAACAACCGAAGTGTTAGGAAGGAAGAATAATTATTTCTTACTTGAATACAGCCGTAAGGGAGGTAGTCAAATAGTAAATGGAGTCACTCTACCTCTTCACACGGTGCAGTCAGGGAGTGGGCCCGTCCCGACCACTTTAGACCACGGAGGGCCACAGAGGGCCCGCCCTTTGCCCGGGCTTCGCCCCGGGCGTCCCGCGTCGCGGGGGTTCTGCCGGCTTTTTCTGGTCGTTGGCGCTCTCTGGCGCGTTTCCCGTCACTCTGGACGCGCCGCCGCGAGGCCTGCCGGGAGTTGTAGTCCCCCGGAGCGGCGGCGCGGAGTCCGGTGTCTTTGTGACTCTTGGCGGTGGCGGCAAAGTCAGGTAGGCTTTGTTGACCCCTGCGTGACTCTCAGCGGTGGCGGCGCTTCAAAATCAGGTAGGTCTTGGCCCCTGCGTGACTCTCAACGGTGGCGGCGCTTTTAGCTATCTCTCCCCCCTCTGCCGGGGTTCTGCCGGCTTTATCTGGTCGTTGGCGCTCTCTGGCGCGTTTCCCGTCACTCTGGACGCGCCGCCGCGAGGCCTGCCGGGAGTTGTAGTCCCCCGGAGCGGCGGCGCGGAGTCCGGTG
Source organism: Lissotriton helveticus (assembly GCF_964261635.1). Classification (NCBI taxonomy): domain Eukaryota; kingdom Metazoa; phylum Chordata; class Amphibia; order Caudata; family Salamandridae; genus Lissotriton; species Lissotriton helveticus. The sequence goes on along the minus strand of NC_136065.1, from coordinate 507,955,754 downwards.
TCTTTGTGACTCTTGGCGGTGGCGGCAAAGTCAGGTAGGCTTTGTTGACCCCTGCGTGACTCTCAGCGGTGGCGGCGCTTCAAAATCAGGTAGGTCTTGGCCCCTGCGTGACTCTCAGCGGTGGCGGCGCTTTTAGCTATCTTCATGTCAAAAGACTCAAAGCATATGTCGACAGACCAGACATGGGCTTGCTCATGGCTACAGATGAGGGGCAGGAGGAAGAGAGTGACCCTCTCCCAGACCTGCTTACTCAGAACCCTGATGATGGTTCAGTAGATGGTGTAGTCTTTGCTGACAGCCTCTCTGAACATCAGCAACAGGACTGCAGATAATTTCTTCAGTCCTTTAGACATCTGTTTTCCCTGACCCCAAGTCAGACAAGCTGGTGCACCCATGAGGTGGACACTGGTGACAGTCTGCCTGTCAAGAGTAAAATCTACAGGCAACCTGACCATGTCAGGGACTGCATTAGGACAGAGGTCAAAAAGATGTTGGAGTTGGGAGTTATTGAGCCCTCAGAGAGCTCTTGGGCCAGTCCAGTAGTCCTGGTGCCAAAACCTCACACCCAAGATGGTAAGAGAGAGATGAGGTTTTGCATGGACTACAGAGGTCTCAATGCTGTCACTAGGACAGATGCCCATCCCATCCCCAGGGCAGATGAGCTCATTGACAGATTGGCTTCTGCCAAGTTCTTAAGCACCTTTGACCTGACAGCAGGCTACTGGCAAATCAGATTAGCTGAGGATGCAAAAGCCAAGACAGCATTTTTGACCCCAGGAGGACATTATCAATTTGTGGTAATGCCCTTTGGTTTGAAGAATGCACCTGCCACTTTCCAAAGGCTGGTGGATCAAGTTCTCACAGGACTAGATGACTATTTTGCAGCTTATCTAGATGATATTGCTGTCTTTAGCTCCACCTGGGAGGATCGCCTGGTCCACCTGAGGAATGTTTTAGAGGCCCTGCAAAAGGCAGGCCTCACTATCAAGGCTACAAAGTGCCAGATAGGGCAAAGCAAGGTTGTATACCTGGGCCACCTGGTAGGTGGGGGTCAGGTTCAACCACTGGAGAGCAAGATCCAGACCATCAAAGACTGGACTCCTCCAATCACCCAGACACAGGTCAGAGCTTTCTTGGGCCTGTCTGGGTACTACAGGAAGTTTGTTAAAAACTATGGGTCCATTGTGACCCCCCTGAATGACTTAACTCCCAAAAAGATGCCAAAGAAAGTTCAGTAGACAGTTAGCTGTCAAAAGTTATTTGATGACCTGAAGCAGGCCATGTGTACTGCACCTATTCTGAAAAGTCCAGATTACTCCAAAGAGTTCATAGTCCAAACAGATGCTTCTGAGTTGGATGTGGGAGCTGTTCTTTCACAACTGAATATAGATGGTCAAGACCAGCCCATTGCTTTCAGAAGCAGAAGGCTGACCCCTAGAGAGAAACGTTGGTCATCTATAGAGAGGGAGGCCTTTGCTGTGGTTTGGTCCCTGAAGAAGCTGAGGCCATACTTGTTTGGCACTCACTTCAAGATTCAGACCGACCACAAGCCCCTCCTATGGCTAAATCAGATGAAGGGTGAAAACCCCAAACTTCTTAGGTGGTCCATTTCCCTACAGGGGATGGACTTTACAGTGGAACATGGACCTGGGACTCACCATGCAAATGCATATGGACTCTCCAGATATTTCCACTTAGAACATGAAGACTCAACTGGTCAAGGTTAGTTTAATGTCCCTAAGTTTGGAGGGGCTGAGTAGGAGAGTAGGGTCTGCTACCTATGGTCACCCCAACTTTTTGCTTTTGTTTCTCTGGTTTTCGACTTAGATGTGACTGTGAGCCTGCCAATCAGACCCACAGCTCAGATGCACTCTCTCTAAATTTACACCATGTACTCTAGGTACATACACAATTGGGAATTGGTTCACCTTGTCAGCCCCCGTAGAAGTGTACCCTAGGTACTCAGGGCATACATGTAACCAAGGCCTACCAGGGGCTGCAGCATGTATTATGCCACCCCTGGCCGGCCACTCAAATAGACACAACTGGCTGATCACTCAGCTACTGCAAGGTTGTGTAATCACCCTTTGCTTAGGTATGGTATTCCTATACCTACTTATATATAGACACATAGTAACCTATACGTCACTCCTATGGCAGGCCTTAACAATCCTGGAGGCAGAGTGCTTGGTTATGTGTGAGATGGTGCTCTAGCATGAGCTGAGCCTGTCTGCAGCTTTCGGAACCATGTCCTTATAGCTGTTCTATGATATTGCCATACCATATACTCTTAAGTGCATTATAAACCTCGCGGTTAAATGCTAACTCTGGTTTGGCTTTATCAAAACATGTCGTGTAAGGTGTCATACGCTTTGGAATACTACCCCCTTGCCAGTTTTGGCAACGGGGGTAGCATTCCACCCTTCTAGAGGGAGAAGACATGTTGTTGCTGACTATCCTGGTTAAAGTTAACCAGAGCCCCAGCGTCACAAAATGGACGCTGCTGCCACCGACACAAGTCTGACCTCCTGCTGCTGGGAGTCCTTCCAGTCACGGAGGTTCGGACAAAAGGTTTCCTGCCTGGGGAGGTGCAAGCACCACCCCAGACAGGACTTTGTGTATTGGGACAGGGAGGGCTGAATAGAATGAGACACTGCCTGGAGCACACTAGGTGCTCCATGCATACCCCAGTTCAAACCGGTTGCTGGGGCACTCCAGCCCCATCTCTGGCGCGAAACTGGACAAAGGAGAGGGGGTGGAACCACCCCCCTTCCTGGTCCCACCCATAGGAGGGACCTAGTAAGAAATCCAGCCCCTTTTAGTTGTATAAAGGTAGGAGCTGAGTCCTGAGACTTTAGATTAATCTTGAATTGAAACTTGACACGAAACTCTGGACCTTGGACATTCTGCTGAAGCTGAAGACTGAAGAATCTCCCTTGTGGCAAAGGAGTGACCACCCTGGGCAGCCAGGCACCATCCAGCAAATCAACGGCTTGCTTTATCGACGTTCCCGCCGGAACCCGCACACAGAGCCTGACAAGAGCCAGACTTCCAGACCTCTCTGACCCTCTCTTCACGACTGCAGCATAGCTGGGATCCGTGGAGGCGACGAGACACGTGGGACCGGACATCTTGGAAAGCCTGCAACTTGCTATCTGTGCAGCTCCTGAGGTACCCTCGAAGCTGTGCACTGGGGACTGAGAAACCCCGATCCCGAACTCCATCTGCGACGAAGATTAGCCCCCCACACTCCACGAGTTCTGCGTGGGGCCCTTCTGCTTTTGTACTGCTCAACGCGTTGTCCGGTTGCTGGCCCGTTGGCTAGTAGCCTCTATGATGACAATCCTTTCGAACCACATTGCTGGTCTGGTTGCTCCAGACTGGCCCTTGCTTCCCTGCAAAAGTGAAGCACCTCAGACCTTGCTGGTCTGCACCAGAATCCTTTGTTGTATCCTGCGTGCGTTGCCTTTGCCAAGGCTCATTGACTCCAATCCGGAAGTCGACCCCTCCATCTGCGAGATCCTTTGTGGGACAGTCCGTCTCCAGCACCTGGTCGTCGTCGACACCTCCTGGTCCACGTGGCTGCCAATACAAGTTTCAAGACAGCACCTGATTGCTCCTTGATGTCGTCTGGTTCCTTCCTGGTTCCACCCGGTCACTGGTTAGTGACCCAGACTCTGTCCCCTCTACTTTCAGGTCCACTTCACCCTAGATCCACCCTTGGATCCACCCGGACATCTTCCTCCTGGTCGCCTGCAGCCCCTTTCTTCAGGTCTCCATAGGATCCAACGACGAAACCCGACACATCTTCACACCTATGCACCCGCCATCCGTGGGTGAGGTAACGCGAGTACTTCGGTGCTCCCAAGGGTATTGACTATCCAAGTGTCTAAGTCTCTAGTTGTTTCCTCCTAGCTAAACCAGAAGTGTCCTAAATCTTTTTTAATCTAATTTCTAAGTTACCATTGACTTTACATTGACTCCCGCGTGTGTGTAAAGACACTGCACGCGCCGCCTGTGGGCCTCTCACTCCTAAACTATTGTTAAGACAGTGTAGCCCCAAGGCCTTTCCTTTTCTCGTGACGTGGTACTTATACCACTTTCTTAATATATGGTTTCCTTCGCCCCTAGGGCCTAACCGTAAATTATGCAACTTAACGTATGATAACTAAGTGTCTTGTTATGTGCTTTGGCCTCTGACCTCATAAAGAGTTTAGAGGAGTGTGTGAGCAATAAATACATATATATGTGAAATATATCCTGTGTGGTGTTCTTTCATTTGATATTCAAGGGGTTACATATGGTAAAACAGCTGGCTTTACATGCCCTCAAGAGTCTTTTAGCCTAAGACTGTTCTGTCCACGCTATTACTAAGATAGCTGGTCTATAAGGTTGACTTACAACCATCACCATAAGGGTTGTTTGGACTGGTGCAAGGTGATCACTAGAATAGTGATCATCATATACCAGGCTAACTTCTCACATTGGTGTGCAGCGGTTGGGATTAGTTGTTATGAGAACAACAGTGGTCCCATGCAACATTAAATAAGTATCTGGATAAATACAGACACAATGGAACCTGTATTCGAATGACTTGTCCAGCCGGACAGCGGTCACAATCCTTTAATAAATTCAACTGGATAAATAGAGAATATCCTTCAACACTCTCTCGTCGTGGGGTACAAGCCTATACCACATTCAAACACACAAAACACTTTAGTACAATCAAAGTGCACAGAAAGGGCTTTTAGGCAAAAAAGCAAAAAATGTTCTTTGAATCATAATATGAACACATGTTTTCAAGATGCGCCATTACAACGACATGGTACATATTATATACACACAGTATATGGCACGCAATTAAGTCGACGGCGTTTCGATCCCACTGTTTGATTCAAAGGGATCATCATAAGGACATTTTAATAAGTGCCTAATAATTACAAGCCTCTAGAACCTAAAAGGAATTGGAGAGGGAAAGCTTTAGAACTTTAAAACAATGTATTTTTGTCTGCGTGACATTAAGTGCAAGGCTGTGATTAAAAATACGTCAAGGTCATATTCACGTGACGAGCTGATCGCGTGTACAAGGCTGGAAAAAGATGTGGCGCCCTATAATTGTGCCTATATGTGAGTCGATAGCGTGAGATTAGAAGGTTAATTCCCAGTGAGCGGGGAACAACCGTGATTATAACCTATCAGGTAAAAGGAATCCTAGTTGCTGAAATCCGGAGCGGTGAAGGTCCGTGATTTATTATAAAGAGGGGTTTGTAGTGCACCGTGCCCGGCGATTTCCAGGTCGGAATAGAGTGGAGTTCCATATAAAGACGGCGCTGTGAAAAGATAAGGCGGCGCAGTGAAAACCAAAAAGCTCACCATACGATAACTTGGCATAGGGTCAAGATAAAAGGGGTCGCCGCGATGGGGACCAATCAAATTAGAATGGATCGGTACCTAAAAATAAGACAAACCGTCAAGGTTGTATTAAGTGCCCGGGTGTCAGGCTAAGGGAAGACTGAGTCGGCGTGATGAGACTTACCGGTTTAGTCGGTATCACAGGGATCTCGGCATTGCGAGCTGGATAATGTTTGCGGGAGGCGGTCGCCACGCGCCCTGTTTTGTTAGTCTGGGGAGATGTAATGGAAAGTGACAAGGGGCTACGGGACCCAGTAATGCTCGGGAGTGCGGCGGCCATATTGGAGAGGGAAGGTACACCCAGAAGGGTGGGTGAGAGTGACAATAGTGCTCGTTAGTGAAAACGTAGCAACCCAAGATCATCAATTTACAATTATAATTGCTATCCACTATGGTACATTACAATAAAGCTGCAGATTGACTTAGAGAATAAAATGAGAAAATAAGATCGATGAACAGACAGTGATAGATTAGACCAGATTGGTCCAATCTTCCTGGAGGTTAAGTCCGGTGTTGAGACTGTCCGTTCTCAGTATCCACTTTAATTCCTCTTTGTTGAGTAGTCTTGTAAGGTCACCTCCTCTGGGCGGAAGTATGACCTGATTTATCACTGTCCAACATACATCATTCTCATTATGCCCTTTCTCAGTAAAATGTTCGACAAGTGGGGCATTTGCTGTCTTGCACCGAATCCGGCTGCGGTGCTGTGAAATCCGTAGTTTTATTTTCTGCGTTGTCTGTCCCACATAGATCTTATTACAGGGACAGAAAATAGCGTAGATCACATTACAGCTATTACAATTTGTGAATGTGCCATGCTCATTCTTTACATTCTCAAAGACGAATTCCTTACCCTCAATACAAAATGAACATACAACACAAGAGCCACATTTGTGATGACCCTTCACAGGGGGCAAATCCCAATGGTCAAAAAGAGTTACATTTGAAGATGTTATTGTAGGCATAGCAGCCCTAACAAGTTGGTCCCTCAAACTCTTATTTTTCTTGAAAGCCAAAATTGGTGTTTCAAACTCCAACGTGCCTGCGTTGATGATATGCCAGTTCTTTTTAATGGTTTTCCGAACTTTGTTGGAAATGGGAGAGAAGGTGGTTACACATACAAGTTTTTCAGTGGATTTTTTTGGTTTGGATTCTAGCAATGTCTCACGGGGGCAGTACCATGCCCTCTTCATTGCATTTTTCACCAGGCGGCGTGGATAGCCCCTGTGTTGTAATTTCTCAGACAAAGTGTTTGCCTCCATAAAGTAATCAACTTTCTGGAAGCAATTCCTCCTCAGTCTGAGGAATTGGGAATAAGGCAGGCTGTCCTTGAGTGCCCTAGGGTGGCAGCTATGATAGCTAAGTAAGGTATTTCTTTCCGTAGGTTTACGGAAAAGGGTGGTGAACAACAGGCCATCCTTATGTTTGATGCTTAGATCCAAGAAATATATGTCACTTTTACTGTGGGATAGAGTGAAGGTGAGGCCACTGCAATTGTTATTTAACCAGTGGAGAAAGGAATTAAGGTTCTCGACAGGCCCATCCCAAATCAGAAAAATATCGTCTATATAACGTTTCCATTTTGAGATACCTAGATGAAAGGGGTTACTGGGGAGAAGTATGGTGTTACACTCCAACCAGTCCATGTAAAGGATTGCCAGGGACGGAGCAAAAATGGCTCCCATGGCGGTCCCTCTCACCTGCTGGTAGTACTGGGAGTCAAAGGCAAAAAAGTTACGGGTCAGGCAGATTTCAAGTAGTTGGATTATGAACAATGTAGGCACTGTATGGGGACGTGTTCTCTTATTTAGTATGTTTTCCATGACCAATAGCGACTCTCGCTGTGGGATATTGGTATAGAGAGACTCTATGTCCATAGTACATAGAGTCTCTCTAGACGGGTCAAAGGGGTGGTTCTCAATTAAGTTAATCATGAACATACTGTCCCGAATGAAACAGCATGTTTCAGGCACAAAATCTTTAAGAAAGAAATTTACATAGTGGCCAAGAGGCTCCAATATAGAGCCACAACCAGATACAATCGGTCAACCAGGTGGACACTGAAGGCTCTTATGAATTTTGGGTAGAGTATAAATAACAGGCATCCTGGGATTCGTCACATTAAGGTAGTCCAGTTCGTGTTTACTTAAATACCCCGTGTCAAAGGCCTCCTGAGTGATTTGTCTAATTAATTTTTGTAATTCTCTGGTGGGGTTGGTTGGTAATAGACAATAGTGATCTGTATTGGAAATCTGACGTTTGATTTCAGTTTTATAATCATCCGTATCCTGCAGGACAATACCCCCACCCTTGTCTGCTGGTTTTATAACAAGTTGGTTGTTGTCACGGAGGGATGAAATGGCTGCTTTTTCATTTATAGAGATGTTATATGGGATGAATACATGTGATTTGGCCAGTTCTGTAATCTCTTTGAGGAGGACCTTTTCAAAGGTGAGTATTTCCTTAGGGATCATATAAGCAGATGGCGAAAAGGTCGATGGAGGTCTGAAAGGAGTAACAGCTACCCTGGGTTGGGGTGGTGTTAGGTCAAAGAAAGCACGAAGTCTAATCTTTCTGAAAAAACCAAGCAATTCTGATTGAAGATCCAGAAAGTTAGGGTAGGTGGACGGGACAAAGAATAATCCTTTACTGAGGTTTTTCAAGGTGGTCCATATGGTAAAACAGCTGGCTTTACACGCCCTCAAGAGTCTTTTAGCCTAAGACTGTTCTGTCCATGCTACCACTAGGATAGCTGGTCTATAAGGTTGACTTACAACTATCACCATAAGGGTTGTTTGGACTGGTGCAAGGTGATCACTAGAATAGTGATCATCATATACCAGGCTAACTTCTCACATTGGTGTGCAGTGGTTGGGATTAGAGCTTGGTGTTGTTTTACCACTTGTAATCTTGAGATATCATTTGAAAGATCACATAGGTACCTATAGGTACATAGAAAAACAAGTCTTAGTATACTTACATTCTACTGAACTTAGCTGTTGTAGAGCAAAGGGCCTAGCACACCCTGACTACAACTCCTAGAGAGGTTCTGTAGGAAAACAAATAGTGTATATACCAGGCCAACTTCTCACATGCACCAAATCAATTACGACTGCCAGTTCAAATTTTATATGAGTCTTGTTACTGCTCTTATGTAGACTTTTATTTCTCTCCCTCTTTTTCTCTTATTCCATTCTATCATTTCTTATGTTCTTCTTCCTCTTCTATACTCTTTTAATCTCTTAAAATGGATAAAATGCTGCTATTTAATATCTAATGCAAGATATCTCTGAAATATACATTTATTTGATAGTTCTTTATCCTGAATAAAATAATTATGAATTTTCTATATTTTACTATAACTATTGTTGGCAATTTTTGGATGCTGTATTTTCTCTTTAATTCTTTTTTTATTTTTTTATTTTTTTTATTCGTTTTTATTGAGCAGAATAAAACAACATACATTAAAGCCAGCCTCCCTTAACATCGATATACATTATGATACAATTAATACATCATTTTAAATTATAGAGGAGTAATCATCTTCATCCTTCTCTTGTACTAAAGTGCAGATGCAGTTAAACTTAGAACCCTGAGAATATCATTGAGCAGCATAATTTAGACAATTAGACAAAGTGCCAGTGCAAATATATGCTCCGAAAGGAAGCTAAACTAAAGTGCAAGCCTTCTCTAGTACTAAACGTGTAAAAAATAGAATTATGGTCAAAGAAATATCATTTGACAGTGTAATTTACACGATCAAGTAAAGTGCAAATGCAAGTGCAGATATATACTCCCATTCTCTTAGAAAAGAAAATGGAAATACCATTGTTACCCCTGGACCTTCTTATTAATCATAAAAATAATCCAAATAACTATTCAACACCAGATTGTCCCTGAAGATGTCTTTCCATTTGATCAAAAAGTTTCCAGATTGACTCAAATGTCTTAATCGCTCCCACCCTTTTAGCATATGCTTCTTCAAAGGTTCTCACACGTTTCATTTTTTTATACCATTCAATAAGAGTTGGGGTCTTGGTTGTTTTCCAATTCTGCAAGCTCAATGAACGTGCCACCAAGAAGGACATTGAAATAATCATTTCACCCCCTTTTGTTAACACCTGATTTGGTCTTTGTTTTAATAAACCAAATAATGCCACCTCTGGTTCTAGTTGAACAATGAATCTGATAGTGCAGCTGAGCCCAGCACATAATTCCAGTCAAAACTGCCTCAAACTAAGACATGTACAGGCAATATGTAGCCAACCGCCCTCTCCAGCTTGCTGACATCGAAAACAGGTATTTTCCACTTCCGGATAGATTTTATGGAGGGCCTGTGGTGTATAATAAGCTGACCGTCAGGACAGAAAATCCATCCTTTTAAAATTGGCAGCCCTAAGTAGCTTGTTGCCATTCTGTGAAATCGCTTGCCATTCTCTAATTGAAAAATTGCAGGCCAATTAATTTTTTTTTCTAAGAAATTAGTAACAATCAAAGGCTCCCCTTGATTTTGAAAAACTCTATACCAATTCCCTATGCCTCTCAATTTTATTCTAAACACGGACGCAAGAACTGAAGGGGTGCCTGTGTTACCTAAGGGTGCATATTTATTTATCCAGGATCTGACCTGAAGGAAACAAAAAAAAGGAACCTATTCTGAGTGCCAAATCTGGACTGCACCTCCTCCCAGGTCATACATCAGCCTCTTAACAGAAAATGACCTAACTCTTTAAAACCATGACTACTATGAATAAAAAGGCCCAAGCTTCTAGCCTCTGACAACCCCAAATATTCAAATCCCGTCGATTTTGCTTTTTGCAGAAAAAAACAACTGAAGTCTAGAAGAGAATTCTTGTTGCATCTTATATCTTACTTTTTTAGGCAATTTTGTGTTTTTAAAATCACCGGAAGCTGAGTCCCTGCTGCATCAGCGATTTTCCTCATAAAAAAACATCCAAAGACCCCATATTATCAAGCAGACTAACTAGAATATCCATAAATGCTGCCTCATAATATGTTTGAATATGGGGAAGTGCCAACCCCCCTCCCAACTTGTATCTAGCTGCAAAATTGATAGTTTTACTCTTGAAGCTTTTTTATTCCAAATAAACTGGCGAAAAAGTTTTTCCAATTCTCAAAAATATGGTGCGCTAACTTTAATCGGGACATTGGAAACAAGAAAAATTAATAAGGGTAGGACTGACATCTTGATCAGGGCATCCCGTCCTATCAAAGAAAGAGGGAGGAAGCCCCATTTACCCAATAAATCTTTGATCTTACCCAATGTAGCTTAATAGTTTAGCTTATAAAGATCCGCTTATCGGTTTGATACATAGATTCCTAAATAGAGGATTGGTTCAGGGGAGCATGCTTGTTATTTCAAAATATCCGGAAGAAAATGACAACAAACATTAAGTGCCAGTACTTCCGTTTTTCTGTGGTTAATTTTGTATCCTCCAATTGCTTCAAACTGAGCGAACTCCTTCAAGATTTGATCAACATTATGCTTTTCCGGTTTAAGGTAGAGTATCACATCATCAGCAAATAATAACATTTTAGACATCGGAGTTTTTATATCTATGTTCTCCCTAATCTTTACTGCTAAAGGCTCTATGAAGAAAGTAAACAAAACGGGCAATAGGGGACACCCCTGTCGGGTCCCACGTTTTATATCTATTAGACCTAGAGATTTAGAATTTATCCTAATCTGGGCCTGGGCTCCTTGATAAATATTCCGAAGCATGGTAATTATTTGATCTGGAAAACCAAATTTTTCAAGACCATAAAATAGTGCTCCCCAATTCACAAGTCAAATGCCTTTTCGGCGTCAACCATCATTATTATTGCAGGAGTTCGATGAGTATTAAAATAGTCGAAAACTTGTATTTGATGACATTGATCTGCCTGCTATAAAGCCTGCTTGGTCCTTGTGAATTGCATACTGAGCCATGGATGTAAATCGATTTGCCCACAATTTCATAAAAATGTTATAATCTACATTTAGGAGACTAATTGGCCTATAACAGCCAACTTCCCTAGAATCTTTTCCCTTTTTAACAAAGCGAACTATTGATGATTCCTTAAAGGCTGTTGGAATTTCCCCTCCTGCACTAACAAAATGAAAAAGCTCAAGCATAAAAGGAAGTAATTCTGCAGAGAAAACTTTATAAAATTAGGTCGGCAAACCATCATTCCCACAAGCCTTACCTCCAGGCATCGAAGTTAGAGCCCTGGAAATTTCTTCCACCGAAAAATCGGCCCCTAAGGCCTCTTTGACCTGTTGAAAGTTGAGGGGAGAGCTAGATCTTCAAAATAAGACTGTATAGCATAATTAGCTACCTGGTAGTCAGTTGAGTAAAGGTCTTTATAATGATCTATAAAGATTTTAGAGATATTATCTTGTCCTGAAACTAGATTCTGGGTTCCAGGAATTAGCACTTCATTAATTACTGCCGCTTCTTGTTTAGCCCTAGTTGACCACGCCAGTAATTTCCCTACAATCTGGCTTGCTTCATAAGTTTTTTGCTGATATGCTTTTTTACTGCATATGTCTTCCATGATGAAAAATTCCCTCAATTCCCAAGTTCCTCTCCAGTTACCTGACCCCTGATAGAGCACCCTCTCCTTTTATTTGTCAAAGCCATCTCCACTGCTTTCTGGAGTGCTTCAATTCGAGCTTTACGCTCTCTAACTTGCGCAGCCATAAAAGCTATCATTTGTCCTCTAATTGTTGCTTTAAACGCACCCAAACTGAAAAAAGACTCGCTGTTCCTCTGTTAATTTCAAAGAATTCCCCAATCCATTCCTTCATTTCCCCTACCCAATGTTGGTTGGTTAAGAGAGAATTGAGGTCATCTGATCTTCTAGATGGGAAATTTGAGACTCTGCTTCCTGTAGTAGAGTTGGCATAGCCCCCACAACCTCTTCAATTTTCGATAATTGTGCATGCAATGCTGGAATTTCAGTGGCCTGGGTAACTTCCATTTCTCTCATCTCCTCAAGAATTAAATTGAGCATGCTTTTTATATCACACTTGAAACTGAATCCAGATTCTATTGTTAACCCTTTTGCTGATCCAGTCCCAGGTCCTGACGCGGGTCCTGTTGGTTCCAAAACATCTTGATTGGGACCCTTATCCAGCTCCAATGGTAACACGGGAGGGGAGGAATGCCCCATTGGGCGGATGAGCAGAGGAGGTGCACGAGAAGGGGTTAGCAAAGGAGGGGGAGGCTGGGATTGGTCAACTTGGGGAGTCCTCACGCTCTGTGTGTCTAGCTTGGGAGACTGTTGCGGCGGTGAAGGTAGAGACTTTGTTAAGGGTTGAGAGGGTTTAATTTTCTGAAAAATCGAGTATTCCTTGTTCTTGTCTGCCGATAGACTGGAAGGGTTTATACATGGGTCTATACACGGGTCCTCTTGGTTTTCCATTAAAAGACTTTTGTCCTGGTTCATATGGCTCTCGCTCGCGCAAACTGTACCAACAGTGCTGCTTTCTGTGACTATTGAGCTCGTCGATACCTGGGAAACATGGTCTAATTTTCCCTGTGACACACCTTGCTCACCTTCACCTTCACCTTGATCTGTAAGTTCCTCCCCAGAGCTTGAACAATCAACTATGGGGGTAGACCCTCTTCGATTTTTCTGAACTGGCTCCCGCTCAGCTTTTGAAATACCTTGGTTTATTTTCAATTGTTTACAGCGAGTTCTTGATTTCAAGGGTGGGTTAGAGCCTAGCTGAGACCGGGTAGCAGGATTTCTTATATGTCTCCCCATGGTTTTTAAGTTTTTTGGGAGTTCTGTAGTTGAAAATAAATAAATAAATTAACAGCTTCCACTTCTTTCCACTCCTTTCCACTCCCTTTCAGTCAAGCTTTATGTCAGACACTGACGTTTTTTCCCCTTGTGCACAGTCAATTTTTTTTAATTTGCCTGTAATTGCCTGTATTTCACCAGAATACCTGCTTCCTCAGTCCTCCAATTGAACCCAGCAATACACCGGTAGCCCCCAGTAGGGCCGTCAGCAACTGGACCGGTAAATGAGGAAGCAACACCAGCTACTCGGGTTACTCAGCACTCTGGAAGCATCAGATGAAGCCTCGGATAAAGCCTCGACAGACAAGCCACAGACAGGTAGCAGGCTCCAGCTCCAGCACAGCCACGGCCGCGAGGTTGACCTCGGCCGCCACTTCGCAGCTCCCAGCACTCCGAGCTCTGAGCTTCAAGCACTAAAGGAAAGCACCAGCCAAAATCGTCAAAAGCGAAGAAACGCCGAGACCACAAACCGCCATCAGTGCTTCAAACTCACGTTTCCAGGTACGGGGTGGGGCAACAAACACCGAGGCTACGTGGAGGCGGGATCTCGCATAGCCTCCCTTTAATTCTTTTTTTAATCAGGTAGTTTTAAACAAAAAAAATACTTTACTGGCAGTAAAAGTTTTGGAAAAAATTTACATAGTGGCAGATCTTGAAAGCGTATTGATGTGTTGGTCCAGGAAATAAAGATAAAAAGGCACATTATACCATTAAAATGAGCCCTGCAGATGTTATCGGAGATTCCAGATTGCTTGAGGACATGAGGGAAAGAGGGTGATGGAATAGATTTTCGGTACAGTGAATAAGGAGATATTTATCATCTCCATCTTAAGAGAACAGTTCTCTATTGTCTACTATCAGATGTTATGTTGATTTGTATAGTGCACTAATCACCTGAAGGGTATCCAAGCACTTGGACAATGTGTGTAGGTGTGTGGTTCAAGGTGCTTATATGAAGAGCCAGGTTCTGATGTGTTGAGGAAGGTCGTTTCATATCTTGGGTGCAATGTAGGAGAACGAGCGAACTTCAGTTTTGTTTTTGAGAATGCAGGGAGTGGGTTCGTGTGAGAGTGAGGCAGAGAATAGGTGCCTGGTGGGTTGGTGAAAGTATATGTGGCTGTTCAGGTGTTCTAATCTTGTGTTGTGTAGGGCTTTGTGAGTGTAAGCGAGAAGTTTGAATTGGCTACGCTTGTAAATTGGGAGCCAGTGAAGCTTCCTAAGGTGCAATGTTATGTCGGTGCAGCATAGGAGATTGTGTATTTGTTATGCATCTTCGCTCTGGATGGTCTGGAGTCTTTGTAGGAGTTGTTTGGAGATTCCAGCATTTAAACTGTTGCCAAAACCCAGCCTGCTGGTGATGAGTGCTTGCATGATGGTCCACTGGGGTTCTTTGTCAACCATTCAAAGATCTTTTGCAGCATGCATAGGATGTGATAGAAGGAGATGTACATTGCATTGACTTGAGATGCCATGTAGAGCTTGTCATCTAGGATGATTCCCTAGATTTCTTGCGTGTTCTGTGGATGTGGGTGTTCGTCCTAGCTCTGACGGCCACCAGGTAGAATGCCATGAGGAGGTCTTGTTGCTGAAGACCAGTACGTTTGTCTTGTTTGAGTTGAGCTTCAGGCAGTTTGTATGCATCCAGTCTGCTCCTATGATCATGCAGCTGGTGAAGTTGGCTCTGCTGGTGTTTGTGTTGTACATCAGGGGCTAGGATGAGCTGGGTGTCATCGGTAGGAGATGACAGTGATGCCTTGTGATCGAATGATGTTGGCAAGCAGAGTCATGTAAATGTTGAAAAGAGTGGGGCTGAAGGACAATTTTTGTGGGACACTGAATATCAGTTGCTTTGTCTCTGATGTGAAGGATGGCAGTCTGACCCTTTAGGTTCTACCCATGAGGAAGGAAAAGATTAATTTAAGAGAGGTTCCTTGTATGACAATATCATGGAGTCTTGTGATGAGGGTGTTGTGGGAGACAGTGTCAAAGGCCGTAGAGGATGAGGGTCACTGTTTCTCCTTGGTCCAGGATGTTTTGAATGTCGTCGGTGGCCATGACGAGTGCTGTTTCAGTGCTATGGTTTTTTCTGAATCCTGGTTGTGCTGTCTAGAAGATGGTGAAGTTCAAGGTGAGTTGTGAGTTGCTTGTTAATGGCCTTCTCAATGGATGGGAGAGCAGAGTGATGGATGATTCCGGTCGGCTGTTGGCTTCTTAAGGAAGGGATTGATTTCTGCAAGCTTCCATTCATTCGGGAAAGTGGCAGAAGTGATGGAGGTATTAGTGATGTTCCCAGGTTGTAGATGTGCTGCAGGCACGGGTCTGTTGGGGCCCATGAGTGGATAGTCTGCATGAATGCCACTGTCTCATTTCTGGTGAGATTTGTCCATTCGGTCAGGTGGCCGTCTTGGTTGCTGGTGGGTAGGCTAGCGATGAGTTCTACAGGGTTGGGTTGTTGTGCGAAATTGCTGTAGATGTTTGCGATTTTGCTGTCAAAGAAGTTAGAAAGGTTGTCTTAGAGTTGTTGGGTAGCAGCAATGTTGTTGTAAGTGGTGAACAGTGAGGTGAAATCCTTGACGATTGAGAAGATCTACTTCTACTTCTACTACTACCACTAGTGATTTTTTCGTGGTGTCTCTAATTTGCTGGTGATAACATGTAAGCGCAGCCTTGATGGCATGAAGCCAAAAGGATGCTCAAAATGGAATGAATATGAATGTGTAAATGAGAAATACAAGATTAGTCAAGAATCACACAAAAGACAGGCAACAAAGCATTTTTTAAAGAGAGGAAGCATGTGAATGTTTGGATGCTGTCAGTCAAGGGTTGATATAAGATGTTAAACAAAAGATAATGCTTCCAAGTGGGCATCAAGGAGAGAGTCTTGGTGGGTGTCCTCTGGCAGTAAGGTGGTGTAGAGCTGAAGAAGAATATATTATTGAGTTGAACTGCTTTGATAGGGAGGAAAGTTGCCAGGAAAGTGCGGTGCTAGTGATGTCCACCATGACATTTTACCCAGGAGTGTGCGATGATCAACTGTGCAAAAGGTGTCATTCATGTACTATACAACCATGTTGCTGTCCTCTTCTTACCTTCCTGTTCCTTCCTGCCTTTCAAGATAGTTATCCACATATACTCCCTCCATCTTGAAGGCTCCTTTTCCATTCCTTCTATCCCTCTATCCCTTTTCCTCTTCTGTAGTCCCTCTTTTCAATCTCTGTAGTTCCCCTTCAGTGCTTTGAGATGTTCTTTGGACAGTATAAAGAGCTATGCAAACAACATTGAACGATACAAGGGATTTTGCGTGCTGCTGCTAGCACCTCACAAGACTACCTAGAATTCATTGCTGTTGAACCGTCCCTGCAAATAACTCATATAAAATAAGTTCAGATTACATAACATAACATCGGGTTTTTTTTATATATCTTTATTGGCATTTTAGTATACTTACATGTACATATGTGTAAGAGCCCATGGGATTTTAATTTACAATTCTCATGCCACCTGCGAACAACATTACATATCATACTTATCATATCTGTTCCGGATAGTTCCTCATCATGTCTCTGCATATTTCAAAGAGTAAGATTGCCCATAGCTCTACCAAGATAATGGTTCACAGAGAGTTACCGTAGTTGCCAGGTTACAGACATAGGGCCCAGTTCCGATCTGGGTCGGAATGTGCCGGCCGGATTGCCTTCCAACCAAGCCATTCCGATGAGCTCGGTCAGAAAGGAATCCGACTCGGATTTCCAGATGGCTTACGACGGGCACGGAGAGCCAGTCCGCCTTCTGGAAATCCTTCAGTACTCCCCCGGTCGCCTCCGAGGGAGTACTATGGTAGTTTTTCACTGCCTTTTCGTGTCGGTGTTTCCGGCACGAAAAGGCAGTTGGAAACTGTCTCTGGGGGCCCCCAGCAGGGCCCCCATGGGTGCGAGGCCGCAGAATGGTGGCCTGGGGCACCCATGGTGCCCCTCTGTTGATCACTGCACCCGGTGGCAGGCACCTTGGGGTGCCGGCCAGAGGGTGCAGGGATGACCTGCACCCCTGCTTTTCACAATGCAGGCATGCATTCCGCTCGGAATGCATGCTCCCATTGTGAGGTATACGAGTGCGACCGAACAGGGTTCGGTCACATCGTACTTGCAGGGCCATAACTGACGACAGCAGGCCAGTTGGTTATGGCTCCTGACCGATGTCGGACGGACCTGAGTCCATCCGACATCGGAATCGGCCCCATAGTAGTAATGAATTAAATAAATTAAAAAAACAAGCACAGCCATAAACATGTGAACAATTAGGCACCCAGCTAAGTTATATGGAAGGCACACCTTCAAGATCCAGACTATTCCGGTGGGGGAGATTTTGTGTCAGGTAAGGAGTTAGATACTATTATGTGCTATGGGGGTGGAGTGGTATGCTTCCTCCACTAATCAGTACCTTTAACATTTCATGCCTTTGTTTTTTACTGTGTTTTATATTGCACGTACTTGACCCGAAAGTATGGGTATCAGAGCGCTTTACACGAGCACCAGCTGCGTTTCATGAGGACACATTCATTGTTGTTAGGCACGGGGAGATTACGTGATTTGCCCAGAATCACAGGATGTTGCGCGTCCTTGGCGAGACTCGAACCCGGTTCCCCAGATTTGAGGTCGACTGCCCTAGTCGTTAGGCCACATCCTCTCCCAACGCCTTGTATTTCTAGGGGTAAACTTCAAGGGGTCGGCCTGTGTGATTCCTCATTCGGGGGTTCAGGATCGTCCTGGTCTGTAGCACCTCCCTGTCCACTGTCCCAAGCCCGCAATATTTCTGCCCAAAGCGCTTCTATGGGGCGACGACGTAGTCCTCTGGCATCCTGTTTCACATAATAACCAAATCACAAACCTACAGGTATGTATGTGGAAATATTGACAGAGGAAACCCCACATGTGCCCTTGTTCTTCCAATTGCTCAAAGCAAAGGTTTTAGGAGGGGTGATATCTTGAGAAACACATTTTACGCAGTGTTTTCAGCTAAAGAAATTACATTTGAAAGAGGCCGGTTGCTTTGCAGAATTATTGGTTGAGATTCCTCTGCAACCCTGTTCCTCTGTACACCTACCGATTTCCTGATACACCCCACCCTGATCCAGGCTGATGATTTATTGCAAACTCATAAAGTTGTTTTCTGTGAGTAGGTGCGCTTTCTTCTTGGAAATGTAGGATAAGTCACTCGTAAGACACACACGATCACAGAGCAGGCCTTGTGAGCAGTGCCCAGTATGTTCACCGCTCACTCAGGCCTCCTACTCGTGTTGCCACTCAGCAGATGGTGTAGGTGACATACTTCAAGCGTTTTACTGTGTGGGATGTAAATCAGACGATTGCAAATGTGCTGAAAGCCAAGACCTTTGCCAAAAACTTTATTTGAAATCAGAGTGAGTTGTTTGTTCTGTGGTAAAATTGTGCAAACAGTTGAAGGCAGTGACCTCATGTCTGTTAAATATACAGTATAAGAAACCCTTTCAACAGATGGCATAGAAGCTTACTTAGCCCATTAAAGGCATGCAGCAATAAACTTAATGAATGGACTGGCTGTAACCTCCAGGCTGTGTATTTGCATTTTCGTGCTGTTTATTTAAAGCAGACAGAACTCGTGAGTAAGGAGAGCATTTGACAAAACTTTCCACTGTGAATGTTAACTCTTTAGGTATCTCCTCAGCCTTCAGTGCTGTTGTTAATTATAGTCGTGTTAGCATGAAGAACCCAGAACCTGGGTTGACATTTGCATTTTCAATGAGAAACTAAAGGGGAACTCTACTAATTGTTCATGGAATGCATTGTACTGTGCTGTGCTGCACAAGGGAGAAACCGCAGCTTAGAACTATGGGCCATATGTATCATTGAAATGCGTATTCGCAAAGGCCGAAATTCGCAGAATTTCGGCCTTTGCGAATGCGAATTTGCAAAATGGTATGTATGAAGTAAAATCTAGTGCAAAATAAGGAATCGCAAAATTTGCGATTCTTTATTTTGCAATTGCATTTAAGGAATCGCAAATTTTGTGATTCCTTAAATGCAATGTATGAAGCCAAAAAAATTTGCTAAATGCCTTTAAGAAATCGCAAATTACCACCAACTTCTAGTTGGTGGTAATTTGCGATTTCCTTGAAAAATGCACTTTTCAGCATTTTTCAAAGGGGCATGTGACGCACATACATGCCCCAAGGGCATGTATGTGCACCACATATGCACCCATGCTTATTTCAGGGGTGCAACAGGGTGTACTTTGGACACCCCTGCACCCTTGAAATTATTTTCAATTTGCGATTAGCAAATTGCGAATCGCAAATTGAGAATAAATTTGCATTCCTTCCTATGGGCCTCCTGGCCCATAGAAATGAATGGGAAGTATTCCTTAATTGCGAATTCGCAATTAAGGAATATCAAGAAATCGCTAAAATATTGCACTTTTCTTGATACATACCAATTTGCGATTCTGAAATAGCGATTTCTTAAACATCGCTATTACAGAATCGCAAATTGGTCCTATATCTAATAGGATTTGCCTCTTACTGTCATTTCTTCTGCTGGCTCACAAACTAGCTGATGTGTGTGATGTACAACCTCGCACCATGGTGTAGAGGTTGGTTTGTTCAGTATAGTGTAAGATTTGTATTTGAGTACACCTTTCCTCAGAGGAAGATCCTTCTCCTACCTCGCCGCAAAGACCTGTAACTCCCTGCCTCTGCATCTCAGGCAATGCCCATCACTGCCTCAATTCAGGAAGGACCTCAATACCTAGCTCTTCGACTGAACTGCCGAACCCCCCACCCCAGTACCTTGAGACCCTGATGAGTAATGAGTTGCGCTTTACAAAAACCCTGATTGATTGATTTACTAAAAATTCCTGTGCCTCATAAGGCTCACACACATTGTATGTGTGTGTTCTAATCAGCCACACATACAATGCTAGTGTTTTGCTCCTTGTTATTGGCTGCTTCAAGAAGGTGTTACCTTTTGACTCAAAGCCTAGTCTGATTGTCTTAATAGATCAGTCTTTGTATCAAACATAAGTGATGTTTGTGCTGATCTGCTCAAGTAATGCCCCCTGTTAGAACTGGCTATTTCTGGTAGGCTAAGGCTGACGCCAAAGCCAGGCAGAGACCACCATTCTAGTCAGGGCAAGGGAGTCACACACCAAGATAACCCCTGCTCACCCCCTTGGTAGCTTGGCACGAGCAGTAAGGCTAAACTCGGAGGCAATGTGTAAAGCATTTGCGCCAGCACACAACAGCAACAACATCCTAGGTACACCACAAAAGGAACTCCACACGAGGTTATAAGAAAATAACTTCTGTATTGTCAAAACACATCAGATAGAAATTACACATGTACATTGTGCCAACTGGCACGGGCAATATTCATAAGGGATTATGTACAGGACAGGGCCACATGGGCCACTGTCAGAATCAGCACTTAGTAGAAATAGCACTTCTAGAACTTAGAATAAGTAAAGCACAAAATAACAGTTATAAATCACAACCAGTAACTACTGGTAACAGGTAAGTACCACCTACGCAACCCTAACCACCTCAGTAGAATGTCATGCAGGGGACCAGGACCTCACTAGGACCACCTGTACTGGAAAGAACAACCACCTAAGAATAAAATGCATTTAGGGGTATCAGCAAGAACACATGATGCATCAAACATTCAGAGGTGTAGGGAAGGAAAAAAACATGATGCATAAAACATACATTCAGCGGTGTAAGAACAAGGCACATGATGCATCAAAAACACATTCAGAGGTGCAAAATCAAGGAAGACACATGATGCATAAAACATTCAGAGGTGCCAGACCATAACTCCATAGAGCAAAAACACATGATGCCCAAAAACATTCAGAGGTGCAGGAATAACACATGATGCATGAAAACACATTCAGAGGTGCAATAAAACCACATAATTGCGCAAAACCTACATAAGCCACCACCTGTGGCAGTCCCTAGGCCAACTGGCCTTGTTGGGGCTAGGACGTAGAGTGTCCAAAAGTCAGGG
Source organism: Lissotriton helveticus (assembly GCF_964261635.1). NCBI lineage: Eukaryota > Metazoa > Chordata > Amphibia > Caudata > Salamandridae > Lissotriton > Lissotriton helveticus. The sequence continues at coordinate 507,934,491 of NC_136065.1, read as the reverse complement.
GCCTAAACGTGGCAGCTGCCCACAAATTGCTGGGCAGCTGAGGACAATCCCAAGCGCCTAAACGGTGCAGCTGCCCACTAATTGCTGGGCAGCTGGGAATCAAAACTGTGACAGGGTCGTCACTGACCCTTAGGCGCAAACTGCGCCCACTGCTGGAGCCACACAGGCTCTGGGCATATCACCTGCCGCAAACGTTGGAGCCACAAAGGCTCTGAAACTATATATCCCCAGGGCCCTCTAGAAGAGGACAATGGCCCCCTAAATCACGCTGGAGCCTCAGGGGCTCTGAATAAGCAATGCCCTCAAGAGCCTCACTGGGCTCTAAATAACAATGTGCCCCCTAGAGCCTCCGTGGCCCTAAACACAAAAAGGGCCCGTCGTGGGATCCTTGCAGGGCTCAAAACAAACAATGCCCCTGAGCCTCTCTGGGCTTGAAATGGCCAAATGCCCCCTTTCACTGGAGAACCGGAGCAGCACTCACCGGGACTCCTAGGGCGGATGCTTCTCCTCGCGCTGCGTCTCCCGGTGGCCAGGACATCCTCCCTCGGTGCAATGCTGGCGGGGCTCTCTATGATAGATAGATAGATAGATTAGGCTTTATTTCGATATGGTACATATCTTAAAAAGCAGTACATATACATAAAAACAATAAAAGCCATGCATAGATAATAAACATACAATTCATATTGCAGGTGGCATGAATAATTTACATAGAAACAGTCTAAAATACATATTACATATTAAACAAGATACAAAAGCCTAGTAGATCTAATGTGCCATGCCCAACCTAGAAATTTCGCCAATCCACATGGGAACAGTGGCCGCGGGTCCGTTTTTAAAATTCGTAAGGCCTCCTTATGGGATCTAGTCCCAAGCTCTCTGCAGAGTGGCTTCAACCATCTGTGGCGAGGAACTACATAGGCCGGGCATTCAAACAATAGGTGGGGAACTGACTCTATCCTGTTCACACAGAAGGGGCAGAAGGGAGTTGTCTGTGTCGGGACCTTCCAGCTGGAAGTCAGTTTCCCTACTGGAAGTAAGCCTACCCTAAATTTAAAATATAGAGCCCTGTCCCAGGATTTTAGAATAATATCCAGAAACGGCTCGCAGAAGTGCACCTCCTTAACCAAAAGGAATTCCACAGTGGACTTGCACAAATTAGCATTACTATTTCTGCCATCAATCACCCAACTCCAGTATAATTTCTTCAGAGTTGACTTGGGCGGGGCAGTTCTAGTAATCCAAGCGTCTTCAAGGCCCAGGTCTATAAGAAGGCGCTTGACTTCCCTTAACCAATGGACCTTGGACCAGCCGGGCATTAATAGAACCTCTTTTAAGCCCTCTGCATAACTGGACATTTCTGGGACTCTCCAAATACGTGCCCACAAAAGAAGGGGACGCAGCCTCGCCTGGTCACTAATGGGCCAAGTACCCATATCTAAAAGAAGTGGAAGAGTTGGTGTACTGTGGGGGAGGCCCATTAAGTCCTTATGGAATTTGTTTTCGGAGTGAGACAACTGGTCCACATTTTGTACACCCCAGAGTTCTGCCCCATAAAGAGCTGCACTAACGCCTCTTGCCCTGTAGATGTCAAGTACCGGTGCAATGGGTTTGAGGGATGAGGCGCGTTGTTCGTTAAGGAGGGCCCCCACCACCCTCTTGTGGGTCAGCAGCATCTTTTGATGATGACATTTCCAACTCATAGAGTCGCAGAGACGAATGCCAAGGTAATCGAACTCCTTGACCCTCTCGAGTGGAACTGATTCTAGGGTCGGTGGTTTGGTGGTTTTCTTCGGTGGGTTTAGAACCAGGAACTTAGTCTTCCCTGTGTTTATAACTAGTCCCCTTGAGTCACAAAAGGTCTTAAAACTAGTTAGAAGACTCTGCAGGCCCGCTGGAGTTTTGGAGATCAAGAGGGTATCGTCTGCAAATAGAAGGGTAGGTATTCTCCTGCCAGCCAGGGATGGTGCGTCTGCTGGATGTTGCAGCAAGTGCTCCACCACTCCGTTAACTTACAATGAAAACAGAGTGGGGGCTAGCACACATCCCTGGCAGACACCTCTATTTACAGGAATTCGTGATGTGTTTTGTCCCTGGTTACCCCACCTGATCTGTGCAAAGTTATCTGCATGTAACTTTATCAGCATGTTTAATAAGTATGGGGGAATACCCAGTGCATCAAGTACACTCCAAAGTTGGCTACGTGGGACCAGGTCAAAGGCAGTCCGTAAATCTATAAAAGCAAGATACAGGCTGCCTTTGCCCAGTACAACCACTTTCCAAAAAAGCATCATTAACCGGAATGATTGCTCAATAGTCCCCATACCTGATCTGAAGCCAGCCTGGAAGTCTGAAAGAATTTGCTTCTCCTCTACCCACTGCAAGACCCTTCCTAAAACCACTTTACCTGCCACCTTCTGTGTGGAATCCAAGAGGCTTATAGGGCGATAGTTAGCAGGGTCGTCCCGACTCCCTTTCTTGAAGATTGGGACGACCTCTGCGCCCTTCCATGAATCCGGGAGAGCCGCACCAGCCAAGCCAGCATTCAGTAAGAAAGCAATGAGTCTCCCCCACTCATCTGGATTAATGCGGAGCAAGTCTCCTGGAAGGCCATCAGTGCCCGCTGCCTTATTGGGGACGAGGCACTTAATCGCCCCCCACCACTTCCTTGGGTGTAAACAGGAATTCCTCATTAAGCTCAGTGCAATCTGTGGGGTACTGTTCCATCAGGGTTACCTCAGTACCCGGAGCCATTGTGTAGAGCTGGGAGAAGTGGTCAAGCCACACGCCCTCCGCTATATTGCATATTATAAGCGAGTCCACGGGTTTGTCCCTAGCTCTTATTAGGTCCCAAAATCCCTTTGAGTCCTTCCTTGAGCTAGCCACCTTTAGGTCATACCAAAACTGGTTCTCGTGCTCGGCCTTGGCCTTAGATAAAGCCCTTCTATAATTGGTCCTTGCAATGCTAATCAGGCCACCATCCTTGGCTTTCACCGCCTTGATCAGATCCCTTTTGGCAACACGACAGGCAGAGGAGTACCAGCCCACATTGCCCATGGGACCACCTCTTGAGTTGGCCCTTATGCCTACAGAACGAACTAAAAACAGTTCACCTAAGGCGTTGGTGGTTTCGTCAAACAAAGCGGGAACCTCATGCGTGCTAAGTGCGAGGGAGTCTAAACGGGGCACGATATTGGACATTATGGATTTTACTTCCAGGATCTTCCCCTCGTTGGCAGCAATGGTGTTCCATTTCAGGCGCCTGCCACAGTTAGAAGGGCATACTTCGTGCGTTGTTTTCCATACATGTGTATTTGGAGCTGAGGTCGCTCCCGTCCAAAAAGGGGACAGGGACAAAGATAGAGGATTGTGGTCGCTGTCAGTGGACGGTAAAACCACCATGTCTATCAAATGAGCCCAGAGTCTATAGTTCAAAAGAATAACATCAATTTGTGAGGAATGGCCTACTCTGTTAAACGTATGTGCCCCGGTAGAGTCTGAGTTTGATCTGCCGTTGGTTGCCCTAAGGCCATGTTCCAGGCAGAGGGCATTAAGATCAATGGCACTTTGGGTCCAGCCTCTAATTGGGGATAGTGTGAGGGGGGATACCTCTCCTAGCATCGTCCTCCCGTGTACCCAATATATCCTCCCTAGCAAGGGGTTCAAATGTGCAATTGAAGTCCCCAGCCAGTATGATAAGGGAGTCAGCACCACTAGATCTAAGTTCCTCGTCGATGCCCGTGAGGGACAGTGTGGATGTACCACCCCTTGTTCCTCTGACATAGATGTTAAAGACTTCGAGCTTCCTCCCCCCGCATGGCCCTCTGACTGAGATTCTCTGCAGATCTTGTGATTTGGTGGCTATAGACCTGATGGAGAAACCCAGGGAGACACTAATCCAAATTAGTAGACCGCCAGAGGGGCGGCCCTTCCCTCCAGGCGATTGTACTGCAGACACAAAGTAGGTGGTATAACCCACCTTGTGGCGTGGTTCCAAGCACCAAGTTTCCTGGAACAAGCAAATCCCGAAGGATTCAACAAATGAATTCCATTCAGGTATGTCAGTATTCCGTGCAAGACCCGCTATATTCCAACTGACCACCTTCAGGGCTACACCACCAGCACCTCCCTGCCCCAGCACAAGTTCGCTCGCAAGGGGGTCATGCACAGTGCTAGGGGCCTCATCCGATCAAAGATAAAGCTTCCCCCACAGGGACCTCCAAGGGGGACCGAACAAGCTCCCCCCACGAGATTAACGCCAATGGCGAGTTGTAACTGCTACTAGGAGGTCCTTCATTTGAAATAACTACATCCGGTAATGGTGGCACCGGAAAAATTGACACATCTTGGGACAATCTACATGCTTCATACACCTCCCTTTGTAAGGCCTTTCCCATCACTCCCTGTTCAGATGGTACTACCAGGCATATCTTATCTCGTGGGAACTTAGGGACTGCATCAATATCTAAACAGTAGACCGATCCCCCCGTAGTCATTTCTATACTTTCTGCTAGATTACTTTCTTCTGGGTTACATGTAATCAACATAGGCACAGTACAAGATGTAGAGGATGTACCATTGGAGCTAAATGTGCAACCTATCTTTGGGGTGAGTCAATCTACTTCTTCTGGGCAACTAAACCTGTTGTAAGTTGGTGCCCCATTCCACCAGCTGTGGTTGCCCTGCCAGCCATCTCCTGCCCCTCCCCGAACATGGTGTCTAGCCATTGACCAGTTCCCCCCATGATTAGAACGCGTCTGCGGGGGATAGAAGAAAGTGAGTGGTCTAGCTTCAATAGGTGAGTTCCCGCCATAGGTGTTCCATGAGCATATGTGGTGTACCGTGTTTGGTTCTTCAAAAGAAACAACAATACAATCACCTGGGATGGATTTATGTGAGGGGCCTATCCATGGCACCCTTCGCACCATTAAGATTTTGCTTCTCAAATGATTGGGTAACGGCCTGTTTTCATCCAGCCAGTGAGTTACTTTATTCCTCAGTGACCAAAAGTTTTCCTGATAGTGGTTGCCTATTTCCGGTACCCCTGTTAACACTACTACGTACAGCCTGGCATCTGGTGGAAGATCTATAAAACCCCCCCGATGTTTCTCTATTGTTTGGATCCCCTGTTGATTAGATTGGTGAGCCTTAGATTCTTTGACCCTCAGGGCAGCAGTATCTTTATGAGCTGGTACAGATTGTGCAGGCAATTGCTTAGATACCTTCACTTTTGGGTTATTAACATTGGTTTCATGTGCCTTGGATCTGGGTTTGGGTGTGGGTTTTACTAGCGGTAAAGTTGGGGAAATAACAGTAGGTGCTGGTGTAGTTTTATCAACAACAGTTGTACTATTTGATTGATTTCCCACTATACTAAGGCTTGCTAAAGTTACAATGCTCTTTTCCACATCAATCACCTGGTTTTCTATACGTGATAGCCTGACTTCCAGAGGGGTTAGGAGTTTTTTTAGCGTTTCCCATACAATTTTCAGAAATTCCTCATTTCTTCCCTCTACCTCACACACGGTCGCCCCACCATTCTCAGTTCCTAATAGGGAATATTGCTCCTCATCTACTGCGTCCAGATTAGCCTCATCAGCATTCAAACAGATTTTTTCAACAATTGGAGACGCCTGAGAGAACATACCACTCCCACCTCCTGCGATAGTCTTCCCGCCATTAAAATACTGGGCCTTTGCTACTTTAGCCTTTTTCCTAATGTAGGCAGATGTAGTATTACGTTTCCTTTTTTGGTTTACACCCTCTTTACTATCACACAAATTACTCCCACGCGCCCCATTTCCCTTAGCAATTATCTCTGAGGATGCCCCCGGTACCGGATCCACCACATCCAAAGATAAACTCTGGTTGGTGGATAGATGGAGTAACCCTGGATTAGGGGCTGACATGGGGGGGTTGTGTCCAAAGTATGATGCACATCCGCCAATGTTATAATTGATACTGGACCAGTCAAGCGCTCTGGGGTTTTAGCAGATGCTATGTGACCTAAAGATGATTTCTTGGCCATTGCAAGATCCTGGGACAGTCTTCTTGCTGCTTCTAAATCCATGGAAACTCTCTGTTGCATTTTGTTAATCTCTATGTCTATGGCAGTGTTAGTCCTGGTTATAAAGTCGTCAAGAGTCCCGTTTAACTGTTTCCCCCCTTTGGCAGCCCTGCTTCTACTTTCTCGCGTGGACATTATTCCTGAGTTCCCTCCAAAGGACTTATAGGCACAAAACAATGATAATGGTACAGAACTGGAAGCCAAGAGGGATGGCCCGGTCCGGTCTTACTCGGTCTCTAACGGGCTACAACGTGCCCGCTCTTGGCCCGGTCTTCGCCCGGTCGCTCCCGCGCGCTCCCGCGCAGCGGCCACCTGGGACTAATATGTACACGCTGGGGGCGGGGCAAGCAGGGAGAGCGGTCCAGGTGATGCCGGTCAGCTGAGCAGGGACTCCTGGGAATTGGAGTCCCTGTAGCGCCACTCGCAGCCCTGCCTTAGCCCACACACACCCCAGCAGACCTCAGGGACAGGAGCAAGTCCGTGGATGCAAAAGGTCCTCCTCGACGAAGTGGGACCCGCGCAGCGGGTCCGGCAAGCAGTGGCGTTTAATCCTGGAAAACGGACTCTCAGCGTCCACGCAGGCAAGGTCAGTGAACAGAAGATTCCCACAATGGGCCGAGGCGAGATAGTTTTAAATGGATCAAGTACGCTGGGGGCGGGGCAAGCAGGGAGAGCGGTCCAGGTGATGCCGGTCAGCTGAGCAGGGACTCCTGGGAATTGGAGTCCCTGTAGCGCCACTCGCAGCCCTGCCTTAGCCCACACACACTCCAGCAGACCTCAGGGACAGGAGCAAGTCCGTGGATGCAAAAGGTCCTCCTCGACCAAGCGGGACCCGAGCAGCGGGTCCGGCAAGCAGTGGCGTTTAATCCTGGAAAACGGACTCTCAGCGTCCACGCAGGCAAGGTCAGTGAACAGAATATTCCCACAATGGGCTGAGGCGGGATAGTTTTAAATGGATCAAGTACGCTGGGGGCGAGGCAAGCAGGGAGAGCGGTCCAGGTGATGCCGGTCAGCTGAGCAGGGACTCCAGGGAATTGGAGTCCCTGTAGCGCCACTTGCAGCCCTGCCTTAGCCCACACACACCCCAGCAGACCTCAGGGACAGGAGCAAGTCCGTGGATGCAAAAGGTCCTCCTCGACGAAGCGGGACCCGGGCAGTGGGTCCGACAAGCAGTGGCGTTTAATCCTGGAAAACGGACTCTCAGCGTCCACGCAGGCAAGGTCAGTGAACAGAAGATTCTGGCTCTCTATGACACCGGAGCCATGCCGGCGCCTGCAGCCATGACTCTTCTCTCTCGGGGCTCCCTCCGCACACGGGAGCCCCGTCACCGGCCACACCTCCACTTCTTTTCCCGGGGCTCCCTCAAGACACGGGAGCCCCGCAACAGCCCACACTACTCTTCCTCCGGCCGGCGGCGGCGGGGTGGGACTTTCGGCAAGGCCGCACCGCAATTGGGCGACCGGACAACCACTTCCAGGGTCTTCGCGGGCAGCACCGCGGCCCATTTCAGGCACTCGTAGGCTGGGGCTGAATTAACCGAGGAGTGGGCTCCCTCGAGTTAAAATATAAAAATAGCGGCCAGGTCCCTGGCAGGGTGGGCACCTGCCAGGGGACAAAATAATCGCAAATAAGCGAGGTGGGCACTCGCTAGGGCAACCATAAGCAGGGTGGGCACCTGCAAAGCAAATAAAACGCTCCCAGCGCTAAATGGCAAGATAAAGCGCTCCCAAGCGCTAGAGCTAAGAAAAAGCGCTCCCAGGCGCTAAGGGGGGGGCAGAGTCCATCAAGCCCCCAAGGCAAGGACTCCCATAGCAAAGGGGTCCCAGCAGGCCTGGCAGGATAAAGATGGAGCAACACAGCTCCCAGTAAGGAAGATCCATCAGCCTCTAAGTCCATCAGATATCCAGGGGCTGGGCAGGGCTCAGGGAGGCAAGCCTTCCCCTGAGCCCAAGCAGCAGCACGCCCCTGGCAGGATTCAAGTCAGAAACAAGAACATTTTTAGAGTGTCACAGCACCCTTTTTATACCCAAAATCCTTTGTCTAAAGGGTGCAGGCAGTGTGAGAACCAGCTAGAACTGATTATAGAGAATTCCCTTCACTAACCAGGCTAGAGACATCAGACGCACCCCAGGGGGTGGAGCCAGCACTGTGTGGGGAAAACCCAGCCTCATTCAGGACCCTCAAACCAGACGGTCAATCCACAAGCAGGCCCAGGCTCACTCCTCCCTCACATCAGCATGCTAAACACTCCAATCACCACTGGGGCAGACCCTCCCAGACTCTTGGAGCCAGGTTCACTAGCCAGCCTCAGCCAATCACACGCCAGACACAAATTACACAAATATGCCAACTTCTAAAAGTGGCACTTCTACACTAGACACAATCATGCCGCATATACCATTGCGCAGCATTCAATCTCACGAGTTCGTACATACCAAACTCGACCCTGCACTCCCCACACATCAGGAACTACCATGGGCATACATATTCCCCATTCATTCCTATGGGAGGGCAGGTCACACATACACAGAGAGCTCACGCACTTTACACTGTACCACAGTGAAAAAGTGCGCAAATGCCTAAAATCACCAACACCAGGTTCCAGAAACAGGCTAGGAAAAAGCAAAAAGTTTCGGGGTGAAGCTGCCAAAAAGGGCCAGGTCCAACACCCCCTTTACGCAAAGCAGGGCAAAGTGCTTTTTGTACTGAGAAAATTTCACATTTTCAGTGCAAACTACCCTTTGCACAGGGAAGTAACTATCAAGGCATCACTTTGCATCAACACAAACCCATGGTAAATCTGGACCAAAGATTGAGTCCTTCCTTTAACAATCAATTAGTAGCAAGTACTTGAATCTTTCTAGAACAAAACGAAAGAACACAATCCCAGGGCTGCGAATGTAGAGTCCAAGCATCACAATGACATCTTATCAACTGGTTGCTTACGTTGCCTCTTAGACTAGTACAGTCTTCCTCCCTCTAGACACAAGGAAGAGGCTCATGTTATGGAGATTGCCTATCTGCTCTGTGCATTCTCCTGACTTGTGTCCTTCCTCTCATGGACTCCACAACCTGTGTGGCCAAAGGATGCGGGTGTGCTTCTTCTCAACAACAGACACCCATTGCTGCAAAGAAGTGTTCCAAACATATCCCAAACCTTCCTCAGAGTGGCTACAGCACTCTTATCAGGCTATGAGTTGACTGTCAGCTGTATAAGTGGACTATTGTTCAGAGACCCAGACCTTTTTACCTATACCCCTGGTGGAGAGGCTGCCTATTGGCACTGGCATGTAAAGTCCAGCCTGGTATACAACCTGAATAGCTGGTGATTAAGGCACTATGGAGCAGATTTATTAAAAAGTTGTGCGATAGAGCGCTGCAACCAAAGCTGCTGTGTTGCATTGAGCAAGGTAGAAAACACAGCACAGAGCCATGTCTACAAAGATATAGTGATGCTGCTGTCATTCCATGTACTGGCACACAAATGTAATGTCTTGAGCCACACAAACACTTTTGCACCACAACGCAAAGGTATGTGTGTGATGTCTAGCCAAGATATTTGTACAAATGCGTTCCTTTTCAGTAAAAAAAAACGATCTAAAAACATACTTTGAAACTGTTCAAACATTATATGTGTGCTGTAATACAGCACACATGCAAGTTAAAAAAATTTGGAGAGAGAAAGCATTTCCCAAGTTTGCTCCTGCCTCAAGGAACGTTATTTTTTAGCTCAAAGCTCTGTTTACCAATTTTAGCAGAAAGGACATTGCATCAAAAACATTGCTGGTAGCGTGCAAACGCCAATGTTCCACTCATAGGATGGCCCCTTGATGCAAGTTAACACACAGCAACACAAAGTGCTTCTTGATGTTAGTTCTAGGCAACTTTCCAGTATAAAAAATGTTTTGCACTAGAAAGTAAATAAATGAAAACTTTGCACTGGTTTGCTTCACTCACTTTTGGTGACTTTGCACCAGTACAAACTGATGAAACATCTGTCCTTTGTTCATAACTACACAAGACTGTGTTAGTTTTCTGCAGACAGTTCTTTCTCCATGGTGGACTGATCAACCTGCTTACGCCTTTGAGTAGGGCCCTCTTCACAGACACTGTAGTTACTGGATGGGTGGAGAAGGATTATTAAGGCTTTCCATTATAAAACTCAACTTCCATGAATACATTGAAACCCATCCCTTCCTCTTTTTTCACTGTTACTGGCTCTCATCTGCCATCCAGAACTCTGAGATTCGAGCAATGTAGCTGAAATCAACAAAATAGCTTTGGCCATTTCTGACTGGTGTAACCTGTGACTATCTACCTGAATTATGTTTCTTTACAACAGTAAAGTGTTATATCATCAGGACATATTGAAATCAACATTTGAATGCATATTTGACCACAAGGTATTTACAAATTTCTAAAATTGCTTTTGCAAATTGTGGTCTACCTTTTTATTTGATGACTTTAAATTATTGGTCTTTGCAACCTCCTGCCCAAAGGTTCACTTTTTTGCTAGTTGTTAAAAGACAAACTCTATAGTTGTTTTTAGGTCGCAGCCCAACTGACAGCGCGCTAAAGACATCTTGGAGACATTTAGAAAGCTAACCTAGGAATACATGCCACGTGTTGCTTACCATTTGCTGTGTTGTTTGTAACTCAAATTTTCTGGCTTTCCATTTTCTGGCTTTATTTGCTTAAGGCTGTCTAGCTTGATTTCGTCCCTTCCGTTGCCCAAAACTTGTTTACTGTATTCTTCCACAAACTCATTTTCTGTAAACAGTGCTTTAAATCTTGTTCTTATCTTGTAGCATTTGCTCGGCATTCAAAGACAGGGGTCAAATGTCAAGCTCTGTCTCTTCTGAGGGTTTACTTTTCTTTACTCCACTTCACTCTACATTATTGCTCTCTAATCTACCCCAGTCTAATTAACACCATTCCATTCCAATTTACCCCACTCCACTCCAAACTCCACTGCAATCTATCCAACTCCTCTCCACTCTAAATTACCCACTCAACCATAATCTACCCCACTCCAGTCTTCCATAATCGACCCCACTCCACACCAATCTATCACACTCCAATCCACCCATTCTACCACACTCCACTCAACTCTAACCTACTTCACTACAATCTACCACACTCCAGTTTACTCTACCCAAACCTACCCCAGTACACTTCACTCCAGTCTAGCACACTCCACCCAAATCTACTCCAATCCAATATAATCCACTCCACCCCAATCCACCCCACTCTACCCCACTCCAATCCACCCCACCGTACTCAACTCCAATCTACTCCTCCCCAGGCTACCCCACCCCATTCTACCCCTATCTAGTCCATTCCAATCTGCTCTACTCCAATCTACCAAACTCTGTCCTAATCTACCCCACTACAATCTACCCCACCCCACACTACCCCATTCCAATTCAACCCAATCCAATCTACCCCACTCCAGTCCAATCCACTCCACTCCAATCTACCTCACTCCAAACTACCCCACTCCAATCATATATCTTCAATATGCCCCACTCCATTCTAATCTACTCTACTCGAATCCACCCAATCTACCCCACTCCACTCCACCCTCATTGACCCCCACTACACTACACTCCAGTCTAACCCTCTCCACTCTTTACCAATATATCTCACTCCACTCCAATCTCGACCACTCCAATCTATCCAACTCCACTCCAATCTTCCCCACTTCAATCTACCCCAATCTACCCCACTTCAATCTACTCACTCCAATCCACCCAATCTACCTCAATCCACCCCACTTCACTCTTCCTCAATCAACCCCAATCAACCCTGCTCTTATCTACCCCGCTCCAATTTACCCCACTCTAATCTACCCCAATCTACTCCAATCCAGTCTACCCCATCCCACCATAAACTACCCCATTCTACCTGAATCTACCCCAATTCAATCTACCCCAATCCAATTTATCATGCTAGTCTAACCACTTCCCCCATTCCAGTCTACCAAAATCTTCCTCACTCCACTCCATTCCAATCCACCCCACTCCATTCTACCCCACTCTACCCCACTCCACTCTACGCCAATCTACCCAACTCCACTTTACCCCAATCTTCCCCATTCCACTCTACCCTACCCCACTCCATGCTTTTAGCCATGCTGAACAGCAACCACACTGGTGTACATAATGGTTAAAACATATTGCCAACGTCAATAGCTCTTGCATGGGCCAGACCTATTGGTTATTCCAATGAATGTTGCTTAATTGGAGAACCAACCAAACAACCAAGTCCAAACTAGCTGTTTTCCTAGACTATGTTGACAGACTGGAAAATTAACTGTACGAAACAGAATGTCCGTTGATTTTAGTATTGTAACGAAACTAAAGACATAATGAAACCCCTGGGATGGTTGTAGCACCAATGGACTGTGGTGGTTTGAGATACGTAGCTACGGACAAAAAGGGCACTAAAAGAAAAAGTGAACAATGCCTTTGAAGAAATTACTATGGACCCTTTCTGGAGGTGTATTAAACCTACCTTAACACAAATGTAAGATTCACAGACAATCACCAGGTATGACCAAACTAGAAGCACTTAACACGTTTTATTTGTTGAAGACCCCAGATATAGCGAAAACAGTGAACTGTAAGGCAATGACATTAAGAGCTCCGTGTTAGCATGTCAGATCAATGAATTATTCAGTTATTAATCCCATGGTATTAATAATTGAGCAATTAATTTCCAGATTCTGGGTTTTTGCTTAATTTTAGATAGATATGGCATCAAAAAATAAGTTTTAATGCTATATTGTTTCCATTATTTTTCCAAGTAGGTCAATAAATGACAGTGTTGCTTCATCTGCTCTTTTTTATTTGGAGAGGCCTTCCCTTACCTGACCCCCTCCCTTTACTTAATTTTCTTTTATTTTACTCTTTGTTATGTATGTGTATGTAAGGCTAAAGTGACACTATCGGTAGGTGCTGAAATAAGATACAACGAAAGTTGTCAATCAGTGATGTCATCAATTATGTCAGTTAATATGTCATGAGTGATGTAACGTAAAGTCATAAGCAATTCATGACTGAGCACAAGTTATAGTTAGCTCAGTAATCTATAACTGGTTAACATCAGAATTATTAGGATTCCATACATTAGGTTTTATCTTCTTTCAATACTTAACTATAATGTCACTTTAACCTTTGTTTTTTCCAGTGAATTAATGAATAAATTAATTGTATTACATAATTACTTGAAATCATTGCAATTACACACCTGTAGCATCAATAACAAACCTCACACATTTTGTAAACAATAACTCTGTGCAAAGATCCAATATGCTAATTGTCCCTATTGGGGCCATCAAAATGGCCTTGGCCTACCATATTTCAACTTTTGAGAGAAAATTCTACTGTTGAAACCACGCTTTTACATATATTTCAACCCGGTTGGAGACTTATGAAAGTCGAAGGTCCTTAAAATGAATTATATCATTAAAAAGCTAGAGAGCCATTAAAAGCCAACGTCTCATCTTTCGGATTAACATAGGATGGAGAGTGCTAGTGCAGAATCAATCACAAAAATTGTGAATAATTAATTCATCCCCAGTTTGTTAATATTGACTTTAAGTCTTGGTCTAAGTGCTGCTAATTTGGTCCATCACCACATTCCCTCATTAGTAAACAATAGTAAACAATAACCGTCCAAAAAACACAGTATAATAGTTGCCCCTCTTCAGGAGAACCATCTGGCGTTGGCAAAGTCAGTTGGCAAGATTGTATACAATTAATCACTGCATTTATAAGTGATGTCTCTAAATCGCGACTTAAAAGGCGCTAATGCAGAATCTGCATGCATGATTTTTAAATGATTCATCCCCACGTTTCTAAGCCCAGTGCATTAACCTGGCATGAAAAAATGCTAGTGTAAAATCAATCCACCAGCTTCCAAGAAATGTGTCCCCGCTTTCATAAACAATGACTCTACATCGTGGTGTAAAAAATGGTAGTGCACAATCAGCAAAATTGTACATAACCCATCCCCACAATTATAAACAATAACTGTATAAAATACAGAAGGATAGTTGCCCCTATTCCGGCTACCAGATGGCTTCAGCCCACCGTGACGGCATACAACTATTCCAAAGTTGCTGTGTGCTGGGCTCTGCTATTCAATGCGTCCATTTGATTATAGTGCACCATGGAGTTGCTTTCGGGTGTGCTGTTACCAAGTATGCCCGGCAACCTTCAGTCTGATCACTGTCCCAGTTTTTCCAATGTTTTATCGTCAGTCCCACATATTAGGATCTAGGGTTGACCAATTTTGTTGAGGCGATTTGCATCTGGTGATGTTTCGTTCAAATCCCTTCAGGTAGCACTCATACATTTACCACATTTTGCCTGGTTCGAGGCATTGTACAAGACAAGAGCCTAGAGACTGCCTCTGTGCATGTTCTAACCCCACGCCTTATGAACATCGGTTTTAGCAATTTATGGGGATGTAGGAGTAAGGTGGTGTCGCAGGGATTCCGTTCTCATACAGAACTGTGCATAGAGACTTGGAACCTCAGTGAATTAGGGTGTGCCAAAACTCACCTTAGTACCCAAAATCCCCTACCAGACTAGGTACAGTGTCTCATTGGTTATTACAAACTCCCAATGTTTAGACAAACCAGAACATGGACTTAGTACACCTCAGGTAACGTGGAACACATGAACACTCTTTTGTTATACAATCATTTCAATCCAGAACAAGGAGTAAATGAGGACGCGTGCACATTTGAAATGTTTATTTTCTAATGCAGTGTTCTCAAACGCAGTATCTTAGCTAATACAAGCAAACATATTATAAGAAACAAAGTAATCAGCATAGTTACTAGTCCGTAGAATACAAAAGGTGAAAGCATGTTAAAATGCTAAAGCGAAGAAGGTTAAACAACACCTAATTCTCACCCTCCCTAGCGAGTATATTATATTATATCTAAGAAGGTCTCTTTGGGTTTTAGCAGGGCGGGCCCATACCTCAGATCCTAGTGGTAAGGGATCACATCATCTTCCACCAGCTCTCTGCATGCGAAGCACCATCAAGTGTGTGTGTATGCTCTGTGCAAAGCAATATAAAAACGCGCCTAAAGCCAGGATTTGGCCGCAGCTGCATGTATGTTATGTCTAGGAACGTGCAAAGATCAGACCTCACAACAACCACTGTGTTGAAATATCCTTGAAGGCTTCAGCACTCACTGTACAGACACAGCTCACCAAGCAAGGCTGATATCAGAGTAACAACATATTATTCTCGTGTGAATCAAAACACTCTACTAGGCTCAAAGCTAAAGTAACAATTATGTGTCGTGTGCAGAAGCAGCAGAAAGGTAAAATGGCGTTTAAACTACTAATAAGCTTATGCTAACTTAACACAGTGTGAAGGCAAAGCAAATCTATATGACAGTGGGACAGCAGCATATAAGATGTTCCATGGACTCTCCTCTGTAATTGCACATCCTGCATTTAACACTCTTCAGCAAGCATTTCCAGCCTGGATTTAATTCCTTTATGGGTAGCAACACTATCCGAGCCCATTGGATCTTTCACTTTCCTACGGATCTGTTCAGACATGGGTGAATGTTGTTTACCTCGTATGTCTTCATTAGGCCCAACAACACACCAATGGCCTTATGTCTGGCCATATCTTCTTCTCTTGATAGCTGGAAAATGTGTTTGTTTAATGCCTTCTTTATTGCTACATAGTTAACTTCCTCTAGGGACCACCTTGCTATAGATAGACACAGTTATACCACTGCAGCAAGAAAATGCATTTGTCAGGAGTTAGGTCCCCGTTCAAATATTATTTTAAGTACCTCCTTTAGTGATACTTTCTGGGCGTTCACTGTCTTGAACCAGTATTTCACTAGGGTGCTCATACTTTCATGTTTTTGTTGCAGCAGACAAAAACTCAAGCCGAATCAAGCCGTTACATGTGAATTTGGGGAGCCCAAAAAGTATTTTATAGCACTGGCACTGTGCTTTTACCATTATTATCTCCATCTTCCGTGGGAATGCTTGTAATGCACACCCTGCTTCTACGAGCAGTTTGGATTTTGTGACTTTTCTTATCAGTGCCGTAGTTGGGCTATATAGTTTGCCCTGTAGGTTACACGTTGCGTAGATGAAAGATTGAATTTTTGCCTTTGTCTTTGACTAGTGCATAGTTGCATTTCCTGTGTCATTTAGCCACGCCCCCAGGTAGTTGTATGATATTACTGTGGCGATAGCCTGGCTGCCCGACCTCTACCTTAGGAGAGATTTTTTCATGTGATGTCCAAAGACAACAACTTTGGTTTCACTGGTATTCGCTACGATCCTATTCACATCATTTTCGATGTTCAGAGTATCCAATCCTCTTTGTAGACTGACTCTGGTGTGATCGAAGATCACCAAATCGTCAGCATACCGGAGCACGTGCAGTCGTTGCTCCCCAATTTCTGGAGTGAGCAGGGTTGCACCTTGTAGGGATTTCCCTAGGTCAGCCATATACAAGTTGAAAAGAGTTGGGGCTAATACATAGCCCTGTTTTAGGCCACGGTCAGTAAACAGCTTATGAGAAGCCGTGTGCCCTGCCAGTTTGATTCAAGTGTCTCACCAAGTTTTGGGAACCCCTTTTTCTTGGCCCTTGCTTGACAGATCAAGGCAAAACTTTCTATGAAGGAGCTGGTAGGAGGGTATTTTTTGTTTGGAAAGTTTTGTATATAAACATATTACTCAGGTCCTTCCTTGAAAGATTTTGGGGTGATCTGTCAAGCGGGGGGGTTCCAAAACACGTTTTCCTCATGCAGTTTTCCCTAGGTAAATTAGAGACAGCCGCAGCCAACACAGCTGAATGGCATTACAGCAAATTTGGCAGAAAGCTAGATCTTGTTACAGAAACATACATTTTGTGATATGGTGTAAAATCTGTTCTGCAATGTTTTAGAAATTAAGGTTAAAAATGTACGTATATATCACGCTGTGGAGGATCCACGTTACTGACAGATCTAGAGATAAGATCTGTTTGGCTGCCAACACATCAACAAATATGTGGTGGCAGCCATTTCAGACTAGCATGAGGTTCAGGAGACCCCATCCAGTGGGACCAATTACTTAACTTACGGGGAGGTGGGTATGCGGTCCCCCTCCCTAAGACATTGTGAGAACCCAGGATGTCCTATTCCTTCAGGTGAAGCAAAGTAAAAGTAGATTGTGTGCCCTGATGCCCACCCAGGACACCCACAGTAATTGCTGGTCCTGCCGGATCACCAGCCTGCAATCTTTACGGTGCAACAGGCCCCGGCTCCATCAGCTTTTCTCTGCTCCCAAAGGGCTGGTGCAAATCTGTGTTCCCTGACTGCAAGAGTGTGGGCAGGGAGTCTAAGTTCTTCCTGCCTATGCTCTTGCAGGCAGGGAACTGCAGTGTCCTGGGTGTTGGGGTCCCAGTGACACTGCTGCCATCGGTTCTGGTGAAAGGGGTCCCCAGATCCACTCAATGGTTCAAGGAGGGGGGTACCATGGCCCTTCCCCCCCCACAAAACAGCATGGGGCCCAGGGAATTGAGTAATTGGAACCCTTTGGAAGCTCTCGGAGGGGGGAGGGGGCATGCCCGCTCCTCAAAAAGGAAATTTCAGCCCTGGTGGACTGTGCATGGCCTTCAGGGGTTGGGCACCTGTGGGGAGCTAAAACATGCCTTTTTAAACCAACAATACCACTGAAATTCAGCAGTTATACTTATCTCAGGTACTATAATTCGAGCTCTGTAGTAACTGTAACTCGCACTCTCACCATGCACTGCTTCTATTCTCACATATTACATCACTGATGGCATGTACAATGACAACATTGATGACATTATTTATGACAGAATTTATGGCAGCACTGTGCATGGCAAGGCGCAAGTTATAGTTACTGTAAGGCTCACCTGATAAATAAATAGCCCAAATAATGCCTAAATGTAGCCCGTATATAGCTTCAATAATAGAAGTGTGCAAAATCCCTCTAATTGTGTTTATTTGTAAAGGAAATGATTTAGGTCTTACACTTTTGATTTAATCAAGATGCCTTCTTCTGTGCAACCATTTTGCCATAAGCACAGAATGTTAGCACGCTAGGTGTTTCTTAAAACACTGTCAGGGGGGAGGGAGCAGGCCCACTAACTCAGACAAAAGAGGGTAGGGGGAGAATGCAGGGGCATACGCTGCAAACTGACCATGTTGGGCTAACAGTAGGGTCTGAACCATAGAGGGAAGGGGGTAGGAGGGCAACAGAAGCAAGCAACCATGCAGGGTAGGCAAGAGAGGCTGTGGTAGCACAACCAACCATGGCGAGCAGGAGGCAGATGCAGTGGCAGCACAATAGACTGTGGAGGGCAGAAAGGAAAGGGTAGGGTCACAGATTTGAACAACAGGTGGCAGAGGGAACAAGCTGGAAGTGGCAGCACAACAGGCCACACAAGACAGACAGTAGGGCAGTGGCAGCACAGAGGACCATTGAGTGCAAGAGGAAGGATGCAACGGCACATGCAAAAGACCATCAAGGGCAGAAGTAAGGTGGCAGGAGCTGGGTCCAGACAACAGAGAGGAGGAGAAGGCATAGGGGCAGGAGTAGAGACAGCAAGCTGAACATACCGGGTGGGCAAAAAGGGAAGTGGAAGCACAATGAACCATGAAGGGCAGAAAGGAGGGGGAAGGTGCATGCCAACAGATTACGATGGGCAGGAGGGAAGGGATGGGGCACAGATTCGGACAATAGAGAGCAGGGTGGACAATGGCAGTGGTAGGAGCAATAAACTGACCACACGGGACAGGAGGGAAGGTCGGTGGCAGCAAAATGGACTGTGAAGAACAGGGGATAGGGGTAGAAGCCCATGGACCATGTATGGCAGGGGGGAAGGCTAGTGGCAGCACAATGGACTATTAAGGGTAGAAGAGAGGGGGAGAGGGGTGGACTCAGACAAAAGAGGGCAGGAAGAAGTGGGCAGGGGCAGCAAGCTGACCACACATGGAGGGCAGGAGTGGCAGTGGCAGCACAAAAGATCACACACTTCAGGCACGAGGAATAATGGCAGCACAATGGACCATGGAGGGAAGAAGGCAAGGGAGAAGGCATAAACTCGGGCAATGGAAGGCATGGGGAGGGAGCAGAGGCAGTAAACTAACCATTCTGAACAAGTGGGAGGGGCAGTGGCGGCACACCGAACCACGCACAGCAGGCAGGAGGAGGAGTGTCAGCTCAATGGACCACAGAAGGCGGGAGGGAGGGGCAGTAACACACACATGGACAACAGAGGGCATGAGGGAGAAGTGCAGGGAGAGCAAGCTAACCACAGAAGGCAATTGGGAGGGTCAATGGCACAATGGACCACGCAGTGGTAGAGGGAGGGATAAAGGCCATGGTCTCGGACAACGGAGGGGAGAGGATGGAGCAGGGATGATAAGCTAACTAGGGAGGGCTAGTGGGAGGGGCATTGAAAGTACATCAGACTATGCAGGGGACATGGAAGGGGCCAGGGCAATGGACTCGGACAACAGAGGGCAGAGTGGAGTGGATTGGGGCAGCAAGCTAACAATGGAGGGCAATTGGAATAGGCTGTGGCAGCACAAAAGGCGACCCACGGAAGGATGGAGGGAACAGGGCACAGACTTGGACAATGGAAGTCAGGTAGGAGGGGGTAGGGGGCAGGGACCGCAAGTTGACCATGGAAGAAAGGACTGCATGGGCAAGGACAGCACAACGGACCATGGAGGGCAGGAGAGAGGGGGCAATGGCAATCACCCAGAGAACACAGGACAAGGTGGAGTGGGGAGGAGGGGCAGCAAGCTGAACATGTAGAGCGGGCTGGCATGGGTAGCGGCAGTAAGCTGTCTACAGAGGGCTGGTGTGGTGAGGCAGAGGCACACAGATGTTGCATGGAGGACAGACAGCAGGAGATAAGGGGCAGCAATCTGACGACAGAGAGCAGGCCTGCATGGGCAGGGCCAGCACAGTGGCCTGTCAAAGGCAGGAAGGGGGACAGGGGTGGACAGGTAGAAGGAAGGGCAAGGGGTGGGGTACAGGGCAGAGGTAGAAAACTGACCATAGAGGACAGGCCAGCAGGGGCAGCTAAATAGACACAGAGAGCAGGGCACGTGCACAGAGAATGGAAGTCAGGGGGAGGGGCAGAGGCTGCAAACGGACCATGGAGGACAGGCAGGAGGGGCCGGGGTATGCAGCTGGAGAGCAGATCAATGGCAGGAGGGGAGATGGGGTAGCAAGCTGGCCATGGAGGGCCGGTGGTGGGAATGGGAAGGAGATGGAGAACAGAGGGCAAGTCGGAGGAAGCAGGGACCGGAGAAGCAAGCTGATCAGAGAGGGCAGGCTGTGGTGGGTTTGGCAAAAGTAGGGGTTTGGCCTTTGCCAACCCTTTGTTTGTGAATGACTGAAGGCTGTGTGTGAGGAGCTGTTGGCTGAATATGTATAATAAAAATAGAAATTCAAGAAAACAACAAAGGTTAAATAGAAGTTATAGTCAGGTGTGGGTATATGAACTTCCCTAACATTAAAAACAACAGAAATTCAATAAACAAAAAACAATGGTTAAAGTTATGTAATAGTTAGACATGGGAATAAGATCTTAGCTTACGTAAAATAGAATTAATCAATTAAAGTTTAGGAAGCTAACTATAACTTGCGTCCCGCCATGCAATGCTTATGACCTCACATATTACCTCACTCATGACATGATCAATAATATCACTCCTGACATCTCAAATGACATCGTTGATCCTCACTGATGACATCATCCTATGATGTGAGACTTTGCTATTTAATAAGCTTTGTCTATAGCAAATTTGCTCTACTATTTGAACTGCTAATACGTGTACGTTTTGCTACATGTTTGGCCTCCTAAAGGGGTTTGAGTGTTTGAAGAGTGTGGAGTTTCTGTTAGGGGCTAGACACAGAGTGAAGGCTGTGTGTAATTGTGGTATGGCCGCCTAATGGGGATGGTCAATTAAAGTAACAAAGCCAGCTGTACAATGTATGGTGAAATTTCATTTGTTGAAACCCAGCGCATTGAATAGTGTGGCTCCTAATTCTTGGCGCAGTATCCAACCACCCATGCATTAAAGAGAAATAAAACGCTGGCCTGCAAGCTACTGCTTAGTTATTTTATAAGCATGTATTGCCTCATTTTAAGAAACTGGAAGATTCAGTGAATTTAATAGCCACCAGAGCAGACTTAATACGTAACCAGTCAGGAGTGGACACCATACACATGCCACATACAATGCGTCAGTAATATATAATCAACAAGAATAATGCCACGCAAGCTGCTTTAATAGATTTTACAACAGCATTCGATAAATTAGATAGCCCAACTTTTACATGTAAATTGTCGCGACGTGGTGTTCCTGGCGGACTCCTTTCCCTGTTGATCGCAAATCATGCAGACATATCTGTTCGGGTACTCACAAGACCTATAAACAGTTTAACAACTTAAGTATCCATTGGAAATAATTTTTTGAAAAAGATGCATTTCAGGTTTTAGCACTCTGTCAGTTGTGTGTACAGTGATGGTAGGTGCAGGTAAGAGCGGTGGGCCGGGGTGGGGGGAGTCGACAGACAACGAATGAGAACAAAATGTTTAAAAAAGAAAACACTTTACCTTGCACTCGCTGTATAGCCGAGTTGGCGATGTGCTAAGCACAAGGTAAGTGGTTTTATTTTTTTTATTTTTTTATTTTCCCTCGCTGCCGTCTGTCAACTTCCCCCCAACCCCGCCCTACCTGTCTTACCTGAACCGGAGATCACTGTGTCTGTGTATATATAGTCTTATGATTATTATGTTTTTTCTCTTCTAGGTATCCCCCTTATAGGTGTCAAGACAGACGGCATGAACTCTTACCTTACTAGTTCATGACGCATCCTCACAGAGATGATATGGACCCAACTCCTTATGCCTAACCTCTCTTACTTGTGAAGTTATGAACAGCAAGAAAGATCAATCAAGGCTACGGAAGAGGCTCTTGCTTGATGGTACTATGCGTAATTTCCCCAAGTGACTGTAGATCCTTGAATAGAAAGGAGAACGTGTTAGAGCTGTACTAAGCGAAAATACTCTTTGAGATCCTTATTTAAGTTATTGCCCAATCATTTGTCTTCCATGATCTAGCAGTGATTTACCCTAATTTCCCTTAGTGATCTTCACTGGGTTATGGATTTCTTGGGTCTCTTCTCTTTGTAGTTATGTCCATTTGTCAGTCACGTTACACACTTATTCTCATGCAGCCAAGATTCTCAGTTAACTAGAAAATATGTGCAATGATTATCACATACCTACATGTACAAGACAACAATCGTACAATCCTTAAACCTAGATTAATCACAATCTCCAATAGTATTCCTACACACTTTTAGAATATATGCTGATAATTTGTGTTCCTTGAGTCCTGCTCAGGTTCCTTTCCCATTTTAACCTAGTCTTTATAAGCATCTTGAGTATCTGCCCTTCAGCCACTGAGTTGTCTCTAGTATGAGTAGAAGGTTCTTAATAACTTCTGATATATGCACTACTTAGATTTGAATTGTCTTTAGAAATTGATATCTTTCATTTGTTGCAGAAGTTTCCCTTTTTCTTCTTACAACTGTGTGAAGAAGCTGAGCGTGAAGCTGGCAACGACTCTAGGGCTAAGGGTGCAGACCAGATCTGGAACCTTCTCTGGTGAGTAGTTGACTGAGTTGATGTTGAGTTCCTCTTGGGTCTGTGGTCCCAAGGCAAAGCATGGACCAAAGCTTGGGTGTGGTTTAAATACCATATGCATCCAAGATGGCTGCAGGGATTTGCCTAGATCTAGCGAGATCTCAGCAAAACCAACTGAGGGCAACTGAGACCACAGAAATGTCTCAAAAGCAGGACTTAGTGGAAAGCGCTTGGGGCTCAGAACCAGTGCCTCTTTGCATTAATTGTAACCCACTTGGGGGGTGAGACATTTTAAACAATACTGTAACGTCGAGAGGCTCTGAGCGCACTGCTTAACTTGTGAATAAAGCTTAAACCTCTGTTCAATAACTCCTCTTGTTAGCTGAGCATGCAATCAAAGCGACACCTCTTGCCTTTGGTGCCCCATACATAATCCAAAGTTGTGCCTTCCTCTGAAAAGGTGAAAGCATCCCTTGATGCACTGCTATAAATACTCAAGTATTTTCCCCGCGCATGTTCGAAGTAAATCAGAGAGGACTACATCGCTCCCATTGGCTGCGGTCCCGATCATGTGATCGGGGGCGCGACCAATGAGAGCGAGGAACACTGAAGGTTTGCGCAAGAGGTTTGTTAAAGGTCTAGCAAGAGGACCGGCATCGCGCTAATGCCGGCATCTTCATTGCGGAAGAGTGAACAGTACAGATAAGACGTGTTCTCCCACGTGTATAAAGTGAGTAACTTTGATACGCGAACAGGTCGAGATAGCAGTAGGTGTGAAACTTTCTTGCTTAAGCGGTTTCCTATAATGATTACGTTATTGTTTTTCCTTAGATAGCGTTTTGATCTAAAACGAGTAGTACAAAAAGAAAAATAAGTGAGTGCCCTACTGGCGTTTTTCTTGTTACACCGTAGCACACAGCATGCTTACACTTGGGTGATATCACAGATGATCACAGTTTTGCATTTTGGTTGATTTGCATTATGAACATGCAGGAATGTTTTTGTGTTGTTATGTTATGATTTTATTACTGATACATAGTACTGTTATGCCTTGTTTTCAGCTCATATGGTCCCAGATGAAGGTCATAGCGACCGAAATGCATTGGACTGACCTAATGAATACAAATGTACACTCAGGATGTTTAAACAAAGAGTAAAAGAAAGAACCATAAGAAGAAAAAAATAAAGAATATGAACTGTTGAGTTTTTGTGTGAAACTTTTGAGGAACTCTGGGCAGTTCCCAGTAGGATCTTATAGCAGTGCATCAAGGGATGCTTTCACCTTTTCAGAGGAAGGCACAACTTTGGACATTTTAAACAATATCACAACATCACTTACCAGCTCTGAGATGAATAAGGCAAAATTACATCACAGCCTATCTGCTCCCAACCTTGATACCAGCAGTGACATAGTTACAATTCACAAGCGCTCCTAACCAAGATACCAGTATCAGAGTTGTAGGTGATAGGGCGAATCAGGGCACTGTGCGAATCATGGCAGCTGGGGAATCAGGGGAAACTCGCGGCAGTTTGTGACAGTAAGTTACACATGTTAATCATATAGAAGTGAATATGTGATAAATACAGATTGAACAAGTGTTTTATGTCATTTTTCTTTGCAACGTGGTAAGCAAGTCAGCTCGAATATATTTGCAGCATTTAATCTGAGTTGACTGTTCTGTTCTAAATAATTGTTATTTAGTTGTTAACAACCTTTCAGGGAATGCTGATCCCTACATGTCTTGTTTCTTGTTATTGTTCAAAGAACACAGTCTTCCAGAATGAAAATAATCAAATGGACATCAGACAAATTGATTATAATGAAAGATTCAACAAGAACTAAATAATGTCATGTGAGATAAGCACAGGGCCCCGGGGGATCCAGGCCTGGATCCCGGTCGACGCCAGGTGACCTCATGACTCCTCCTCTGGCGGCGACCCCAATGGTGTCACTCCCGGCGCCGTCCTCGGACGACACCACCCCCGGTTTCAGTCCCGGTCCGGGATCGGAGCGGCGCCGCTCGGCGCCGTCTCCGGCATCGGTGGGTGAACAATTCACCTATGACCCGGCTTCGTCATTTTTGCCCGTTTATCAGGACACGGATGAAGGGAGGACTGGGAGGGGTCTGAGGACCCTCTGGAACAACAGTGCCAGTTAAGTCAGGACTGGGAAGATGAGCTGGGGAGGCAAGTGGTCCTGACACATCGCCTGACACTGGATTCATCTCTCCTCCCTCCGTGGCTACGGAGGAGGGTGCTACTTATGGTGTGGTGTTGCGCAGGGCAGCCCAGGCCTATGAAGGGTTAGAGAGGAAATTCATGCCAAGCGACATAGAAGAGAATCGAATCACCTACTTTAGCTGAAGGCTAATGGGGTGTATTTAGCCTTTACTTGCTATGCTTACGAGAATTGTAGACTTTGCTATTATACAGAACATAAAGCCTCATTATACAAACAAGCATGCAGGTGTGAACTGTCCCTGAAACTCAAATTAGGATTTTCTTTTGGTACTAAGATTAGCGTAGTGATTAGTGAATAGTAGAACAAGGTTGGAATTGTTATAAAAGTGTACAGCCAATATGTTGGAATATTTTTTGTTGTATACACTTCTAGTAAATATTGCAGCTACCATTCTGGTTATCTTAATTTTAGTTAGAATTCATACTGGGTGCTGTGGGATAGAATTTTGATCTTTAAATAAACCTTTACAATGTATCCATTGTTTCCTAGTGTTCCAGCATGTACATTTCCTTAATGGAAGAGGATTTGGTTTCCACTAACGAGCCTTATGATTTCTAATAGGATCGGTAGTTACTTGAAACACATCTAACTCAAATATTGCTCAGTAGGGTGAAGGCTGGTTGCACTTCCACTGACTTATCTCTCGAATGTCGAACGGGCACATTGCCAAAGTCCATAGTGCAGGGGATTTTAAAAGCCAAATTCTGGACCATGTTCTAGAGGATGATATAGAAAACATATCAATAGAGGATCAGCCCTTTTATTTTTCTGGAGTGTGAAATGTATTTGTGGGATAGATAAACGCAAAAAGCAGCTTATTGTGCATGCAGGTGTTCTAATGTTCTTAGATCAAACTCCTGTAGATCATCAGAGGGATTTAAATTCACTGAAACATACTCCAAACAAATTAAATAATGATAGAGTTAAAATAAAATGATTTAACTTCTGAAGAATGGAAGAGTTTTGCAACAGAGGTCAAAAGGATTTCTTGCTCATAAAATTAGAATGAAAATGCATGTGAAATAGTTTGTGACCCCAAGGGACACATTCCTGGTAGAATTTCTCATGGGAACAGGACAGAGACTGATGGGATTTGTGAAAAAGACTATGAGGAAATTCTGCTTATCTTTGTGTAAGATCTTGTTAGCCTGGATTAAGCTGAATCAAGTAGAATCTTGACTCTGACAAACATGCTTAGAATAAAGAAATGTTTATACATACAAGCACTGAGGCTAGATATGTTAATTCTTGGAGTTAACTGAATGCTCTTAGGGCATTAGTTTAAGAGGTGGTATGAAAAATGTCTCTCTGCCACTGCATTGCTGAAAGTGGCCATAGCTTATATTCTTAATTTGACACTGGTGGTGCATCGACAGGTAGCCAAAACCTTGGAATTACTCAACCTCCTTCAATCCTTTCCAGTCCTCCACAAACAATATCAGTGACTTTGGTGTATGTATGCCTAAGGAAGAAGCCTATACTGTAATAGGGTTGAGACGGATAGTATTTACTAAACTTGCACAATTTTCTATAAAAAAGCTGTCTACTAGAGTAACTGTGGTTAAGGTTTTACTTGAACACTTAGAGCTTGATTTAGAGTGAGGGGGACTGGTAATCCATCAAAAATGAGAGGGATATCCCATTCACTGTCATAGAAGTGCATATCCTAATGTACATGTAATAAGGTGGACAGTATAATCATTATGAATTTTTTGAAGAATTAAATCTGGAAGGGAACTCAGAAATTGGACCTTCTACTAAACTTCTGAGGGTGTAAGTTTCCTTCCTGACCGTAGCAATTCAAAGTATTGGTGATGGGTTCAGAAGAAAACATTTTTGAGTGCATCAATTGAATTAAGTTCTGAAGACAAATGTTTTTAGAAGTAGCATTTCTCTCATTTTTTCAATTTTAATAAAGCTCTGCTATGTTGTCACACTGACTTTACTGTAGTATTAAAACATAAACAAAATACTACTGATATAAACTTTTGGCTTCAGAACTTAATTCAATTGATGCATTCAAAAAAGTTTTCGTCTGAAGCCGTTACCCATAAGATATCTGTTATATTTATGGTGAAGTACCCATCCTATATACTCTAAATCAGGCTCTGTTTGCATGCACTGCAATGAATTATTCATCACTGAGGGTTTTCTTGATTCACCCTGAGACTCAGAAAAGCATTCTGTGAAACACTGTGGGTCACAGGATATAAGGCTATGGATGACCACCCTCACAGATTGTGAAACCAAAGAAGTAAATCATACCTTTAAAACAGAAATATAAAAGTAATTACTGTGCTTTGTTGAAAGAATACAGTTAATATGTCATCATGCTTCACTACATCAAAATGTTTAAATGACCTGGGCATTATCTATGCTCATACATTAGGATTTTTGACTGTGATTGCTTGAATTTTTTATTAAACAGCCTCCAATTTGTAAAACTCCAAATCATGGCACACTCAGCATATAAATAAATAAATGAGTTGCATCCCCACCTTATCAATTGACTGATGAGGTGTGGTTATCAGTAAAGAAGATGACCTTCCCTATCTAGGATCTAAAACCTTGAATAACTGGCCCCTTTAAAACTGGCACAATGTTTAATATGAAAGCACACCCAGATTTTAAAGTTACTTGTTAAATGTGACCATGGCTCAAATTTCCCATAAGTCTTGGGTCAGGGTCCTGCCGCAGCACTGTTGGATTCCGTCACTATAAGTAGGATTATAACCAGGACATCAAATTTGCTTTTCCTAGACTTACTGGTGAGCTGGCTCTGGAGGTATCCAGTGTTCATATCAGTCTAGAGACCTTCTGTAGAATTCAACTTCCTGAAAAAGACAGCTTGGTTGCAGCTGCATGAGTGTTAAATGATTGCAAACATTCAGTATATGGATGTCTTGTTCTGGAATAGCCTGCTATAGTATGAAATATATTTTTGAACATGGAAAAGACTCAACTGAGTACCAAGAAACCCTTCAGCCATTGTCATAAAGATTATATCATGCTAAAACTCCAGAAGAAAAACCAAAGGTGGTGATGGACGGAGCGTTGACAATACAAACACTCACCCCCAGTCAACTGATCTGGGTTTAATCCATCACCGTTCTTTAGCTCACTCCGCCACCCCAGTTCAGACATGGCCATATGCAAATCAGTCTGACCCTATGCCTCATGAGAACAGTCCAGCTCGAACTGCCAAGCCATGTCTTCCCTGGACCAGAATCAAGCTTCCCAGGACCGGTTTCTGGCATTACAGCCGTCTTCAGCCGGGCTTGCTTGACTCCAGTGGCAAAGTGAGCAAGGGACTCACGTCTGAGCATACCCTGCCAACTTGGGGCGAACAAAGAAAAACCAAAGGTGGTGATGGACGGAGCGTTGACAATACAAACGCTCATCCCCATTCAACTGATCTGGGTTTAATCCATCACCGTTCTTTAGCTCACTCCGCCACCCCAGTTCAGACATGGCCACGTGCAAATCAGTCTGACCCTGTGCCTCATGGGAACAGTCCAGCTCGAACTGCCAAGCCATGTCTTCCCTTCTTTTGGCCGCCATAAGTGTGGCAGGGTATGCTCAGACGTGAGTCACTTGCTCACTTTGCCACTGGATTCAAGCAAGCCGGGCTGAAGACGGCTGCAATGCCAGAAACCGGTCCTCGGAAGCTTGTTTCCGGTCCAGGGAAGGCATGGCTTGGCAGTTCGGGCTGGACTGTTCCCATGAGGCACAGGGTCAGACTGATTTGCATATAGCCATGTCAGAACTGAGGTGGCAGAGTGGGCTAAAGAACGGTGATTGATTAAACCCAGATCTGTTGACTGGGTGTGAGTGTTTGATTGGTTCAGATGCTCCGTCCATCACCACCCCCTTTTGTACCGCTTTTGGCCGTCATAAGTGTGGCAGGGTATGCTCAGACGTGAGTCCCTTGCTCACTTTGCCACTGGATTCAAGCAAGTCGGGCTGAAGACGGCTGCAATGCCAGAAACCGGTCCTCGGAAGCTTGTTTCCGGTCCAGGGAAGGCATGGTTTGGCAGTTCGGGCTGGACTGTTCCCATGAGGCACAGGGTCAGACTGATTTGCATACAGCCATGTCAGAACTGGGGTGGCAGAGTGGGCTAAAGAACGGTGATGGATTAAACCCAGATCTGTTGACTGGGTGTGAGTGTTTGATTGGTTCAGATGCTCCGTCCATCACCACCCCCTTTTGTACCTCTTTTGGCCGCCATAAGTGTGGCAGGGTATGCTCTGACGTGAGTCCCTTGCTCACTTTGCCACTGGATTCAAGCAAGCCGTGCTGCAGACGGCTGCAATGCCAGAAACCGGTCCTCGGAAGCTTGTTTCCGGTCCTGGGAAGGCATGGCTTGGCAGTTCGGGCTGGACTGTTCCCATGAGGCACAGGGTCAGACTGATTTGCATATAGCCATGTCAGAACTGGGGTGGCAGAGTGGGCTAAAGAACGGTGATGGATTAAACCCAGATCTGTTGCCTGGGTGTGAGTGTTTGATTGGTTCAGATGCTCCGTCCATCACCACCCCCTTTTGTACTGCTTTTGGCCGCCATAAGTGTGGCATGGTATGCTCAGACGTGAGTCCCTTGCTCACTTTGCCACTGGATTCAAGCAAGCCGGGCTGAAGACGGCTGCAATGCCAGAAACCGGTCCTCGGAAGCTTGTTTCCGGTCCAGGGAAGGCATGGCTTGGCAGTTCGGGCTGGACTGTTCCCATGAGGCACAGGGTCAGACTGATTTGCATATAGCCATGTCAGAACTGGGGTGGCAGAGTGGGCTAAAGAACGGTGATGGATTAAACCCAGATCTGTTGACTGGGTGTGAGTGTTTGATTGGTTCAGATGCTCCGTCCATCACCACCCCCTTTTGTACCGCTTTTGGCCGCCATAAGTGTGGCAGGGTATGCTCAGACGTGAGTTCCTTGCTCACTTTGCCACTGGATTCAAGCAAGCCGGGCTGAAGACGGCTGCAATGTCAGAAACCGGTCCTCGGAAGCTTGTTTCCGGTCCAGGGAAGGCATGGATTGGCAGTTCGGGCTGGACTGTTCCCATGAGGCACAGGGTCAGACTGATTTGCATATAGCGATGTCAGAACTGGGGTGGCAGAGTGGGCTAAAGAACGGTGATGGATTAAACCCAGATCTATTGACTAGGTGTGAGTGTTTGATTGGTTCAGATGCTCTGTCCATCACCACCCCCTTTTGTACCGCTTTTGGCCGCCATAAGTGTGGCAGGGTATGCTCAGACATGAGTCCCTTGCTCACTTTGCCACTGTATTCAAGCAAGTCGGGCTGAAGACGGCTGCAATGCCAGAAACCAGTCCTCGGAAGCTTGTTTCTGGTCCAGGGAAGGCATGGCTTGGCAGTTCGGGCTGGACTGTTCCCATGAGGCACAGGGTCAGAATGATTTGCATATGCCATGTCAGAACTGGGGTAGCAGAGTGGGCTAAAGAACGGTGATGGATTAAAACCAGATCTGTTGACTGGGTGTGAGTGTTTGATTGGTTCAGATGCTCCGTCCATCACCACCCCCTTTTGTACCGCTTTTGGCCGCCATAAGTGTGGCAGGGTATGCTCTGACGTGAGTCCCTTGCTCACTTTGCCACTGGATTCAAGCAAGCCGTGCTGCAGACGGCTGCAATGCCAGAAACCGGTCCTCGGAAGCTTGTTTCCGGTCCAGGGAAGGCATGGCTTGGCAGTTCGGGCTGGACTGTTCCCATGAGGCACAGGGTCAGACTGATTTGCATATAGCCATGTCAGAACTGGGGTGGCAGAGTGGGCTAAAGAACGGTGATGGATTAAACCCAGATCTGTTGACTGGGTGTGAGTGTTTGATTGGTTCAGATGCTCCGTCCATCACCACCCCCTTTTGTACCGCTTTTGGCTGCCATAAGTGTGGCAGGGTATGCTCAGACGTGAGTCCCTTGCTCACTTTGTCACTGGATTCAAGCAAGCCGGGCTGAAGACGGCTGCAATGCCAGAAACCGGTCCTCGGAAGCTTGTTTCCGGTCCAGGGAAGGCATGGCTTGGCAGTTCGGGCTGGACTGTTCCCATGAGGCACAAGGTCAGACTGATTTGCATATAGCCATGTCAGAACTGGGGTGGCAGAGTGGGCTAAAGAACGATGATGGATTAAACCCAGATCTGTTGCCTGGGTGTGAGTGTTTGATTGGTTCAGATGCTCCGTCCATCACCACCCCCTTTTGTACCGCTTTTGGCCGCCATAAGTGTGGCAGGGTATGCTCAGACGTGAGTCCCTTGCTCACTTTGCAACTGGATTCAAGCAAGCCGGGCTGAAGACGGCTGCAATGCCAGAAAGCGGTCCTCGGAAGCTTGTTTCCGGTCCAGGGAACGCATGGCTTGGCAGTTCGGGCTGGACTGTTCCCATGAGGCACAGGGTCAGACTGATTTGCATATAGCCATGTCAGAACTGGGGTGGCAGAGTGGGCTAAAGAACGGTGATGGATTAAACCCAGATCTGTTGACTGGGTGTGAGTGTTTGATTGGTTCAGATGCCCCGTCCATCACCACCCCCTTTTGTACTGCTTTTGGCCGCCATAAGTGTGGCATGGTATGCTCAGACGTGAGTCCCTTGCTCACTTTGCCACTGGATTCAAGCAAGCCGGGCTGAAGACGGCTGCAATGCCAGAAACCGGTCCTCGGAAGCTTGTTTCTGGTCCAGGGAAGGCATGGCTTGGCAGTTCGGGCTGGACTGTTCCCATGAGGCACAGGGTCAGACTGATTTGCATATAGCCATGTCAGAACTGGGGTGGCAGAGTGGGCTAAAGAACGGTGATGGATTAAACCCAGATCTGTTGACTGGGTGTGAGTGTTTGATTGGTTCAGATGCTCCGTCCATCACCACCCCCTTTTGTACCGCTTTTGGCCGCCATAAGTGTGGCAGGGTATGCTCAGACGTGAGTCCCTTGCTCACTTTCCCACTGGATTCAAGCAAGCCGGGCTGAAGACGGCTGCAATGCCAGAAACCGGTCCTCGGAAGCTTGTTTCCGGTCCAGGGAAGGCATGGCTTGGCAGTTCGGGCTGGACTGTTCCCATGAGGCACATGGTCAGACTGATTTGCATATAGCCATGTCAGAACTGGGGTGGCAGAGTGGGCTAAAGAACGATGATGGATTAAACCCAGATCTGTTGCCTGGGTGTGAGTGTTTGATTGGTTCAGATGCTCCGTCCATCACCACCCCCTTTTGTACTGCTTTTGGCCGCCATAAGTGTGGCAGGGTATGCTCAGACGTGAGTCCCTTGCTCACTTTGCCACTGGATTCAAGCAAGCCGGGCTGAAGACGGCTGCAATGCCAGAAAGCGGTCCTCGGAAGCTTGTTTCCGGTCCAGGGAAGGCATGGCTTGGCAGTTCGGGCTGGACTGTTCCCATGAGGCACAGGGTCAGACTGATTTGCATATAGCCATGTCAGAACTGGGGTGGCAGAGTGGGCTAAAGAACGGTGATGGATTAAACCCAGATCTGTTGACTGGGTGTGAGTGTTTGATTGGTTCAGATGCTCCGTCCATCACCACCCCCTTTTGTACTGCTTTTGGCCGCCATAAGTGTGGCATGGTATGCTCAGACGTGAGTCCCTTGCTCACTTTGCCACTGGATTCAAGCAAGCCGGGCTGAAGACGGCTGCAATGCCAGAAACCGGTCCTCGGAAGCTTGTTTCCGGTCCAGGGAAGGCATGGCTTGGCAGTTCGGGCTGGACTGTTCCCATGAGGCACAGGGTCAGACTGATTTGCATATAGCCATGTCAGAACTGGGGTGGCAGAGTGGGCTAAAGAACGGTGATGGATTAAACCCAGATCTGTTGACTGGGTGTGAGTGTTTGATTGGTTCAGATGCTCCGTCCATCACCACCCCCTTTTGTACCGCTTTTGGCCGCCATAAGTGTGGCAGGGTATGCTCAGACGTGAGTCCCTTGCTCACTTTGCCACTGGATTCAAGCAAGCCGGGCTGAAGACGGCTGCAATGTCAGAAACCGGTCCTCGGAAGCTTGTTTCCGGTCCAGGGAAGGCATGGCTTGGCAGTTCGGGCTGGACTGTTCCCATGAGGCACAGGGTCAGACTGATTTGCATATAGCGATGTCAGAACTGGGGTGGCAGAGTGGGCTAAAGAACGGTGATGGATTAAACCCAGATCTGTTGACTGGGTGTGAGTGTTTGATTGGTTCAGATGCTCCGTCCATCACCACCCCCTTTTGTACCGCTTTTGGCCGCCATAAGTGTGGCAGGGTATGCTCTGACATGAGTCCCTTGCTCACTTTGCCACTGGATTCAAGCAAGCCGTGCTGCAGACGGCTGCAATGCCAGAAACCGGTCCTCGGAAGCTTGTTTCCGGTCCAGGGAAGGCATGGCTTGGCAGTTCGGGCTGGACTGTTCCCATGAGGCACAGGATCAGACTGATTTGCATATAGCCATGTCAGAACTGGGGTGGCAGAGTGGGCTAAAGAACGGTGATGGATTAAACCCAGATCTGTTGACTGGGTGTGAGTGTTTGATTGGTTCAGATGCTCCGTCCATCACCACCCCCTTTTGTACCACTTTTGGCCGCCATAAGTGTGGCAGGGTATGCTCAGACGTGAGTCCCTTGCTCACTTTGTCACTGGATTCAAGCAAGCCGGGCTGAAGACGGCTGCAATGCCAGAAACCGGTCCTCGGAAGCTTGTTTCCGGTCCAGGGAAGGCATGGCTTGGCAGTTCGGGCTGGACTGTTCCCATGAGGCACAAGGTCAGACTGATTTGCATATAGCCATGTCAGAACTGGGGTGGCAGAGTGGGCTAAAGAACGATGATGGATTAAACCCAGATCTGTTGCCTGGGTGTGAGTGTTTGATTGGTTCAGATGCTCCGTCCATCACCACCCCCTTTTGTACCGCTTTTGGCCGCCATAAGTGTGGCATGGTATGCTCAGACGTGAGTCCCTTGCTCACTTTGCAACTGGATTCAAGCAAGCCGGGCTGAAGACGGCTGCAATGCCAGAAAGCGGTCCTCGGAAGCTTGTTTCCGGTCCAGGGAACGCATGGCTTGGCAGTTCAGGCTGGACTGTTCCCATGAGGCACAGGGTCAGACTGATTTGCATATAGCCATGTCAGAACTGGGGTGGCAGAGTGGGCTAAAGAACGGTGATGGATTAAACCCAGATCTGTTGACTGGGTGTGAGTGTTTGATTGGTTCAGATGCTCCGTCCATCACCACCCCCTTTTGTACCGCTTTTGGCCGTCATAAGTGTGGCAGGGTATGCTCAGACGTGAGTCCCTTGCTCACTTTGCCACTGGATTCAAGCAAGTCGGGCTGAAGACGGCTGCAATGCCAGAAACCGGTCCTCGGAAGCTTGTTTCCGGTCCAGGGAAGGCATGGCTTGGCATTTCGGGCTGGACTGTTCTCATGAGGCACAGGGTTAGACTGATTTACATATAGCCATGTCAGAACTGGGGTGGCAGAGTGGGCTAAAGAACGGTGATGGATTAAACCCAGGTCTGTTGACTGGGTGTGAGTGTTTGATTGGTTCAGATGCTCCGTCCATCACCACCCCCTTTTGTACCGCTTTTGGCCGCCATAAGTGTGGCAGGGTATGCTCAGACATGAGTCCCTTGCTCACTTTGCCACTGGATTCAAGCAAGCCGGGCTGAAGACGGCTGCAATGCCAGAAAGCGGTCCTCGGAAGCTTGTTTCCGGTCCAGGGAAGGCATGGCTTGGCAGTTCGGGCTGGACTGTTCCCATGAGGCACAGGGTCAGACTGATTTGCATATAGCCATGTCAGAACTGGGGTGGCAGAGTGGGCTAAAGAACGGTGATGGATTAAACCCAGATCTGTTGACTGGGTGTGAGTGTTTGATTGGTTCAGATGCTCCGTCCATCACCACCCCCTTTTGTACTGCTTTTGGCCGCCATAAGTGTGGCATGGTATGCTCAGACGTGAGTCCCTTGCTCACTTTGCCACTGGATTCAAGCAAGCCGGGCTGAAGACGGCTGCAATGCCAGAAACCGGTCCTCGGAAGCTTGTTTCCGGTCCAGGGAAGGAATGGCTTGGCAGTTCGGGCTGGACTGTTCCCATGAGGCACAGGGTCAGACTGATTTGCATATAGCCATGTCAGAACTGGGGTGGCAGAGTGGGCTAAAATACGGTGATGGATTAAACCCAGATCTGTTGACTGGGTGTGAGTGTTTGATTGGTTCAGATGCTCCGTCCATCACCACCCCCTTTTGTACCGCTTTTGACCGCCATAAGTGTGGCAGGGTATGCTCAGACGTGAGTCCCTTGCTCACTTTGCCACTGGATTCAAGCAAACCGGGCTGAAGACGGCTGCAATGTCAGAAACCGGTCCTCGGAAGCTTGTTTCCGGTCCAGGGAAGGCATGGCTTGGCAGTTCGGGCTGGACTGTTCCCATGAGGCACAGGGTCAGACTGATTTGCATATAGCGATGTCAGAACTGGGGTGGAAGAGTGGGCTAAAGAACGGTGTTGGGTTAAACCCAGATCTGTTGACTAGGTGTGAGTGTTTGATTGGTTCAGATGCTCCGTCCATCACCACCCCCCTTTGTACCGCTTTTGGCCGCCATAAGTGTGGCAGGGTATGCTCAGACATGAGTCCCTTGCTCACTTTGCCACTGTATTCAAGCAAGTCGGGCTGAAGACGGCTGCAATGCCAGAAACCAGTCCTCGGAAGCTTGATTCTGGTCCAGGGAAGGCATGGCTTGGCAGTTCGGGTTGGACTGTTCCCATGAGGCACAGGGTCAGACTGATTTGCATATAGCCATGTCAGAACTGGGGTGGCAGAGTCGGCTAAAGAACGGTGATGGATTAAACCCAGATCTGTTGACTGGGTGTGAGTGTTTGATTGGTTCAGATGCTCCGTCCATCACCACCCCCTTTTGTACCGCTTTTGGCCGCCATAAGTGTGGCAGGGTATGCTCAGACGTGAGTCCCTTGCTCACTTTGTCACTGGATTCAAGCAAGCCGGGCTGAAGACGGCTGCAATGCCAGAAACCGGTCCTCGGAAGCTTGTTTCCGGTCCAGGGAAGGCATGGCTTGGCAGTTCGGGCTGGACTGTTCCCATGAGGCACAGGGTCAGACTGATTTGCATATAGCCATGTCAGAACTGGGTGGCAGAGTGGGCTAAAGAACGGTGATGGATTAAACCCAGATCTGTTGACTGGGTGTGAGTGTTTGATTGGTTCAGATGCTCCGTCCATCACCACCCCCTTTTGTACCGCTTTTTGCCACCATAAGTGTGGCAGGGTATGCTCAGGCGTGAGTCCCTTGCTCACTTTGCCACAGGATTCAAGCAAGCCGGGCTGAAGACGGCTGCAATGCCAGAAACCGGTCCTCGGAAGCTTGTTTCCGGTCCAGGGAACGCATGGCTTGGCAGTTCAGGCTGGACTGTTCCCATTAAGCACAGGGTCAGACTGATTTGCATATAGCCATGTCAGAACTGGGGTGGCAGAGTGGGCTAAATAACGGTGATGGATTAAACCCAGATCTGTTGACTGGGTGTGAGTGTTTGATTGGTTCAGATGCTCCGTCCATCACCACCCCCTTTTGTACCGCTTTTGGCCGCCATAAGTGTGGCAGGGTATGCTCAGACGTGAGTCCCTTGCTCACTTTGCCACTGGATTCAAGCAAGCCGGGCTGAAGACGACTGCAATGTCAGAAACCGGTGTTCGGAAGCTTGTTTCCGGTCCAGGGAAGGCATGGCTTGGCAGTTCGGGCTGGACTGTTCTCATGAGGCACAGGGTCAGACTGATTTGCATATAGCCATGTCAGAACTGGGGTGGCAGAGTGGGCTAAAGAACGGTGATGGATTAAACCCAGATCTGTTGCCTGGGTGTGAGTGTTTGATTGGTTCAGATGCTCCGTCCATCACCACCCCCTTTTGTACCGCTTTTGGCCGCCATAAGTGTGGCAGGGTATGCTCAGACGTGAGTCCCTTGCTCACTTTGCAACTGGATTCAAGCAAGCCGGGCTGAAGACGGCTGCAATGCCAGAAAGGGGTCCTCGGAAGCTTGTTTCCGGTCCAGGGAACGCATTGCTTGGCAGTTCAGGCTGGACTGTTCCCATGAGGCACAGGGTCAGACTGATTTGCATATAGCCATGTCAGAACTGGGGTGGCAGAGTGGGCTAAAGAACGGTGATGGATTAAACCCAGATCTGTTGACTGGGTGTGAGTGTTTGATTGGTTCAGATGCTCCGTCCATCACCACCCCCTTTTGTACCGCTTTTGGCCGCCATAAGTGTGGCAGGGTATGCTCAGACGTGAGTCCCTTGCTCACTTTGCCACTGGATTCAAGCAAGCCGGGCTGAAGACGACTGCAATGTCAG
This sequence comes from Lissotriton helveticus, assembly GCF_964261635.1. Classification (NCBI taxonomy): domain Eukaryota; kingdom Metazoa; phylum Chordata; class Amphibia; order Caudata; family Salamandridae; genus Lissotriton; species Lissotriton helveticus. Next base: position 507,897,169 of record NC_136065.1, on the reverse strand, counting down.
AAACCGGTCTTCGGAAGCTTGTTTCCGGTCCAGGGAAGGCATGGCTTGGCAGTTCGGGCTGGACTGTTCTCATGAGGCACAGGGTCAGACTGATTTGCATATAGCCATGTCAGAACTGGGGTGGCAGAGTGGGCTAAAGAACGGTGATGGATTAAACCCAGATCTGTTGACTGGGTGTGAGTGTTTGATTGGTTCAGATGCTCCGTCCATCACCACCCCCTTTTGTACCGCTTTTGGCCGCCATAAGTGTGGCAGGGTATGCTCAGACGTGAGTCCCTTGCTCACTTTGCCACTGGATTCAAGCAAGCCGGGCTGAAGACGGCTGCAATGCCAGAAACCGGTCCTCGGAAGCTTGTTTCCGGTCCAGGGAAGGCATGGCTTGGCAGTTCGGGCTGGACTGTTCCCATGAGGCACAGGGTCAGACTGATTTGCATATAGCCATGTCAGAACTGGGGTGGCAGAGTGGGCTAAAGAACGGTGATGGATTAAACCCAGATCTGTTGACTGGGTGTGAGTGTTTGATTGGTTCAGATGCTCCGTCCATCACCACCCCCTTTTGTTCCGCTTTTGGCCGCCATAAGTGTGGCAGGGTATGCTCAGACGTGAGTCCCTTGCTCACTTTGCCACTGGATTCAAGCAAGCCGGGCTGAAGACGGCTGCAATGCCAGAAAGCGGTCCTCGGAAGCTTGTTTCCGGTCCAGGGAACGCATGGCTTGGCAGTTCAGGCTGGACTGTTCCCATTAAGCACAGGGTCAGACTGATTTGCATATAGCCATGTCAGAACTGGGGTGGCAGAGTGGGCTAAATAACGGTGATGGATTAAACCCAGATCTGTTGACTGGGTGTGAGTGTTTGATTGGTTCAGATGCTCCGTCCATCACCACCCCCTTTTGTACCGCTTTTGGCCGCCATAAGTGTGGCAGGGTATGCTCAGACGTGAGTCCCTTGCTCACTTTGCCACTGGATTCAAGCAAGCTGGGCTGAAGACGGCTGCAATGTCAGAAACCGGTCCTTGGAAGCTTGTTTCCGGTCCAGGGAAGGCATGGCTTGGCAGTTCGGGCTGGACTGTTCCCATGAGGCACAGGGTCAGACTGATTTGCATATAGCCATGTCAGAACTGGGGTGGCAGAGTGGGCTAAAGAACGGTGATGGATTAAACCCAGATCTGTTGACTGGGTGTGAGTGTTTGATTGGTTCAGATGCTCCGTCCATCACCACCCCCTTTTGTACCGCTTTTGGCCGCCATAAGTGTGGCAGGGTATGCTCAGACGTGAGTCCCTTGCTCACTTTGCCACTGGATTCAAGCAAGCCGGGCTGAAGACGGCTGCAATGTCAGAAACCGGTCCTCGGAAGCTTGTTTCCGGTCCAGGGAAGGCATGGCTTGGCAGTTCGGGCTGGACTGTTCCCATGAGGCACAGGGTCAGACTGATTTGCATATAGCGATGTCAGAACTGGGGTGGCAGAGTGGGCTAAAGAACGGTGATGGATTAAACCCAGATCTGTTGACTGGGTGTGAGTGTTTGATTGGTTCAGATGCTCCGTCCATCACCACCCCCTTTTGTACCGCTTTTGGCCGCCATAAGTGTGGCAGGGTATGCTCTGACATTAGTCCCTTGCTCACTTTGCCACTGGATTCAAGCAAGCCGTGCTGCAGACGGCTGCAATGCCAGAAACCGGTCCTCGGAAGCTTGTTTCCGGTCCAGGGAAGGCATGGCTTGGCAGTTCGGGCTGGACTGTTCCCATGAGGCACAGGATCAGACTGATTTGCATATAGCCATGTCAGAACTGGGGTGGCAGAGTGGGCTAAAGAACGGTGATGGATTAAACCCAGATCTGTTGACTGGGTGTGAGTGTTTGATTGGTTCAGATGCTCCGTCCATCACCATCCCCTTTTGTACCGCTTTTGGCCGCCATAAGTGTGGCAGGGTATGCTCAGACGTGAGTCCCTTGCTCACTTTGTCACTGGATTCAAGCAAGCCGGGCTGAAGACGGCTGCAATGCCAGAAACCGGTCCTCGGAAGCTTGTTTCCGGTCCAGGGAAGGCATGGCTTGGCAGTTCGGGCTGGACTATTCCCATGAGGCACAAGGTCAGACTGATTTGCATATAGCCATGTCAGAACTGGGGTGGCAGAGTGGGCTAAAGAACGATGATGGATTAAACCCAGATCTGTTGCCTGGGTGTGAGTGTTTGATTGGTTCAGATGCTCCGTCCATCACCACCCCCTTTTGTACCGCTTTTGGCCGCCATAAGTGTGGCATGGTATGCTCAGACGTGAGTCCCTTGCTCACTTTGCAACTGGATTCAAGCAAGCCGGGCTGAAGACGGCTGCAATGCCAGAAAGCGGTCCTCGGAAGCTTGTTTCCGGTCCAGGGAACGCATGGCTTGGCAGTTCAGGCTGGACTGTTCCCATGAGGCACAGGGTCAGACTGATTTGCATATAGCCATGTCAGAACTGGGGTGGCAGAGTGGGCTAAAGAACGGTGATGGATTAAACCCAGATCTGTTGACTGGGTGTGAGTGTTTGATTGGTTCAGATGCTCCGTCCATCACCACCCCCTTTTGTACCGCTTTTGGCCGTCATAAGTGTGGCAGGGTATGCTCAGACGTGAGTCCCTTGCTCACTTTGCCACTGGATTCAAGCAAGTCGGGCTGAAGACGGCTGCAATGCCAGAAACCGGTCCTCGGAAGCTTGTTTCCGGTCCAGGGAAGGCATGGCTTGGCATTTCGGGCTGGACTGTTCTCATGAGGCACAGGGTCAGACTGATTTGCATATAGCCATGTCAGAACTGGGGTGGCAGAGTGGGCTAAAGAACGGTGATGGATTAAACCCAGGTCTGTTGACTGGGTGTGAGTGTTTGATTGGTTCAGATGCTCCGTCCATCACCACCCCCTTTTGTACCGCTTTTGGCCGTCATAAGTGTGGCAGGGTATGCTCAGACATGAGTCCCTTGCTCACTTTGCCACTGGATTCAAGCAAGCCGGGCTGAAGACGGCTGCAATGCCAGAAAGCGGTCCTCGGAAGCTTGTTTCCGGTCCAGGGAAGGCATGGCTTGGCAGTTCGGGCTGGACTGTTCCCATGAGGCACAGGGTCAGACTGATTTGCATATAGCCATGTCAGAACTGGGGTGGCAGAGTGGGCTAAAGAACGGTGATGGATTAAACCCAGATCTGTTGACTGGGTGTGAGTGTTTGATTGGTTCAGATGCTCCGTCCATCACCACCCCCTTTTGTACTGCTTTTGGCCGCCATAAGTGTGGCATGGTATGCTCAGACGTGAGTCCCTTGCTCACTTTGCCACTGGATTCAAGCAAGCCGGGCTGAAGACGGCTGCAATGCCAGAAACCGGTCCTCGGAAGCTTGTTTCCGGTCCAGGGAAGGCATGGCTTGGCAGTTCGGGCTGGACTGTTCCCATGAGGCACAGGGTCAGACTGATTTGCATATAGCCATGTCAGAACTGGGGTGGCAGAGTGGGCTAAAAAACGGTGATGGATTAAACCCAGATCTGTTGACTGGGTGTGAGTGTTTGATTGGTTCAGATGCTCCGTCCATCACCACCCCCTTTTGTACCGCTTTTGACCGCCATAAGTGTGGCAGGGTATGCTCAGACGTGAGTCCCTTGCTCACTTTGCCACTGGATTCAAGCAAGCCGGGCTGAAGACGGCTGCAATGTCAGAAACCGGTCCTCGGAAGCTTGTTTCCGGTCCAGGGAAGGCATGGCTTGGCAGTTCGGGCTGGACTGTTCCCATGAGGCACAGGGTCAGACTGATTTGCATATAGCGATGTCAGAACTGGGGTGGAAGAGTGGGCTAAAGAACGGTGTTGGATTAAACCCAGATCTGTTGACTAGGTGTGAGTGTTTGATTGGTTCAGATGCTCCGTCCATCACCACCCCCCTTTGTACCGCTTTTGGCCGCCATAAGTGTGGCAGGGTATGCTCAGACATGAGTCCCTTGCTCACTTTGCCACTGTATTCAAGCAAGTCGGGCTGAAGACGGCTGCAATGCCAGAAACCAGTCCTCGGAAGCTTGTTTCTGGTCCAGGGAAGGCATGGCTTGGCAGTTCGGGCTGGACTGTTCCCATGAGGCACAGGGTCAGACTGATTTGCATATAGCCATGTCAGAACTGGGGTGGCAGAGTCGGCTAAAGAACGGTGATGGATTAAACCCAGATCTGTTGACTGGGTGTGAGTGTTTGATTGGTTCAGATGCTCCGTCCATCACCACCCCCTTTTGTACCGCTTTTGGCCGCCATAAGTGTGGCAGGGTATGCTCAGACGTGAGTCCCTTGCTCACTTTGTCACTGGATTCAAGCAAGCCGGGCTGAAGACGGCTGCAATGCCAGAAACCGGTCCTCGGAAGCTTGTTTCCGGTCCAGGGAAGGCATGGCTTGGCAGTTCGGGCTGGACTGTTCCCATGAGGCACAGGGTCAGACTGATTTGCATATAGCCATGTCAGAACTGGGGTGGCAGAGTGGGCTAAAGAACGGTGATGGATTAAACCCAGATCTGTTGACTGGGTGTGAGTGTTTGATTGGTTCAGATGCTCCGTCCATCACCACCCCCTTTTGTACTGCTTTTTGCCACCATAAGTGTGGCAGGGTATGCTCAGGCGTGAGTCCCTTGCTCACTTTGCCACTGGATTCAAGCAAGCCGGGCTGAAGACGGCTGCAATGCCAGAAACCGGTCCTCGGAAGCTTGTTTCCGGTCCAGGGAAGGCATGGCTTGGCAGTTCGGGCTGGACTGTTCCCATGAGGCACAGGGTCAGACTGATTTGCATATAGCCATGTCAGAACTGGGGTGGCAGAGTGGGCTAAAGAACGGTGATGGATTAAACCCAGATCTGTTGACTGGGTGTGAGTGTTTGATTGGTTCAGATGCTCCGTCCATCACCACCCCCTTTTGTACCGCTTTTGGCCGCCATAAGTGTGGCAGGGTATGCTGACGTGAGTCCCTTGCTCACTTTGCCACTGGATTCAAGCAAGCCAGGCTGAAGACGGCTGCAATGCCAGAAAGCGGTCCTCGGAAGCTTGTTTCCAGTCCAGGGAACGCATGGCTTGGCAGTTCAGGCTGGACTGTTCCCATTAAGTACAGGGTCAGACTGATTTGCATATAGCCATGTCAGAACTGGGGTGGCAGAGTGGGCTAAATAACGGTGATGGATTAAACCCAGATCTGTTGACTGGGTGTGAGTGTTTGATTGGTTCAGATGCTCCGTCCATCACCACCCCCTTTTGTACCGCTTTTGGCCGCCATAAGTGTGGCAGGGTATGCTCAGACGTGAGTCCCTTGCTCACTTTGCCACTGGATTCAAGCAAGCCGGGCTGAAGACGACTGCAATGTCAGAAACCGGTGTTCGGAAGCTTGTTTCCGGTCCAGGGAAGGCATGGCTTGGCAGTTCGGGCTGGACTGTTCTCATGAGGCACAGGGTCAGACTGATTTGCATATAGCCATGTCAGAACTGGGGTGGCAGAGTGGGCTAAAGAACGGTGATGGATTAAACCCAGATCTGTTGCCTGGGTGTGAGTGTTTGATTGGTTCAGATGCTCCGTCCATCACCACCCCCTTTTGTACCGCTTTTGGCCGCCATAAGTGTGGCAGGGTATGCTCAGACGTGAGTCCCTTGCTCACTTTGCAACTGGATTCAAGCAAGCCGGGCTGAAGACGGCTGCAATGCCAGAAAGGGGTCCTCGGAAGCTTGTTTCCGGTCCAGGGAACGCATTGCTTGGCAGTTCAGGCTGGACTGTTCCCATGAGGCACAGGGTCAGACTGATTTGCATATAGCCATGTCAGAACTGGGGTGGCAGAGTGGGCTAAAGAACGGTGATGGATTAAACCCAGATCTGTTGACTGGGTGTGAGTGTTTGATTGGTTCAGATGCTCCGTCCATCACCACCCCCTTTTGTACCGCTTTTGGCCGCCATAAGTGTGGCAGGGTATGCTCAGACGTGAGTCCCTTGCTCACTTTGCCACTGGATTCAAGCAAGCCGGGCTGAAGACGACTGCAATGTCAGAAACCGGTCTTCGGAAGCTTGTTTCCGGTCCAGGGAAGGCATGGCTTGGCAGTTCGGGCTGGACTGTTCTCATGAGGCACAGGGTCAGACTGATTTGCATATAGCCATGTCAGAACTGGGGTGGCCGAGTGGGCTAAAGAACGGTGATGGATTAAACCCAGATCTGTTGACTGGGTGTGAGTGTTTGATTGGTTCAGATGCTCCGTCCATCACCACCCCCTTTTGTACCGCTTTTGGCCGCCATAAGTGTGGCAGGGTATGCTCAGACGTGAGTCCCTTGCTCACTTTGCCACTGGATTCAAGCAAGCCGGGCTGAAGACGGCTGCAATGCCAGAAACCGGTCCTCGGAAGCTTGTTTCCGGTCCAGGGAAGGCATGGCTTGGCAGTTCGGGCTGGACTGTTCCCATGAGGCACAGGGTCAGACTGATTTGCATATAGCCATGTCAGAACTGGGGTGGCAGAGTGGGCTAAAGAACGGTGATGGATTAAACCCAGATCTGTTGACTGGGTGTGAGTGTTTGATTGGTTCAGATGCTCCGTCCATCACCACCCCCTTTTGTTCCGCTTTTGGCCGCCATAAGTGTGGCAGGGTATGCTCAGACGTGAGTCCCTTGCTCACTTTGCCACTGGATTCAAGCAAGCCGGGCTGAAGACGGCTGCAATGCCAGAAAGCGGTCCTCGGAAGCTTGTTTCCGGTCCAGGGAACGCATGGCTTGGCAGTTCAGGCTGGACTGTTCCCATTAAGCACAGGGTCAGACTGATTTGCATATAGCCATGTCAGAACTGGGGTGGCAGAGTGGGCTAAATAACGGTGATGGATTAAACCCAGATCTGTTGACTGGGTGTGAGTGTTTGATTGGTTCAGATGCTCCGTCCATCACCACCCCCTTTTGTACCGCTTTTGGCCGCCATAAGTGTGGCAGGGTATGCTCAGACGTGAGTCCCTTGCTCACTTTGCCACTGGATTCAAGCAAGCTGGGCTGAAGACGGCTGCAATGTCAGAAACCGGTCCTTGGAAGCTTGTTTCCGGTCCAGGGAAGGCATGGCTTGGCAGTTCGGGCTGGACTGTTCCCATGAGGCACAGGGTCAGACTGATTTGCATATAGCCATGTCAGAACTGGGGTGGCAGAGTGGGCTAAAGAACGGTGATGGATTAAACCCAGATCTGTTGACTAGGTGTGAGTGTTTGATTGGTTCAGATGCTCCGTCCATCACCACCCCCTTTTGTACCGCTTTTGGCCGCCATAAGTGTGGCAGGGTATGCTCAGACATGAGTCCCTTGCTCACTTTGCCACTGGATTCAAGCAAGCCGGGCTGAAGACGGCTGCGATGCCAGAAACCAGTCCTCGGAAGCTTGTTTCTGGTCCAGGGAAGGCATGGCTTGGCAGTTCGGGCTGGACTGTTCCCATGAGGCACAGGGTCAGACTGATTTGCATATAGCCATGTCAGAACTGGGGTGGCAGAGTGGGCTAAAGAACGGTGATGGATTAAACCCAGATCTGCTGACTGGGTGTGAGTGTTTGATTGGTTCAGATGCTCCGTCCATCACCACCCCCTTTTGTACCGCTTTTGGCCGCCATAAGTGTGGCAGGGTATGCTCAGACGTGAGTCCCTTGCTCACTTTGCCACTGGATTCAAGCAAGCCGGGCTGAAGACGGCTGCAATGCCAGAAACCGGTCCTCGGAAGCTTGTTCCCGGTCCAGGGAAGGCATGGCTTGGCAGTTCGGGCTGGACTGTTCCCATGAGGCACAGGGTCAGACTGATTTGCATATAGCCATGTCAGAACTGGGGTGGCAGAGTGGGCTAAAGAACGGTGATGGATTAAATCCAGAACTGTTGACTGGGTGTGAGTGTTTGATTGGTTCAGATGCTCCGTCCATCACCACCCCCTTTTGTACCGCTTTTGGCCGCCATAAGTGTGGCAGGGTATGCTCAGACGTGAGTCCCTTGCTCACTTTGCCACTGGATTAAAGCAAGCCGGGCTGAAGACGGCTGCAATGCCAGAAACTGGTCCTCGGAAGCTTGTTTCCGGTCCAGGGAAGGCATGGCTTGGCAGTTCGGGCTGGACTGTTCCCATGAGGCACAGGGTCAGACTGATTTGCATATAGCCATGTCAGAACTGGGGTGGCAGAGTGGGCTAAAGAACGGTGATGGATTAAACCCAGATCTGTTGACTGGGTGTGAGTGTTTGATTGGTTCAGATGCTCCGTCCATCACCACCCCCTTTTGTACCACTTTTGGCCACCATAAGTGTGGCAGGGTATGCTCAGACGTGAGTCCCTTGCTCACTTTGCCACTGGATTCAAGCAAGCCGGGGTGAAGATTTCTGCAATGCCAGAAACTGGTCCTCGGAAGCTTGTTTCCGGTCAAGGGAAGGCATGGCTTGGCAGTTCGGGCTGGACTGTTCTCATGAGGCACAGGGTCAGACTGATTTGCATATAGCCATGTCAGAACTGGGGCGGCAGAGTGGGCTAAAGAACGGTGATGGATTAAACCCAGATCTGTTGACTGGGTGTGAGTGTTTGATTGGTTCAGATGCTCCGTCCATCACCACCCCCTTTTGTACCGCTTTTTGCCGCCATAAGTGTGGCAGGGTATGCTCAGACGTGAGTCCCTTGCTCACTTTGCCACTGGATTCAAGCAAGCCGGGCTGAAGACGGCTGCAATGCCAGAAACTGGTACTCGGAAGCTGGTTTCCGGTCCAGGGAAGGCATGTCTTGGCAGTTCGGGATGGACTGTTCTCATGAGGCACAGGGTCAGACTGATTTGCATATAGCCATTTCAGAACTGGGGTGGCAGAGTGGGCTAAAGAACGGTGATGGATTAAACCCAGATCTGTTGACTGGGTGTGAGTGTTTGATTGGTTCAGATGCTCCGTCCATCACCACCCCCTTTTGTACCGCTTTTGGCCGCCATAAGTGTGGCAGGGTATGCTCAGACGTGAGTCCCTTGCTCACTTTGCCACTGGATTTAAGCAAGCCGGGCTGAAGACGGCTGCAATGCCAGAAACTGGTCCTCGGAAGCTTGTTTCCGGTCCAGGGAAGGCATGGCTTGGCAGTTTGGGCTGGACTGTTCCCATGAGGCACAGGGTCAGACTGATTTGCATATAGCCATGTCAGAACTGGGGTGGCAGAGTGGGCTAAAGAACGGTGATGGATTAAACCCAGATCTGTTGACTGGGTGTGAGTGTTTGATTGGTTCAGATGCTCCGTCCATCACCACCCCCTTTTGTACCGCTTTTGACCGCCATAAGTGTGGCAGGGTATGCTCAGACGTGAGTCCCTTGCTCACTTTGCCACTGGATTCAAGCAAGCCGGGCTGAAGACGGCTGCAATGTCAGAAACCGGTCCTCGGAAGCTTGTTTCCGGTCCAGGGAAGGCATGGCTTGGCAGTTCGGGCTGGACTGTTCCCATGAGGCACAGGGTCAGACTGATTTGCATATAGCGATGTCAGAACTGGGGTGGAAGAGTGGGCTAAAGAACGGTGTTGGATTAAACCCAGATCTGTTGACTAGGTGTGAGTGTTTGATTGGTTCAGATGCTCCGTCCATCACCACCCCCCTTTGTACCGCTTTTGGCCGCCATAAGTGTGGCAGGGTATGCTCAGACATGAGTCCCTTGCTCACTTTGCCACTGTATTCAAGCAAGTCGGGCTGAAGACGGCTGCAATGCCAGAAACCAGTCCTCGGAAGCTTGTTTCTGGTCCAGGGAAGGCATGGCTTGGCAGTTCGGGCTGGACTGTTCCCATGAGGCACAGGGTCAGACTGATTTGCATATAGCCATGTCAGAACTGGGGTGGCAGAGTCGGCTAAAGAACGGTGATGGATTAAACCCAGATCTGTTGACTGGGTGTGAGTGTTTGATTGGTTCAGATGCTCCGTCCATCACCACCCCCTTTTGTACCGCTTTTGGCCGCCATAAGTGTGGCAGGGTATGCTCAGACGTGAGTCCCTTGCTCACTTTGTCACTGGATTCAAGCAAGCCGGGCTGAAGACGGCTGCAATGCCAGAAACCGGTCCTCGGAAGCTTGTTTCCGGTCCAGGGAAGGCATGGCTTGGCAGTTCGGGCTGGACTGTTCCCATGAGGCACAGGGTCAGACTGATTTGCATATAGCCATGTCAGAACTGGGGTGGCAGAGTGGGCTAAAGAACGGTGATGGATTAAACCCAGATCTGTTGACTGGGTGTGAGTGTTTGATTGGTTCAGATGCTCCGTCCATCACCACCCCCTTTTGTACTGCTTTTTGCCACCATAAGTGTGGCAGGGTATGCTCAGGCGTGAGTCCCTTGCTCACTTTGCCACTGGATTCAAGCAAGCCGGGCTGAAGACGGCTGCAATGCCAGAAACCGGTCCTCGGAAGCTTGTTTCCGGTCCAGGGAAGGCATGGCTTGGCAGTTCGGGCTGGACTGTTCCCATGAGGCACAGGGTCAGACTGATTTGCATATAGCCATGTCAGAACTGGGGTGGCAGAGTGGGCTAAAGAACGGTGATGGATTAAACCCAGATCTGTTGACTGGGTGTGAGTGTTTGATTGGTTCAGATGCTCCGTCCATCACCACCCCCTTTTGTACCGCTTTTGGCCGCCATAAGTGTGGCAGGGTATGCTGACGTGAGTCCCTTGCTCACTTTGCCACTGGATTCAAGCAAGCCAGGCTGAAGACGGCTGCAATGCCAGAAAGCGGTCCTCGGAAGCTTGTTTCCAGTCCAGGGAACGCATGGCTTGGCAGTTCAGGCTGGACTGTTCCCATTAAGTACAGGGTCAGACTGATTTGCATATAGCCATGTCAGAACTGGGGTGGCAGAGTGGGCTAAATAACGGTGATGGATTAAACCCAGATCTGTTGACTGGGTGTGAGTGTTTGATTGGTTCAGATGCTCCGTCCATCACCACCCCCTTTTGTACCGCTTTTGGCCGCCATAAGTGTGGCAGGGTATGCTCAGACGTGAGTCCCTTGCTCACTTTGCCACTGGATTCAAGCAAGCCGGGCTGAAGACGACTGCAATGTCAGAAACCGGTGTTCGGAAGCTTGTTTCCGGTCCAGGGAAGGCATGGCTTGGCAGTTCGGGCTGGACTGTTCTCATGAGGCACAGGGTCAGACTGATTTGCATATAGCCATGTCAGAACTGGGGTGGCAGAGTGGGCTAAAGAACGGTGATGGATTAAACCCAGATCTGTTGCCTGGGTGTGAGTGTTTGATTGGTTCAGATGCTCCGTCCATCACCACCCCCTTTTGTACCGCTTTTGGCCGCCATAAGTGTGGCAGGGTATGCTCAGACGTGAGTCCCTTGCTCACTTTGCAACTGGATTCAAGCAAGCCGGGCTGAAGACGGCTGCAATGCCAGAAAGGGGTCCTCGGAAGCTTGTTTCCGGTCCAGGGAACGCATTGCTTGGCAGTTCAGGCTGGACTGTTCCCATGAGGCACAGGGTCAGACTGATTTGCATATAGCCATGTCAGAACTGGGGTGGCAGAGTGGGCTAAAGAACGGTGATGGATTAAACCCAGATCTGTTGACTGGGTGTGAGTGTTTGATTGGTTCAGATGCTCCGTCCATCACCACCCCCTTTTGTACCGCTTTTGGCCGCCATAAGTGTGGCAGGGTATGCTCAGACGTGAGTCCCTTGCTCACTTTGCCACTGGATTCAAGCAAGCCGGGCTGAAGACGACTGCAATGTCAGAAACCGGTCTTCGGAAGCTTGTTTCCGGTCCAGGGAAGGCATGGCTTGGCAGTTCGGGCTGGACTGTTCTCATGAGGCACAGGGTCAGACTGATTTGCATATAGCCATGTCAGAACTGGGGTGGCAGAGTGGGCTAAAGAACGGTGATGGATTAAACCCAGATCTGTTGACTGGGTGTGAGTGTTTGATTGGTTCAGATGCTCCGTCCATCACCACCCCCTTTTGTACCGCTTTTGGCCGCCATAAGTGTGGCAGGGTATGCTCAGACGTGAGTCCCTTGCTCACTTTGCCACTGGATTCAAGCAAGCCGGGCTGAAGACGGCTGCAATGCCAGAAACCGGTCCTCGGAAGCTTGTTTCCGGTCCAGGGAAGGCATGGCTTGGCAGTTTGGGCTGGACTGTTCCCATGAGGCACAGGGTCAGACTGATTTGCATATAGCCATGTCAGAACTGGGGTGGCAGAGTGGGCTAAAGAACGGTGATGGATTAAACCCAGATCTGTTGACTGGGTGTGAGTGTTTGATTGGTTCAGATGCTCCGTCCATCACCACCCCCTTTTGTTCCGCTTTTGGCCGCCATAAGTGTGGCAGGGTATGCTCAGACGTGAGTCCCTTGCTCACTTTGCCACTGGATTCAAGCAAGCCGGGCTGAAGACGGCTGCAATGCCAGAAAGCGGTCCTCGGAAGCTTGTTTCCGGTCCAGGGAACGCATGGCTTGGCAGTTCAGGCTGGACTGTTCCCATTAAGCACAGGGTCAGACTGATTTGCATATAGCCATGTCAGAACTGGGGTGGCAGAGTGGGCTAAATAACGGTGATGGATTAAACCCAGATCTGTTGACTGGGTGTGAGTGTTTGATTGGTTCAGATGCTCCGTCCATCACCACCCCCTTTTGTACCGCTTTTGGCCGCCATAAGTGTGGCAGGGTATGCTCAGACGTGAGTCCCTTGCTCACTTTGCCACTGGATTCAAGCAAGCTGGGCTGAAGACGGCTGCAATGTCAGAAACCGGTCCTTGGAAGCTTGTTTCCGGTCCAGGGAAGGCATGGCTTGGCAGTTCGGGCTGGACTGTTCCCATGAGGCACAGGGTCAGACTGATTTGCATATAGCCATGTCAGAACTGGGGTGGCAGAGTGGGCTAAAGAACGGTGATGGATTAAACCCAGATCTGTTGACTAGGTGTGAGTGTTTGATTGGTTCAGATGCTCCGTCCATCACCACCCCCTTTTGTACCGCTTTTGGCCGCCATAAGTGTGGCAGGGTATGCTCAGACATGAGTCCCTTGCTCACTTTGCCACTGGATTCAAGCAAGCCGGGCTGAAGACGGCTGCGATGCCAGAAACCAGTCCTCGGAAGCTTGTTTCTGGTCCAGGGAAGGCATGGCTTGGCAGTTCGGGCTGGACTGTTCCCATGAGGCACAGGGTCAGACTGATTTGCATATAGCCATGTCAGAACTGGGGTGGCAGAGTGGGCTAAAGAACGGTGATGGATTAAACCCAGATCTGCTGACTGGGTGTGAGTGTTTGATTGGTTCAGATGCTCCGTCCATCACCACCCCCTTTTGTACCGCTTTTGGCCGCCATAAGTGTGGCAGGGTATGCTCAGACGTGAGTCCCTTGCTCACTTTGCCACTGGATTCAAGCAAGCCGGGCTGAAGACGGCTGCAATGCCAGAAACCGGTCCTCGGAAGCTTGTTTCCGGTCCAGGGAAGGCATGGCTTGGCAGTTCGGGCTGGACTGTTCCCATGAGGCACAGGGTCAGACTGATTTGCATATAGCCATGTCAGAACTGGGGTGGCAGAGTGGGCTAAAGAACGGTGATGGATTAAATCCAGAACTGTTGACTGGGTGTGAGTGTTTGATTGGTTCAGATGCTCCGTCCATCACCACCCCCTTTTGTACCGCTTTTGGCCGCCATAAGTGTGGCAGGGTATGCTCAGACGTGAGTCCCTTGCTCACTTTGCCACTGGATTAAAGCAAGCCGGGCTGAAGACGGCTGCAATGCCAGAAACTGGTCCTCGGAAGCTTGTTTCCGGTCCAGGGAAGGCATGGCTTGGCAGTTCGGGCTGGACTGTTCCCATGAGGCACAGGGTCAGACTGATTTGCATATAGCCATGTCAGAACTGGGGTGGCAGAGTGGGCTAAAGAACGGTGATGGATTAAACCCAGATCTGTTGACTGGGTGTGAGTGTTTGATTGGTTCAGATGCTCCGTCCATCACCACCCCCTTTTGTACCACTTTTGGCCACCATAAGTGTGGCAGGGTATGCTCAGACGTGAGTCCCTTGCTCACTTTGCCACTGGATTCAAGCAAGCCGGGGTGAAGATTTCTGCAATGCCAGAAACTGGTCCTCGGAAGCTTGTTTCCGGTCAAGGGAAGGCATGGCTTGGCAGTTCGGGCTGGACTGTTCTCATGAGGCACAGGGTCAGACTGATTTGCATATAGCCATGTCAGAACTGGGGCGGCAGAGTGGGCTAAAGAACGGTGATGGATTAAACCCAGATCTGTTGACTGGGTGTGAGTGTTTGATTGGTTCAGATGCTCCGTCCATCACCACCCCCTTTTGTACCGCTTTTTGCCGCCATAAGTGTGGCAGGGTATGCTCAGACGTGAGTCCCTTGCTCACTTTGCCACTGGATTCAAGCAAGCCGGGCTGAAGACGGCTGCAATGCCAGAAACTGGTACTCGGAAGCTGGTTTCCGGTCCAGGGAAGGCATGTCTTGGCAGTTCGGGATGGACTGTTCTCATGAGGCACAGGGTCAGACTGATTTGCATATAGCCATTTCAGAACTGGGGTGGCAGAGTGGGCTAAAGAACGGTGATGGATTAAACCCAGATCTGTTGACTGGGTGTGAGTGTTTGATTGGTTCAGATGCTCCGTCCATCACCACCCCCTTTTGTACCGCTTTTGGCCGCCATAAGTGTGGCAGGGTATGCTCAGACGTGAGTCCCTTGCTCACTTTGCCACTGGATTTAAGCAAGCCGGGCTGAAGACGGCTGCAATGCCAGAAACTGGTCCTCGGAAGCTTGTTTCCGGTCCAGGGAAGGCATGGCTTGGCAGTTTGGGCTGGACTGTTCCCATGAGGCACAGGGTCAGACTGATTTGCATATACCCATGTCAGAACTGGGGTGGCAGAGTGGGCTAAAGAACGGTGATGGATTAAACCTAGATCTGTTGACTGGATGTGAATGTTTGATTGGTTCAGATGCTCCGTCCATCACCACCCCCTTTTGTACCACTTTTGGCCACCATAAGTGTGGCAGGGTATGCTCAGACGTGAGTCCCTTGCTCATTTTGCCACTGGATTCAAGCAAGCCGGGCTGAAGGAGGCTGCAATGCCAGAAACCGGTCCTCGGAAGCTTGTGTCCGGTCCAGGGAAGGCATGGCTTGGCAGTTCGGGCTGGACTGTTCCCATGAGGCACAGGGTCAGACTGATTTGCATATAGCCATGTCAGAACTGGGGTGGCAGAGTGGGCTAAAGAACGGTGATGGATTAAACCCAGATCTGTTGACTGGGTGTGAGTGTTTGATTGGTTCAGATACTCCGTCCATCACCACCCCCTTTTGTACCGCTTTTGGCCGCCATAAGTGTGGCAGGGTATGCTCAGACGTGAGTCCCTTGCTCACTTTGACACTGTATTCAAGCAAGCCGGGCTGAAGACGGCTGCAATGCCAGAAACTGGTCCTCGGAAGCTTGATTCCGGTCCAGGGAAGGCATGGTTTGGCAGTTCGCGCTGGACTGTTCCCATGAGGCACAGGGTCAGACTGATTTGCATATAGCCATGTCAGAACTCGGGTGGCAGAGTGGGCTAAAGAACGGTGATGGGTTAGACCCAGATCTGTTGACTGGGTGTGAGTGTTTGATTGGTTCAGATGCTCCGTCCATCACCACCCCCTTTTGTACCGCTTTTGACTGCCATAAGTGTGGCAGGGTATGCTCAGACGTGAGTCCCTTGCTCACTTTGCCACTGGATTCAAGCAAGCCGGGCTGAAGACGGCTGCAATGCCAGAAACCGGTCCTCGGAAGCTTGTTTCCGGTCCAGGGAAGGCATGGCTTGGCAGTTCGGGCTGGACTGTTCCCATGAGGCACAGGGTCAGACTGATTTGCATATAGCCATGTCAGAACTGGGGTGGCAGAGTGGGCTAAAGAACGGTGATGGATTAAACCCAGATCTGTTGACTGGGTGTGAGTGTTTGATTGGTTCAGATGCTCCGTCCATCACCACCCCCTTTTGTACCGCTTTTGGCCGCCATAAGTGTGGCAGGGTATGCTCAGACGTGAGTCCCTTGCTCACTTTGCCACTGGATTAAAGCAAGCCGGGCTGAAGACGGCTGCAATGCCAGAAACTGGTCCTCGGAAGCTTGTTTCCGGTCCAGGGAAGGCATGGCTTGGCAGTTCGGGCTGGACTGTTCCCATGAGGCACAGGGTCAGACTGATTTGCATATAGCCATGTCAGAACTGGGGTGGCAGAGTGGGCTAAAGAACGGTGATGGATTAAACCCAGATCTGTTGACTGGGTGTGAGTGTTTGATTGGTTCAGATGCTCCGTCCATCACCACCCCCTTTTGTACCACTTTTGGCCACCATAAGTGTGGCAGGGTATGCTCAGACGTGAGTCCCTTGCTCACTTTGCCACTGGATTCAAGCAAGCCGGGGTGAAGATTTCTGCAATGCCAGAAACTGGTCCTCGGAAGCTTGTTTCCGGTCAAGGGAAGGCATGGCTTGGCAGTTCGGGCTGGACTGTTCTCATGAGGCACAGGGTCAGACTGATTTGCATATAGCCATGTCAGAACTGGGGCGGCAGAGTGGGCTAAAGAACGGTGATGGATTAAACCCAGATCTGTTGACTGGGTGTGAGTGTTTGATTGGTTCAGATGCTCCGTCCATCACCACCCCCTTTTGTACCGCTTTTTGCCGCCATAAGTGTGGCAGGGTATGCTCAGACGTGAGTCCCTTGCTCACTTTGCCACTGGATTCAAGCAAGCCGGGCTGAAGACGGCTGCAATGCCAGAAACTGGTACTCGGAAGCTGGTTTCCGGTCCAGGGAAGGCATGTCTTGGCAGTTCGGGATGGACTGTTCTCATGAGGCACAGGGTCAGACTGATTTGCATATAGCCATTTCAGAACTGGGGTGGCAGAGTGGGCTAAAGAACGGTGATGGATTAAACCCAGATCTGTTGACTGGGTGTGAGTGTTTGATTGGTTCAGATGCTCCGTCCATCACCACCCCCTTTTGTACCGCTTTTGGCCGCCATAAGTGTGGCAGGGTATGCTCAGACGTGAGTCCCTTGCTCACTTTGCCACTGGATTTAAGCAAGCCGGGCTGAAGACGGCTGCAATGCCAGAAACTGGTCCTCGGAAGCTTGTTTCCGGTCCAGGGAAGGCATGGCTTGGCAGTTTGGGCTGGACTGTTCCCATGAGGCACAGGGTCAGACTGATTTGCATATAGCCATGTCAGAACTGGGGTGGCAGAGTGGGCTAAAGAACGGTGATGGATTAAACCCAGATCTGTTGACTGGATGTGAATGTTTGATTGGTTCAGATGCTCCGTCCATCACCACCCCCTTTTGTACCGCTTTTGGCCACCATAAGTGTGGCAGGGTATGCTCAGACGTGAGTCCCTTGCTCATTTTGCCACTGGATTCAAGCAAGCCGGGCTGAAGGAGGCTGCAATGCCAGAAACCGGTCCTCGGAAGCTTGTGTCCGGTCCAGGGAAGGCATGGCTTGGCAGTTCGGGCTGGACTGTTCCCATGAGGCACAGGGTCAGACTGATTTGCATATAGCCATGTCAGAACTGGGGTGGCAGAGTGGGCTAAAGAACGGTGATGGATTAAACCCAGATCTGTTGACTGGGTGTGAGTGTTTGATTGGTTCAGATACTCCGTCCATCACCACCCCCTTTTGTACCGCTTTTGGCCGCCATAAGTGTGGCAGGGTATGCTCAGACGTGAGTCCCTTGCTCACTTTGACACTGTATTCAAGCAAGCCGGGCTGAAGACGGCTGCAATGCCAGAAACTGGTCCTCGGAAGCTTGATTCCGGTCCAGGGAAGGCATGGTTTGGCAGTTCGCGCTGGACTGTTCCCATGAGGCACAGGGTCAGACTGATTTGCATATAGCCATGTCAGAACTCGGGTGGCAGAGTGGGCTAAAGAACGGTGATGGGTTAGACCCAGATCTGTTGACTGGGTGTGAGTGTTTGATTGGTTCAGATGCTCCGTCCATCACCACCCCCTTTTGTACCGCTTTTGGCCGCCATAAGTGTGGCAGGGTATGCTCAGACGTGAGTCCCTTGCTCACTTTGCCACTGGATTCAAGCAAGCCGGGCTGAAGACGGCTGCAATGCCAGAAACCAGTCCTCGGAAGCTTGTTTCCGGTCCAGGGAAGGCATGGCTTGGCAGTTCGGGCTGAACTGTTCCCATGAGGCACAGGGTCAGACTGATTTGCATATAGCCATGTCAGAACTGGGGTGGCAGAGTAGGCTAAAGAACGGTGATGGATTAAACCCAGATCTGTTGACTGGGTGTGAGTGTTTGATTGGTTCAGATACTCCGTCCATCACCACCCCCTTTTGTACCGCTTTTGGCCGCCATAAGTGTGGCAGGGTATGCTCAGACGTGAGTCCCTTGCTCACTTTGACACTGTATTCAAGCAAGCCGGGCTGAAGACGGCTGCAATGCTGGTCCTCGGAAGCTTGTTTCCGGTCCAGGGAAGGCATGGTTTGGCAGTTCGCGCTGGACTGTTCCCATGAGGCACAGGGTCAGACTGATTTGCATATAGCCATGTTAGAACTCGGGTGGCAGAGTGGGCTAAAGAACGGTGATGGGTTAGACCCAGATCTGTTGACTGGGTGTGAGTGTTTGATTGGTTCAGATGCTCCGTCCATCACCACCCCCTTTTGTACCGCTTTTGGCCGCCATAAGTGTGGCAGGGTATGCTCAGATGTGAGTCCCTTGCTCACTTTGCCACTGGATTCAAGCAAGCCGGGCTGAAGACGGCTGCAATGCCAGAAACCAGTCCTCGGAAGCTTGTTTCCGGTCCAGGGAAGGCATGGCTTGGCAGTTCGGGCTGAACTGTTCCCATGAGGCACAGGGTCAGACTGATTTGCATATAGCCATGTCAGAACTGGGGTGGCAGAGTGGGCTAAAGAACGGTGATGGATTAAACCCAGATCTGTTGACTGGGTGTGAGTGTTTGATTGGTTCAGATGCTCTGTCCATCACCACCCCCTTTTGTACCGCTTTTGGCCGCCATAAGTGTGGCAGGGTATGCTCAGACGTGAGTCCCTTGCTCACTTTGCCACTGGATTCAAGCAAGCCGGGCTGAAGACGGCTACAATGCCAGAAACCGGTCCTCGGAAGCTTGTTTCCGGTCCAGGGAAGGCATGGCTTGGCAGTTCGGGCTGGACTGTTCCCATGAGGCACAGGGTCAGACTGATTTGCATATAGCCATGTCAGAACTGGGGTGGCAGAGTGGGCTAAAGAACGGTGATGGATTAAACCCAGATCTGTTGACTGGGTGTGAGTGTTTGATTGGTTCATATGCTCTGTCCATCATCACCCCCTTTTGTACCACTTTTGGCCACCATAAGTGTGGAAGGGTATGCTCAGACGTGAGTCCCTTGCTCACTTTGCCACTGGATTCAAGCTAGCCGGGCTGAAGACGGCTGCAATGCCAGAAACCGGTCCTCGGAAGCTTGTTTCCGGTCCAGGGAAGGGATGGCTTGGCAGTTCCGGCTGGACTGTTCCCATGAGGCACAGGGTCAGACTGATTTGCATATAGCCATGTCAGAACTGGGGTGGCAGAGTGGGCTAAAGAACAGTGATTGATTAAACCCAGATCTGTTGACTGGGTGTGAGTGTTTGATTGGTTCAGATGCTCCGTCCATCACCACCCCTTTTTGTACCGCTTTTGGCAGCCATAAGTGTGGCAGGGTATGCTCAGACGTGAGTCCCTTGCTCACTTTGCCACTGGATTCAAGCAAGCCGGGCTGAAGACGGCTGCAATGCCAGAAACCGGTCCTCGGAAGCTTGTTTCCGGTCCAGGGAAGGCATGGCTTGGCAGTTCGGGCTGGACTGTTCCCATGAGGCACAGGGTCTGACTGATTTGCATATAGCCATGTCAGAACTGGGGTGGCAGATTGGGCTAAAGAACGGTGATGGATTAAACCCAGATCTGTTGACTGGGTGTGAGTGTTTGATTGGTTCAGATGCTCCGTCCATCACCACCCACTTTTGTACCGCTTTTGGCCGCCATAAGTGTGGCAGGGTATGCTCAGATGTGAGTCCCTTGCTCACTTTGCCACTGGATTCAAGCAAGCCGGGCTGAAGACGGCTGCAATGTCAGAAACCGGTCCTCGGAAGCTTGTTTCCGGTCCAGGGAAGGCATGGCTTGGCAGTTCGGGCTGGACTGTTTCCATGAGGCACAGGGTCAGACTGATTTGCATATAGCCATGTCAGAACTGGGGTGGCAGAGTGGGCTAAAGAACGGTGATGGATTAAACCCAGATCTGTTGACTAGGTGTGAGTGTTTGATTGGTTCAGATGCTCCGTCCATCACCACCCCATTTTGTACCGCTTTTGGCCGCCATAAGTGTGGCAGGGTATGCTCAGACATGAGTCCCTTGCTCACTTTGCCACTGGATTCAAGCAAGCCGGGCTGAAGACGGCTGCGATGCCAGAAACCAGTCCTCGGAAGCTTGTTTCTGGTCCAGGGAAGGCATGGCTTGGCAGTTCGGGCTGGACTGTTCCCATGAGGCACAGGGTCAGACTGATTTGCATATAGCCATGTCAGAACTGGGGTGGCAGAGTGGGCTAAAGAACGGTGATGGATTAAACCCAGATCTGCTGACTGGGTGTGAGTGTTTGATTGGTTCAGATGCTCCGTCCATCACCACCCCCTTTTGTACCGCTTTTGGCCGCCATAAGTGTGGCAGGGTATGCTCAGACGTGAGTCCCCTGCTCACTTTGCCACTGGATTCAAGCAAGCCGGGCTGAAGACGGCTGCAATGCCAGAAACCGGTCCTCAGAAGCTTGTTTCCGGTCCAGGGAAGGCATGGCTTGGCAGTTCGGGCTGGACTGTTCCCATGAGGCACAGGGTCAGACTGATTTGCATATAGCCATGTCAGAACTGGGGTGGCAGAGTGGGCTAAAGAACGGTGATGGATTAAACCCAGATCTGTTGACTGGGTGAGTGTTTGATTGGTTCAGATGCTCCGTCCATCACCACCCCCTTTTGTACCGCTTTTGGCCGCCATAAGTGTGGCAGGGTATGCTCAGACGTGAGTCCCTTGCTCACTTTGCCACTGGATTCAAGCAAGCCGGGCTGAAGACGGCTGCAATGCCAGAAACCGGTCCTCGGAAGCTTGTTTCCGGTCCAGGGAAGGCATGGCTTGGCAGTTCGGGCTGGACTGTTCCCATGAGGCACAGGGTCAGACTGATTTGCATATAGCCATGTCAGAACTGGGGTGGCAGAGTGGGCTAAAGAACGGTGATGGATTAAACCCAGATCTGTTGACTGGGTGTGAGTGTTTGATTGGTTCAGATGCTCCGTCCATCACCACCCCCTTTTGTACCACTTTTGGCCACCATAAGTGTGGCAGGGTATGCTCAGACGTGAGTCCCTTGCTCACTTTGCCACTGGATTCAAGCAAGCCGGGGTGAAGATTTCTGCAATGCCAGAAACCGGTCCTCGGAAGCTTGTTTCCGGTCAAGGGAAGGCATGGCTTGGCAGTTCGGGCTGGACTGTTCTCATGAGGTACAGGGTCAGACTGATTTGCATATAGCCATGTCAGAACTGGGGCGGCAGAGTGGGCTAAAGAACGGTGATGGATTAAACCCAGATCTGTTGACTGGGTGTGAGTGTTTGATTGGTTCAGATGCTCCGTCCATCACCACCCCCTTTTGTACCGCTTTTTGCCGCCATAAGTGTGGCAGGGTATGCTCAGACGTGAGTCCCTTGCTCACTTTGCCACTGGATTCAAGCAAGCCGGGCTGAAGACGGCTGCAATGCCAGAAACCGGTACTCGGAAGCTTGTTTCCGGTCCAGGGAAGGCATGTCTTGGCAGTTCGGGCTGGACTGTTCTCATGAGACACAGGGTCAGACTGATTTGCATATAGCCATTTCAGAACTGGGGTGGCAGAGTGGGCTAAAGAACGGTGATGGATTAAACCCAGATCTGTTGACTGGGTGTGAGTGTTTGATTGGTTCAGATGCTCCGTCTATCACCACCCCCTTTTGTACCGCTTTTGGCCGCCATAAGTGTGGCAGGGTATGCTCAGAGGTGAGTCCCTTGCTCACTTTGCCACTGGATTCAAGCAAGCCGGGCTGAAGACGGCTGCAATGCCAGAAACTGGTCCTCGGAAGCTTGTTTCCGGTCCAGGGAAGGCATGGCTTGGCAGTTTGGGCTGGACTGTTCCCATGAGGCACAGGGTCAGACTGATTTGCATATAGCCATGTCAGAACTGGGGTGGCAGAGTGGGCTAAAGAACGGTGATGGATTAAACCCAGATCTGTTGACTGGATGTGAATGTTTGATTGGTTCAGATGCTCCGTCCATCACCACCCCCTTTTGTACCGCTTTTGGCCACCATAAGTGTGGCAGGGTATGCTCAGACGTGAGTCCCTTGCTCATTTTGCCACTGGATTCAAGCAAGCCGGGCTGAAGGAGGCTGCAATGCCAGAAACCAGTCCTCGGAAGCTTGTGTCCGGTCCAGGGAAGGCATGGCTTGGCAGTTCGGGCTGGACTGTTCCCATGAGGCACAGGGTCAGACTGATTTGCATATAGCCATGTCAGAACTGGGGTGGCAGAGTGGGCTAAAGAACGGTGATGGATTAAACCCAGATCTGTTGACTGGGTGTGAGTGTTTGATTGGTTCAGATACTCCGTCCATCACCACCCCCTTTTGTACCGCTTTTGGCCGCCATAAGTGTGGCAGGGTATGCTCAGACGTGAGTCCCTTGCTCACTTTGCCACTGGATTCAAGCAAGCCGGGCTGAAGACGGCTGCAATGCCAGAAACCAGTCCTCGGAAGCTTGTTTCCGGTCCAGGGAAGGCATGGCTTGGCAGTTCGGGCTGAACTGTTCCCATGAGGCACAGGGTCAGACTGATTTGCATATAGCCATGTCAGAACTGGGGTGACAGAGTAGGCTAAAGAACGGTGATGGATTAAACCCAGATCTGTTGACTGGGTGTGAGTGTTTGATTGGTTCACATACTCCGTCCATCACCACCCCCTTTTGTACCGCTTTTGGCCGCCATAAGTGTGGCAGGGTATGCTCAGACGTGAGTCCCTTGCTCACTTTGACACTGTATTCAAGCAAGCCGGGCTGAAGACGTCTGCAATGCCAGAAACTGGTCCTCGGAAGCTTGTTTCCGGTCCAGGGAAGGCATGGTTTGGCAGTTCGCGCTGGACTGTTCCCATGAGGCACAGGGTCAGACTGATTTGCATATAGCCATGTTAGAACTCGGGTGGCAGAGTGGGCTAAAGAACGGTGATGGGTTAGACCCAGATCTGTTGACTGGGTGTGAGTGTTTGATTGGTTCAGATGCTCCGTCCATCACCACCCCCTTTTGTACCGCTTTTGGCCGCCATAAGTGTGGCAGGGTATGCTCAGACGTGAGTCCCTTGCTCACTTTGCCACTGGATTCAAGCAAGCCGGGCTGAAGACGGCTGCAATGCCAGAAACCAGTCCTCGGAAGCTTGTTTCCGGTCCAGGGAAGGCATGGCTTGGCAGTTCGGGCTGAACTGTTCCCATGAGGCACAGGGTCAGACTGATTTGCATATAGCCATGTCAGAACTGGGGTGGCAGAGTGGGCTAAAGAACGGTGATGGATTAAACCCAGATCTGTTGACTGGGTGTGAGTGTTTGATTGGTTCAGATGCTCTGTCCATCACCACCCCCTTTTGTACCGCTTTTGGCCGCCATAAGTGTGGCAGGGTATGCTCAGACGTGAGTCCCTTGCTCACTTTGCCACTGGATTCAAGCAAGCCGGGCTGAAGACGGCTGCAATGCCAGAAACCGGTCCTCGGAAGCTTGTTTCCGGTCCAGGGAAGGCATGGCTTGGCAGTTCGGGCTGGACTGTTCCCATGAGGCACAGGGTCAGACTGATTTGCATATAGCCATGTCAGAACTGGGGTGGCAGAGTGGGCTAAAGAACGGTGATGGATTAAACCCAGATCTGTTGACTGGGTGTGAGTGTTTGATTGGTTCATATGCTCTGTCCATCATCACCCCCTTTTGTACCACTTTTGGCCACCATAAGTGTGGAAGGGTATGCTCAGACGTGAGTCCCTTGCTCACTTTGCCACTGGATTCAAGCTAGCCGGGCTGAAGACGGCTGCAATGCCAGAAACCGGTCCTCGGAAGCTTGTTTCCGGTCCAGGGAAGGGATGGCTTGGCAGTTCGGGCTGGACTGTTCCCATGAGGCACAGGGTCAGACTGATTTGCATATAGCCAAGTCAGAACTGGGGTGGCAGAGTGGGCTAAAGAACAGTGATTGATTAAACCCAGATCTGTTGACTGGGTGTGAGTGTTTGATTGGTTCAGATGCTCCGTCCATCACCACCCCTTTTTGTACCGCTTTTGGCAGCCATAAGTGTGGCAGGGTATGCTCAGACGTGAGTCCCTTGCTCACTTTGCCACTGGATTCAAGCAAGCCGGGCTGAAGACGGCTGCAATGCCAGAAACCGGTCCTCGGAAGCTTGTTTCCGGTCCAGGGAAGGCATGGCTTGGCAGTTCGGGCTGGACTGTTCCCATGAGGCACAGGGTCAGACTGATTTGCATATAGCCATGTCAGAACTGGGGTGGCTGAGTGGGCTAAAGAACGGTGATGGATTAAACCCAGATCTGTTTAACTGGGTGTGAGTGTTTGATTGGTTCAGATGCTCCGTCCATCACCACCCCCTTTTGTATCGCTTTTGGCAGCCATAAGTGTGGCAGGGTATGCTCAGACGTGAGTCCCTTGCTCACTTTGCCACTGGATTCAAGCAAGCCGGGCTGAAGACGGCTGCAATGCCAGAAACCGGTCCTCGGAAGCTTGTTTCCGGTCCAGGGAAGGGGTGGCTTGGCAGTTCGGGTTGGACTGTTCCCATGAGGCACAGGGTCAGACTGATTTGCATATAGCCATGTCAGAACTGGGGTGGCAGAGTGGGCTAAAGAACGGTGATGGATTAAACCCAGATCTGTTGACTGGGTGTGAGTTTTTGATTGGTTCAGATGCTCCGTCCATCACCACCCCCTTTTGTACCGCTTTTGGCCGCCATAAGTGTGGCAGGGTATGCTCAGACGTGAGTCCCTTGCTCACTTTGCCACTGGATTCAAGCAAGCCGGGCTGAAGACGGCTGCAATGCCAGAAACCGGTCCTCGGAAGCTTGTTTCCGGTCCAGGGAAGGCATGGCTTGGCAGTTCGGGCTGGACTGTTCCCATGAGGCACAGGGTCAGACTGATTTGCATATAGCCATGTCAGAACTGGGGTGGCAGAGTGGGCTAAAGAACGGTGATGGATTAAACCCAGATCTGTTGACTGGGTGTGAGTGTTTGATTGGTTCAGATGCTCCATCCATCACCACCCCCTTTTGTACCGCTTTTGGCCACCATAAGTGTGGCAGGGTATGCTCAGACGTGAGTCCCTTGCTCACTTTGCCACTGGATTCAAGCAAGCCGGGCTGAAGACGGCTGCAATGCCAGAAACCGGTCCTCGGAAGCTTGTTTCCGGTCCAGGGAAGGCATGGCTTGGCAGTTCGGGCTGGACTGTTCCCATGAGGCACAGGGTCAGACTGATTTGCATATAGCCATGTCAGAACTGGGGTGGCAGAGTGGGCTAAAGAACGGTGATGGATTAAACCCAGATCTGTTGACTGGGTGTGAGTGTTTGATTGGTTCAGATGCTCCTTCTATCACCACCCCCTTTTGTACCGCTTATGGCCACCATAAGTGTGGCAGGGTATGCTCAGACGTGAGTCCCTTGCTCACTTTGTAACTGGATTCAAGCAAGCCGGGCTGAAGACGGCTGCAATGCCAGAAACCGGTCCTCGGAAGCTTGTTTCCGGTCCAGGGAAGGGATGGCTTGGCAGTTCGGGCTGGACTGTTCCCATGAGGCACAGGGTCAGACTGATTTGCATATAGCCATGTCAGAACTGGGGTGGCAGAGTGGGCTAAAGAACGGTGATGGATTAAACCCAGATCTGTTGACTGGGTGTGAGTGTTTGATTGGTTTAGATGCTCTGTCCATCACCACCCCCTTTTGTACCGCTTTTGGCCGCCATAAGTGTGGCAGGGTATGCTCAGACGTGAGTCCCTTGCTCACTTTGCCACTGGATTCAAGCAAGCCGGGCTGAAGACAGCTGCAATGCCAGAAACCGGTCCTCGGAAGCTTGTTTCCGGTCCAGGGAAGGCATGGCTTTGCAGTTCGGGCTGGACTGTTCCCATGAGGCACAGGGTCAGACTGATTTGCATATAGCCATGTCAGAACTGGGGTGGCAGAGTGGGCTAAAGAACGGTGATGGATTAAACCCAGATCTGTTGACTGGGTGTGAGTGTTTGATTGGTTCAGATGCTCCGTCCATCACCACCCCCTTTTGTACCGCTTTTGGCCGCCATAAGTGTGGCAGGGTATGCTCAGACATGAGTCCCTTGCTCACTTTGCCACTGGATTCAAGCAAGCCGGGCTGAAGACGGCTGCAAAGCCAGAAACCGGTCCTCGGAAGCTTGTTTCCGGTCCAGGGAAGGCATGGCTTGGCAGTTCGGGCTGGACTGTTCCCATGAGGCACAGGGTCAGACTGATTTGCATATAGCCATGTCAGAACTGGGGTGGCAGAGTGGGCTAAAGAACGGTGATGGATTAAACCCAGATCTGTTGACTGGGTGTGAGTGTTTGATTGGTTCAGATGCTCCGTCCATCACCACCCCCTTTTGTACCGCTTTTGGCCGCCATAAGTGTGGCAGGGTATGCTCAGACGTGAGTCCCTTGCTCACTTTGCCACTGGATTCAAGCAAGCCGGGCTGAAGACGGCTGCAATGCCAGAAACCGGTCCTCGGAAGCTTGTTTCCGGTCCAGGGAAGGCAGGGCTTGGCAGTTCGGGCTGGACTGTTCCCATGAGGCACAGGGTCAGACTGATTTGCATATAGCCATGTCAGAACTGGGGTGGCAGAGTGGGCTAAAGAACGGTGATGGATTAAACCCAGATCTGTTGACTGGGTGTGAGTGTTTGATTGGTTCAGATGCTCCGTCCATCACCACCCCCTTTTGTACCGCTTTTGGCCGCCATAAGTGTGGTAGGGTATGCTCAGACGTGAGTCCCTTGCTCACTTTGCCACTGGATTCAAGCAAGCCGGGCTGAAGACAGCTGCAATGCCAGAAACCGGTCCTCGGAAGCTTGTTTCCGGTCCAGGGAAGGCATGGCTTTGCAGTTCGGGCTGGACTGTTCCCATGAGGCACAGGGTCAGACTGATTTGCATATAGCCATGTCAGAACTGGGGTGGCAGAGTGGGCTAAAGAACGGTGATGGATTAAACCCAGATCTGTTGACTGGGTGTGAGTGTTTGATTGGTTCAGATGCTCCGTCCATCACCACCCCCTTTTGTACAGCTTTTGGCCGCCATAAGTGTGGCAGGGTATGCTCAGACATGAGTCCCTTGCTCACTTTGCCACTGGATTCAAGCAAGCCGGGCTGAAGACGACTGCAAAGCCAGAAACCGTTCCTCGGAAGCTTGTTTCCGGTCCAGGGAAGGCATGGCTTGGCAGTTCGGGCTGGACTGTTCCCATGAGGCACAGGGTCAGACTGATTTGCATATAGCCATGTCAGAACTGGGGTGGCAGAGTGGGCTAAAGAACGGTGATGGATTAAACCCAGATCTGTTAACTGGGTGTGAGTGTTTGATTGGTTCAGAAGTTCCGTCCATCACCATCCCCTTTTGTACCACTTTTGGCCGCCATAAGTGTGGCAGGGTATGCTCAGACGTGAGTCCCTTGCTCACTTTGTCACTGGATTCAAGAAGCCGGGCTGAAGACGGCTGTAATGCCAGAAACCGGTCCTCGGAAGCTTGTTTCCGGTCCAGGGAAGGCATGGCTTGGCAGTTCGGGCTGGACTGTTCCCATGAGGCACAGGGTCAGACTGATTTGCATATAGCCATGTCAGAACTGGGGTGGCAGAGTGGGCTAAAGAACGGTGATGGATTAAACCCAGATCTGTTGACTGGGTGTGAGTGTTTGATTGGTTCAGATGCTCCGTCCATCACCACCCCCTTTTGTACCGCTTTTGGCCGCCATAAGTGTGGCAGGGTATGCTCAGACGTGAGTCCCTTGCTCACTTTGCCACTGGATTCAAGCAAGCCGGGATGAAGACGGCTGCAATGCCAGAAACCGGTCCTCGGAAGCTTGTTTCCGGTCCAGGGAAGGCATGGCTTGGCAGTTTGGGCTGGAATGTTCCCATGAGGCACAGGGTCAGACTGATTTGCATATAGCCATGTCAGAACTGGGGTGGCAGAGTGGGCTAAAGAAGGGTGATGGATTAAACCCAGATCTGTTGACTGGGTGTGAGTGTTTGATTGGTTCAGATGCTCCGTCCATCACCACCCCCTTTTGTACCGCTTTTGGCCGCCATAAGTGTGGCAGGGTTTGCTCAGACGTGAGTCCCTTGCTCACTTTGCCACTGGATTCAAGCAAGCCGGGCTGAAGACGGCTGCAATGCCAGAAACCGGTCCTCGGAAGCTTGTTTCCGGTCCAGGGAAGGCATGGCTTGGCAGTTTGGGCTGGACTGTTCCCATGAGGCACAGGGTCAGACTGATTTGCATATAGCCATGTCAGAACTGGGGTGGCAGAGTGGGCTAAAGAACGGTGATGGATTAAACCCAGATCTGTTGACTGGGTGTGAGTGTTTGATTGGTTCAGATGCTCCGTCCATCACCACCCCCTTTTGTACCGCTTTTGGCCGCCATAAGTGTGGCAGGGTATGCTCAGACGTGAGTCCTTTGCTCACTTTGCCACTGGATTCAAGCAAGCCGGGCTGAAGACGGCTGCAATGCCAGAAACCGGTCCTCGGAAGCTTGTTTCCGGTCCAGGGAAGGCATGGCTTGGCAGTTCAGGCTGGACTGTCACCATGAGGCACAGGGTCAGACTGATTTGCATATAGCCATGTCAGAACTGGGGTGGCAGAGTGGGCTAAAGAACGGTGATGGA
Organism: Lissotriton helveticus; assembly: GCF_964261635.1. Classification (NCBI taxonomy): domain Eukaryota; kingdom Metazoa; phylum Chordata; class Amphibia; order Caudata; family Salamandridae; genus Lissotriton; species Lissotriton helveticus. The sequence continues at coordinate 507,868,307 of NC_136065.1, read as the reverse complement.
TTAAACCCAGAACTGTTGACTGGGTGTGAGTGTTTGATTGGTTCAGATGCTCCGTCCATCACCACCCCCTTTTGTACCGTTTTTGGCCGCCATAAGTGTGGCAGGGTATGCTCAGACGTGAGTCCCTTGCTCACTTTGCCACTGGATTCAAGCAAGCCGGGCTGAAGACGGCTGCAATGCCAGAAACCGGTCCTCGGAAGCTTGTTTCTGGTCCAGGGAAGGCATGGCTTGGCAGTTCGGGCTGGACTGTTCCCATGAGGCACAGGGTCAGACTGATTTGCATATAGCCATGTCAGAACTGGGGTGGCAGAGTGGGCTAAAGAACGGTGATGGATTAAACCCAGATCTGTTGACTGGGTGTGAGTGTTTGATTGGTTCAGATGCTCCGTCCATCACCACCCCCTTTTGTACCGCTTTTGGCCGCCATAAGTGTGGCAGGGTATGCTCAGACGTGAGTCCCTTGCTCACTTTGCCACTGGATTCAAGCTAGCCGGGCTGAAGACGGCTTCAATATTAGAAACCGGTCCTCGGAAGCTTGTTTCCGGTCCAGGGAAGGGATGGCTTGGCAGTTCGGGCTGGACTGTTCCCATGAGGCACAGGGTCAGACTGATTTGCATATAGCCATGTCAGAACTGGGGTGGCAAAGTGGGCTAAAGAACAGTGATGGATTAAACCCAGATCTGTTGACTGGGTGTGAGTGTTTGATTGGTTCAGATGCTCCGTCCATCACCACCCCCTTTTGTACCGCTTTTGGCAGCCATAAGTGTGGCAGGGTATGCTCAGACGTGAGTCCCTTGCTCACTTTGCCACTGGATTCAAGCAAGCCGGGCTGAAGACGGCTGCAATGCCAGAAACCGGTCCTCGGAAGCTTGTTTCCGGTCCAGGGAAGGCATGGCTTGGCAGTTCGGGCTGGACTGTTCCCATGAGGCACAGGGTCAGACTGATTTGCATATAGCCATGTCAGAACTGGGGTGGCAGAGTGGGCTAAAGAACGGTGATGGATTAAACCCAGATCTGTTGACTGGGTGTGAGTGTTTGATTGGTTCAGATGCTCCGTCCATCACCACCCACTTTTGTACCGCTTTTGGCTGCCATAAGTGTGGCAGGGTATGCTCAGATGTGAGTCCCTTGCTCACTTTGCCATTGGATTCAAGCAAGCCGTGCTGAAGACGGCTGCAATGTCAGAAACCGGTCCTCGGAAGCTTGTTTCCGGTCCAGGGAAGGCATGGCTTGGCAGTTCGGGCTGGACTGTTCCCATGAGGCACAGGGTCACACTGATTTGCATATAGCCATGTCAGAACTGGGGTGGCAGAGTGGGCTAAAGAACGGTGATGGATTAAACCCAGATCTGTTTAACTGGGTGTGAGTGTTTGATTGGTTCAGATGCTCCGTCCATCACCACCCCCTTTTGTATCGCTTTTGGCAGCCATAAGTGTGGCAGGGTATGCTCAGACGTGAGTCCCTTGCTCACTTTGCCACTGGATTCAAGCAAGCCGGGCTGAAGACGGCTGCAATGCCAGAAACCGATCCTCGGAAGCTTGTTTCCGGTCCAGGGAAGGCATGGCTTGGCAGTTCGGGCTGGACTGTTCCCATGAGGCACAGGGTCAGACTGATTTGCATATAGCCATGTCAGAACTGGGGTGGCAGAGTGGGCTAAAGAACGGTGATAGATTAAACCCAGATCTGTTGACTGGGTGTGAGTGTTTGATTGGTTCAGATGCTCCTTCCATCACCACCCCCTTTTGTACCGCTTATGGCCGCCATAAGTGTGGCAGGGTATGCTCAGACGTGAGTCCCTTGCTCACTTTGCCACTGGATTCAAGCAAGCCGGGCTGAAGACGGCTGCAATGCCAGAAACCGGTCCTCGGAAGCTTGTTTCCGGTCCAGGGAAGGCATGGCTTGGCAGTTTGAGCTGGACTGTTCCCATGAGGCACAGGGTCAGACTGATTTGCATATAGCCATGTCAGAACTGGGGTGGCAGAGTGGGCTAAAGAACGGTGATGGATTAAACCCAGATCTGTTGACTGGGTGTGAGTGTTTGATTGGTTCAGATGCTCCGTCCATCACCACCCCCTTTTGTACCGCTTTTGGCCGCCATAAGTGTGGCAGGGTATGCTCAGACGTGAGTCCCTTGCTCACTTTGCCACTGGATTCAAGCAAGCCGGGCTGAAGACAGCTGCAATGCCAGAAACTGGTCCTCGGAAGCTTGTTTCCGGTCCAGGGAAGGCATGGCTTTGTAGTTCGGGCTGGACTGTTCCCATGAGGCACAGGGTCAGACTGATTTGCATATAGCCATGTCAGAACTGGGGTGGCAGAGTGGGCTAAAGAACGGTGATGGATTAAACCCAGATCTGTTGACTGGGTGTGAGTGTTTGATTGGTTCAGATGCTCCGTCCATCACCACCCCCTTTTGTACCGCTTTTGGCCGCCATAAGTGTGGCAGGGTATGCTCAGACATGAGTCCCTTGCTCACTTTGCCACTGGATTCAAGCAAGCCGGGCTGAAGACGGCTGCAAAGCCAGAAACCGGCCCTCTGAAGCTTGTTTCCGGTCCAGGGAAGGCATGGCTTGGCAGTTCGGGCTGGACTGTTCCCATGAGGCACAGGGTCAGACTGATTTGCATATAGCCATGTCAGAACTGGGGTGGCAGAGTGGGCTAAAGAACGGTGATGGATTAAACCCAGATCTGTTTAACTGGGTGTGAGTGTTTGATTGGTTCAGATGCTCCGTCCATCACCACCCCCTTTTGTATCGCTTTTGGCAGCCATAAGTGTGGCAGGGTATGCTCAGACGTGAGTCCCTTGCTCACTTTGCCACTGGATTCAAGCAAGCCGGGCTGAAGACGGCTGCAATGCCAGAAACCGGTCCTCGGAAGCTTGTTTCCGGTCCAGGGAAGGGGTGGCTTGGCAGTTCGGGTTGGACTGTTCCCATGAGGCACAGGGTCAGACTGATTTGCATATAGCCATGTCAGAACTGGGGTGGCAGAGTGGGCTAAAGAACGGTGATGGATTAAACCCAGATCTGTTGACTGGGTGTGAGTGTTTGATTGGTTCAGATGCTCCGTCCATCACCACCCCCTTTTGTACCGCTTTTGGCCGCCATAAGTGTGGCAGGGTATGCTCAGACGTGAGTCCCTTGCTCACTTTGCCACTGGATTCAAGCAAGCCGGGCTGAAGACGGCTGCAATGCCAGAAACCGGTCCTCGGAAGCTTGTTTCCGGTCCAGGGAAGGCATGGCTTGGCAGTTCGGGCTGGACTGTTCCCATGAGGCACAGGGTCAGACTGATTTGCATATAGCCATGTCAGAACTGGGGTGGCAGAGTGGGCTAAAGAACGGTGATGGATTAAACCCAGATCTGTTGACTGGGTGTGAGTGTTTGATTAGTTCAGATGCTCCATCCATCACCACCCCCTTTTGTACCGCTTTTGACCACCATAAGTGTGGCAGGGTATGCTCAGACGTGAGTCCCTTGCTCACTTTGCCACTGGATTCAAGCAAGCCGGGCTGAAGACGGCTGCAAAGCCAGAAACCGGTCCTCGGAAGCTTGTTTCCGGTCCAGGGAAGGCATGGCTTGGCAGTTCGGGCTGGACTGTTCCCATGAGGCACAGGGTCAGACTGATTTGCATATAGCCATGTCAGAACTGGGGTGGCAGAGTGGGCTAAAGAACGGTGATGGATTAAACCCAGATCTGTTGACTGGGTGTGAGTGTTTGATTGGTTCAGATGCTCCTTCTATCACCACCCCCTTTTGTACGGCTTATGGCCGCCATAAGTGTGGCAGGGTATGCTCAGACGTGAGTCCCTTGCTCACTTTGCCACTGGATTCAAGCAAGCCGGGCTGAAGACGGCTGCAATGCCAGAAACCGGTCCTCGGAAGCTTGTTTCCGGTCCAGGGAAGGGATGGCTTGGCAGTTCGGGCTGGACTGTTCCCATGAGGCACAGGGTCAGACTGATTTGCATATAGCCATGTCAGAACTGGGGTGGCAGAGTGGGCTAAAGAACGGTGATGGATTAAACCCAGATCTGTTGACTGGGTGTGAGTGTTTGATTGGTTCAGATGCTCCGTCCATCACCACCCACTTTTGTACCGCTTTTGGCCGCCATAAGTGTGGCAGGGTATGCTCAGATGTGAGTCCCTTGCTCACTTTGCCACTGGATTCAAGCAAGCCGGGCTGAAGACGGCTGCAATGTCAGAAACCGGTCCTCGGAAGCTTGTTTCCGGTCCAGGGAAGGCATGGCTTGGCAGTTCGGGCTGGACTGTTCCCATGAGGCACAGGGTCACACTGATTTGCATATAGCCATGTCAGAACTGGGGTGGCAGAGTGGGCTAAAGAACGGTGATGGATTAAACCCAGATCTGTTTAACTGGGTGTGAGTGTTTGATTGGTTCAGATGCTCCGTCCATCACCACCCCCTTTTGTATCGCTTTTGGCAGCCATAAGTGTGGCAGGGTATGCTCAGACGTGAGTCCCTTGCTCACTTTGCCACTGGATTCAAGCAAGCCGGGCTGAAGACGGCTGCAATGCCAGAAACCGGTCCTCGGAAGCTTGTTTCCGGTCCAGGGAAGGGGTGGCTTGGCAGTTCGGGTTGGACTGTTCCCATGAGGCACAGGGTCAGACTGATTTGCATATAGCCATGTCAGAACTGGGGTGGCAGAGTGGGCTAAAGAACGGTGATGGATTAAACCCAGATCTGTTGACTGGGTGTGAGTGTTTGATTGGTTCAGATGCTCCGTCCATCACCACCCCCTTTTGTACCGCTTTTGACCGCCATAAGTGTGGCAGGGTATGCTCAGACGTGAGTACCTTGCTCACTTTGCCACTGGATTCAAGCAAGCCGGGCTGAAGACGGCTGCAATGCCAGAAACCGATCCTCGGAAGCTTGTTTCCGGTTCAGGGAAGGCATGGCTTGGCAGTTCGGGCTGGACTGTTCCCATGAGGCACAGGGTCAGACAGATTTGCATATAGCCATGTCAGAACTGGGGTGGCAGAGTGGGCTAAAGAACGGTGATAGATTAAACCCAGATCTGTTGACTGGGTGTGAGTGTTTGATTGGTTCAGATGCTCCTTCCATCACCACCCCCTTTTGTACCGCTTATGGCCGCCATAAGTGTGGCAGGGTATGCTCAGACGTGAGTCCCTTGCTCACTTTGCCACTGGATTCAAGCAAGCCGGGCTGAAGACGGCTGCAATGCCAGAAACCGGTCCTCGGAAGCTTGTTTCCGGTCCAGGGAAGGCATGGCTTGGCAGTTTGGGCTGGACTGTTCCCATGAGGCACAGGGTCAGACTGATTTGCATATAGCCATGTCAGAACTGGGGTGGCAGAGTGGGCTAAAGAACGGTGATGGATTAAACCCAGATCTGTTGACTGGGTGTGAGTGTTTGATTGGTTCAGATGCTCCGTCCATCACCACCCCCTTTTGTACCGCTTTTGGCCGCCATAAGTGTGGCAGGGTATGCTCAGACGTGAGTCCCTTGCTCACTTTGCCACTGGATTCAAGCAAGCCGGGCTGAAGACGGCTGCAATGCCAGAAACCGGTCCTCGGAAGCTTATTTCCGGTCCAGGGAAGGCAGGGCTTGGCAGTTCGGGCTGGACTGTTCCCATGAGGCACAGGGTCAGACTGATTTGCATATAGCCATGTCAGAACTGGGGTGGCAGAGTGGGCTAAAGAACGGTGATGGATTAAACCCAGATCTGTTGACTGGGTGTGAGTGTTTGATTGGTTCAGATGCTCCGTCCATCACCACCCCCTTTTGTACCGCTTTTGGCCGCCATAAGTGTGGCAGGGTATGCTCAGACGTGAGTCCCTTGCTCACTTTGCCACTGGATTTAAGCAAGCCGGGCTGAAGACAGCTGCAATGCCAGAAACCGGTCCTCGGAAGCTTGTTTCCGTTCCAGGAAGGCATGGCTTTGTAGTTCGGGCTGGACTGTTCCCATGAGGCACAGGGTCAGACTGATTTGCATATAGCCATGTCAGAACTGGGGTGGCAGAGTGGGCTAAAGAACGGTGATGGATTAAACCCAGATCTGTTGACTGGGTGTGAGTGTTTGATTGGTTCAGATGCTCCGTCCATCACCACCCCCTTTTGTACCGCTTTTGGCCGCCATAAGTGTGGCAGGGTATGCTCAGACATGAGTCCCTTGCTCACTTTGCCACTGGATTCAAGCAAGCCGGGCTGAAGACGGCTGCAAAGCCAGAAACCGGTCCTCGGAAGCTTGTTTCCGGTCCAGGGAAGGCATGGCTTGGCAGTTCGGGCTGGACTGTTCCCATGAGGCACAGGGTCAGACTGATTTGCATATAGCCATGTCAGAACTGGGGTGGCAGAGTGGGCTAAAGAACGGTGATGGATTAAACCCAGATCTGTTGACTGGGTGTGAGTGTTTGATTGGTTCAGATGCTCCTTCCATCACCACCCCCTTTTGTACCGCTTATGGCCGCCATAAGTGTGGCAGGGTATGCTCAGACGTGAGTCCCTTGCTCACTTTGCCACTGGATTCAAGCAAGCCGGGCTGAAGACGGCTGCAATGCCAGAAACCGGTCCTCGGAAGCTTGTTTCCGGTCCAGGGAAGGCATGGCTTGGCAGTTTGGGCTGGACTGTTCCCATGAGGCACAGGGTCAGACTGATTTGCATATAGCCATGTCAGAACTGGGGTGGCAGAGTGGGCTAAAGAACGGTGATGGATTAAACCCAGATCTGTTGACTGGGTGTGAGTGTTTGATTGGTTCAGATGCTCCGTCCATCACCACCCCCTTTTGTACCGCTTTTGGCCGCCATAAGTGTGGCAGGGTATGCTCAGACGTGAGTCCCTTGCTCACTTTGCCACTGGATTCAAGCAAGCCGGGCTGAAGACAGCTGCAATGCCAGAAACCGGTCCTCGGAAGCTTGTTTCCGGTCCAGGGAAGGCATGGCTTTGTAGTTCGGGCTGGACTGTTCCCATGAGGCACAGGGTCAGACTGATTTGCATATAGCCATGTCAGAACTGGGGTGGCAGAGTGGGCTAAAGAACGGTGATGGATTAAACTCAGATCTGTTGACTGGGTGTGAGTGTTTGATTGGTTCAGATGCTCCGTCCATCACCACCCCCTTTTGTACCGCTTTTGGCCGCCATAAGTGTGGCAGGGTATGCTCAGACGTGAGTCCCTTGCTCACTTTGCCACTGGATTCAAGCAAGCCGGGCTGAAGACGGCTGCAATGCCAGAAACCGGTCCTCGGAAGCTTGTTTCCGGTCCAGGGAAGGCATGGCTTGGCAGTTCGGGCTGGACTGTTCCCATGAGGCACAGGGTCAGACTGATTTGCATATAGCCATGTCAGAACTGGGGTGGCAGAGTGGGCTAAAGAACGGTGATGGATTAAACCCAGATCTGTTGACTGGGTGTGAGTGTTTGATTGGTTCAGATGCTCCGTCCATCACCACCCCCTTTTGTACCGCTTTTGGCCGCCATAAGTGTGGCAGGGTATGCTCAGACGTGAGTCCCTTGCTCACTTTGCCACTGGATTCAAGCAAGCCGGGCTGAAGACAGCTGCAATGCCAGAAACCGGTCCTCGGAAGCTTGTTTCCGTTCCAGGAAGGCATGGCTTTGTAGTTCGGGCTGGACTGTTCCCATGAGGCACAGGGTCAGACTGATTTGCATATAGCCATGTCAGAACTGGGGTGGCAGAGTGGGCTAAAGAACGGTGATGGATTAAACCCAGATCTGTTGACTGGGTGTGAGTGTTTGATTGGTTCAGATGCTCCGTCCATCACCACCCCCTTTTGTACCGCTTTTGGCCGCCATAAGTGTGGCAGGGTATGCTCAGACATGAGTCCCTTGCTCACTTTGCCACTGGATTCAAGCAAGCCGGGCTGAAGACGGCTGCAAAGCCAGAAACCGGTCCTCGGAAGCTTGTTTCCGGTCCAGGGAAGGCATGGCTTGGCAGTTCGGGCTGGACTGTTCCCATGAGGCACAGGGTCAGACTGATTTGCATATAGCCATGTCAGAACTGGGGTGGCAGAGTGGGCTAAAGAACGGTGATGGATTAAACCCAGATCTGTTGACTGGGTGTGAGTGTTTGATTGGTTCAGATGCTCCTTCCATCACCACCCCCTTTTGTACCGCTTATGGCCGCCATAAGTGTGGCAGGGTATGCTCAGACGTGAGTCCCTTGCTCACTTTGCCACTGGATTCAAGCAAGCCGGGCTGAAGACGGCTGCAATGCCAGAAACCGGTCCTCGGAAGCTTGTTTCCGGTCCAGGGAAGGCATGGCTTGGCAGTTTGGGCTGGACTGTTCCCATGAGGCACAGGGTCAGACTGATTTGCATATAGCCATGTCAGAACTGGGGTGGCAGAGTGGGCTAAAGAACGGTGATGGATTAAACCCAGATCTGTTGACTGGGTGTGAGTGTTTGATTGGTTCAGATGCTCCGTCCATCACCACCCCCTTTTGTACCGCTTTTGGCCGCCATAAGTGTGGCAGGGTATGCTCAGACGTGAGTCCCTTGCTCACTTTGCCACTGGATTCAAGCAAGCCGGGCTGAAGACAGCTGCAATGCCAGAAACCGGTCCTCGGAAGCTTGTTTCCGGTCCAGGGAAGGCATGGCTTTGTAGTTCGGGCTGGACTGTTCCCATGAGGCACAGGGTCAGACTGATTTGCATATAGCCATGTCAGAACTGGGGTGGCAGAGTGGGCTAAAGAACGGTGATGGATTAAACCCAGATCTGTTGACTGGGTGTGAGTGTTTGATTGGTTCAGATGCTCCACCCATCACCACCCCCTTTTGTACCGCTTTTGGCCACCATAAGTGTGGCAGGGTATGCTCAGACGTGAGTCCCTTGCTCACTTTGCCACTGGATTCAAGCAAGCCGGGCTGAAGACGGCTGCAATGCCAGAAACCGGTCCTCGGAAGCTTGTTTCCGGTCCAGGGAAGGCATGGCTTGGCAGTTCGGGCTGGACTGTTCCCATGAGGCACAGGGTCAGACTGATTTGCATATAGCCATGTCAGAACTGGGGTGGCAGAGTGGGCTAAAGAACGGTGATGGATTAAACCCAGATCTGTTGACTGGGTGTGAGTGTTTGATTGGTTCAGATGCTCCTTCTATCACCACCCCCTTTTGTACCGCTTATGGCCGCCATAAGTGTGGCAGGGTATGCTCAGACGTGAGTCCCTTGCTCACTTTGCCACTGGATTCAAGCAAGCCGGGCTGAAGACGGCTGCAATGCCAGAAACCGGTCCTCGGAAGCTTGTTTCCGGTCGAGGGAAGGGATGGCTTGGCAGTTCGGGCTGGACTGTTCCCATGAGGCACAGGGTCAGACTGATTTGCATATAGCCATGTCAGAACTGGGGTGGCAGAGTGGGCTAAAGAACGGTGATGGATTAAACCCAGATCTGTTGACTGGGTGTGAGTGTTTGATTGGTTCAGATGCTCCGTCCATCACCACCCACTTTTGTACCGCTTTTGGCCGCCATAAGTGTGGCAGGGTATGCTCAGATGTGAGTCCCTTGCTCACTTTGCCACTGGATTCAAGCAAGCCGGGCTGAAGACGGCTGCAATGTCAGAAACCGGTCCTCGGAAGCTTGTTTCCGGTCCAGGGAAGGCATGGCTTGGCAGTTCGGGCTGGACTGTTCCCATGAGGCACAGGGTCACACTGATTTGCATATAGCCATGTCAGAACTGGGGTGGCAGAGTGGGCTAAAGAACGGTGATGGATTAAACCCAGATCTGTTTAACTGGGTGTGAGTGTTTGATTGGTTCAGATGCTCCGTCCATCACCACCCCCTTTTGTATCGCTTTTGGCAGCCATAAGTGTGGCAGGGTATGCTCAGACGTGAGTCCCTTGCTCACTTTGCCACTGGATTCAAGCAAGCCGGGCTGAAGACGGCTGCAATGCCAGAAACCGGTCCTCGGAAGCTTGTTTCCGGTCCAGGGAAGGGGTGGCTTGGCAGTTCGGGTTGGACTGTTCCCATGAGGCACAGGGTCAGACTGATTTGCATATAGCCATGTCAGAACTGGGGTGGCAGAGTGGGCTAAAGAACGGTGATGGATTAAACCCAGATCTGTTGACTGGGTGTGAGTGTTTGATTGGTTCAGATGCTCCGTCCATCACCACCCCCTTTTGTACCGCTTTTGACCGCCATAAGTGTGGCAGGGTATGCTCAGACGTGAGTCCCTTGCTCACTTTGCCACTGGATTCAAGCAAGCCGGGCTGAAGACGGCTGCAATGCCAGAAACCGATCCTCGGAAGCTTGTTTCCGGTTCAGGGAAGGCATGGCTTGGCAGTTCGGGCTGGACTGTTCCCATGAGGCACAGGGTCAGACTGATTTGCATATAGCCATGTCAGAACTGGGGTGGCAGAGTGGGCTAAAGAACGGTGATAGATTAAACCCAGATCTGTTGACTGGGTGTGAGTGTTTGATTGGTTCAGATGCTCCTTCCATCACCACCCCCTTTTGTACCGCTTATGGCCGCCATAAGTGTGGCAGGGTATGCTCAGACGTGAGTCCCTTGCTCACTTTGCCACTGGATTCAAGCAAGCCGTGCTGAAGACGGCTGCAATGCCAGAAACCGGTCCTCGGAAGCTTGTTTCCGGTCCAGGGAAGGCATGGCTTGGCAGTTTGGGCTGGACTGTTCCCATGAGGCACAGGGTCAGACTGATTTGCATATAGCCATGTCAGAACTGGGGTGGCAGAGTGGGCTAAAGAACGGTGATGGATTAAACCCAGATCTGTTGACTGGGTGTGAGTGTTTGATTGGTTCAGATGCTCCGTCCATCACCACCCCCTTTTGTACCGCTTTTGGCCGCCATAAGTGTGGCAGGGTATGCTCAGACGTGAGTCCCTTGCTCACTTTGCCACTGGATTCAAGCAAGCCGGGCTGAAGACGGCTGCAATGCCAGAAACCGGTCCTCGGAAGCTTATTTCCGGTCCAGGGAAGGCAGGGCTTGGCAGTTCGGGCTGGACTGTTCCCATGAGGCACAGGGTCAGACTGATTTGCATATAGCCATGTCAGAACTGGGGTGGCAGAGTGGGCTAAAGAACGGTGATGGATTAAACCCAGATCTGTTGACTGGGTGTGAGTGTTTGATTGGTTCAGATGCTCCTTCTATCACCACCCCCTTTTGTACCGCTTATGGCCGCCATAAGTGTGGCAGGGTATGCTCAGACGTGAGTCCCTTGCTCACTTTGCCACTGGATTCAAGCAAGCCGGGCTGAAGACGGCTGCAATGCCAGAAACCGGTCCTCGGAAGCTTGTTTCCGGTCGAGGGAAGGGATGGCTTGGCAGTTCGGGCTGGACTGTTCCCATGAGGCACAGGGTCAGACTGATTTGCATATAGCCATGTCAGAACTGGGGTGGCAGAGTGGGCTAAAGAACGGTGATGGATTAAACCCAGATCTGTTGACTGGGTGTGAGTGTTTGATTGGTTCAGATGCTCCGTCCATCACCACCCACTTTTGTACCGCTTTTGGCCGCCATAAGTGTGGCAGGGTATGCTCAGATGTGAGTCCCTTGCTCACTTTGCCACTGGATTCAAGCAAGCCGGGCTGCAGACGGCTGCAATGTCAGAAACCGGTCCTCGGAAGCTTGTTTCCGGTCCAGGGAAGGCATGGCTTGGCAGTTCGGGCTGGACTGTTCCCATGAGGCACAGGGTCACACTGATTTGCATATAGCCATGTCAGAACTGGGGTGGCAGAGTGGGCTAAAGAACGGTGATGGATTAAACCCAGATCTGTTTAACTGGGTGTGAGTGTTTGATTGGTTCAGATGCTCCGTCCATCACCACCCCCTTTTGTATCGCTTTTGGCAGCCATAAGTGTGGCAGGGTATGCTCAGACGTGAGTCCCTTGCTCACTTTGCCACTGGATTCAAGCAAGCCGGGCTGAAGACGGCTGCAATGCCAGAAACCGGTCCTCGGAAGCTTGTTTCCGGTCCAGGGAAGGGGTGGCTTGGCAGTTCGGGTTGGACTGTTCCCATGAGGCACAGGGTCAGACTGATTTGCATATAGCCATGTCAGAACTGGGGTGGCAGAGTGGGCTAAAGAACGGTGATGGATTAAACCCAGATCTGTTGACTGGGTGTGAGTGTTTGATTGGTTCAGATGCTCCGTCCATCACCACCCCCTTTTGTACCGCTTTTGACCGCCATACGTGTGGCAGGGTATGCTCAGACGTGAGTCCCTTGCTCACTTTGCCACTGGATTCAAGCAAGCCGGGCTGAAGACGGCTGCAATGCCAGAAACCGATCCTCGGAAGCTTGTTTCCGGTTCAGGGAAGGCATGGCTTGGCAGTTCGGGCTGGACTGTTCCCATGAGGCACAGGGTCAGACTGATTTGCATATAGCCATGTCAGAACTGGGGTGGCAGAGTGGGCTAAAGAACGGTGATAGATTAAACCCAGATCTGTTGACTGGGTGTGAGTGTTTGATTGGTTCAGATGCTCCTTCCATCACCACCCCCTTTTGTACCGCTTATGGCCGCCATAAGTGTGGCAGGGTATGCTCAGACGTGAGTCCCTTGCTCACTTTGCCACTGGATTCAAGCAAGCCGGGCTGAAGACGGCTGCAATGCCAGAAACCGGTCCTCGGAAGCTTGTTTCCGGTCCAGGGAAGGCATGGCTTGGCAGTTTGGGCTGGACTGTTCCCATGAGGCACAGGGTCAGACTGATTTGCATATAGCCATGTCAGAACTGGGGTGGCAGAGTGGGCTAAAGAACGGTGATGGATTAAACCCAGATCTGTTGACTGGGTGTGAGTGTTTGATTGGTTCAGATGCTCCGTCCATCACCACCCCCTTTTGTACCGCTTTTGGCCGCCATAAGTGTGGCAGGGTATGCTCAGACGTGAGTCCCTTGCTCACTTTGCCACTGGATTCAAGCAAGCCGGGCTGAAGACGGCTGCAATGCCAGAAACCGGTCCTCGGAAGCTTATTTCCGGTCCAGGGAAGGCAGGGCTTGGCAGTTCGGGCTGGACTGTTCCCATGAGGCACAGGGTCAGACTGATTTGCATATAGCCATGTCAGAACTGGGGTGGCAGAGTGGGCTAAAGAACGGTGATGGATTAAACCCAGATCTGTTGACTGGGTGTGAGTGTTTGATTGGTTCAGATGCTCCGTCCATCACCACCCCCTTTTGTATCGCTTTTGGCAGCCATAAGTGTGGCAGGGTATGCTCAGACGTGAGTCCCTTGCTCACTTTGCCACTGGATTCAAGCAAGCCGGGCTGAAGACGGCTGCAATGCCAGAAACCGGTCCTCGGAAGCTTGTTTCCGGTCCAGGGAAGGGGTGGCTTGGCAGTTCGGGTTGGACTGTTCCCATGAGGCACAGGGTCAGACTGATTTGCATATAGCCATGTCAGAACTGGGGTGGCAGAGTGGGCTAAAGAACGGTGATGGATTAAACCCAGATCTTTTGACTGGGTGTGAGTGTTTGATTGGTTCAGATGCTCCGTCCATCACCACCCCCTTTTGTACCGCTTTTGGCCGCCATAAGTGTGGCAGGGTATGCTCAGACGTGAGTCCCTTGCTCACTTTGCCACTGGATTCAAGCAAGCCGGGCTGAAGACGGCTGCAATGCCAGAAACCGGTCCTCGGAAGCTTGTTTCCGGTCCAGGGAAGGCATGGCTTGGCAGTTCGGGCTGGACTGTTCCCATGAGGCACAGGGTCAGACTGATTTGCATATAGCCATGTCAGAACTGGGGTGGCAGAGTGGGCTAAAGAACGGTAATGGATTAAACCCAGATCTGTTGACTGGGTGTGAGTGTTTGATTGGTTCAGATGCTCCTTCTATCACCACCCCCTTTTGTACGGCTTATGGCCGCCATAAGTGTGGCAGGGTATGCTCAGACGTGAGTCCCTTGCTCACTTTGCCACTGGATTCAAGCAAGCCGGGCTGAAGACGGCTGCAATGCCATAAACCGGTCCTCGGAAGCTTGTTTCCGGTCCAGGGAAGGGATGGCTTGGCAGTTCGGGCTGGACTGTTCCCATGAGGCACAGGGTCAGACTAATTTGCATATAGCCATGTCAGAACTGGGGTGGCAGAGTGGGCTAAAGAACGGTGATGGATTAAACCCAGATCTGTTGACTGGGTGTGAGTGTTTGATTGGTTCAGATGCTCCGTCCATCACCACCCACTTTTGTACCGCTTTTGGCCGCCCTAAGTGTGGCAGGGTATGCTCAGATGTGAGTCCCTTGCTCACTTTGCCACTGGATTCAAGCAAGCCGGGCTGAAGACGGCTGCAATGTCAGAAACCGGTCCTCGGAAGCTTGTTTCCGGTCCAGGGAAGGCATGGCTTGGCAGTTCGGGCTGGACTGTTCCCATGAGGCACAGGGTCACACTGATTTGCATATAGCCATGTCAGAACTGGGGTGGCAGAGTGGGCTAAAGAACGGTGATGGATTAAACCCAGATCTGTTTAACTGGGTGTGAGTGTTTGATTGGTTCAGATGCTCCGTCCATCACCACCCCCTTTTTTATCGCTTTTGGCAGCCATAAGTGTGGCAGGGTATGCTCAGACGTGAGTCCCTTGCTCACTTTGCCACTGGATTCAAGCAAGCCGGGATGAAGACGGCTGCAATGCCAGAAACCGGTCCTCGGAAGCTTGTTTCCAGTCCAGGGAAGGGGTGGCTTGGCAGTTCGGGTTGGACTGTTCCCATGAGGCACAGGGTCAGACTGATTTGCATATAGCCATGTCAGAACTGGGGTGGCAGAGTGGGCTAAAGAACGGTGATGGATTAAACCCAGATTTGTTGACTGGGTGTGAGTGTTTGATTGGTTCAGATGCTCCGTCCATCACCACCCCCTTTTCTACCGCTTTTGACCGCCATAAGTGTGGCAGGGTATGCTCAGACGTGAGTCCCTTGCTCACTTTGCCACTGGATTCAAGCAAGCCGGGCTGAAGACGGCTGCAATGCCAGAAACCGATCCTCGGAAGCTTGTTTCCGGTTCAGGGAAGGCATGGCTTGGCAGTTCGGGCTGGACTGTTCCCATGAGGCACAGGGTCAGACTGTTTTGCATATAGCCATGTCAGAACTGGGGTGGCAGAGTGGGCTAAAGAACGGTGATAGATTAAACCCAGATCTGTTGACTGGGTGTGAGTGTTTGATTGGTTCAGATGCTCCTTCCATCACCACCCCCTTTTGTACCGCTTATGGCCGCCATAAGTGTGGCAGGGTATGCTCAGACGTGAGTCCCTTGCTCACTTTGCCACTGGATTCAAGCAAGCTGGGCTGAAGACGGCTGCAATGCCAGAAACCGGTCCTCGGAAGCTTGTTTCCGGTCCAGGGAAGGCATGGCTTGGCAGTTTGGGCTGGACTGTTCCCATGAGGCACAGGGTCAGACTGATTTGCATATAGCCATGTCAGAACTGGGGTGGCAGAGTGGGCTAAAGAACGGTGATGGATTAAACCCAGATCTGTTGACTGGGTGTGAGTGTTTGATTGGTTCAGATGCTCCGTCCATCACCACCCCCTTTTGTACCGCTTTTGGCCGCCATAAGTGTGGCAGGGTATGCTCAGACGTGAGTCCCTTGCTCACTTTGCCACTGGATTCAAGCAAGCCGGGCTGAAGACGGCTGCAATGCCAGAAACCGGTCCTCGGAAGCTTATTTCCGGTCCAGGGAAGGCAGGGCTTGGCAGTTCGGGCTGGACTGTTCCCATGAGGCACAGGGTCAGACTGATTTGCATATAGCCATGTCAGAACTGGGGTGGCAGAGTGGGCTAAAGAACGGTGATGGATTAAACCCAGATCTGTTGACTGGGTGTGAGTGTTTGATTGGTTCAGATGCTCCGTCCATCACCACCCCCTTTTGTACCGCTTTTGGCCGCCATAAGTGTGGCAGGGTATGCTCAGACGTGAGTCCCTTGCTCACTTTGCCACTGGATTCAAGCAAGCCGGGCTGAAGACAGCTGCAATGCCAGAAACCGGTCCTCGGAAGCTTGTTTCCGTTCCAGGAAGGCATGGCTTTGTAGTTCGGGCTGGACTGTTCCCATGAGGCACAGGGTCAGACTGATTTGCATATAGCCATGTCAGAACTGGGGTGGCAGAGTGGGCTAAAGAACGGTGATGGATTAAACCCAGATCTGTTGACTGGGTGTGAGTGTTTGATTGGTTCAGATGCTCCGTCCATCACCACCCCCTTTTGTACCGCTTTTGGCCGCCATAAGTGTGGCAGGGTATGCTCAGACATGAGTCCCTTGCTCACTTTGCCACTGGATTCAAGCAAGCCGGGCTGAAGACGGCTGCAAAGCCAGAAACCGGTCCTCGGAAGCTTGTTTCCGGTCCAGGGAAGGCATGGCTTGGCAGTTCGGGCTGGACTGTTCCCATGAGGCACAGGGTCAGACTGATTTGCATATAGCCATGTCAGAACTGGGGTGGCAGAGTGGGCTAAAGAACGGTGATGGATTAAACCCAGATCTGTTGACTGGGTGTGAGTGTTTGATTGGTTCAGATGCTCCTTCCATCACCACCCCCTTTTGTACCGCTTATGGCCGCCATAAGTGTGGCAGGGTATGCTCAAACGTGAGTCCCTTGCTCACTTTGCCACTGGATTCAAGCAAGCCGGGCTGAAGACGGCTGCAATGCCAGAAACCGGTCCTCGGAAGCTTGTTTCCGGTCCAGGGAAGGCATGGCTTGGCAGTTTGGGCTGGACTGTTCCCATGAGGC
Organism: Lissotriton helveticus; assembly: GCF_964261635.1. Classification (NCBI taxonomy): domain Eukaryota; kingdom Metazoa; phylum Chordata; class Amphibia; order Caudata; family Salamandridae; genus Lissotriton; species Lissotriton helveticus. The sequence continues at coordinate 507,851,677 of NC_136065.1, read as the reverse complement.
ACAGGGTCAGACTGATTTGCATATAGCCATGTCAGAACTGGGGTGGCAGAGTGGGCTAAAGAACAGAGATGGATTAAACCCAGATCTGTTGACTGGGTGTGAGTGTTTGATTGGTTCAGATGCTCCGTCCATCACCACCCCCTTTTGTACCGCTTTTGGCCGCCATAAGTGTGGCAGGGTATGCTCAGACGTGAGTCCCTTGCTCACTTTGCCACTGGATTCAAGCAAGCCGGGCTGAAGACAGCTGCAATGCCAGAAACCGGTCCTCGGAAGCTTGTTTCCGGTCCAGGGAAGGCATGGCTTTGTAGTTCGGGCTGGACTGTTCCCATGAGGCACAGGGTCAGACTGATTTGCATATAGCCATGTCAGAACTGGGGTGGCAGAGTGGGCTAAAGAACGGTGATGGATTAAACCCAGATCTGTTGACTGGGTGTGAGTGTTTGATTGGTTCAGATGCTCCGTCCATCACCACCCCCTTTTGTACCGCTTTTGGCCGCCATAAGTGTGGCAGGGTATGCTCAGACATGAGTCCCTTGCTCACTTTGCCACTGGATTTAAGCAAGCAGGGCTGAAGACGGCTGCAAAGCCAGAAACCGGTCCTCGGAAGCTTGTTTCTGGTCCAGGGAAGGCATGGCTTGGCAGTTCGGGCTGGACTGTTCCCATGAGGCACAGGGTCAGACTGATTTGCATATAGCCATGTCAGAACTGGGGTGGCTGAGTGGGCTAAAGAACGGTGATGGATTAAACCCAGATCTGTTTAACTGGGTGTGAGTGTTTGATTGGTTCAGATGCTCCGTCCATCACCACCCCCTTTTGTATCGCTTTTGGCAGCCATAAGTGTGGCAGGGTATGCTCAGACGTGAGTCCCTTGCTCACTTTGCCACTGGATTCAAGCAAGCCGGGCTGAAGACGGCTGCAATGCCAGAAACCGGTCCTCGGAAGCTTGTTTCCGGTCCAGGGAAGGGGTGGCTTGGCAGTTCGGGTTGGACTGTTCCCATGAGGCACAGGGTCAGACTGATTTGCATATAGCCATGTCAGAACTGGAGTGGCAGAGTGGGCTAAAGAACGGTGATGGATTAAACCCAGATCTGTTGACTGGGTGTGAGTGTTTGATTGGTTTAGATGCTCCGTCCATCACCACCCCCTTTTGTACCGCTTTTGGCCGCCATAAGTGTGGCAGGGTATGCTCAGACGTGAGTCCCTTGCTCACTTTGCCACTGGATTCAAGCAAGCCGGGCTGAAGACGGCTGCAAAGCCAGAAACCGGTCCTCGGAAGCTTGTTTCCGGTCCAGGGAAGGCATGGCTTGGCAGTTCGGGCTGGACTGTTCCCATGAGGCACAGGGTCAGACTGATTTGCATATAGCCATGTCAGAACTGGGGTGGCAGAGTGGGCTAAAGAACGGTGATGGATTAAACCCAGATCTATTGACTGGGTGTGAGTGTTTGATTGGTTCAGATGCTCCTTCCATCACCACCCCCTTTTGTACCGCTTATGGCCGCCATAAGTGTGGCAGGGTATGCTCAGACGTGAGTCCCTTGCTCACTTTGCCACTGGATTCAAGCAAGCCGGGCTGAAGACGGCTGCAATGCCAGAAACCGGTCCTCGGAAGCTTGTTTCCGGTCCAGGGAAGGCATGGCTTGGCAGTTTGGGCTGGACTGTTCCCATGAGGCACAGGGTCAGACTGATTTGCATATAGCCATGTCAGAACTGGGGTGGCAGAGTGGGCTAAAGAACAGAGATGGATTAAACCCAGATCTGTTGACTGGGTGTGAGTGTTTGATTGGTTCAGATGCTCCGTCCATCACCACCCCCTTTTGTACCGCTTTTGGCCGCCATAAGTGTGGCAGGGTATGCTCAGACGTGAGTCCCGTGCTCACTTTGCCACTGGATTCAAGCAAGCCGGGCTGAAGACAGCTGCAATGCCAGAAACCGGTCCTCGGAAGCTTGTTTCCGGTCCAGGGAAGGCATGGCTTTGTAGTTCGGGCTGGACTGTTCCCATGAGGCACAGGGTCAGACTGATTTGCATATAGCCATGTCAGAACTGGGGTGGCAGAGTGGGCTAAAGAACGGTGATGGATTAAACCCAGATCTGTTTAACTGGGTGTGAGTGTTTGATTGGTTCAGATGCTCCGTCCATCACCACCCCCTTTTGTATCGCTTTTGGCAGCCATAAGTGTGGCAGGGTATGCTCAGACGTGAGTCCCTTGCTCACTTTGCCACTGGATTCAAGCAAGCCGGGCTGAAGACGGCTGCAATGCCAGAAACCGGTCCTCGGAAGCTTGTTTCCGGTCCAGGGAAGGGGTGGCTTGGCAGTTCGGGTTGGACTGTTCCCATGAGGCACAGGGTCAGACTGATTTGCATATAGCCATGTCAGAACTGGGGTGGCAGAGTGGGCTAAAGAACGGTGATGGATTAAACCCAGATCTGTTGACTGGGTGTGAGTGTTTGATTGGTTCAGATGCTCCGTCCATCACCACCCCCTTTTGTACCGCTTTTGGCCCATAAGTGTGGCAGGGTATGCTCAGACGTGAGTCCCTTGCTCACTTTGCCACTGGATTCAAGCAAGCCGGGCTGAAGACGGCTGCAATGCCAGAAACCGGTCCTCGGAAGCTTGTTTCCGGTCCAGGGAAGGCATGGCTTGGCAGTTCGGGCTGGACTGTTCCCATGAGGCACAGGGTCAGACTGATTTGCATATAGCCATGTCAGAACTGGGGTGGCAGAGTGGGCTAAAGAACGGTGATGGATTAAACCCAGATCTGTTGACTGGGTGTGAGTGTTTGATTGGTTCAGATGCTCCATCCATCACCACCCCCTTTTGTACCGCTTTTGGCCACCATAAGTGTGGCAGGGTATGCTCAGACGTGAGTCCCTTGCTCACTTTGCCACTGGATTCAAGCAAGCCGGGCTGAAGACGGCTGCAATGCCAGAAACCGGTCCTCGGAAGCTTGTTTCCGGTCCAGGGAAGGCATGGCTTGGCAGTTCGGGCTGGACTGTTCCCATGAGGCACAGGGTCAGACTGATTTGCATATAGCCATGTCAGAACTGGGGTGGCAGAGTGGGCTAAAGAACGGTGATGGATTAAACCCAGATCTGTTGACTGGGTGTGAGTGTTTGATTGGTTCAGATGCTCCTTCTATCACCACCCCCTTTTGTACCGCTTATGGCCGCCATAAGTGTGGCAGGGTATGCTCAGACGTGAGTCCCTTGCTCACTTTGCCACTGGATTCAAGCAAGCCGGGCTGAAGACGGCTGCAATGCCAGAAACCGGTCCTCGGAAGCTTGTTTCCGGTCCAGGGAAGGGATGGCTTGGCAGTTCGGGCTGGACTGTTCCCATGAGGCACAGGGTCAGACTGATTTGCATATAGCCATGTCAGAACTGGGGTGGCAGAGTGGGCTAAAGAACGGTGATGGATTAAACCCAGATCTGTTGACTGGGTGTGAGTGTTTGATTGGTTCAGATGCTCCGTCCATCACCACCCACTTTTGTACCGCTTTTGGCCGCCATAAGTGTGGCAGGGTATGCTCAGATGTGAGTCCCTTGCTCACTTTGCCACTGGATTCAAGCAAGCCGGGCTGAAGACGGCTGCAATGTCAGAAACCGGTCCTCGGAAGCTTGTTTCCGGTCCAGGGAAGGCATGGCTTGGCAGTTCGGGCTGGACTGTTCCCATGAGGCACAGGGTCACACTGATTTGCATATAGCCATGTCAGAACTGGGGTGGCAGAGTGGGCTAAAGAACGGTGATGGATTAAACCCAGATCTGTTTAACTGGGTGTGAGTGTTTGATTGGTTCAGATGCTCCGTCCATCACCACCCCCTTTTGTATCGCTTTTGGCAGCCATAAGTGTGGCAGGGTATGCTCAGACGTGAGTCCCTTGCTCACTTTGCCACTGGATTCAAGCAAGCCGGGCTGAAGACGGCTGCAATGCCAGAAACCGGTCCTCGGAAGCTTGTTTCCGGTCCAGGGAAGGGGTGGCTTGGCAGTTCGGGTTGGACTGTTCCCATGAGGCACAGGGTCAGACTGATTTGCATATAGCCATGTCAGAACTGGGGTGGCAGAGTGGGCTAAAGAACGGTGATGGATTAAACCCAGATCTGTTGACTGGGTGTGAGTGTTTGATTGGTTCAGATGCTCCGTCCATCACCACCCCCTTTTGTACCGCTTTTGACCGCCATAAGTGTGGCAGGGTATGCTCAGACGTGAGTCCCTTGCTCACTTTGCCACTGGATTCAAGCAAGCCGGGCTGAAGACGGCTGCAATGCCAGAAACCGATCCTCGGAAGCTTGTTTCCGGTTCAGGGAAGGCATGGCTTGGCAGTTCGGGCTGGACTGTTCCCATGAGGCACAGGGTCAGACTGATTTGCATATAGCCATGTCAGAACTGGGGTGGCAGAGTGGGCTAAAGAACGGTGATAGATTAAACCCAGATCTGTTGACTGGGTGTGAGTGTTTGATTGGTTCAGATGCTCCTTCCATCACCACCCCCTTTTGTACCGCTTATGGCCGCCATAAGTATGGCAGGGTATGCTCAGACGTGAGTCCCTTGCTCACTTTGCCACTGGATTCAAGCAAGCCGGGCTGAAGACGGCTGCAATGCCAGAAACCGGTCCTCGGAAGCTTGTTTCCGGTCCAGGGAAGGCATGGCTTGGCAGTTTGGGCTGGACTGTTCCCATGAGGCACAGGGTCAGACTGATTTGCATATAGCCATGTCAGAACTGGGGTGGCAGAGTGGGCTAAAGAACGGTGATGGATTAAACCCAGATCTGTTGACTGGGTGTGAGTGTTTGATTGGTTCAGATGCTCCGTCCATCACCACCCCCTTTTGTACCGCTTTTGGCCGCCATAAGTGTGGCAGGGTATGCTCAGACGTGAGTCCCTTGCTCACTTTGCCACTGGATTCAAGCAAGCCGGGCTGAAGACGGCTGCAATGCCAGAAACCGGTCCTCGGAAGCTTATTTCCGGTCCAGGGAAGGCAGGGCTTGGCAGTTCGGGCTGGACTGTTCCCATGAGGCACAGGGTCAGACTGATTTGCATATAGCCATGTCAGAACTGGGGTGGCAGAGTGGGCTAAAGAACGGTGATGGATTAAACCCAGATCTGTTGACTGGGTGTGAGTGTTTGATTGGTTCAGATGCTCCGTCCATCACCACCCCCTTTTGTACCGCTTTTGGCCGCCATAAGTGTGGCAGGGTATGCTCAGACGTGAGTCCCTTGCTCACTTTGCCACTGGATTCAAGCAAGCCGGGCTGAAGACAGCTGCAATGCCAGAAACCGGTCCTCGGAAGCTTGTTTCCGTTCCAGGAAGGCATGGCTTTGTAGTTCGGGCTGGACTGTTCCCATGAGGCACAGGGTCAGACTGATTTGCATATAGCCATGTCAGAACTGGGGTGGCAGAGTGGGCTAAAGAACGGTGATGGATTAAACCCAGATCTGTTGACTGGGTGTGAGTGTTTGATTGGTTCAGATGCTCCGTCCATCACCACCCCCTTTTGTACCGCTTTTGGCCGCCATAAGTGTGGCAGGGTATGCTCAGACATGAGTCCCTTGCTCACTTTGCCACTGGATTCAAGCAAGCCGGGCTGAAGACGGCTGCAAAGCCAGAAACCGGTCCTCGGAAGCTTGTTTCCGGTCCAGGGAAGGCATGGCTTGGCAGTTCGGGCTGGACTGTTCCCATGAGGCACAGGGTCAGACTGATTTGCATATAGCCGTGTCAGAACTGGGGTGGCAGAGTGGGCTAAAGAACGGTGATGGATTAAACCCAGATCTGTTTAACTGGGTGTGAGTGTTTGATTGGTTCAGATGCTCCGTCCATCACCACCCCCTTTTGTATCGCTTTTGGCAGCCATAAGTGTGGCAGGGTATGCTCAGACGTGAGTCCCTTGCTCACTTTGCCACTGGATTCAAGCAAGCCGGGCTGAAGACGGCTGCAATGCCAGAAACCGGTCCTCGGAAGCTTGTTTCCGGTCCAGGGAAGGGGTGGCTTGGCAGTTCGGGTTGGACTGTTCCCATGAGGCACAGGGTCAGACTGATTTGCATATAGCCATGTCAGAACTGGGGTGGCAGAGTGGGCTAAAGAACGGTGATGGATTAAACCCAGATCTGTTGACTGGGTGTGAGTGTTTGATTGGTTCAGATGCTCCGTCCATCACCACCCCCTTTTGTACCGCTTTTGGCCGCCATAAGTGTGGCAGGGTATGCTCAGACGTGAGTCCCTTGCTCACTTTGCCACTGGATTCAAGCAAGCCAGGCTGAAGACGGCTGCAATGCCAGAAACCGGTCCTCGGAAGCTTGTTTCCGGTCCAGGGAAGGCATGGCTTGGCAGTTCGGGCTGGACTGTTCCCATGAGGCACAGGGTCAGACTGATTTGCATATAGCCATGTCAGAACTGGGGTGGCAGAGTGGGCTAAAGAACGGTGATGGATTAAACCCAGATCTGTTGACTGGGTGTGAGTGTTTGATTGGTTCAGATACTCCATCCATCACCACCCCCTTTTGTACCGCTTTTGGCCACCATAAGTGTGGCAGGGTATGCTCAGACGTGAGTCCCTTGCTCACTTTGCCACTGGATTCAAGCAAGCCGGGCTGAAGACGGCTGCAATGCCAGAAACCGGTCCTCGGAAGCTTGTTTCCGGTCCAGGGAAGGCAGGGCTTGGCAGTTCGGGCTGGACTGTTCCCATGAGGCACAGGGTCAGACTGATTTGCATATAGCCATGTCAGAACTGGGGTGGCAGAGTGGGCTAAAGAACGGTGATGGATTAAACCCAGATCTGTTGACTGGGTGTGAGTGTTTGATTGGTTCAGATGCTCCGTCCATCACCACCCCCTTTTGTACTGCTTTTGGCCGCCATAAGTGTGGCAGGGTATGCTCAGACATGAGTCCCTTGCTCACTTTGCCACTGGATTCAAGCAAGCCGGGCTGAAGACGGCTGCAAAGCCAGAAACCGGTCCTCGGAAGCTTGTTTCCGGTCCAGGGAAGGCATGGCTTGGCAGTTCGGGGTGGACTGTTCCCATGAGGCACAGGGTCAGACTGATTTGCATATAGCCGTGTCAGAACTGGGGTGGCAGAGTGGGCTAAAGAACGGTGATGGATTAAACCCAGATCTGTTTAACTGGGTGTGAGTGTTTGATTGGTTCAGATGCTCCGTCCATCACCACCCCCTTTTGTATCGCTTTTGGCAGCCATAAGTGTGGCAGGGTATGCTCAGACGTGAGTCCCTTGCTCACTTTGCCACTGGATTCAAGCAAGCCGGGCTGAAGACGGCTGCAATGCCAGAAACCGGTCCTCGGAAGCTTGTTTCCGGTCCAGGGAAGGGGTGGCTTGGCAGTTCGGGTTGGACTGTTCCCATGAGGCACAGGGTCAGACTGATTTGCATATAGCCATGTCAGAACTGGGGTGGCAGAGTGGGCTAAAGAACGGTGATGGATTAAACCCAGATCTGTTGACTGGGTGTGAGTGTTTGATTGGTTCAGATGCTCCGTCCATCACCACCCCCTTTTGTACCGCTTTTGGCCGCCATAAGTGTGGCAGGGTATGCTCAGACGTGAGTCCCTTGCTCACTTTGCCACTGGATTCAAGCAAGCCAGGCTGAAGACGGCTGCAATGCCAGAAACCGGTCCTCGGAAGCTTGTTTCCGGTCCAGGGAAGGCATGGCTTGGCAGTTCGGGCTGGACTGTTCCCATGAGGCACAGGGTCAGACTGATTTGCATATAGCCATGTCAGAACTGGGGTGGCAGAGTGGGCTAAAGAACGGTGATGGATTAAACCCAGATCTGTTGACTGGGTGTGAGTGTTTGATTGGTTCAGATGCTCCATCCATCACCACCCCCTTTTGTACCGCTTTTGGCCACCATAAGTGTGGCAGGGTATGCTCAGACGTGAGTCCCTTGCTCACTTTGCCACTGGATTCAAGCAAGCCGGGCTGAAGACGGCTGCAATGCCAGAAACCGGTCCTCAGAAGCTTGTTTCCGGTCCAGGGAAGGCATGGCTTGGCAGTTCGGGCTGGACTGTTCCCATGAGGCACAGGGTCAGACTGATTTGCATATAGCCATGTCAGAACTGGGGTGGCAGAGTGGGCTAAAGAACGGTGATGGATTAAACCCAGATCTGTTGACTGGGTGTGAGTGTTTGATTGGTTCAGATGCTCCGTCCATCACCACCCCCTTTTGTACCGCTTTTGGCCGCCATAAGTGTGGCAGGGTATGCTCAGACGTGAGTCCCTTGCTCACTTTGCCACTGGATTCAAGCAAGCCGGGCTGAAGACAGCTGCAATGCCAGAAACCGGTCCTCGGAAGCTTGTTTCCGTTCCAGGAAGGCATGGCTTTGTAGTTCGGGCTGGACTGTTCCCATGAGGCACAGGGTCAGACTGATTTGCATATAGCCATGTCAGAACTGGGGTGGCAGAGTGGGCTAAAGAACGGTGATGGATTAAACCCAGATCTGTTGACTGGGTGTGAGTGTTTGATTGGTTCAGATGCTCCGTCCATCACCACCCCCTTTTGTACCGCTTTTGGCCGCCATAAGTGTGGCAGGGTATGCTCAGACATGAGTCCCTTGCTCACTTTGCCACTGGATTCAAGCAAGCCGGGCTGAAGACGGCTGCAAAGCCAGAAACCGGTCCTCGGAAGCTTGTTTCCGGTCCAGGGAAGGCATGGCTTGGCAGTTCGGGCTGGACTGTTCCCATGAGGCACAGGGTCAGACTGATTTGCATATAGCCGTGTCAGAACTGGGGTGGCAGAGTGGGCTAAAGAACGGTGATGGATTAAACCCAGATCTGTTTAACTGGGTGTGAGTGTTTGATTGGTTCAGATGCTCCGTCCATCACCACCCCCTTTTGTATCGCTTTTGGCAGCCATAAGTGTGGCAGGGTATGCTCAGACGTGAGTCCCTTGCTCACTTTGCCACTGGATTCAAGCAAGCCGGGCTGAAGACGGCTGCAATGCCAGAAACCGGTCCTCGGAAGCTTGTTTCCGGTCCAGGGAAGGGGTGGCTTGGCAGTTCGGGTTGGACTGTTCCCATGAGGCACAGGGTCAGACTGATTTGCATATAGCCATGTCAGAACTGGGGTGGCAGAGTGGGCTAAAGAACGGTGATGGATTAAACCCAGATCTGTTGACTGGGTGTGAGTGTTTGATTGGTTCAGATGCTCCGTCCATCACCACCCCCTTTTGTACCGCTTTTGGCCGCCATAAGTGTGGCAGGGTATGCTCAGACGTGAGTCCCTTGCTCACTTTGCCACTGGATTCAAGCAAGCCGGGCTGAAGACGGCTGCAATGCCAGAAACCGGTCCTCGGAAGCTTGTTTCCGGTCCAGGGAAGGCATGGCTTGGCAGTTCGGGCTGGACTGTTCCCATGAGGCACAGGGTCAGACTGATTTGCATATAGCCATGTCAGAACTGGGGTGGCAGAGTGGGCTAAAGAACGGTGATGGATTAAACCCAGATCTGTTGACTGGGTGTGAGTGTTTGATTGGTTCAGATGCTCCATCCATCACCACCCCCTTTTGTACCGCTTTTGGCCACCATAAGTGTGGCAGGGTATGCTCAGACGTGAGTCCCTTGCTCACTTTGCCACTGGATTCAAGCAAGCCGGGCTGAAGACGGCTGCAATGCCAGAAACCGGTCCTCGGAAGCTTGTTTCCGGTCCAGGGAAGGCATGGCTTGGCAGTTCGGGCTGGACTGTTCCCATGAGGCACAGGGTCAGACTGATTTGCATATAGCCATGTCAGAACTGGGGTGGCAGAGTGGGCTAAAGAACGGTGATGGATTAAACCCAGATCTGTTGACTGGGTGTGAGTGTTTGATTGGTTCAGATGCTCCTTCTATCACCACCCCCTTTTGTACCGCTTATGGCCGCCATAAGTGTGGCAGGGTATGCTCAGACGTGAGTCCCTTGCTCACTTTGCCACTGGATTCAAGCAAGCCGGGCTGAAGACGGCTGCAATGCCAGAAACCGGTCCTCGGAAATTTGTTTCCGGTCCAGGGAAGGGATGGCTTGGCAGTTCGGGCTGGACTGTTCCCATGAGGCACAGGGTCAGACTGATTTGCATATAGCCATGTCAGAACTGGGGTGGCAGAGTGGGCTAAAGAACGGTGATGGATTAAACCCAGATCTGTTGACTGGGTGTGAGTGTTTGATTGGTTCAGATGCTCCGTCCATCACCACCCCCTTTTGTACCGCTTTTGGCCGCCATAAGTGTGGCAGGGTATGCTCAGACGTGAGTCCCTTGCTCACTTTGCCACTGGATTCAAGCAAGCCGGGCTGAAGACGGCTGCAATGCCAGAAACCGGTCCTCGGAAGCTTGTTTCCGGTCCAGGGAAGGCAGGGCTTGGCAGTTCGGGCTGGACTGTTCCCATGAGGCACAGGGTCAGACTGATTTGCATATAGCCATGTCAGAACTGGGGTGGCAGAGTGGGCTAAAGAACGGTGATGGATTAAACCCAGATCTGTTGACTGGGTGTGAGTGTTTGATTGGTTCAGATGCTCCGTCCATCACCACCCCCTTTTGTACTGCTTTTGGCCGCCATAAGTGTGGCAGGGTATGCTCAGACGTGAGTCCCTTGCTCACTTTGCCACTGGATTCAAGCAAGCCGGGCTGAAGACAGCTGCAATGCCAGAAACCGGTCCTCGGAAGCTTGTTTCCGGTCCAGGGAAGGCATGGCTTTGCAGTTCGGGCTGGACTGTTCCCATGAGGCACAGGGTCAGACTTATTTGCATATAGCCATGTCAGAACTGGGGTGGCAGAGTGGGCTAAAGAACGGTGATGGATTAAACCCAGATCTGTTGACTGGGTGTGAGTGTTTGATTGGTTCAGATGCTCCGTCCATCACCACCCCCTTTTGTACCGCTTTTGGCCGCCATAAGTGTGGCAGGGTATGCTCAGACATGAGTCCCTTGCTCACTTTGCCACTGGATTCAAGCAAGCCGGGCTGAAGACGGCTGCAAAGCCAGAAACCGGTCCTCGGAAGCTTGTTTCCGGTCCAGGGAAGGCATGGCTTGGCAGTTCGGGCTGGACTGTTCCCATGAGGCACAGAGTCAGACTGATTTGCACATAGCCATGTCAGAACTGGGGTGGCAGAGTGGGCTAAAGAACGGTGATGGATTAAACCCAGATCTGTTAACTGGGTGTGAGTGTTTGATTGGTTCAGAAGTTCCGTCCATCACCATCCCCTTTTGTACCACTTTTGGCCGCCATAAGTGTGGCAGGGTATGCTCAGACGTGAGTCCCTTGCTCACTTTGTCACTGGATTCAAGAAGCCGGGCTGAAGACGGCTGTAATGCCAGAAACCGGTCCTCGGAAGCTTGTTTCCGGTCCAGGGAAGGCATGGCTTGGCAGTTCGGGCTGGACTGTTCCCATGAGGCACAGGGTCAGACTGATTTGCATATAGCCATGTCAGAACTGGGGTGGCAGAGTGGGCTAAAGAACGGTGATGGATTAAACCCAGATCTGTTGACTGGGTGTGAGTGTTTGATTGGTTCAGATGCTCCGTCCATCACCACCCCCTTTTGTACCGCTTTTGGCCGCCATAAGTGTGGCAGGGTATGCTCAGACGTGAGTCCCTTGCTCACTTTGCCACTGGATTCAAGCAAGCCGGGCTGAAGACGGCTGCAATGCCAGAAACCGGTCCTCGGAAGCTTGTTTCCGGTCCAGGGAAGGCATGGCTTGGCAGTTTGGGCTGGAATGTTCCCATGAGGCACAGGGTCAGACTGATTTGCATATAGCCATGTCAGAACTGGGGTGGCAGAGTGGGCTAAAGAACGGTGATGGATTAAACCCAGATCTGTTGACTGGGTGTGAGTGTTTGATTGGTTCAGATGCTCCGTCCATCACCACCCCCTTTTGTATCGCTTTTGGCAGCCATAAGTGTGGCAGGGTATGCTCAGACGTGAGTCCCTTGCTCACTTTGCCACTGGATTCAAGCAAGCCGGGCTGAAGACGGCTGCAATGCCAGAAACCGGTCCTCGGAAGCTTGTTTCCGGTCCAGGGAAGGGGTGGCTTGGCAGTTCGGGTTGGACTGTTCCCATGAGGCACAGGGTCAGACTGATTTGCATATAGCCATGTCAGAACTGGGGTGGCAGAGTGGGCTAAAGAACGGTGATGGATTAAACCCAGATCTGTTGACTGGGTGTGAGTGTTTGATTGGTTCAGATGCTCCGTCCATCACCACCCCCTTTTGTACCGCTTTTGGCCGCCATAAGTGTGGCAGGGTATGCTCTGACGTGAGTCCCTTGCTCACTTTGCCACTGGATTCAAGCAAGCCGGGCTGAAGACGGCTGCAATGCCAGAAACCGGTCCTCGGAAGCTTGTTTCCGGTCCAGGGAAGGCATGGCTTGGCAGTTCGGGCTGGACTGTTCCCATGAGGCACAGGGTCAGACTGATTTGCATATAGCCATGTCAGAACTGGGGTGGCAGAGTGGGCTAAAGAACGGTGATGGATTAAACCCAGATCTGTTGACTGGGTGTGAGTGTTTGATTGGTTCAGATGCTCCATCCATCACCACCCCCTTTTGTACCGCTTTTGGCCACCATAAGTGTGGCAGGGTATGCTCAGACGTGAGTCCCTTGCTCACTTTGCCACTGGATTCAAGCAAGCCGGGCTGAAGACGGCTGCAATGCCAGAAACCGGTCCTCGGAAGCTTGGGGTGGCAGAGTGGGCTAAAGAACGGTGATGGATTAAACCCAGATCTGTTGACTGGGTGTGAGTGTTTGATTGGTTCAGATGCTCCTTCTATCACCACCCCCTTTTGTACCTCTTATGGCCGCCATAAGTGTGGCAGGGTATGCTCAGACGTGAGTCCCTTGCTCACTTTGCCACTGGATTCAAGCAAGCCGGGCTGAAGACGGCTGCAATGCCAGAAACCGGTCCTCGGAAGCTTGTTTCCGGTCCAGGGAAGGCATGGCTTGGCAGTTCGGGCTGGACTGTTCCCATGAGGCACAGGGTCAGACTGATTTGCATATAGCCATGTCAGAACTGGGGTGGCAGAGTGGGCTAAAGAACGGTGATGGATTAAACCCAGATCTGTTGACTGGGTGTGAGTGTTTGATTGGTTCAGATGCTCCATCCATCACCACCCCCTTTTGTACCGCTTTTGGCCACCATAAGTGTGGCAGGGTATGCTCAGACGTGAGTCCCTTGCTCACTTTGCCACTGGATTCAAGCAAGCCGGGCTGAAGACGGCTGCAATGCCAGAAACCGGTCCTCGGAAGCTTGTTTCCGGTCCAGGGAAGGCATGGCTTGGCAGTTCGGGCTGGACTGTTCCCATGAGGCACAGGGTCAGACTGATTTGCATATAGCCATGTCAGAACTGGGGTGGCAGAGTGGGCTAAAGAACGGTGATGGATTAAACCCAGATCTGTTGACTGGGTGTGAGTGTTTGATTGGTTCAGATGCTCCTTCTATCACCACCCCCTTTTGTACCGCTTATGGCCGCCATAAGTGTGGCAGGGTATGCTCAGACGTGAGTCCCTTGCTCACTTTGCCACTGGATTCAAGCAAGCCGGGCTGAAGACGGCTGCAATGCCAGAAACCGGTCCTCGGAAATTTGTTTCCGGTCCAGGGAAGGGATGGCTTGGCAGTTCGGGCTGGACTGTTCCCATGAGGCACAGGGTCAGACTGATTTGCATATAGCCATGTCAGAACTGGGGTGGCAGAGTGGGCTAAAGAACGGTGATGGATTAAACCCAGATCTGTTGACTGGGTGTGAGTGTTTGATTGGTTCAGATGCTCCGTCCATCACCACCCCCTTTTGTACCGCTTTTGGCCGCCATAAGTGTGGCAGGGTATGCTCAGACGTGAGTCCCTTGCTCACTTTGCCACTGGATTCAAGCAAGCCGGGCTGAAGACGGCTGCAATGCCAGAAACCGGTCCTCGGAAGCTTGTTTCCGGTCCAGGGAAGGCAGGGCTTGGCAGTTCGGGCTGGACTGTTCCCATGAGGCACAGGGTCAGACTGATTTGCATATAGCCATGTCAGAACTGGGGTGGCAGAGTGGGCTAAAGAACGGTGATGGATTAAACCCAGATCTGTTGACTGGGTGTGAGTGTTTGATTGGTTCAGATGCTCCGTCCATCACCACCCCCTTTTGTACTGCTTTTGGCCGCCATAAGTGTGGCAGGGTATGCTCAGACGTGAGTCCCTTGCTCACTTTGCCACTGGATTCAAGCAAGCCGGGCTGAAGACAGCTGCAATGCCAGAAACCGGTCCTCGGAAGCTTGTTTCCGGTCCAGGGAAGGCATGGCTTTGCAGTTCGGGCTGGACTGTTCCCATGAGGCACAGGGTCAGACTGATTTGCATATAGCCATGTCAGAACTGGGGTGGCAGAGTGGGCTAAAGAACGGTGATGGATTAAACCCAGATCTGTTGACTGGGTGTGAGTGTTTGATTGGTTCAGATGCTCCATCCATCACCACCCCCTTTTGTACCGCTTTTGGCCACCATAAGTGTGGCAGGGTATGCTCAGACGTGAGTCCCTTGCTCACTTTGCCACTGGATTCAAGCAAGCCGGGCTGAAGACGGCTGCAATGCCAGAAACCGGTCCTCGGAAGCTTGTTTCCGGTCCAGGGAAGGCATGGCTTGGCAGTTCGGGCTGGACTGTTCCCATGAGGCACAGGGTCAGACTGATTTGCATATAGCCATGTCAGAACTGGGGTGGCAGAGTGGGCTAAAGAACGGTGATGGATTAAACCCAGATCTGTTGACTGGGTGTGAGTGTTTGATTGGTTCAGATGCTCCTTCTATCACCACCCCCTTTTGTACCGCTTATGGCCGCCATAAGTGTGGCAGGGTATGCTCAGACGTGAGTCCCTTGCTCACTTTGCCACTGGATTCAAGCAAGCCGGGCTGAAGACGGCTGCAATGCCAGAAACCGGTCCTCGGAAATTTGTTTCCGGTCCAGGGAAGGGATGGCTTGGCAGTTCGGACTGGACTGTTCCCATGAGGCACAGGGTCAGACTGATTTGCATATAGCCATGTCAGAACTGGGGTGGCAGAGTGGGCTAAAGAACGGTGATGGATTAAACCCAGATCTGTTGACTGGGTGTGAGTGTTTGATTGGTTCAGATGCTCCGTCTATCACCACCCCCTTTTGTACCGCTTTTGGCCGCCATAAGTGTGGCAGGGTATGCTCAGACGTGAGTCCCTTGCTCACTTTGCCACTGGATTCAAGCAAGCCGGGCTGAAGACGGCTGCAATGCCAGAAACCGGTCCTCGGAAGCTTGTTTCCGGTCCAGGGAAGGCAGGGCTTGGCAGTTCGGGCTGGACTGTTCCCATGAGGCACAGGGTCAGACTGATTTGCATATAGCCATGTCAGAACTGGGGTGGCAGAGTGGGCTAAAGAACGGTGATGGATTAAACCCAGATCTGTTGACTGGGTGTGAGTGTTTGATTGGTTCAGATGCTCCGTCCATCACCACCCCCTTTTGTACTGCTTTTGGCCGCCATAAGTGTGGCAGGGTATGCTCAGACGTGAGTCCCTTGCTCACTTTGCCACTGGATTCAAGCAAGCCGGGCTGAAGACAGCTGCAATGCCAGAAACCGGTCCTCGGAAGCTTGTTTCCGGTCCAGGGAAGGCATGGCTTTGCAGTTCGGGCTGGACTGTTCCCATGAGGCACAGGGTCAGACTGATTTGCATATAGCCATGTCAGAACTGGGGTGGCAGAGTGGGCTAAAGAACGGTGATGGATTAAACCCAGATCTGTTGACTGGGTGTGAGTGTTTGATTGGTTCAGATGCTCCGTCCATCACCACCCCCTTTTGTACCGCTTTTGGCCGCCATAAGTGTGGCAGGGTATGCTCAGACATGAGTCCCTTGCTCACTTTGCCACTGGATTCAAGCAAGCCGGGCTGAAGACGGCTGCAAAGCCAGAAACCGGTCCTCGGAAGCTTGTTTCCGGTCCAGGGAAGGCATGGCTTGGCAGTTCGGGCTGGACTGTTCCCATGAGGCACAGAGTCAGACTGATTTGCATATAGCCATGTCAGAACTGGGGTGGCAGAGTGGGCTAAAGAACGGTGATGGATTAAACCCAGATCTGTTAACTGGGTGTGAGTGTTTGATTGGTTCAGAAGTTCCGTCCATCACCATCCCCTTTTGTACCACTTTTGGCCGCCATAAGTGTGGCAGGGTATGCTCAGACGTGAGTCCCTTGCTCACTTTGTCACTGGATTCAAGAAGCCGGGCTGAAGACGGCTGTAATGCCAGAAACCGGTCCTCGGAAGCTTGTTTCCGGTCCAGGGAAGGCATGGCTTGGCAGTTCGGGCTGGACTGTTCCCATGAGGCACAGGGTCAGGCTGATTTGCATATAGCCATGTCAGAACTGGGGTGGCAGAGTGGGCTAAAGAACGGTGATGGATTAAACCCAGATCTGTTGACTGGGTGTGAGTGTTTGATTGGTTCAGATGCTCCGTCCATCACCACCCCCTTTTGTACCGCTTTTGGCCGCCATAAGTGTGGCAGGGTATGCTCAGACGTGAGTCCCTTGCTCACTTTGCCACTGGATTCAAGCAAGCCGGGCTGAAGACGGCTGCAATGCCAGAAACCGGTCCTCGGAAGCTTGTTTCCGGTCCAGGGAAGGCATGGCTTGGCAGTTTGGGCTGGAATGTTCCCATGAGGCACAGGGTCAGACTGATTTGCATATAGCCATGTCAGAACTGGGGTGGCAGAGTGGGCTAAAGAACGGTGATGGATTAAACCCAGATCTGTTGACTGGGTGTGAGTGTTTGATTGGTTCAGATGCTCCGTCCATCACCACCCCCTTTTGTATCGCTTTTGGCAGCCATAAGTGTGGCAGGGTATGCTCAGACGTGAGTCCCTTGCTCACTTTGCCACTGGATTCAAGCAAGCCGGGCTGAAGACGGCTGCAATGCCAGAAACCGGTCCTCGGAAGCTTGTTTCCGGTCCAGGGAAGGGGTGGCTTGGCAGTTCGGGTTGGACTGTTCCCATGAGGCACAGGGTCAGACTGATTTGCATATAGCCATGTCAGAACTGGGGTGGCAGAGTGGGCTAAAGAACGGTGATGGATTAAACCCAGATCTGTTGACTGGGTGTGAGTGTTTGATTGGTTCAGATGCTCCGTCCATCACCACCCCCTTTTGTACCGCTTTTGGCCGCCATAAGTGTGGCAGGGTATGCTCAGACGTGAGTCCCTTGCTCACTTTGCCACTGGATTCAAGCAAGCCGGGCTGAAGACGGCTGCAATGCCAGAAACCGGTCCTTGGAAGCTTGTTTCCGGTCCAGGGAAGGCATGGCTTGGCAGTTCGGGCTGGACTGTTCCCATGAGGCACAGGGTCAGACTGATTTGCATATAGCCATGTCAGAACTGGGGTGGCAGAGTGGGCTAAAGAACGGTGATGGATTAAACCCAGATCTGTTGACTGGGTGTGAGTGTTTGATTGGTTCAGATGCTCCATCCATCACCACCCCCTTTTGTACCGCTTTTGGCCACCATAAGTGTGGCAGGGTATGCTCAGACGTGAGTCCCTTGCTCACTTTGCCACTGGATTCAAGCAAGCCGGGCTGAAGACGGCTGCAATGCCAGAAACCGGTCCTCGGAAGCTTGTTTCCGGTCCAGGGAAGGCATGGCTTGGCAGTTCGGGCTGGACTGTTCCCATGAGGCACAGGGTCAGACTGATTTGCATATAGCCATGTCAGAACTGGGGTGGCAGAGTGGGCTAAAGAACGGTGATGGATTAAACCCAGATCTGTTGACTGGGTGTGAGTGTTTGATTGGTTCAGATGCTCCTTCTATCACCACCCCCTTTTGTACCTCTTATGGCCGCCATAAGTGTGGCAGGGTATGCTCAGACGTGAGTCCCTTGCTCACTTTGCCACTGGATTCAAGCAAGCCGGGCTGAAGACGGCTGCAATGCCAGAAACCGGTCCTCGGAAGCTTGTTTCCGGTCCAGGGAAGGGATGGCTTGGCAGTTCGGGCTGGACTGTTCCCATGAGGCACAGGGTCAGACTGATTTGCATATAGCCATGTCAGAACTGGGGTGGCAGAGTGGGCTAAAGAACGGTGATGGATTAAACCCAGATCTGTTGACTGGGTGTGAGTGTTTGATTGGTTCAGATGCTCCGTCCATCACCACCCCCTTTTGTACCGCTTTTGGCCGCCATAAGTGTGGCAGGGTATGCTCAGACGTGAGTCCCTTGCTCACTTTGCCACTGGATTCAAGCAAGCCGGGCTGAAGACGGCTGCAATGCCAGAAACCGGTCCTCGGAAGCTTGTTTCCGGTCCAGGGAAGGCAGGGCTTGGCAGTTCAGGCTGGACTGTTCCCATGAGGCACAGGGTCAGACTGATTTGCATATAGCCATGTCAGAACTGGGGTGGCAGAGTGGGCTAAAGAACGGTGATGGATTAAACCCAGATCTGTTGACTGGGTGTGAGTGTTTGATTGGTTCAGATGCTCCGTCCATCACCACCCCCTTTTGTACCGCTTTTGGCCGCCATAAGTGTGGCAGGGTATGCTCAGACGTGAGTCCCTTGCTCACTTTGCCACTGGATTCAAGCAAGCCGGGCTGAAGACAGCTGCAATGCCAGAAACCGGTCCTCGGAAGCTTGTTTCCAGTCCAGGGAAGGCATGGCTTTGCAGTTCGGGCTGGACTGTTCCCATGAGGCACAGGGTCAGACTGATTTGCATATAGCAATGTCAGAACTGGGGTGGCAGAGTGGGCTAAAGAACGGTGATGGATTAAACCCAGATCTGTTGACTGGGTGTGAGTGTTTGATTGGTTCAGATGCTCCGTCCATCACCACCCCCTTTTGTACCGCTTTTGGCCGCCATAAGTGTGGCAGGGTATGCTCAGACATGAGTCCCTTGCTCACTTTGCCACTGGATTCAAGCAAGCCGGGCTGAAGACGGCTGCAAAGCCAGAAACCGGTCCTCGGAAGCTTGTTTCCGGTCCAGGGAAGGCATGGCTTGGCAGTTCGGGCTGGACTGTTCCCATGAGGCACAGAGTCAGACTGATTTGCATATAGCCATGTCAGAACTGGGGTGGCAGAGTGGGCTAAAGATCGGTGATGGATTAAACCCAGATCTGTTAACTGGGTGTGAGTGTTTGATTGGTTCAGAAGTTCCGTCCATCACCATCCCCTTTTGTACCACTTTTGGCCGCCATAAGTGTGGCAGGGTATGCTCAGACGTGAGTCCCTTGCTCACTTTGTCACTGGATTCAAGAAGCCGGGCTGAAGACGGTTGTAATGCCAGAAACCAGTCCTCGGAAGCTTGTTTCCGGTCCAGGGAAGGCATGGCTTGGCAGTTCGGGCTGGACTGTTCCCATGAGGCACAGGGTCAGACTGATTTGCATATAGCCATGTCAGAACTGGGGTGGCAGAGTGGGCTAAAGAACGGTGATGGATTAAACCCAGATCTGTTGACTGGGTGTGAGTGTTTGATTGGTTCAGATGCTCCGTCCATCACCACCCCCTTTTGTACCGCTTTTGGCCGCCATAAGTGTGGCAGGGTATGCTCAGACGTGAGTCCCTTGCTCACTTTGCCACTGGATTCAAGCAAGCCGGGCTGAAGACGGCTGCAATGCCAGAAACCGGTCCTCGGAAGCTTGTTTCCGGTCCAGGGAAGGCATGGATTGGCAGTTTGGGCTGGAATGTTCCCATGAGGCACAGGGTCAGACTGATTTGCATATAGCCATGTCAGAACTGGGGTGGCAGAGTGGGCTAAAGAACGGTGATGGATTAAACCCAGATCTGTTGACTGGGTGTGAGTGTTTGATTGGTTCAGATGCTCCGTCCATCACCACCCCCTTTTGTACCGCTTTTGGCCGCCATAAGTGTGGCAGGGTTTGCTCAGACGTGAGTCCCTTGCTCACTTTGCCACTGGATTCAAGCAAGCCGGGCTGAAGACGGCTGCAATGCCAGAAACCGGTCCTCGGAAGCTTGTTTCCGGTCCAGGGAAGGCATGGCTTGGCAGTTTGGGCTGGACTGTTCCCATGAGGCACAGGGTCAGACTGATTTGCATATAGCCATGTCAGAACTGGGGTGGCAGAGTGGGCTAAAGAACGGTGATGGATTAAACCCAGATCTGTTGACTGGGTGTGAGTGTTTGATTGGTTCAGATGCTCCGTCCATCACCACCCCCTTTTGTACCGCTTTTGGCCGCCATAAGTGTGGCAGGGTATGCTCAGACGTGAGTCCTTTGCTCACTTTGCCACTGGATTCAAGCAAGCCGGGCTGAAGACGGCTGCAATGCCAGAAACCGGTCCTCGGAAGCTTGTTTCCGGTCCAGGGAAGGCATGGCTTGGCAGTTCGGGCTGGACTGTTCCCATGAGGCACAGGGTCAGACTGATTTGCATATAGCCATGTCAGAACTGGGGTGGCAGAGTGGGCTAAAGAACGGTGATGGATTAAACCCAGAACTGTTGACTGGGTGTGAGTGTTTGATTGGTTCAGATGCTCCGTCCATCACCACACCCTTTTGTACCGTTTTTGGCCGCCATAAGTGTGGCAGGGTATGCTCAGACGTGAGTCCCTTGCTCACTTTGCCACTGGATTCAAGCAAGCCGGGCTGAAGACGGCTGCAATGCCAGAAACCGGTCCTCGGAAGCTTGTTTCTGGTCCAGGGAAGGCATGGCTTGGCAGTTCGGGCTGGACTGTTCCCATGAGGCACAGGGTCAGACTGATTTGCATATAGCCATGTCAGAACTGGGGTGGCAGAGTGGGCTAAAGAACGGTGATGGATTAAACCCAGATCTGTTGACTGGGTGTGAGTGTTTGATTGGTTCCGATGCTCCGTCCATCACCACCCCCTTTTGTACCGCTTTTGGCCGCCATAAGTGTGGCAGGGTATGCTCAGACGTGAGTCCCTTGCTCACTTTGCCACTGGATTCAAGCTAGCCGGGCTGAAGACGGCTGCAATGCCAGAAACCGGTCCTCGGAAGCTTGTTTCCGGTCCAGGGAAGGGATGGCTTGGCAGTTCGGGCTGGACTGTTCCCATGAGGCACAGGGTCAGACTGATTTGCATATAGCCATGTCAGAACTGGGGTGGCAAAGTGGGCTAAAGAACAGTGATGGATTAAACCCAGATCTGTTGACTGGGTGTGAGTGTTTGATTGGTTCAGATGCTCCGTCCATCACCACCCCCTTTTGTACCGCTTTTGGCAGCCATAAGTGTGGCAGGGTATGCTCAGACGTGAGTCCCTTGCTCACTTTGCCACTGGATTCAAGCAAGCCGGGCTGAAGACGGCTGCAATGCCAGAAAGCGGTCCTCGGAAGCTTGTTTCCGGTCCAGGGAAGGCATGGCTTGGCAGTTCGGGCTGGACTGTTCCCATGAGGCACAGGGTCAGAATGATTTGCATATAGCCATGTCAGAACTGGGGTGGCAGAGTGGGCTAAAGAACGGTGATGGATTAAACCCAGATCTGTTGACTGGGTGTGAGTGTTTGATTGGTTCAGATGCTCCGTCCATCACCACCCACTTTTGTCCCGCTTTTGGCCGCCATAAGTGTGGCAGGGTATGCTCAGATGTGAGTCCCTTGCTCACTTTGCCACTGGATTCAAGCAAGCCGGGCTGAAGACGGCTGCAATGTCAGAAACCGGTCCTCGGAAGCTTGTTTCCGGTCCAGGGAAGGCATGGATTGGCAGTTCGGGCTGGACTGTTCCCATGAGGCACAGGGTCAGACTGATTTGCATATAGCCATGTCAGAACTGGGGTGGCAGAGTGGGCTAAAGAACGGTGATGGATTAAACCCAGATCTGTTTAACTGGGTGTGAGTGTTTGATTGGTTCAGATGCTCCGTCCATCACCACCCCCTTTTGTATCGCTTTTGGCAGCCATAAGTGTGGCAGGGTATGCTCAGACGTGAGTCCCTTGCTCACTTTGCCACTGGATTCAAGCAAGCCGGGCTGAAGACGGCTGCAATGCCAGAAACCGGTCCTCGGAAGCTTGTTTCCGGTCCAGGGAAGGGGTGGCTTGGCAGTTCGGGTTGGACTGTTCCCATGAGGCACAGGGTCAGACTGATTTGCATATAGCTATGTCAGAACTGGGGTGGCAGAGTGGGCTAAAGAACGGTGATGGATTAAATCCAGATCTGTTGACTGGGTGTGAGTGTTTGATTGGTTCAGATGCTCCGTCCATCACCACCCCCTTTTGTACCGCTTTTGGCCGCCATAAGTGTGGCAGGGTATGCTCAGATGTGAGTCCCTTGCTCACTTTGCCACTGGATTCAAGCAAGCCGGGCTGAAGACGGCTGCAATGCCAGAAACCAATCCTCGGAAGCTTGTTTCCGGTTCAGGGAAGGCATGGCTTGGCAGTTCGGGCTGGACTGTTCCCATGAGGCACAGGGTCAGACTGATTTGCATATAGCCATGTCAGAACTGGGGTGGCAGAGTGGGCTAAAGAACGGTGATAGATTAAACCCAGATCTGTTGACTGGGTGTGAGTGTTTGATTGGTTCAGATGCTCCTTCCATCACCACCCCCTTTTGTACCGCTTATGGCCGCCATAAGTGTGGCAGGGTATGCTCAGACGTGAGTCCCTTGCTCACTTTGCCACTGGATACAAGCAAGCCGGGCTGAAGACGGCTGCAATGCCAGAAACCGTTCCTCGGAAGCTTGTTTCCGGTCCAGGGAAGGCATGGCTTGGCAGTTTGGGCTGGACTGTTCCCATGAGGCACAGGGTCAGACTGATTTGCATATAGCCATGTCAGAACTGGGGTGGCAGAGTGGGCTTAAGAACGGTGATGGATTAAACCCAGATCTGTTGACTGGGTGTGAGTGTTTGATTGGTTCAGATGCTCCGTCCATCACCACCCCCTTTTGTACCGCTTTTGGCCGCCATAAGTGTGGCAGGGTATGCTCAGACGTGAGTCCCTTGCTCACTTTGCCACTGGATTCAAGCAAGCCGGGCTGAAGACGGCTGCAATGCCAGAAACCGGTCCTCGGAAGCTTGTTTCTGGTCCAGGGAAGGGATGGCTTGGCAGTTCGGGCTGGACTGTTCCCATGAGGCACAGGGTCAGACTGATTTGCATATAGCCATGTCAGAACTGGGGTGGCAAAGTGGGCTAAAGAACAGTGATGGATTAAACCCAGATCTGTTGACTGGGTGTGAGTGTTTGATTGGTTCAGATGCTCCGTCAATCACCACCCCCTTTTGTACCGCTTTTGGCAGCCATAAGTGTGGCAGGGTATGCTCAGACGTGAGTCCCTTGCTCACTTTGCCACTGGATTCAAGCAAGCCGGGCTGAAGACGGCTGCAATGCCAGAAACCGGTCCTCGGAAGCTTGTTTCCGGTCCAGGGAAGGCATGGCTTGGCAGTTCGGGCTGGACTGTTCCCATGAGGCACAGGGTCAGAATGATTTGCATATAGCCATGTCAGAACTGGGGTGGCAGAGTGGGCTAAAGAACGGTGATGGATTAAACCCAGATCTGTTGACTGGGTGTGAGTGTTTGATTGGTTCAGATGCTCCGTCCATCACCACCCACTTTTGTACCGCTTTTGGCCGCCATAAGTGTGGCAGGGTATGCTCAGATGTGAGTCCCTTGCTCACTTTGCCACTGGATTCAAGCAAGCCGGGCTGAAGACGGCTGCAATGTCAGAAACCGGTCCTCGGAAGCTTGTTTCCGGTCCAGGGAAGGCATGGATTGGCAGTTCGGGCTGGACTGTTCCCATGAGGCACAGGGTCAGACTGATTTGCATATAGCCATGTCAGAACTGGGGTGGCAGAGTGGGCTAAAGAACGGTGATGGATTAAACCCAGATCTGTTTAACTGGGTGTGAGTGTTTGATTGGTTCAGATGCTCCGTCCATCGCCACCCCCTTTTGTATCGCTTTTGGCAGCCATAAGTGTGGCAGGGTATGCTCAGATGTGAGTCCCTTGCTCACTTTGCCACTGGATTCAAGCAAGCCGGGCTGAAGACGGCTGCAATGCCAGAAACCGGTCCTCGGAAGCTTGTTTCCGGTCCAGGGAAGGGGTGGCTTGGCAGTTCGGGTTGGACTGTTCCCATGAGGCACAGGGTCAGACTGATTTGCATATAGCTATGTCAGAACTGGGGTGGCAGAGTGGGCTAAAGAACGGTGATGGATTAAACCCAGATCTGTTGACTGGGTGTGAGTGTTTGATTGGTTCATATGCTCCGTCCATCATCACCCCCTTTTGTACCGCTTTTGGCCGCCATAAGTGTGGCAGGGTATGCTCAGACGTGAGTCCCTTGCTCACTTTGCCACTGGATTCAAGCAAGCCGGGCTGAAGACGGCTGCAATGCCAGAAACCGATCCTCGGAAGCTTGTTTCCGGTTCAGGGAAGGCATGGCTTGGCAGTTCGGGCTGGACTGTTCCCATGAGGCACAGGGTCAGACTGATTTGCATATAGCCATGTCAGAACTGGGGTGGCAGAGTGGGCTAAAGAACGGTGATAGATTAAACCCAGATCTGTTGACTGGATGTGAGTGTTTGATTGGTTCAGATGCTCCTTCCATCACCACCCCCTTTTGTACCGCTTATGGCCGCCATAAGTGTGGCAGGGTATGCTCAGACGTGAGTCCCTTGCTCACTTTGCCACTGGATTCAAGCAAGCCGGGCTGAAGACGGCTGCAATGCCAGAAACCGGTCCTCGGAAGCTTGTTTCCGGTCCAGGGAAGGCATGGCTTGGCAGTTTGGGCTGGACTGTTCCCACGAGGCACAGGGTCAGACTGATTTGCATATAGCCATGTCAGAACTGGGGTGGCAGAGTGGGCTAAAGAACGGTGATGGATTAAACCCAGATCTGTTGACTGGGTGTGAGTGTTTGATTGGTTCAGATGCCCCGTCCATCACCACCCCCTTTTGTACCGCTTTTGGCCGCCATAAGTGTGGCAGGGTATGCTCAGACGTGAGTCCCTTGCTCACTTTGCCACTGGATTCAAGCAAGCCGGGCTGAAGACGGCTGCAATGCCAGAAACCGGTCCTCGGAAGCTTGTTTCCGGTCCAGGGAAGGCAGGGCTTGGCAGTTCGGGCTGGACTGTTCCCATGAGGCACAGGGTCAGACTGATTTGCATATAGCCATGTCAGAACTGGGGTGGCAGAGTGGGCTAAAGAACGGTGATGGATTAAACCCAGATCTGTTGACTGGGTGTGAGTGTTTGATTGGTTCAGATGCTCCGTCCATCACCACCCCCTTTTGTACCGCTTTTGGCCGCCATAAGTGTGGCAGGGTATGCTCAGACATGAGTCCCTTGCTCACTTTGCCACTGGATTCAAGCAAGCCGGGCTGAAGACGGCTGCAAAGCCAGAAACCGGTCCTCGGAAGCTTGTTTCCGGTCCAGGGAAGGCATGGCTTGGCAGTTCGGGCTGGACTGTTCCCATGAGGCACAGGGTCAAACTGATCTGCATATAGCCATGTCAGAACTGGGGTGGCAGAGTGGGCTAAAGAACGGTGATGGATTAAACCCAGATCTGTTAACTGGGTTTGAGTGTTTGATTGGTTCAGAAGTTCCGTCCATCACCATCCCCTTTTGTACCGCTTTTGGCCGCCATAAGTGTGGCAGGGTATGCTCAGACGTGAGTCCCTTGCTCACTTTGTCACTGGATTCAAGAAGCCGGGCTGAAGACGGCTGCAATGCCAGAAACCGGTCCTCGGAAGCTTGTTTCCGGTCCAGGGAAGGCATGGCTTGGCAGTTCGGGCTGGACTGTTCCCATGAGGCACAGGGTCAGACTGATTTGCATATAGCCATGTCAGAACTGGGGTGGCAGAGTGGGCTAAAGAACGGTGATGGATTAAACCCAGATCTGTTGACTGGGTGTGAGTGTTTGATTGGTTCAGATGCTCCGTCCATCACCACCCCCTTTTGTACCGCTTTTGGCCGCCATAAGTGTGGCAGGGTATGCTCAGACGTGAGTCCCTTGCTCACTTTGCCACTGGATTCAAGCAAGCCGGGCTGAAGACGGCGGCAAAGCCAGAAACCGGTCCTCGGAAGCTTGTTTCCGGTCCAGGGAAGGCATGGCTTGGCAGTTCGGGCTGGACTCTTCCCATGAGGCACAGGGTCAAACTGATCTGCATATAGCCATGTCAGAACTGGGGTGGCAGAGTGGGCTAAAGAACGGTGATGGATTAAACCCAGATCTGTTAACTGGGTGTGAGTGTTTGATTGGTTCAGAAGTTCCGTCCATCACCATCCCCTTTTGTACCGCTTTTGGCCGCCATAAGTGTGGCAGGGTATGCTCAGACGTGAGTCCCTTGCTCACTTTGTCACTGGATTCAAGAAGCCGGGCTGAAGACGGCTGCAATGCCAGAAACCGGTCCTCGGAAGCTTGTTTCCGGTCCAGGGAAGGCATGGCTTGGCAGTTCGGGCTGGACTGTTCCCATGAGGCACAGGGTCAGACTGATTTGCATATAGCCATGTCAGAACTGGGGTGGCAGAGTGGGCTAAAGAACGGTGATGGATTAAAGCCAGATCTGTTGACTGGGTGTGAGTGTTTGATTGGTTCAGATGCTCCGTCCATCACCACCCCCTTTTGTACCGCTTTTGGCCGCCATAAGTGTGGCAGGGTATGCTCAGACGTGAGTCCCTTGCTCACTTTGCCACTGGATTCAAGCAAGCCGGGCTGAAGACGGCTGCAATGCCAGAAACCGGTCCTCGGAAGCTTGTTTCCGGTCCAGGGAAGGCATGGCTTGGCAGTTTGGGCTGGAATGTTCCCATGAGGCACAGGGTCAGACTGATTTGCATATAGCCATGTCAGAACTGGGGTGGCAGAGTGGGCTAAAGAACGGTGATGGATTAAACCCAGATCTGTTGACTGGGTGTGAGTGTTTGATTAGTTCAGATGCTCCGTCCATCACCACCCCCTTTTGTACCGCTTTTGGCCGCCATAAGTGTGGCAGGGTTTTCTCAGACGTGAGTCCCTTGCTCACTTTGCCACTGGATTCAAGCAAGCCAGGCTGAAGACGGCTGCAATGCCAGAAACCGCTCCTCGGAAGCTTGTTTCGGGTCCAGGGAAGGCATGGCTTGGCAGTTCGGGCTGAACTGTTCCCATGAGGTACAGGGTCAGACTGATTTGCATATAGCCATGTCAGTACTGGGGTGGCAGAGTGGGCTAAAGAACGGTGATGGATTAAACCCAGATCTGTTGACTGGGTGTGAGTGTTTGATTGGTTCAGATGCTCGGTCCATCACCACCCCCTTTTGTACCGCTTTTGGCCGCCATAAGTGTGGCAGGGTATGCTCAGACGTGAGTCCCTTGCTCACTTTGCCACTGGATTCAAGCAAGCCAGGCTGAAGACGGCTGCAATGCCAGAAACCGGTCCTCGGAAGCTTGTTTCCGGTCCAGGGAAGGCATGGCTTGGCAGTTCGGGCTGGACTGTTCCCATGAGGCACAGGGTCAGACTGATTTGCATATAGCCATGTCAGAACTGGGGTGGCAGAGTGGGCTAAAGAATGGTGATGGATTAAACCCAGATCTGTTGACTGGGTGTGAGTGTTTGATTGGTTCAGATGCTCCGTCCATCACCACCCCCTTTTGTACCGCTTTTGGCCACCATAAGTGTGGCAGGATATGCTCAGACGTGAGTCCCTTGCTCACTTTGCCACTGGATTCAAGCAAGCCGGGCTGAAGACGGCTACAATGCCAGAAACCGGTCCTCGGAAGCTTGTTTCCGGTCCAGGGAAGGCATGGCTTGGCAGTTTGGGCTGGACTGTTCCCATGAGGCACAGGGTCAGACTGATTTGCATATAGCCATGTCAGAACTGGGGTGGCAGAGTGGGCTAAAGAACGGTGATGGATTAAACCCAGATCTGTTGACTGGGTGTGAGTGTTTGATTGGTTCAGATGCTCCGTCCATCACCACCCCCTTTTGTACCGCTTTTGGCCGCCATAAGTGTGGCAGGGTATGCTCAGACGTGAGTCCCTTGCTCACTTTGCCACTGGATTCAAGCAAGCCGGGCTGAAGACGGCTGCAATGCCAGAAACCGGTCCTCGGAAGCTTTTTTCCGGTCCAGGGAAGGCATGGCTTGGCAGTTCGGGCTGGACTGTTCCCATGAGGCACAGGGTCAGACTGATTTGCATATAGCCATGTCAGAACTGGGGTGGCAGAGTGGGCTAAAGAACGGTGATGGATTAAACCCAGATCTGTTGACTGGGTGTGAGTGTTTGATTGGTTCAGATGCTCCGTCCATCACCACCCCCTTTTGTACCGCTTTTGGCCGCCATAAGTGTGGCAGGGTATGCTCAGACGTGAGTCCCTTGCTCACTTTGCCACTGGATTCAAGCAAGCCGGGCTGAAGACGGCTGCAATGCCAGAAACCGGTCCTCGGAAGCTTGTTTCCGGTCCAGGGAAGGCATGGCTTGGCAGTTTGGGCTGGACTGTTCCCATGAGGCACAGGGTCAGACTGATTTGCATATAGCCATGTCAGAACTGGGGTGGCAGAGTGGGCTAAAGAACGGTGATGGATTAAACCCAGATCTGTTGACTGGGTGTGAGTGTTTGATTGGTTCAGATGCCCCGTCCATCACCACCCCCTTTTGTACCGCTTTTGGCCGCCATAAGTGTGGCAGGGTATGCTCAGACGTGAGTCCCTTGCTCACTTTGCCACTGGATTCAAGCAAGCCGGGCTGAAGACGGCTGCAATGCCAGAAACCGGTCCTCGGAAGCCTGTTTCCGGTCCAGGGAAGGCAGGGCTTGGCAGTTCGGGCTGGACTGTTCCCATGAGGCACAGGGTCAGACTGATTTGCATATAGCCATGTCAGAACTGGGGTGGCAGAGTGGGCTAAAGAACGGTGATATATTAAACCCAGATCTGTTGACTGGGTGTGAGTGTTTGATTGGTTCAGATGCTCCGTCCATCACCACCCCCTTTTGTACCGCTTTTGGCCGCCATAAGTGTGGCAGGGTATGCTCAGACGTGAGTCCCTTGCTCACTTTGCCACTGGATTCAAGCAAGCCGGGCTGAAGACAGCTGCAATGCCAGAAACCGGTCCTCGGAAGCTTGTTTCCGGTCCAGGGAAGGCATGGCTTTGCAGTTCGGGCTGGACTGTTCCCATGAGGCACAGGGTCAGACTGATTTGCATATAGCCATGTCAGAACTGGGGTGGCAGAGTGGGCTAAAGAACGGTGATGGATTAAACCCAGATCTGTTGACTGGGTGTGAGTGTTTGATTGGTTCAGATGCTCCGTCCATCACCACCCCCTTTTGTACCGCTTTTGGCCGCCATAAGTGTGGCAGGGTTTTCTCAGACGTGAGTCCCTTGCTCACTTTGCCACTGGATTCAAGCAAGCCAGGCTGAAGACGGCTGCAATGCCAGAAACCGCTCCTCGGAAGCTTGTTTCGGGTCCAGGGAAGGCATGGCTTGGCAGTTCGGGCTGAACTGTTCCCATGAGGTACAGGGTCAGACTGATTTGCATATAGCCATGTCAGTACTGGGGTGGCAGAGTGGGCTAAAGAACGGTGATGGATTAAACCCAGATCTGTTGACTGGGTGTGAGTGTTTGATTGGTTCAGATGCTCGGTCCATCACCACCCCCTTTTGTACCGCTTTTGGCCGCCATAAGTGTGGCAGGGTATGCTCAGACGTGAGTCCCTTGCTCACTTTGCCACTGGATTCAAGCAAGCCAGGCTGAAGACGGCTGCAATGCCAGAAACCGGTCCTCGGAAGCTTGTTTCCGGTCCAGGGAAGGCATGGCTTGGCAGTTCGGGCTGGACTGTTCCCATGAGGCACAGGGTCAGACTGATTTGCATATAGCCATGTCAGAACTGGGGTGGCAGAGTGGGCTAAAGAATGGTGATGGATTAAACCCAGATCTGTTGACTGGGTGTGAGTGTTTGATTGGTTCAGATGCTCCGTCCATCACCACCCCCTTTTGTACCGCTTTTGGCCACCATAAGTGTGGCAGGATATGCTCAGACGTGAGTCCCTTGCTCACTTTGCCACTGGATTCAAGCAAGCCGGGCTGAAGACGGCTACAATGCCAGAAACCGGTCCTCGGAAGCTTGTTTCCGGTCCAGGGAAGGCATGGCTTGGCAGTTTGGGCTGGACTGTTCCCATGAGGCACAGGGTCAGACTGATTTGCATATAGCCATGTCAGAACTGGGGTGGCAGAGTGGGCTAAAGAACGGTGATGGATTAAACCCAGATCTGTTGACTGGGTGTGAGTGTTTGATTGGTTCAGATGCTCCGTCCATCACCACCCCCTTTTGTACCGCTTTTGGCCGCCATAAGTGTGGCAGGGTATGCTCAGACGTGAGTCCCTTGCTCACTTTGCCACTGGATTCAAGCAAGCCGGGCTGAAGACGGCTGCAATGCCAGAAACCGGTCCTCGGAAGCTTTTTTCCGGTCCAGGGAAGGCATGGCTTGGCAGTTCGGGCTGGACTGTTCCCATGAGGCACAGGGTCAGACTGATTTGCATATAGCCATGTCAGAACTGGGGTGGCAGAGTGGGCTAAAGAACGGTGATGGATTAAACCCAGATCTGTTGACTGGGTGTGAGTGTTTGATTGGTTCAGATGCTCCGTCCATCACCACCCCCTTTTGTACCGCTTTTGGCCGCCATAAGTGTGGCAGGGTATGCTCAGACGTGAGTCCCTTGCTCACTTTGCCACTGGATTCAAGCAAGCCGGGCTGAAGACGGCTGCAATGCCAGAAACCGGTCCTCGGAAGCTTGTTTCCGGTCCAGGGAAGGCATGGCTTGGCAGTTTGGGCTGGACTGTTCCCATGAGGCACAGGGTCAGACTGATTTGCATATAGCCATGTCAGAACTGGGGTGGCAGAGTGGGCTAAAGAACGGTGATGGATTAAACCCAGATCTGTTGACTGGGTGTGAGTGTTTGATTGGTTCAGATGCCCCGTCCATCACCACCCCCTTTTGTACCGCTTTTGGCCGCCATAAGTGTGGCAGGGTATGCTCAGACGTGAGTCCCTTGCTCACTTTGCCACTGGATTCAAGCAAGCCGGGCTGAAGACGGCTGCAATGCCAGAAACCGGTCCTCGGAAGCCTGTTTCCGGTCCAGGGAAGGCAGGGCTTGGCAGTTCGGGCTGGACTGTTCCCATGAGGCACAGGGTCAGACTGATTTGCATATAGCCATGTCAGAACTGGGGTGGCAGAGTGGGCTAAAGAACGGTGATATATTAAACCCAGATCTGTTGACTGGGTGTGAGTGTTTGATTGGTTCAGATGCTCCGTCCATCACCACCCCCTTTTGTACCGCTTTTGGCCGCCATAAGTGTGGCAGGGTATGCTCAGACGTGAGTCCCTTGCTCACTTTGCCACTGGATTCAAGCAAGCCGGGCTGAAGACAGCTGCAATGCCAGAAACCGGTCCTCGGAAGCTTGTTTCCGGTCCAGGGAAGGCATGGCTTTGCAGTTCGGGCTGGACTGTTCCCATGAGGCACAGGGTCAGACTGATTTGCATATAGCCATGTCAGAACTGGGGTGGCAGAGTGGGCTAAAGAACGGTGATGGATTAAACCCAGATCTGTTGACTGGGTGTGAGTGTTTGATTGGTTCAGATGCTCCGTCCATCACCACCCCCTTTTGTACCGCTTTTGGCCGCCATAAGTGTGGCAGGGTATGCTCAGACATGAGTCCCTTGCTCACTTTGCCACTGGATTCAAGCAAGCCGGGCTGAAGACGGCTGCAAAGCCAGAAACCGGTCCTCGGAAGCTTGTTTCCGGTCCAGGGAAGGCATGGCTTGGCAGTTCGGGCTGGACTGTTCCCATGAGGCACAGGGTCAAACTGATCTGCATATAGCCATGTCAGAACTGGGGTGGCAGAGTGGGCTAAAGAACGGTGATGGATTAAACCCAGATCTGTTAACTGGGTTTGAGTGTTTGATTGGTTCAGAAGTTCCGTCCATCACCATCCCCTTTTGTACCGCTTTTGGCCGCCATAAGTGTGGCAGGGTATGCTCAGACGTGAGTCCCTTGCTCACTTTGTCACTGGATTCAAGAAGCCGGGCTGAAGACGGCTGCAATGCCAGAAACCGGTCCTCGGAAGCTTGTTTCCGGTCCAGGGAAGGCATGGCTTGGCAGTTCGGGCTGGACTGTTCCCATGAGGCACAGGGTCAGACTGATTTGCATATAGCCATGTCAGAACTGGGGTGGCAGAGTGGGCTAAAGAACGGTGATGGATTAAACCCAGATCTGTTGACTGGGTGTGAGTGTTTGATTGGTTCAGATGCTCCGTCCATCACCACCCCCTTTTGTACCGCTTTTGGTCGCCATAAGTGTGGCAGGGTATGCTCAGACGTGAGTCCCTTGCTCACTTTGCCACTGGATTCAAGCAAGCCGGGCTGAAGACGGCGGCAAAGCCAGAAACCGGTCCTCGGAAGCTTGTTTCCGGTCCAGGGAAGGCATGGCTTGGCAGTTCGGGCTGGACTGTTCACATGAGGCACAGGGTCAAACTGATCTGCATATAGCCATGTCAGAACTGGGGTGGCAGAGTGGGCTAAAGAACGGTGATGGATTAAACCCAGATCTGTTAACTGGGTGTGAGTGTTTGATTGGTTCAGAAGTTCCGTCCATCACCATCCCCTTTTGTACCGCTTTTGGCCGCCATAAGTGTGGCAGGGTATGCTCAGACGTGAGTCCCTTGCTCACTTTGTCACTGGATTCAAGAAGCCGGGCTGAAGACGGCTGCAATGCCAGAAACCGGTCCTCGGAAGCTTGTTTCCGGTCCAGGGAAGGCATGGCTTGGCAGTTCGGGCTGGACTGTTCCCATGAGGCACAGGGTCAGACTGATTTGCATATAGCCATGTCAGAACTGGGGTGGCAGAGTGGGCTAAAGAACGGTGATGGATTAAACCCAGATCTGTTGACTGGGTGTGAGTGTTTGATTGGTTCAGATGCTCCGTCCATCACCACCCCCTTTTGTACCGCTTTTGGCCGCCATAAGTGTGGCAGGGTATGCTCAGACGTGAGTCCCTTGCTCACTTTGCCACTGGATTCAAGCAAGCCGGGCTGAAGACGGCTGCAATGCCAGAAACCGGTCCTCGGAAGCTTGTTTCCGGTCCAGGGAAGGCATGGCTTGGCAGTTTGGGCTGGAATGTTCCCATGAGGCACAGGGTCAGACTGATTTGCATATAGCCATGTCAGAACTGGGGTGGCAGAGTGGGCTAAAGAACGGTGATGGATTAAACCCAGATCTGTTGACTGGGTGTGAGTGTTTGATTAGTTCAGATGCTCCGTCCATCACCACCCCCTTTTGTACCGCTTTTGGCCGCCATAAGTGTGGCAGGGTTTTCTCAGACGTGAGTCCCTTGCTCACTTTGCCACTGGATTCAAGCAAGCCAGGCTGAAGACGGCTGCAATGCCAGAAACCGCTCCTCGGAAGCTTGTTTCGGGTCCAGGGAAGGCATGGCTTGGCAGTTCGGGCTGAACTGTTCCCATGAGGTACAGGGTCAGACTGATTTGCATATAGCCATGTCAGTACTGGGGTGGCAGAGTGGGCTAAAGAACGGTGATGGATTAAACCCAGATCTGTTGACTGGGTGTGAGTGTTTGATTGGTTCAGATGCTCGGTCCATCACCACCCCCTTTTGTACCGCTTTTGGCCGCCATAAGTGTGGCAGGGTATGCTCAGACGTGAGTCCCTTGCTCACTTTGCCACTGGATTCAAGCAAGCCAGGCTGAAGACGGCTGCAATGCCAGAAACCGGTCCTCGGAAGCTTGTTTCCGGTCCAGGGAAGGCATGGCTTGGCAGTTCGGGCTGGACTGTTCCCATGAGGCACAGGGTCAGACTGATTTGCATATAGCCATGTCAGAACTGGGGTGGCAGAGTGGGCTAAAGAATGGTGATGGATTAAACCCAGATCTGTTGACTGGGTGTGAGTGTTTGATTGGTTCAGATGCTCCGTCCATCACCACCCCCTTTTGTACCGCTTTTGGCCACCATAAGTGTGGCAGGATATGCTCAGACGTGAGTCCCTTGCTCACTTTGCCACTGGATTCAAGCAAGCCGGGCTGAAGACGGCTACAATGCCAGAAACCGGTCCTCGGAAGCTTGTTTCCGGTCCAGGGAAGGCATGGCTTGGCAGTTTGGGCTGGACTGTTCCCATGAGGCACAGGGTCAGACTGATTTGCATATAGCCATGTCAGAACTGGGGTGGCAGAGTGGGCTAAAGAACGGTGATGGATTAAACCCAGATCTGTTGACTGGGTGTGAGTGTTTGATTGGTTCAGATGCTCCGTCCATCACCACCCCCTTTTGTACCGCTTTTGGCCGCCATAAGTGTGGCAGGGTATGCTCAGACGTGAGTCCCTTGCTCACTTTGCCACTGGATTCAAGCAAGCCGGGCTGAAGACGGCTGCAATGCCAGAAACCGGTCCTCTGAAGCTTTTTTCCGGTCCAGGGAAGGCATGGCTTGGCAGTTCGGGCTGGACTGTTCCCATGAGGCACAGGGTCAGACTGATTTGCATATAGCCACGTCAGAACTGGGGTGGCAGAGTGGGCTAAAGAACGGTGATGGATTAAACCCAGAACTGTTGACTGGGTGTGAGTGTTTGATTGGTTCAGATGCTCCGTCCATCACCACCCCCTTTTGTACCGTTTTTGGCCGCCATAAGTGTGGCAGGGTATGCTCAGACGTGAGTCCCTTGCTCACTTTGCCACTGGATTCAAGCAAGCCGGGCTGAAGACGGCTGCAATGCCAGAAACCGGTCCTCGGAAGCTTGTTTCTGGTCCAGGGAAGGCATGGCTTGGCAGTTCGGGCTGGACTGTTCCCATGAGGCACAGGGTCAGACTGATTTGCATATAGCCATGTCAGAACTGGGGTGGCAGATTGGGCTAAAGAACGGTGATGGATTAAACCCAGATCTGTTGACTGGGTGTGAGTGTTTGATTGGTTCAGATTCTCCGTCCATCACCACCCCCTTTTGTACCGCAAAACTCCAGAAGAAACATTAAAACTGTATGACACCTAATTGCTTCGCTCCTGTTATTGGGGGGATTTTAGTCCCTTCTGAAACATAAATATGAAAATGCATTGAAAAGCATATGGGCACATCAGCAATTATCTGAACAATGATCTCAGTATTTCATAAAGTGTGTGACTTCAATTGTTGGTAGGGAATAACTACTGCAGACATCCTCAGTGAGTGGTTTTCTTTTTTGATATCTGACATGTTTCTGTAAAAGGATTATAACGCTGGCGTTTTTAAGAGACCCGTTGTTTAATTCAACTTTACATGCCTTTCAAGATATTAGGTACTGTCAATACATTTTATAAGGATCTTAATCATGCTACATAAGCTTGCCATTGCTTTAATACCTAGAGTTTTAATCTTGTGAAGCTCAGAAAATAATAAATCAGAGCAAACTAACTGAACAACATAACCACTCTCATTCTGAAATACAGGTGTTGGTTGTATAAGTGTACAATTGAGATAGAAGTTTAAGAACGTCCCCACTTACTCAGATCCTGCATTCAAGCTGGATGAAACCTCTCTGTCTGGATGCATATGATGAGATCCTGATAAAAAGGAAATCATGAGATCTAATTTCTAAATAATAAGTTTATAATTTATTTTAAGAGATAATTAGTTGCATTTAAATACAAAGTGTTAAAAAAAGACTGCATCATAGGTTGGATTATGACTTAAACTTAATGCCTTCTAATTACATAAATATGCATCAAGTGATTAAGGATGGTTTTCCTCACCCAGCCATTCTCCCACTCCAAATGTAGCTTAACCAACAAATGATTTCTCTAACGTAGTTAATCTCTTTAAAAGGATCCTTCAATTTGTCAAGATTATGGAAGTCAACAATTTAGGAATTTTTCTAAACTTCTTTTCTAAATAGGCACGTTAAACTCTTATTATAATGTATAGGAGCCTGCTATTTCTTCGTAAAAGACAGTCTCTAATTTCCTTATTAAGTTGTGTTGTCATGTCTCTCGTCGCATCGAAACATTAAATTATGTAGTTACAACTGTAATAACTTATTACAGCTGAGTTGTGACAGTATGATGCATCCAGCCAGAGCAAGCAGCCAAGGTGAAAAGCCCTTCTCATGGAATAATTGCAGTTGTAGTTCAAACAACGAAAACAATCATTGGCTTTTCCTTCTACTGATCTGTTTTCTAAAATAAAAGTGATCAGCAGAAAGTAGATTTGTATAGCAACATGCTTTTGTTTCTTGCACACTATAGGCCATGTCATTATTGGAAAGATGCAACCTCTCTCCATAATTCCATACACTATGAGCTACAGTATTTTTCAATCTGACAAACTTGCTAACTCAAAAATCTTTTTGCAGCCAATTAACTAACTGCTCTCTTGTCTGTTTAATTGTACACTGCAGATTCTGCTTTATTCTTCAAATCGGCATCCATCTCTTTCTTTACAAAAAAGCAATGCACCATTATTTTAAGTAGTTTTTGGGAATGGTGATGGTGTGACTATGCATTATAAGAAATAAAATACCCTCTTTCATACCTTTAAAGGATATTGAAAGTCACCTTGGCCTTATAAAGGAACTTGGCCTTCAGCCTCGTTTGTTTGTATGGTCATAATACTCCTCTGCGACTTGTAATATCCTTAAAATGTACAGTAGGTGGTACTTTATTCATATATCAATATCAAGTTACTGTCAGGATGTTGTTATCTTCTCTTTCAAGTTCCAAACATTTTTATTCAATCACAACACATAGATTCACTAGATGACACTTTAAAACGAGCTCAGAATCCTGGAACCATTAATTTGTGTTGTGTTGTTTTATGTATGTCTATTGTAGACTGCTTGTTCTTTCAAATGTTTTTTGGTTGCTTGTAAGTGTCTATGCCGCTTGAGACTGATGTTGATTGTGCCACAATTGGGTGTTGCTGGCGCCATTTGAACTTAGTTAGAGACATAATTTATTTGGTCACTCAAAACATTGCATCAAATATATGTAGCATCAACAGTTTATACATGAGTAAGTTTGCTCACTGTGTCACTTTTCATCTCTGCACCACAGTTTGCATACAACATGTGCTTCAATGTAAGACTGCAATAAACTACATGCATAAATGACTGCAAAATTATTTTTCATTGTGTAAAAATACATAAGCAATTGTCAAACATTGTTGAAAGTTACTTATTCCTAAGAGGAGTAATGTAGCATGCAGTGCAAAGTCAGAGAGGCTGATTTTGAAGTACCTGACGGAATTTACTCTGTCAGGGTGATAGTGGAGATTACTTCATCGCCCTGCCACAGTAACCGGCTGCAAAATTTTTAAATGTGCGCCAGCTTGATGAACATTTCAACCATCAACATGCACCACTGTCAAAGCGATTATGCCAATGCATTGTAACTTTGATGTACGGGTCCATCAAACATAATGGAGCCATATGGCGCAGTTTCAAAAGTGTTTTTATTTTCAAAAGCAAAACCCCATAGTGGGTCTGTGAAAATAAAAAAAACTATGCCAAGTGGGTCTGTGAAAAAAAAAAAAAAATGATGCCCCCTCACCATGAGAGTCATCTTTCATGTGAAGGAAGTGACCCAATTAGGGCCACCCGGGTCACTTACGACCACCTCTCAGCCTTCCATACAAATGAAGAGTTGGTCAGACAGTAGAGAATACAAACCAAGTATATGTTTATTCAGAAACACTCGAGTGGATCCCCGTCTGACCAGTCACTTAGGGGTGCTGCAGATAGAGGACTTACTTCCACAAACATAGCGATACATTATGTACATTTTCAGCACCAGGAAAGTCCACCCCAATGGACCTTTCTGAGCAGGTGCGGCTAACACAAAGAAGTACAATAAGATGAGTCTAGATTCTGAGGCCAGGCACACGGTATCTCTTAGCCAAGGTCATCCTGGCCGTGCCTGCTGCTAGAGTAGTGGGAAAAAAACCGTGTTCTAGTGGGAAAGGTATGCGCTAATAAGACAGTGCCTTCATTAGCAGAGTAAGGCCTAACCTTAGAGAAATTAAACTTTACACCACCTGCTTTACCAGGAGACAATAAGCAGTCAGTGGCATGATTCAAAATGGCGACTAAACACAAAATGGTGCCGCAAATGCTAACTTTATATGAAACAGTGCACAGACAGAATAGCGAAACATTTTTATTTCATCAGACCCTCCTTTTAGCATTCGCTAACATATCTATATGGTGGGTGAATGAAACATAACAAGCTTGAGAACAAAGGGACGTTAGTACTCGGAACAATCCATATACTCAGTATCAGAGATAGAAGCTGCAAGGGATGATGTAGAACCAAAAATCCCTTTGTCGATGTGCATCATTTCGTCTATGCCCTTTAGTAACATAATTGCTGCATTAGTATCATGAATGGACATTTTCAGCTTATGTGTAAAAATAGTGACACAATAAGAGCAGCAAGCTGGGAGACATTGTATGCAAATACAACACGTGAAGAGGATACCAGCAACCACAGCTAGAATAATGAGGATCTTCCAACCCCAAGAAGTGAGTATGTCCCAAAACCACCCTGATAGTGTCTAAGTACCTGTCTCTTGGTGTATGTCAGATGAAAGCCTATGCAATTTTTGTATTGGCTGCATATACATTGGGGGCGTGGTCAGGTATGTAAACGCAACAGCTACTACCAATGACGCAACAGGCCCCACCCCATCTGCAAGTATAACATCTGACACCATCTGGTTCTGCAAAGTTACTAATCTTGTAGCCTGAAGCTCAGCAGTGATGTTTGTTAATATTCCAGCAGTTGTATTGATAACCCCTTCAATAACTCTTGTTAACTGACGAAGCTGAGGGCTATTAGCCATGGGGCCCCAAAAGGATAGGAGGCCTTTGATAGCATACCCAAATTGCTATGCAGTGGTGTCTGTCTGATCTATATCTTCAGTGTCAACAGCCCTTCTAACTCGGGACAAGTAAGTGCCCCTACGCTGTAGCCGATGATCTTTATGATAACTGGATGGAGAAACATATACGGGAGAGAGATAACATGTGCCAGACCATCCCCTCGGAAGCCAGACATAAGCTTGGGATCTACATACAAAATAAACATTATGAGGCGGGATCAAAAGCAGACTATTAATTGTTCTCAGACGACAGGTGTAATTGCACTTACTCTTTCCCACCTTTATGTCCCCGATCCTCTGGGCACAGGAACCAGCTGTTGTATTGAGCACGGATACAGGAATCGGTTTATCCTTGGTAACATTGCGAGCTTGGAAAGATTGAAAATACTCAGAATTGTTAAACCTGTAAATATGAAACATTTCCATTCAAAGCCATTTTTTGTTTTTCACTTTTTCGTATATGTTCATACAGGATTTTGGAGCTAATGTATAAGAAGTCCCTTGTCCTGCGGATCCCACAGGAGTAAATCCTTGATAGAAACATGTATACTCTACCACAGTGCGAGAATCAGCAGATGTCATACCTATAGTAAAGAATTGGAAATTTTAACGTACCATGCTAAACAATTGAAACCATCCTTCACAACTTCCAATATAGGACATTGGCATGGACAATAAATTGTCACTCCTGCGGGTAACTGAGGGGAGCAATCCACAAACCCAACAATTTGTTGTATTGGACACATCATGGGCCTAATGCAACATTTGTATAAATACATGGTCTATGTAGGACTTTCTATGCTCTTCTTTGTGAGGGGTCAAAGTAAAATAAATGTGCTCAGGGGAGTGGTAGAAGTACCTACCAAGGAGTGTACAGGAAATGTCTCCTCCAGGAACCAAGATACTCCAAGTATTGTTGCTGGTACCATCATAACTAACAACATGCAAATTATTTTACTCCTTTTTGACTAGCCCTTGATTGAACATGGTGGTGCAAATGGCTGTTCTTTCCCAGCCACAGGGCGACCAAAAGGATGCATGATTAGGTAAGGAAAGAAATGCTACAAAAAAGATAATAAAGACAAGTGTTCCCAGTGTCTGTCTGAGGCTCACTGGTACAGGCTCCTATTGTTCATCAACATTGGTGCTCATGAGCAACGACGGTGGAGCTTGCTCTGTCCTAAGCTCTTAATGAACTCCACGATGATCAGGATAATGTACCCCCCTCAAGAAAGCACTTGCAACTTATCCTGTCCAATGTCATGAACAGTGCACTCATTTCACTTCATCCTAAACTGACTCTGCTGGTACTACAGCAAAGTACACCCCAACTTACACAGTCCATCCCTATCTAATCTGACTTCTCCTTTTGTGCACTATTCCCAAATCAAGGACGCAACTTGTACCTGGTGACTCCAGGCACAGAGGGGTCAACAAATAGTGTTTCCCTAATGGCTCGGATTTCTGGAGGAACTGCTGCATTTAGCATGTCATCATTTTCAGCATCCATTTGGGTCCATGTTAATTGTGTGTTGCTGAAGGGAATGAACCGTGGGACTTCTACACAATCAGTGTCCCCAACGTCATCAGAGACCCTTTGGTCATAAACTAAGGGTAGAGGCACTTGTTTACAATGGACACCATAGATCTAGTTATTTCTGCTAGCAACCTTGACTGCGCTCCTGGTGGCTAGAAGAACCTGTTCAGGTTCCTACCTGTGTGGCTCCAAACTCTTTTTCGACCGAAAATTTCTTACTAGGTTCCAATCACCAGGCTTAATGTTGTGTCCTGCTCCCTCTGGTATATCTGGGATAGTGTCCCTCCCGGACCTGTTGGTGAATAGAACACAGATTTTCAGTTAACTGGCACAGGTAGCCTGTCAACAAAGGAAACTCACTGTCTGAAAACTGAAGGGGGATGCGGGATTGTCCCAAACATTTGCGGGGCATCCAAACACGACCTCTTATGGTGACAATCCTGTCCTAGAATGTGCTGTTGTTCTTGTTGACAAAAGAGCTAATGGTAAAGAATCTGGCCAATGTAAACTGTACTTCCTGAATCTTTGCTAATTTTAGTTTGAGAGTACCATTGTACTGCTCAACCAAACCTGCCGACTGGGGGTGATTGGCAGCATGAAATTTCTGTTTATATGTAGACCGTCACAAATCTACTGTATGACTTTGTCATTAAAGTGACTTCCGTTCTCACTCCAGATATAACGGGGCAAGCCGAATCGAAGAAAGAACTCCTTCAGTCGCAATGGCTGTATTTTCATTGGTGGGGTAAGCCTCAACGCATTTACTGAATGCATAAACAACCACCAACACGTACTTCAAATTAGTGACCCTGTCCAACTCAATGTAGTCTAATTGGAGAACCTCAAAAGGAAAAGTGGGTGGTGCAAAATTGCCGGGTGGTGTAGGGGTACCTTTCCCAGGATTGTGCATCATGCACACTATGCAATGTTTAACTAAATGTGCATCTGTCTTGGGAATGTTGTCATTTTGCCATACAGGGTCTAGCAGCTTGCAAAAGCCTTTAGCACTGATATGGACTGGGGCATGGCCATGGGCCATAGTAACCACAGGAATAACATATGCATCTGGTAACATCCCTCTCTGCTTTCCTGACTTATCAATCCAACATCCCTCATCATTCAATTGTGCTGTACTTTCTTGCCATAGTTCTTCTATTGTAGCCTCACTTTGGATCTCTTTCACGTTCTCAAGCGTATCCTCAAAGATAGCGCCTTCAGGCACCCACCTAGCAGGACCTGCCTCAAACATTCTCTGCATCTTAGTCCATGCTGTTTCCTTAGCTGTCTGATCAGCAAAATCGTTCACTCTACCTACATCATCAGTGATCTTTATGTGGGTGCTACACTTTACTATTGCCAACCTCTTAGGGAGTGTCAAAGCAGATAAAAGCCCCAATACAAGGGGACCATTCGGAATCTTTGTTCCATGGGAAGTAAGGAACCCTCTCTCAGCCCAGAGTTGCCCAAAATTGTGCATGACCCCGAAATAATATTGGCTGTCAGTATAAATATTGACAACCAGTCCCTCACTCAATTCACAAACTCAAATAAGGGCGACTAACTCAGCTGCTTGGGCAGACTGATAAGGGACTTGTGATATCTCTACAACTGTACGCAATGTGGTGATGGCATAAGCAGCGGTTGTAGTGCCATCTGGTAATTTGAAACAAAAGCCATCGACATATAGTTCCCCTTGTGGGTCAGATAAGGGAACTTCAGTCAGGCTACCCGTTCTTTAGTCTCTTCTTCCATACAGAAGATACAATCATGTTTCTCAGTTTTGTCATTTTCAGAAGGGAGGGTAGTAACGTGGCTGGGTTCAGAGTTGCACACTGTGCGATCGTGATATGTTTGGCAAAAAGAGTCGATTCATACCCGGTCAGATCTGCACTGGTGAGGTGCTGTGTCTTGGTTTTATTTAAAAGGGTATCCACAGCATGGGGTACCATGACTGTGAGGTCAGTATCAAGTACGAGTCCAGCCGATTGTCTTATCAAGACAGCCACAGCTGCAAATGCTCTTAGACAGCTCGGGAGGGTTCTTGCGACAGAGTCAAGAATAGCAGAAAAATAAGCACATGGACGTTGGTTATCTCCAAATGTTTCTGTTAAAACAGAAAGCGCACAACCTCATGGAGATATAATACAAACGGCTTGCTGTAGTTAGGCGTGCCAAGCACAGGAGCTGAACAAAGTACAACTTTTAATTGCTCAAAAAACAGCTGACATTCAGGCGTCTAAGGCAGGGGTTCATGCACATCTTCAATGGTTAGTGCAAGCAGAGATTTGGTTAATAGAGAGTAATTTGGAATCCATTGACGACAATAGGAAGTAATGCCAATAAAAGCACACACAGCTTTTTGAGTTTGAGGAATGGGCACTTTAACAATGGTACTGAAGCGTTCAGGGGTCAATCTCCTACTCGCCTTCGACAGTAGGTGACCTAAATAGGTGACCTCCTGTCAACAATACTGAAATTTAGAAAGGGAATATTTATGTCCATGGTCTGCCAGATGCAATAACAATTTAACTGTACTGTCCCTACAGCCTTGTTCTGTGTCAGAAGCAATGAGGAGGGTGTCAATATATTGAAGCAATACATTACCTGCAGGAAGGATACAAGAATCTAATTGGGCCTTTAAGGCCTGGCTATAGATACTTGGACTTTCAGTATAGCCCTGAGGAGCTCGACAGAATCTAAAGCTCCTGATGGCCAATGTAAAACCGAACAGATACCTGCTGTATGGATTGATAGAATACTAAAGAACGCATTTTTTAGATCAATAACAGAAAAGAACTTAGCATAAGAGGGGATCATTGTCAAGAGAGTGATGATGTCAGGAACCACCGGAAACTGGGGAATCACTATTTTATTAACCATGC
The DNA here is from genome assembly GCF_964261635.1 of Lissotriton helveticus. Lineage (NCBI taxonomy): Eukaryota > Metazoa > Chordata > Amphibia > Caudata > Salamandridae > Lissotriton > Lissotriton helveticus. The sequence continues at coordinate 507,808,569 of NC_136065.1, read as the reverse complement.
GCAGGTCATTCACAAAACGATAAACATTCTGCTTGATTGCCAGAGGAACCTGAGGGTGCCCTTTTAAGAATCAGAAGAATAGGGCTATTACAAACATTAGCAGTTGGCTCCTCAACCACACCTTTCTCAATCAAATCATGCACACTTTGTAACAAGACTCGCTTTCCTGCCTGCAGTATTTTATACTGAGGGACACGAGGCAAAATGGCACTATCTTTAACACAGATTGTAACAGGCGATATCTGCAAAAATCCCACATCTGTGTCGCCCGTTGCCCACAGAGTGGATGGCAGGTCTTTAAACTCAGCAGGAAGGGGCACATCTTTGGACAAACACTGCTTGGCACACACCACACCCGGACCTATTGTCATATTGACACCTTCTGGAGAACAATAAATTGTAGCACGCAACTTTTTCAACAAATCCAAGCCCATCAAATTCTCACCACAATTAGATGTCAACAAAAATGGTGAATCCACAGTGAAAGGACCAATAGTCAATGTAAGAGGTTTTGAAATGGGGCTTACGACCAGTACACCAGAGAAACCTACCAAAACATTATTATGGCCAGACAGAGCCGCCCAAGGGACCAAAGAGTGGGAAATAGAACTATTAGTTGCACCTGTATCCACTAAAAACTCTTTAGCTGAGCCATGTAAGTTTGCAGTAACATAAGGACCGCGCTGATCTACAGGTTTCGGAACTTGTCCCACACTCTGTCCCAAGCTGTCCTAGCTGCAAGACATTACTGTCAACTCATCAGTGTCATAATCTTCATGATAATAGTGTCCGTCCGAGGGTCATCGAAGTAATTATTATCATTACGACCCTGTAAGGCTGCAGCATTTTGAACCCTGTCTGCTCCACCAGCTCCATGACCCCTTCCACGAGAACCTCGTCTCCTAGGGACCACTACCTTCTGTAACAACACAGGACACTCGCTACGCCAGTGTCCCTCCTCATTACAATACGCACACTGATTCGCCCCTACAGGCATAGTATTCCTGCTAGTGCGTGAAAGCTGGTGAGCCAAACCACCACGTCCTCTACCATTCCCTCTAGAAGCCTGCTGCAACAACACCTTTGTCTTCAGATCCTTATGTCTTTTCTCCGTTCTCTCTTTATCCTCATTTTCCTTGTGCTCATAATACTTTGGCATATTCAAAATAACAGAAGGGAAAGAAGTGGACCAGGTGCTTTCGGAACCCCGTAATCGAGTTGCAATCTAAGGAAGCAAATTGGAAACAAATCTATTAACAAACAGTCGGACTCCTCCCTCGATGGACAAATCCTATAATCCAGAAACATATTTTCATGCCGATGACTTAACCTAGTCGACATTTCTCAGTGGAATAAGAGAATGCATATACATTATAATGCGACCTGGCAAAGCATGTATCACTGCCCTAGGCTCGTCTCCTGGTTTTCTGTCCTGATTCTAGGCTTTGATTTGATCCCAAGTACCACCCAATTCCACAACATGATCCTGTGTGTTCACCTGTCTCCAAATATCAACAGGAACTAACAAACCAAAAAACATTTCACTATCCCCAAGCGTCATTACTGTGGAAGAGGCTGCCTCAGTCAATTCTTTATAATAAGCATTAGGATTTTTGCTAGGGTCAGGTAACTGGGTCTTGAGAGACACAACTTAACTCCTTTTCCATGGAGTATAGACACATTGTTCTTGGAAACGGGGTGGTTCACCTAGTCTAGTAACAACATTGTGCTGATTCCTTAACTCTGGTATCTCTGGATGATATATAGGATGAACCTCCCGCATCGAAAACTGAGACACTGAGGTAGGGCTCCTCTCATGTAGTCTACCCCGATAATCAACTAAAGTTGTGACACTACTAAAAACCTGCTCAGGCCCCATATTAGTGACATATGCATGATCTTTAATATCATAAAACATCTGTGGTGCCACGTCTTTAAAACACTACTCCGAAAGACCAATCAGGGTTGCAGACATATGTTTAAGAGCATGCTGTTGTACATAAAGCTCAGAACATTTCATCACATTCCACACATCTTCCACACTGTAAATGGGATTTTGAGCCCACTGAGCAGCCTGATTAGCCACTACCCTCTTCTCATTTTCTCCCACATCCGACCGCAGTAACGTCTGTTCCATTAGTTCCTTATATTTTGTACAGACTGGCTCCTCAAGACCACGTACTGGTGTTCCACTACTCAATGATGTCGGGGGATGCAAGAACATAGCGGGAGCAGCAGCAGAAGTAACAGGCACCAACGTTGCTGCTGACTGCGTCGTTGGTGTAAGAGCTGGTGAAAAGAACGCTGAAACAATAGGTGAAGCAGGGGTACTGACAGTCATCCTCGCTGCAGATGACGAGGACAAGGAAAGGACAGGAGGTACCATGGCCAAGGTAGTCTGATCAACAATAACAGAAGCAGAAACAGCAGAGGCAGAAGAACAGGTTAGCTGGGCCTGTGGGGGAAGAGCGGGATCCGCAAACGTATCATTTTCTTCTTGGGCCACATAAGATTTATCAATCTGTTACCGGAATCTCTGACCTTCACGTTCAATCCCTATCTCCTGTTTCTCTCTATCATGCGCTACAGCTTTCTGAGCCAATGTTTGCATTCTCCCCTTCTGGACCTTTTTCTCCACTTTCATTCACCTCTGTATAACCTACTTTTGCTACGTTCTGAGGGAATCAAACATAGACTGCCTACTACTTATTGCAAACAACTTCTCCTGTAAGAAAGCAATTTTTTGTTCATCAAAGGCCACTGCAACTTGGCATTGTCCCTCGTATATTTGTGCTACTGCGTACTAAACATAATAGGGCCAAGGCCATGCTTCACATACATATCAAAATCCGGAGGTGCTGGCTGACTTTCTTCCAGTCGAGCATCAGCAGAACAACGACAACAGGGAACCAAAAGCCGGCTGAACCCAGGCATTTTCAAAAGAAAGCGAAATTCGTTATGTGGCCTGGCAAAGTGTTCACAAACACTTTGTATCCAAATCCATCCTCGGACCAAACCAAATGCAAACCAAAATGGTATCATATCCACAAAGAACCAAAAAAAACTCACCTGATATATGCATGTCAAACAAATGTATTCTCCACCGAAGACTCTTCGGATCAAACGGTCAGATCTAAGGATTTCACCGTTCAGGGCCTCAGTCGGGATGACCACTGGGCGAGGCACCGACCGGCCAGACAGACGGGGCAGCTGCGAGTTCAGTAACTCTCTTGTGCAGGGATCCCTGGTCCCCCTGTCCGACCCGACGATGACCCCGACCTACTCACCCGACCGCGGGCGAGGATGGGTCACCCAATGGAGTCTATGTTCAGGCTCCACCTGAAGGAAGTGACCCGATTAGGGCCACCCGGGTCACTCACGATCACCTCTCTGCCTTCCATACAAATGAAGAGTCGGTCAGACTGTAGAGAATACAAACCAAGTATATGTATATTACCCCGTCTGCCCAGTTGCTTATGGGTGCTACAGAGAGGACTGACTGCAGCAAACATAGCGATACATTATGTACATTTTCAGCACCAGGAAAGACCCGCCCCAATGGAACTTTCCACGCAGATGCAGCTAACACAAAGACGTACAGTAAGATGAGTTTTGATTCTGAGGGCAGCACACGGTATCTCTTAGCCAAGGTCATCCTGGCCGTGCCTGCTGCTAGACTAGTGGAAGAAGCCAAATTCTAGTGGGAAAGGTGTGCGCTAATAAAACAGTGCATTTATTAGCAGGGTAAGACCTAACCTTGGAGAAAAGTAACTTTCGACCACCTGCTTATCCAGGAGACAATAAGCAGTAAGTGGCATGATTCAAAATGGCGACTAAATACAAAATGGTGCTGCGAATGCTAACTTTACATGAAACAGTGCACAGACAGAATAGCAAAACATTTTCATTTCATCACATGGCGTGCATTTTTAGTTTCTTAATGCCCCTTACCCTCAGGGTTTGCCTCGCAGTGACCGGCAGTAAAAAACGGCTATATGGCCCCCCTTTTAAATTGAGAGGGCGGACATATAACCAATTCTCTGGCAGCCCTTACTCCATCAGGCCATCTGAAAAGTTTGCTTGCGGTGGATACGGAGTAGTCTTTGCCACTTTCCAAATTATGGTCCACCCGCATCTAGATTCAGTGGGAGGCGACGATCTTCCTTGTTTGTCATGCCTCTGAATCATACTTTGTTTACCCTCACTTTTGATTTGATGACTTCCACGGCAGACAGTGAAAATGTTTTTCTTTTTTTAAAGTTTTTTTAAATTTGTAGTTTAGGCCTCCATGGCGGGTGACTCTCCTGCTTCTTCCTCTCAAGCTCTTTACCTTCCTTGCCTAGATACTCACACTGTCTCTTTCGCTTCCATATTTTCCCCTACCTCTGGTATCGAGCATCGCTAAAGTTTAGTATCATGCTCTCTCTCTCAGCCCTATTTTGCCTTCCACTCTCATCCTCTGGCTTTCTGCTCCACCCCAGCATGTCATCTGCCATCATTCTCCGAATTTAACACTCTTAAAATTGCGGCAGCATTGACAAAGCCAATGCGACTGGCCAATGTGAAAATGTAGGGCCTCATTTATATGGCATCTTGTGGCCCTTTTGCACCACCAAAACATCACTCGTTTGATGTCCTGGTGGTGCAATGTGCAGCAGCTTATTTACAAGGCCACATAAAGCCACTTTACATAGCTTTGCAAGGCCTTGTAAATATGTGCCACTTTCATGCAGATCACTGCGTGGAATTGGTGTTCCATGGGTGTTCCTGTGGGAGTTCCCACGCAATGGAATCGGAAGAATTCCCAGTTTGAGAGAAAACGTAACCCTCGGAATACGTCAGAATCTAACTCCACCCCAGGGGTTGAGTTAGGGAGGCGCAAAGAGAATAAGTGTTTTCATTCTCCTTTTTTTTCTTTTTTCTATGTGTGTTGCATTCTGCAGCACACTTAGAAAGAGGAAATCGCCTGAATTGATTGATGTTGTGCAGGAATATGCCGCTTCCTGCACAAAATCAATCAGCCCCTCAACGCAGGCACTCTTGCACCATGGTGCAAGGGTGCCTGCGCTTGCGCATGGCGGCCCGTTGTGTGCCAGCGCAGGAGAAAAGGGCAGGAATGCTGCGTATCTCATAGTTACTGTGCATTTCTGAACTTTTCTTTTGGCACAGGGCAGCGCTGCAAGATTCCTTGCGGTGCTGCCCTTTACCAAAACTTCATAAATGAGGTCCTTAGTTTCCGAACTTTAAGGTTTGCTGAGCACGATACAATATCCCATGATGCAACTGGGTAGCCATCTTCAAAGTACAAAAATATTATTTTCTATACGTTGAAGATGGCTTTTGCAATGCTGGATGCAATACAGCATGACACAATATGGTAGAGATCTTGAAAGCATAAAACACAAGGACTTTAATACTTTCAAACTGGCCACCATGTTGTAACCTGTCACATGCTGTCATGCAATATAGGGGATATCTTGAAAGTATAAAAAGTTATTTTGTATACTTTCAATATGGCTAACACATTGCGTAACGCCATCCAGCTTAATGGCCATCTTGAAACTATAGAAAATTAACTTTCAAGATGGCCCGTGGCTGAGATCTCTGTCAAAATGTCTGTGTAAAACACAGATATCTTATATTTCTGGTAGGCATAGCAACGTTTGTTACCAGACCAATGGGACTATATGGCCCACTAGACATTACGGTTTTTGGGGAGTAGTATTTAAGGAGACCCTCTACATGAGGTTTTTGACTCCGTCAAATAGTTCCACAGTTGAGGTACATAGATTATAGACCACTCCCAAACAAGTAGTATGCAAAAGACACTCCCCAGGAGCAGCGCTCCCTCAACATATTTACTGTAATAGTGCATGTGTCAGGCACCTGGAGAACACGCTCTAGTGAATGAGAGAAATCCTCTTCTGAAATGGACTGACGGAGGAAATATGATGGTGCATATCATAGTGCCAAAGATGCCTGGTTGGGTAAGCATGCACTATTTCTGCAGTGTCCAGAAATAGAAGAAATCCACAATAGAACACACGTTTCTGGTTTTCTTTGATTTTGGGATTGAGTCATTTGCACACATGATGTATTGGAAAGGATGCAATGAGTTCTTACGTTGCAGTGAGTAAACACCCCTGCTGGCTGCAACTGTTGTCATTCCTTGCAAACGGAAGCCCTGTGTCCATCCTTCCTGGGCGGGACATCCGGCTGCTGGGTCTTGGCGACAGGCTGCAGGAAGCCATGCATTGGCTAACAACATCACGAACTTCATCTGTCTTTGCGAAAGGCGAAGTTTGCCTTCATTACGAGATGCCGCGGGCGAAGCAATAGATTAGTACACCGTGCACCAAGATTTTTTCATGACCTTACTTTGTGCCACGTAGGTTTTCCTTTTATACTTCATGTGCCCCCAATTTAAGCTAAATATTCTGCTGCATCTGGTATGTGTACTTTCTGTTCTTTGTATAAATACGCTGGTATGAACTCTATCATGTGAATCGATTACAGATGTATGCAGGCCTACATTTGAACCCTTAATGATGAGTGGGTTTACTCTGTGTTTATACATTTACTTGTTGCTGCATGGGACATTGGAATTGTTTTTAAACCTAAATGCAGTGTATAGGAGTGGTTGACCTGTGGAACATGAAATTGTGATCAAGTGAAGCTAGGGGCAGGTGATCCAGAATGTTTTATGGCTCATGATTTATGTTTTATGGTTCATTGATGAATATATGATGTTACAACGCAAACATTTACAATGCATGCTTTTACAACGCAGTTTTTACTTCACATCTACTATTACATTGCATGATTTTATAACACATGCCATTGCAACACATTTTCTAAACTACAATTACTACGCATTCCATTACAAAGCATACCATTACAATGCATACCATTACAATGCATACCATTACAATGCATATCATTACAATGCATACATTCCAACACATAATACTTTTAGGGCAACAGATGGGTAAGTGTTGGATAGTGTATGGGTAAAAATTACTATTCCCACTCCAGTGAGGGCAACAGTAGGGTAAGTCTTGGATAGTGTAGAGGTCAAAATTACCATTCCAAGTCCAGTCAGTGCAATAGTAGGGAAAGTGTTGGATAGCGTAGGGGTAAAAATGACTATTCCCATCTACCCCAAAACCCATACCCACCCTAAAACTAAAAAATCTCCATTACTTACCTTATAATGCGTTGTAATGGCATGTGTTGTAATGGTATGTGTTGTAATGGAATGCGTTGTAGTGACATGCGTTGTAATAGCATGTGTTGTAATGGCACACGATGTATAGGCAGTTGCGTTGTAACAATTGCGTTGTAAAAGCAGTGCGATGTAGCGACTGCGTAGTAATGGATGTTTCCCTCATTGGCACACACAACCTCAGTGTAGTGCATTTCAACCATTAGTTCCAGTGGCATATGGGGAATATGATTTCTTGTTTATTGTTTGATATTGTGACGAATGACTTTAATTAGAAGAGATTAGTGACATGGTGTTCACAGTAATTATTCTGCATTATTATATGTGCAAGTTATTTGTAAATGAGCTAGATAGATACCCGCTCCAATAGATTTCTGTGGGCTGGAATAATATGGAAAGGGCTCTGGCTTACTAACTATGAAGCTATAACTTCCTGAGAAAACCCCCAGTGTTGGAGGAATAGGTAATGGAGGCTGCACACCTTCAAAAGACACCATTGACATACAGGAAGTGTGGCATCCAGGTAGAAGGTGACACAATTATGTTCAGATTTCCACTCATGTTCATGATAATTGACAGCTTTACAGGTATTGGCACCTCTAGTAACACAGGCCCTGAGTGGTGTTTGATGAGACAACTTTAATAGAGTCTGTCTGCAAATACTATACAGGTATACAGCAGCTCCAATGTATATGATGGCTTTCTAATCAATTAATATGTGTAGAGCGCACTAATCACCCTGAGGGGTATCCGAAACCTGGGACCGGTTTCACCCTAGTTAGGTCTCTTCAGCCAGGTATAGGTATTATGCAAACACTAATCACATGCAGGTAATCGGAGTCGCAGAAGGTTTAAGTTAAACATGAGATTGTAGTTCGCTCACTGGTTAAGAGAGTTTACTCCCACCTTCTTTGAGCCTTTTTTTTAAAGAAACACACACAGCTTTTTCAAACTTTCAAAAACTGAAATGCCAGGAGACCCAACATACATGCAAACAGAGGTTTAATAGATATAGGCTGCCTAAAGACACATCTTCAGATCTTCCTTAATAGTTGCATTATGGGAAGAGTGTCACCAAAGGTACAATATTATCAATAATAGTAAACATTTCATAGAGGTGAAGCAGTGGAAATGGCAGATGCTGGTGCTCGAGTTACTGCAGTGATACAGAAGGGACACCATTCCTACTGCCTTTGACTTGAAACAGTAAACTGGAGTGAGTGCATTGAAAAGTGGCTAATCTATGCATCATATTGTTACAAGGAAGTGTCTCTTTATGCTAACAGCATTAATGTCAGAGCTATTCTATTCAGTGCACATTAGTTTTCAGCCGTAAAGAAGCCTTGAGGAAGGCCAAGGAGACTATATGTCCAAGGGACAAAACATGTGTGGGCAGAATATTTTCCATGTTTCGTGGGCCCTAGTGCTATGAAGGAAATTGCCTCTCTAGCTGCTGTTTGGATTATAAAATACAACAATAACCATGGTTCAGTGAGCCCTTCAGGCCTCTGTGCCCCAGTGCCACTGCACTTGTTGCACCAATGGAAGCTACACCCCTGAACCCTTACCCCAACCAGGGTGCCCAAGGAGCTGAGGAATGCACGGGGGTCAAGGACAGAACCAAGACAGAATCCGGAGCTAGTGCATGGTACCAGCGCTGAGCGAGAAAAAGACACAGGGCCCATCAGATGCCAAGGGAGGGCTGGTGTTTGATACAGCAGAAGTCAGTGCTGCACATATAGAAAAGGTAGGAACAAACCACGGCAGCCTGAGCCTCCGCCCCTGTGGTTGTCCGACTCCAAGAATGCCACTGTTTCTCTGTCGGACCTGAGGAAGGCCTATTTTCCAACGCGGCTCAAGCGCTCACTCCGTGAGACCTGAGAATAGTCCTGCCACCACCCACGTGTGCCCCGTGTTTCCAGCTCTTGTTTCTGTTGCTGTGTGTGACCAGAAGATAGCCCACTCACCTCCCACGCATGCCCCACTCAGCAGTAGCGTAGCCAGTGCATCATGGACCCTAGTGCAAGGAAGGATAAAAACCCAGTGGCTGCTGTTAGAAATATAAAATACAGCAATACTTAGCCTTCAGTGGCACATCAGGCCTCTGGGCCCTGGTGCTACTGCACCTGCTGCACCAATGGTACCTATGTCCCTGTGACTCAGTCATTGACAACAGGGACGACAGAAGGATAGCTCACTCCCTACTCTGACTGTCCCTTCTGAAGGCTGTCACTGACTTTTTCTTTCAGAAATAAAGAAATATAGTTCACCACCACGTGCGCCTTACACAGACACTGACTCCATCTACTTCTCCTTACAGTTATTAATAGGTATTATGTCCCAGCACTGTCAAAGATCAAAAACCGGCACCGAAGCACACAAAGAAAATCATTGGTCCATGAAATGCCTGCACCGGTGAGCTTCGCTCCTAGCCACCTGCCTCCCCACACATTCAATCACCGAATTGGATTATTATTTTTATTATTTAAATTTATAATGCGCTGCAGCTACCTAAAAAGGGTTTCCCGGCGCAACTTCGGATCCGAGGTGTGGATGGAATCATAGTAGCCCGTTAGTTGTTAAAGAGCCATGTCTTCAGGGATTTGCGAAATTGAATGCAGTCAGTCTAATTTCGTAGTGCTGTAGGAAGTGCATTCCACAGTGAAGGACCCAGATAGGACTACGACCTTCTGCCCATCCGAGAAAGATTGATTTTGGGAACGATGAATTTCGCTTGCGTGGAGGAACGGAGGTTACGAGAGAGGAAATAGGGACAGACCAAGGACTGAAGGTATTCTTGGCATTATCTGCTTTGATCTTATGCATGAAACTCAGGGCTTTGAATTTGACTCCCCTTTCTACTCTGAGCCAGTGCAAGTTTCGTAGATGTGGAGAAATGGATGTGGCTCTTGGGACCCTACACAGCAACCTGGCTGCAGAATTCTGTATTATCTGCAGCCTGCGGGTTACGACTTTGTTTGAGCCCAATAGAGCCCATTTCCGTAGTCCAGCCTTGATGTGATCAGGGCATTGACCACGGTTTTCTGAGTGGACTCTGGTAACATCCAGCAGATTTTCTTCAGCCATTTGAGAATGGCGAAACACGTAGCCGTTACTTTTACCGCTTGCAAATGCATGCTAAGCGAATCATCAATGATGATGCCCAGATTACGAGCTTGGGGGGAATGTGGGGAGAACGCCCATTTCACATGGCCAGTGTTGAGGACCCCTCAGATCTTTGTTATTTCCAAGTACGAACACCTCAGTTTTCTCTCCATTAAAATGAAGATAGTTTTGTTGCATCCATGATGCTATTTTGATTAGACCCATTTGTAGGAGAGAAGAGTCCTTAGTGTTCTTTGAGGAGAGAGAAAAAATAATTTGGGAATCATCAGCATTAGAATATAAGGACAGCCCTGATTCCTCTACCTCTTCAGCTAGTGGTAGTACATGCAAATTAAAAAGTAGGGGACTAAATATGGAGCCCGGTGGCACCCCATGGGTGAAAGAATTAGTTTCTGAGCAGGCTGTATGGGAAAAAACTTGAACGGTGCGATTAGTTAGGAATGAGGTGAGCCAGTTGAGTACTAAGCCACAGATGCCCAATGAAATGAGAGTATTGATGAAAACAGTATCCAGTATCCAGGTGGTGGCATATATTTTCCGTAACTCCTACCAAAGTGGTTTCTGTGGAGTAACCTGCTCTGAAGCCAGACTGGGTGGGATGCAAAAGATTTTGGGTGGTCATGAACTGAGCAAGATGCGAATGAACGTGCTTCTCTAAAGTTTTCTAGAAAACTGGCAGCAGGGAAATAGGCCGATAGTTTGCGGGTTGATCAGGGTCAGCGCCTTCTTTTTTCAGGAGTGGGTGTATCATGGCATGTTTCCAGTCAGGTGTAGGGAAGCATTAAGGAGATCTGTGATTACAAACAGCGAAGAAGGATCCAGTTGAGTGCAGAAATAGGCAAAGGATCTTTAGGAGATCCAGATTTAATGTTATTAAGGAATTTTATTAGGGGGTCTACATTTAGTCGGGGCCAGGAATCAAGAAGGTATTTAGGAGTGCCAGGTGACTCAGTTTGGTCGTAACAGGTATTGTCAGTGAGGAGTGGAGCGGAAGATTCAGACGAGGGAAGGAGATACTTAGCTTGTGCAAGCACGATGTCTTGGTAGATTTTTTCAACTTTTTGTATAAGAAAGGTGGCCAGTGTCTCACATTTCTGTATGTTTAATGCCAGGATTGTTGCTTGGGTTTTTGATCCGGTGAGCTCCTTGACCATATTAAAGAGAGTTTTGGAGCAGTTAAGGGCATCAAAGATGGTGGAAGAGACATAATCCGCTCAGGCTTTTCTGCAAAGATTATGATATTGTTTTAACATGGATTTGTAGGCAGTTTTAGATTCAGGCGTATAGTTTTTTTCCCCACCTACGTTCCATAGCTTTGCAGTTCACCTTCTCTGCCTTCAATGGTTCAGTGAACCAAGGTGTTGGGGGTCGGTGGTTGTTTAGGCCTTTTCTTGAGAGTGGTAGACAGGTGTCTATTGCTCTAAGAAGCCATTTTTGCATTGAGGTGGACAAAGAGGGAACTAATTGTTTGAAACAGGGAAGGTGAGAGTTTAGATAAGTATTCAGGGCGGTGATATCAAGTTTATTCCAGTTCCTGGTTTTCGAGACTTGAGCCGAAGAGGTTAATGCACAATATGCATGGAGAGTTAGATTGAATCTAATAAGATAGTGATCCGACCAGCATATTGGTAGTGCAGGAGAACATGTAATCTCAGAAAGATTCGAAAAGATAGGGGCTAATAGATGGCTCGCCTCATGCGTAGGTCCATAGTTAAGTAGATTTACATTTAAGGAGGCCAAATCAGAGATAAAACATGTGCTAGTTTTGCATTCAGGATTTTCTAAATGAATATTTAAGTCTCCAAGGAGAGAAAAGTTAGCTGTTTTCATAACCAGAGGAGTTATACGTTCGGGAAAAGCAGAGGCCCAAGAAGAAACAGTTGCAGGAGATCGATAGACTAGTGCACCGTAAAAGGTACATTTTGGGGTAAGAGACAACTTAAATAGGGTTGCTTCACAGTTGGGGAACGGTAGATGAGCAAACTCACATTGGTAGTCTTTCTTAAAGATAATGGCAATACCACCCTCAGTTTTGGTGGTACGATCTTTCCTGACTGTTGGGTAGTTGTTTGGCACGGCAACAGCAATGTCAATACCCGAACTCTTGTGGAGCCAGGTTTCTGTAAGGAAGATCGCATCGGGGTTGTCCTTGGTTAGCAGATCAAATAAATCAAATTCATGATTAGGGAGAGATCTGCAATTTAGGCTGATAAATAAGAAGAGTTTATTTGCAAAGTTGTTTGATTATTGCTGGAAGTGTTATTACCTTCTTGGTGTTAGGATTTGTTGCGCTCTGCCGGTCCGCCCTCTACTCAAACAGCAAACAGCTGTGGTGGACCGGGGCGAGCAGCGAACGGTGCGAGGAAGGACTTTTTAAAAAACACACTAAATCTGTCCACAACAATGTTAAAAAGGATTAAAAAAGGATTTTTTAAATTATCACAATCGAGCGCAGCCAGCAGAATACTAACGCAACTTACATAAACAAGCGCGCGTCCCTGGCGTCAGCCCCTTATGCGCTTCCCACCAGGTGAGTCAAGAGGGGGCGTTTCACGCTCTGCCGGTCCGCTCTCCACTCAAACAGCAAACAGCTGTGGTGGACCGGGGTCGGAATGAGCATACCAGCACTTTTTCCCCCATTTAAAACACAGGATACATTATGCTTACACACTATATAACATCAATGTAGGGCCTAATTTATGAGGCACTATTGCGCTTTCGGAATGTCACTTTTTTGACGTTCCGGTGGCGCAATATACCACTGTCATATTTATAAGGGGATGTATGACATTACAACGCATGGTTTTACCACGCATGCCTTTACATCGCAGTTTTTACAACGCATGCTGTTACAACGCATAGCGTTAAGGGGTGCTGGATAGTGAATAGTTTAATTTACTATTCCAACTCCAGTCCCCGTGGATAGTAGGGAAGGTGTTGGATATTAAATTAAATCTATTCCCTATCCTAGAGCGCCCCCCAACGCTATGCGTTGTAATAACATGCGTTGTAATAGTTGCGTCGTAAAGGCACTGCGTGGTAAAAGTTGCGTTGTAAAGGATGTTTACCTTATAAGGCCACATTAAGCCACGTTATGTTGCTTTTCATGACCATATAAATATGTGCCCCTTTCACCCAGAAAACTTGCTCTACAGGCAAAAAAACATAAATTAGGCCCTTAGTGGCAGATTTACAAAAAACGTATACAGCGTGGTGCTGCAAGTCATTTTGCTGTGCGGCGCTGCGTCAGTTTCGAAGCACAGGGATGCAACATATTTACAACAATGTCACATCTCTGTGCTTCCCCCTGCTCTGTATTTTATCTTTGCTCAGTGTCCAATGCAAAGGTAGAAGTCGTTCCAAATACTGTGTTTACCCTCGCTTAAGACTCGCTTAAGACTTAAACACCACTGCCCTAGAAATGTAAATACATTTAAATATTATAGCCGCGTAGTCTCGATTGAAACAAGTATATTAGCAAGGTGTACAAAATATTCGCAACATTGTGACTTGGCGCGAGTCTGCAAATGCTACTGTTTCTGTTTGTCTTTGGGTCGGAAATCTGTGCTCGTGATCTAAATCTGTGATGCTTTCATTGCAATCCAGTCTTCACAGATGGTGCTGGTGGGCAAAAATCAGTCGAATATCACATGGTGATTAACTTTGACCTTCAAGTACCCACTGAAATTCTTCCTAATAGCCTTCCTTCAAAATGCTTGAGGACTATCTGTTTACCAATGGAGACATGAAGAATGCCATGTGTGTGCCAATGAGGTCATGCACCAACCCACGTCTCATTAGCACATAGAGACCTGCCCAAAACAGCAATTGTTTGTGACAGCCAGCGCTACAAATCACCTTCACCACAGGCTGCAAATTAAAAACCAGATGGAATTAAAAGCGTGTGGGAGGCGTTTTAATCTGCGCGGTTGCTGTTCGGGAGAAATGTTTAACGTGAAACGTACATAGAAGCGCCATTTTAAGGATGTGTGGGGCCCTGGACAAGTCTTCTTTTGAAGCCCCCACAGGAGGAAATTTCAATGTATTACACTTTTTCAGTTCATTCATGCAGTTCTTATGACAATGAATATTGAAGTTTAAATTACACTTTCAGAAACAGCCACATACTTTTATAGGTACAATGATTATATTTATTTACATTCTCAGCCTGTGGCAAGGAAATATAAGAGAGTGCGCCCTGTCGATTGGTTGCGCTAGGGAACCATCTCCAAGTAAATGTATCAGCAACTGTAGGCTTGCCAGTATAGAAGGCGCGATCATATGGATTTGAGACATCTGCGCAGGTGGGATTGTGCCCAGTGCCCCTCCCTTGCTCACCACCCTTCCCCCCATGCAGTATATCAGTCCCATATCGCCCACCTCACCTACCTCCAATACAAGAGCGTCGGCCAAAGGTAGCTGGCAGCAGCTAATCATCTGGTTACTCCAATGGGAACATAAAGGCAGCATTTCCAGAGTCGCTCTCCTGGGCAACAATTGCAAAAAAGAACAATTGATGGACGGAATGCTGGAACAATGTCAAACATTCACCCCCAATACAGAGATCTGGACCTAAATCAATCGTTCTGTTGGCACACCTTGCCATATGCAAATCAATCTTGACCCTGCGCCCCATGGGAACAGTCCATCCCAAACTGCCAGGCCAGAACCTCCCTGGACCGGAAACAAGCATCCTGGGACCGGTTTCAGGGTCTCACCCCTCATCAGCCAGGCTAGCTTGACCCCAGTGATATGGTGAGCACAGGACCCACATCTGGGCATACCCTTTCCACTTTGGGTGACAAATGCATAAAGAACAATTGATGGACAGAATGCTGAAACAATGTCATACATTCACCCCAGTACAGAGATATGGGCCTAAATCCATCGTTTTTTGCACATCATGCCATTCCAGTTTAGACCCATCCATCTGCAAATCAGTGTTGACCCTGCTCCCCATGGGAACAGTCAAGCCCGAACTGCCAGACCAGGACCTCCCTGGACCGAAATCAAGCATCCTGAGAATGGTTTCAGGGCGACCACCCCTCATCAGCCAGGCTAGCTTGACTCCAGTGGCGTGGTGAGCAGTTACAACCAGGTACAAGAGTGGTGCAGCAGCTAACAATATATGTGGACAGCCAATGAGGGTTTTGGTGGTGGGGTGTAATAACCAGTTATTTAAACCATTTTATAAAGTCTGGCACCACCCTCCATCTTGGGACAGCATGTTGGTATATCTGGTCAATAACCATGCTCATGCAGATCTTGTTATGATCAATCATTGGTGTAATTCTTCAATTTTGGTTATTATTCTAGGGTATTATTAAATGACTGCATCCCACTAACCCCAAATTATGATGGTACCTTTCTTATGAATGTGAGTGCTATAATATTTTGTGGTAAAATATAACAATTACGAGGTGCAGGTTGGACAGAGAAAGGCTGGCGGGATGGCAGCTCACCCCATCCTACAACAATACAATTCCATTTGGATTGCCAACACCGGTAGCACACTTCATATGGGAGTCAATGTAACATATCAAGAATTCGGAGAAAGCAGTTTGGTACTGAAAAGGGCAAATACACAGGGTGGCAAAGGCAACCGTGTAGTGTTTTCCATCACAATTTTTTTAACAGAAGAACATGTATATAAAACACTGAGTCAGGGCCCTTGAATGGCGAATCCAAAATTTGAAGTCCATTTCTAGCTCCATGCCTTTTATCCAGGCGACAAAAGTGAGAGCTGCCGCTCTTTACATAACTAGTCCCAATACGCCACAAGTCAATATTCACTAAGGAATGCAACAAACCTACTGGGAAGTACGCACATGGGATATAAACTTCGGAACTTGCACACTTACCGCTGCAGTGCACCATTTACATGGCAGATAGATATGGGAGAGTAGTACAATCCATGAGAAAGAGAAGCCGACTAGAGGACGAAATAGATGCAGGCTGGGTTCTGCTCTCCAATGTGAATGCTATGGAGACCCTTAAATTGGCACAGTCCATACAAGAGGCTCTGAAAACTAGAAGAGCATTACATGATGCAACAAATTTGCAGATGGTGCAGTAGAAAGATGGCAATGAACATAATGCACAAACCATATCCAATCAGACACTTACGCAGAAGAACACGAAAAACTAATTTCCTTTAAAAATGTATATACCTTTCAGAAATCGTCACTTTTTGAAAAAAAGGAGAAAAAGATCCCACTTTATGAGTCTTTACACCCATCATCTCTTTTTTATAAGGAATATCTGGTTCCAGATTACACTCCCACTGTGAGCCTTACAGCTGCCTGGAAAGACACTGGGTGTGCATCTAGAGTGCTCAAGCATCTGATGTTTTTAGCGAAAATCCCATCGGAGGAGCTTTTAGAAAGACCGTGTATAAGGAAACATCCACATGGCAGAGAAGCCAGAGAAGATAATGGACCACTTCCTTTAAGAGCCCTGTAACCAAGAAAGAGACATCTGATCTCATTAGCATGGCTGGACGGACAAGACTATACCTATGATGACCAGGAAAGCAAGCATCTAGAAGCCCTGGGGAAGTAGAGGCTCAGCTGATGGCCTCACTTGTGCCTACCGTTTTTGGAAACAGCAGTCAGAAACGCTGAGGCCAGGTCATTGTGCAAGGAAATGAACCAGGATAGTTGTGTGTAGGTGGACAACTTTAATGGGTCATAAATTAAATACCTTAACTAAGCACTGTGTTGGTTCAGGGGTAGCGGCAACATAATTCTAACTCTCTCTACCCCATACCCAATCAAGAAGTGTATCACAAACATAAGGCATCATGACTGCAAAGGACAGAGCACCTAAGCATGTCAAGAGTTGTTATTGTGAAATCCTAACATTTCGAGGAAGACCAATATCATCTTCCTGAACAGATGGACCCATTTTCCACAGGGTTAGGTATTATTAAGGGTTAGATTTACTTATCTTTTGCATCAGGGATACACCACTTTTTTGGGGCAGCCATAACACACAAAATGCTGGTAGATACTTACAGAGCCAGGCAAGGGCTGATGTGAGGCGCCACACATGACTTTGTAAAAAAAAGAAAAGAAAGGGAATGTAAGGCAGCCTTGTGTTACCTTGCACCAGAGTGGCATGGCATCAGTGGAGCATGGATGTTCCCATGCATGCACCCATGGATGTTGACACAATCTCAGATTTACAGAGGTCTGTGAACCCTGGATTGTGTCAAAATGGTGCACCTCTATGAAAAATTGGGTTACTGGTTTATTGGGGTGTGAGCCCTGGTTAAACAGCATTCACAATCTTTGTCAGGGTAAGGCACAAGCAACCCCCATATTAACCTGTGCACTACCCCTGGTAGCCTAGCACAGAGCAGGCAGGTGTAACTTAGAGGCAATGTGTAAAATATGTGTGCAACACTTAAAATAGTAAAATAGTTGAAAACACCTCATAACAAGATCCAAAGCCAAGTTCGAAAAATAGAGGAAAATGTAATAAATAAAGCAAGACCAAAACGATTAAAAATCCAATCAGTAGAACAGGAGATATGGATTTTTAAAGAATTTAGAGAAAATATCGCTAAAAATCACAGTGTGCCAACTCTGGATATCTGGTCACGCTGGACTGGGTTAAAGTAACTCTTTTAGGTCAAATGCGATGGTGCACAGGTTGGATATAGTCAGAATGGGCTAGATGAAATTTTTGCTTCTCAAGTTCATGCCAGGAGTACCATTTGCATTGCAGAGGGCCGCGAGAAGCAGTGAGAGTTTCACAGGAAACTGTTGACGAAGCATGAAGAGCTATCCGGTGTCACAGGCCGGCTTTGTTGAAGCTCTGTGGTGGCAGTCCCACGAGTTGTGGATGCTGCAGTGAGAAGAGTTAGATTGAAGGAGCTTCATGCTGATTTGTGGTATGAGGAACAAGGTCTCAGTGCTAACAGGCTTGTTTGCGGTGGTGGTGAAGTGCTCAAAAGGTCATTTTCAGCCCCTGTGAGCCACACCAATGGTCCAGGATCTGAAAGGCACCACTTGGGGGTCAGGAATCCATTGCAGCTGCGTTCAAGGGCTCATGCAAGATGTTTGGGAGACTGTTATGTCCCTGAGACTCAGACCAGGAGGCCAGCAGACTAGCCCTTGGGGTCACTCTGGGATCATAGGTTCAAGATGAAGTTGCAGAACCAGTTATTCTTCCCCAGGCAAGAGGACATCAGGCAGCAGGTCAGCACAAACGGGCAGCAGTGTCGGCAGAGTGTCAGTCCTTGTAGCAGCAAAGCAGGCCTTCTTCCTGGGAGAGTATCTACAGGTCCAGAGGTGTATCGAATAGTTGGTGTCTGGGGTCCCCAGTTGTGCCTTCAAAGTGGGGAGAAGCTTCTAGAGGTTTCCTTTTGAAGCCCCCAGGCATCCTGCCTTCCTTGTCCTGGCTCCAGACTAACTACAAGGGCTATGCAGCCCTTATGTGGAGGCAGGGCACTGCTTCCTCAGGTGTTAGTGGGGCAGTGCCAAGCTCCTCCCTTCCATCTTGCCAGTGATGGCCCATCCAGGCACACCTAAGCTCCTTATTGTGTGTTGCTGACTAGGAAGAATACAGTAGCCTGTCAGTGTCATGTTTAGGCCAGGCTGAAGGTGGACAATAGGCAGCCAGCATGAATGAATGGACAAATAGGATTAGGGAACTACATCTCCCAGAAAACCTAAAGGATAGCTCTGTCTTCTCTGTCTCCTATCCTTTCTTTCTTTCTACTTCCTTTATATGCACCTCATTTGTGTTGCCTGGTGCTTGTCACCTGTTTACTTAGGTGAAGTCGACCTCAAGAAGAGACGCTGCCTCCGTTGTGCCTACACGCAAATTCCTTTGTGTTTCCAGAGGGCGCATCATTGTTTGTTTTAACGCGCTCGCGCTGGAGCCCGACCGCGTCCTTTCACCCGCCGGCAGAGACCGGTATTCATCAATCAATCAATCAAGAAATTTGTAAAGCGCGCTACATACCCGCTAGGGTCTCAAGGCGCTGGGGGGAGGGGGGTGCTGCAGCTAGTGGTCGCAGAACCAGGTCTTGAGCAGTCTTCTGAATGCCGAGAGGCTTGTGGTCTGTCGTAGGTGGAGGGGGAGAGTGTTCCAGCTCTTGGCGGCGCGGTGGGAGAAGGATCTACCTCCGGAAGTGGTTCTGTGGATGCGTGGGACGGCGGCCAGGGATAGGTCGGCGGAGCGGAGTTTCCTGTTGGGTACGTAGAAGGAGAGTCTGCTGTTGAGGTAGGCAGGGCCGGTCTTGTGGACTGCTTTGTGTGCGTGGGTTATGAGTTTGAAAGTGATTCTTTTGTCGACGGGGAGCCAGTGCAGTTCTCTGAGGTGCGAGGTGATGTGGTCTCTGCGTGGGACGTCTAGGACCAGTCGTGTGGAAGCATTCTGGATTCTTTGGAGTCTGCTGATGAGTTTGGCCGGGGCTCTGGAGTAGGGGGCATTTCCATAGTCGAGACGGCTGCTGATGAGGGCGTGGGTGACGGTTTTCCAAGTGTTCGTCGGCATCCATCTGTAGATCTTGCGGAGCATGCGCAGGAAGTGGAAGCAGGCGGAGGAGACTGCGTTGACTTGGCTGTTCATGCTGAGCTTGGAATCGAGGATGACCCCCAGGTTGCGTGCGTGGTTGGTGGGTGCAAGGGGGGGGCCCAGAGATGGGGGCCATAATCGGGCGTTTCCAGCTCACGTTGGCGCTGGAGCGCAACCATGAGTACCGAGCTCTGAGCTTCCTGGCAGGATCTGTTCATTCCTGCAATAACGATCAGTGCTGCAGTGCTCGCAAGAAGACAAGCTCCTTTCAGGATTTTCCTTGGCTGTTCCACCCGCAGGAAGGGGTACATTCACATGCCCCTTTGGTTTATTTTTTATGTTATTTTTGGCATAGTTGAGCCGTTGAGAGGCTCGGATGGGTTTCGTTGTATCTTGAATGTTACCAGTGTGTTTTCAACATTGTATAACTTGAGCCAAAACGACAATCTCGACTTTGAAGGAAATACTTGAGGCTCAAGACAGCAATATCAGATAAGTACATTTCTGCAGTGACTTCTTTGATTTTGAAGCTTAATTCTGCTGAGTTTTGCAACGCTGGATTACTAGAAGCAAAAACACTTTTATTTCCTTTTCTTTATTTTTATCTTTTGTGCCTTTTTGTCTCAGGATGATTGTGGCAGACATTATGTAAGTTTAGACAAACATCATATATATACAGTTCACAGAGTGGATCATGGGGGAAAACTCATGCATGTTATATTGTGTCTCTTATACAGGGAACACAGGGCTTTCATAGGAGTGAAGCCTACAACTCCTTCATCCCACGCCATTGAGTGTTCTTGCTGCCACAGCGTTATTGTTTAGTTTGTCCCTTTTTTCCCCTTCCCCTGCTGTGGTAATATCTGTAGAGTGAGTTTATACCAACTAGCAGGTGGTGCCGCTTACAGGGAAGGGGTTAACTAGCATCCTCATCGCTCCTGCTGTACCCGGCTTTTCAAGGTTAGTTAACCAGTCTCTGTTGTGACAGTCAGCTACACCCAGTCATGTGAACCAGGTACAGACTAAGGCTGGGCGTAGCAGGCGGAGTTGCTCTATGCAGAGCCCCACGGAGTTGGGCAAAAACTCTGTGGACGTTTCCGCTACGCTCTGCTAGGCACCTCCCACCCCCGCAATAATTTTTTTCTAAATGCAATCTACAATTAATGTGAAATAAAACCTTATCGTGGCATCCCAGGCTGCCCTCCACCTCCTCTCCGTAAACCATGGTACGACTGCGCATGCGCACGCATGCGCAGTCCTACCATGATGTATGTCCAATGTAGGAGATTACGACAAAGAGGAGGAGGGCAGCTCGGGATGCCGCAATAAGGTAAGTGCGGTTTTATTTTACATTAAGTGTAGATTGCATTTAGAATTTTTTTATTGCAGGGGTGGGAGGCGGGAGGGTTCGGGGCTGAACTCCGCTCCACTGCGGAGTCAAATGTTTTGCAGAAACTTTGCGTTCTATGCAGAATATGCAAAATTCCACAAAGTGGAGCGGAGTTCATTGCCATGGGGCAGTACAGACTACAGGCATTAAATGGGTAAGGCAGGAAAATTCCAACTTAATAAAGGTGTCACTTTCAGAATTGAAATTTAAACTTTGACTTCACCCTTGTTGGGATTTTAAATTGTGATTCCCAGAGATATCAAACATGAGCCGGGTACCTATTTCCATTTGGAAATGACACCTATAAAATGTAATAAGGTAACTCCAATTTTATCCTAAGGGAGAGATTGGCCTTGCAGTAGTGAAAAACAAATTTCAGAGCTTTTCACTACTGTGACCTGCAAAACTTAAAAGTACATGTCCAACTTTTTTTAATACATTGTACCCTGCCCTCTGGGCTGTCCAGGGCCTACCTGGGGGTGATGTATATGTGTTTAAAAGGAAGGCTTGGGCCTGGAAAAAGGTTTATTTTGCCGGGTCAGCATAGGAGTTTACAATTAAACACAGGCTGTTCAGTGGCAGGTCTGAGAGATGTTTAAAGGGTTACTTATATGGGTGGCACAATCAGTGCTGCAGACTCACTAGTAGAATTTAATTTACAGGCTCTGGGCACATGTAGTGCCACTTTACAAGGGACTTATAAGTGAAGTAAATAAGCAATTGGGTATAAGTCAATGTTACCATGTTTAGAGAAGAGAGCACAAGCACATTAGCACTGGTTGGAAATGGTAAATTGCACTGAGTCCTAAGGCCAGCAAAAACAAATTCATCAAAAGTGAAGGGTAAAAGCAAAATGTTTGGCTGTGATCCTGCAGAGAGGGCTAGGGCCAACACAACCCACTCCAGCCTAAAGCCAGTGGAGACTAATCAATACCTTGATGGACTTCACTGCTTAGGCAATAGAATGTGGACAATGGCCCTCTACTGCAGGGGCATTTATCAGTACTACTCTGTTCTGAAGTCAGATAACTTCCTCTGCCTACACTCTCCTGAGCCATTGAATGGACCAATGGGGAACCATTACTTTCCTTTTTGGACCCCATCTGTGAAGCCTCTAACCGTAAGCTGCTCACAGATGCATCCCAGTAGACACACAGTACCACAATGGCAATCAAAGTGATGTGGCCCTTTCCACCCCTTGGTTCAGACTTTTGTCCCCAACCCAAAGAAAACCCTGCCCATAAGGACAGCAACCAACAGAGGCCCTTGACAGCTATCGATATCAGGAGCCAGAGCCCAGGCCATCCATTGAGAGCAAAAACGAATTTAGGAAAAACTGGAGACTAATGGCAAAAAATGTGGGTGTGGCCATGCAGAGAGGGCCATTTTCAACAACCTACCCAGGCGTAACAAGGAGAAATATGTTTATGTCTCCTTGTTACTTCCTTTGTAAATGTGAGATGCATTCTGCATCACATAGAAAAAGGGAAATGCCTTTAATGATTGTTTTTGTGCATGAAGGAAGCCGTTCCTGCACATAAATATTCCTGCTACACACAGCATGGCAGCGATAAGAGAGAGCAGAAGGCCTCATATTAGTAGATATGGCGTGTTTCTGATTCTTGGTTTCACACAATGCAGCACAGCACCTTTGAACTTGAATAGCGTGAAACCTTAATCAATCTGCCCCTAAAGCCTTGTACTCACATCCTGAATTTCTTTGTCAAGACTAACTTGATGAAAATCCTTGAGCATGGCAGCGATAGGAGAGAGCAGAAGGCCTCATATTAGTAGATGTGGCGCATTTCTGATTCTTGGTTTCACCCAACGCAGCACAGCAACTTTGACCTGAGTAGCATGAAACCTTAGTAAGTCTGCCCCTAAAGCATTGTACTCACATCCTGAATTTATTTGTCAAGACTAACTTGATTAAAATCCTTTAGCTTCATTTTTGCATTCTTCACCTTCTGAACCATCAACATGTTTGGAAAAGACACTGACAATAGGGGAAGAAAAGTGCAGTTAAAGTAGTTTGTGAAGGGCTTGAGACTTCACTGTCCAAACACCTCACAGTTCAGAAGGGGCACAAACAGACTGGTGGAGAGTCTATTTCTTTTCAGGGTCAGTAACTGAAACCCCAGGAGGACTGACTCAGACTTTCATTCTTCATCGAGCTATGAAAATTAGCCTCAATTTTAATGGGGGACTTTAGCCTGCAGTAGAATCCAGTTGGTACAGGCCAAAATGTTGGCTGTGTTCCAGAACCTTCGGGCACTCTTACCAGATTGAGTAACACGTTTGTCGTGTAAAATGCAAGTTTTCATCTTCAGGTGTGACGATTATATTCGGCATTTTACCAGATCTTAATGTATATAAATAATACGAGTGTCCTTGGTGTGAATTTGTGTTGCTTGTGTTTACACACACACCCACTTTCATGGTAAACGTTTCAGCAGTCACGTCCGCCATACAACACTTATGACAGCTTGCCACATGGTGGTGCTGTTTATGTAATTTGGAGATGAACATAACAGTTATTTATTAGTTCAATAAACATTAAAAAAAAAGGACTAATACATGCCTCCCAAGCCAATATTACAGCTTTGGGTGCCTAGAATAGTCACACATGTAGGATCGTGATGGTTAATAGCTGTGCTGTTACTGGCACTGGCGGGGTGCAATGGGCGGGGCATGCTTCAGTGGCCTCCTGACAAGGGCCCTGGCACTTCTTTTTTTTACAAATTAAGCCCTCGAGACACTTTGGTGGTGTGGCAGTACTCATTATACCTAAATTTTTTATTGTCCTGCAAGGTGTTTGTGCACGTAGGTACTCTCAGATTAGCAACAGCATGTTCACGGTATTACCCCCACTATCCTGCACCTTATAAACACAGTTTGGATATTAGGTTTTAAGTTACCATTGTCAATTATTCCTTTTTGCTTACTCGTAGGAGTGTCTTTTAATACGATTGTGTTATGTTCAGTATATTCCTTCTGAGGAAGGACCCAATAGGCCTGCAATACATAGGGAACGTTTCTTGTACTTGGATGAATGTTCATTGGCATGTTGATGACACATAGATACTTCATATGAATTCACAAACATGTAGAAAACGTGAGAATATGATGAAGACATTTATTTGAACATGGCATGCTTGAATACATCCCAACAAGAATTGAAAACAATTGCTAAAGATGGTAAAGTCTATATACTTCAGTAATAGGCCCGCGAGACCGAGCAAGAGGCTGCGCACCCCTGCCTCTTCTCGGAGTGCTGAGAAAAGCAATATTATTGATAGTCACTGACTCATCTTAAAAAGAAAGTTTAGAAAACTGAGATGACAAAAGATAAAAAATGGGAATGAAAGGTTGCATAAATTCAATCAAGTGTTAAAGGCTAAGTATACTCCCAGGATTAAAAGGAATAAGGAAATATATTATACATTGAATTGGGAGGAAATACCAAGAGTGCTAGTATCAAAGGGAAAAGAACCGGTAGGAGTGCCCAACATGTACGGTTCTAGAGGAATTCTGGGTTAAGGTTCTGAGAGGCCTGTATAAGGATGTTCAGAAGGAAAGCAAGAAAGATTTGTAAATAGATGAAGAAGACTTTCTGCCATACTTATCTGTAAACTCACTGAAAAAAGAATTCTAACAATCCTTTTAACCGCTTCGCTGCGGTGCACATTCCCCCGCTGTGCGGGCGAATTCTATGCGTGCGCGAATCGGACTGCCCCTGGCCGTCCGACGCACACGCCCACCTTAATGTCAGACGGCCCGGGGCCGTCCAACGCACGGGAGAGGTTAACAAGTGCTGTATGCCCTGATGATTTGCCAGCAATAATAATTAGCAAAGCCAATAGGTCTCACTTATGGGACTTCTAGCCATGATGTACAGCAGCGTAGCTGAAAATACTGTACAAATAAACCCCACCGAATGCGGTCACATCAATTTATCGGCGTACACCAACACGCTTGCGTGCGCCTACAAAATGAGATGAGCTATTTTTTACTTACCAGTCCAAGACATTAATAAATAAAAAGTTGTTTGAAATGCTCTTTTTCTTATATAGCATTTTAAAAATACTTACAAATTCAGGAGTGGATCAAGTGTGGAACAGGGGGCAAGGCAACATGGTGGGAGGGCAGGAGAGAAGGATATGGATGGGGGAAAGGAAAGCGAGAGACAACAATAGGAAATCTAACAAACAAAGGAGGGTGGGTGGGAATGGTAAAGCAAGAGGACAACGGAGGGTGGGCAAGTGGGGAGGGGGAAGCACACGTATAACAGAGAGTGGGCAGCCGGCGAGTGGGAAGCACACAGACAATCGATGGTGGGCAGATGGGGATTGGGAAGCATGCAGTCAACAGGCGGTGAGTGGATGGAGATGGGGAAGAAAATAGACCACTGAGGGTGGGTGGGTCCCAATGGGAAAGTGGGCAGGCCCCAATGGGGAAGCACACTGACAAGGGGGAAGCATGCCAACAGTAGAGGGGAGGTGGGGAAGCTAGAACAGTAACAGAAGGTGAGAGGAGGGAGAAAGAACGGCAACTGAGTAAGGGAGGACGGGAGGGCTAAGGATTGAACACAATGTCGAGAGAGAGGAACACAAAGTACATGAAGGAGACAGCTGGAAAACACATGTACTCTTGTAGAGTGCTTAGCCAAGAAACAGTAGGGTTGAAAAGTGAGCAATGCAAGGACACAGGAGAGGGACAAACACCAGAAGAGGAAGGAAAACCCATTGAGGTTAACAAACATGAAGTACGCAAATGAGTGTAACAACATAGAAGATAACACACTATCTTAGAAACCATTGATCAAAAGCTCATGCGAGGATTGATAGAGCTGCAAGGGTGGGAATGAACACAACAGATTCACAGGGGTTGGTGAAAGCAGTGGGCATTATATGGATGACACTAGCTCAGCTTAGGTCTGCCCACCTTTGGGGCCATGTTTTTATGGACCAGTCTGTATTTTGGAAGGCTGCGAGCTACACCATGTGCTTTACACTGAAATTTCCTGGGAAAGGAGCACTACGCAACATTTTTCCAAATAAATATTCTATTCTAGCCTATGCAAGCTAGAGCATACTTTTGCCACTGTGGCTAGGTTTTATGCGCTATTGAGAAATGGAATTTAAAAAAGCAAATTCGTTAAATATGTGGTCATTTTAGTTATCCACCCTTGGCTGTTCCTGGGTACGAATTTGGGCCTGATTAATAAATCATTTATTTACATAATCTGTACACAAACCAATAAACATCGTCTCAGCTGAAACATACTATCCTTTGAGGTAGATTGTCCTGCTGGACAGAGCAGATGTACATTGGCAGAGCTCTAATACCACTCTGCTCTCTCCATTCTGCTGCCTGGCACAGTGCACCTCTGCTGGCCATTTACGACCAGTAGGGGTGCGCTGCATGTATTGCATAATCAGATAACACAGATGACATGCAGTGGGGCTGGAACAGTTTTTAGAGTGAGGGTGCTGTCATCAATGTTACATCACTGTAGTCATAGGGATTCTAACAAAATCCAAGCATCACACAAAGAACAAGAGATACAAATGGGCGACGCCCATTCAGCAGGAGAATGGCAAAGCTGTGGTATGGTGGAGCACACAGCCGCAAGTACATTGCTAAAGCATGGTTGGCATAGCCACCCATTTTCCATTAAAATGACCACTACATTTGCACAGACATGGAGTTTTTACTGATAAAACTATATAGCTTACAAGCAATAATGTGTGAAGAATGGGTTTCAGCAAATATTTGTCATTTGCGCATCACCAGGTAGAGTGTCTTTTTTTGTTTTGATCCTATTAAAGTCTTTGTATTCATCACACTTCAGAATTAGAAAAAGTACTTAATTTGTTCTTTCCTGGTAATTTTGAAATGTTTGTACAGATAATTTATAAGTACATAAATGTTGTTGTGTGTTAAAGAAAACATCTTACAACATTGTATTTCACACCAGCAAGATTGTAGCATAGTTCCCTTTCCAATATCCTCACACTTTGCTGTAAGTGAAAGACAAGTAAATTCACTTGTCTACATGTTGAAAGAATAAGCAACAATTTGTCATTAGACTTGCCTGTCATTTGATCTCTTTCTTTCAATGCACAGCAAATGTGAGAAGAAAGAAACCACATTTAAAGTAATCTGTATTTCTCATTCAACTTCGTTAATGCCCACATGTTTATTTCAGGGGTGCCCCCCCTCCCCAACACC
Organism: Lissotriton helveticus; assembly: GCF_964261635.1. NCBI lineage: Eukaryota > Metazoa > Chordata > Amphibia > Caudata > Salamandridae > Lissotriton > Lissotriton helveticus. The sequence goes on along the minus strand of NC_136065.1, from coordinate 507,781,066 downwards.
TCTACTTCCAGTGCCTATGATGCCAAGTGTGATCTGCACTCTCTCTAAGCTCTATAATCAGAAAGCTCTTGTGAGATGTATCCTTTAAGGACCGGGGCTACGCTTCCCAAGCAATTGGCGTAGTTCAATATGACAAAGCAAAGGCATCACCGTGAATGCAGATGCATGATCCTATATTTGTGTATGGGAAATGCACATTCCAGCATCTAGTCACCTGTCTTAACTGACAAGGAGGACCAAAAAGTTTTTTGCTGTCTTTAAAAAACCTTTAGGACTCCCAGAAAGTGCAATGATTTAAACTATTAGGATGGAAGCCAACTTAAAATCGTGTAATTGCACTACAAAAATACTTAGTATTTGCTTTTGGCACTAAACAGTTAGATCCTCTAATTTTAGAATTGCAAGTTATTGTGTAAATAAAATTATGGCCAGTGAACTAAAATGGGCAAGGGCATTAAGGGAACGCCTTGGGTAGATTGCAAGTTACCTTAAAATGGAGAATTATAGTATTACGAATTCACTATTACCATTCAGGAATGAATTAAATGACAGAGACCTGGCAGAGTTAAAGGCCGAGGGGCATATTAGCAACAGACGGCGATAAATATCGCAAAGCGCTCTTATCGCTTTTATATTTATCGCTGGAATTTATCGCTCGGTTAGCGCGTTATTAACAACGTGTTTCTCCAGGGCGATAAAATTCCAGACATAGCGGCGTTGTAGGAGGGGATATCACCAAAAATCTAGTGAAAAGTCTACAGGAATGGCGAAAACGTTGTTGATAGACCAGGGTGCACTCAGCCTGACGATCCACCTGCCATTGGATAATGCAGGTAAGTCAGGTTTTCAGCAGACATTAGTTTTCGTCGATAACCGCGTTGTGGGCTGCCTTATAAATATCGCGATGTGCACATAGCGATAATTTACATGGTATTCCGTGAGGGGTACGCCCAGTGACGCCCACTTTGCATCTCATTAGAGATGCAGAGCGAGGCGTTGGGAAAACGGCTGCTAACATGAGGTAATGCATGTTAGCACCGCCTTGTAAATAGGGCGAAAAATATTATTTATGCTTTTTTGGCTTTTAAAGCCAAAAAAGCAGAGATAAGGCCCTTGATAATATGCCCCCAAGGATTTTGGCAATTTGTCCCTGGAAATATCGACGGGTCACCTTGGATCCTCTCTTTTGGATAAGGACGAAAAATGCAACAGTGGCCTCACGGTACGATGTTCTTCTGGACACGTCTTGTGGGTTTATTTGCATTTCAGGCCTTAAAAGGTTAGTTATTAAAACCTGTATCAATCAAATAAGGGATTAAGGTGGAAAGACAAGCTATAAAGTTTTTATTTGACATGAAAGTTTTAGATGTTACATGTGCTGTGGGTAGATTTGTAATTGCTTTTAACAGAGTCTTTTAAATGTTTGTAATAATGTTATTATATTTTATATAAATATTTAAGACCTAGGTCTAAATAAAGTTACTTTGTACTACTTAGCTAAATTTTTATTTCAAATCAATAAGCATGTTGAATAATATATCATATTAATATTATTATTGGTAGTATTCGACTCACAAAAAGGGAATGTATTTGTTCAATTATATTTCTATTAACCATACACGTTATTAAATGTAGTGGATACTAAATAGGTGTGGTTTTCGAAGGCCAGCATTGGTACCAGCGGGCATAGAATAATTATTTTAAACCTCATATAATTGAAAAAACTGCAGAGCACAAAAATCTCGAACAGTTAAGAAAGTGAATATAAATCAGTGAAGTGTACCGCGGGAGGCTGGCTTTTTTTCTGATTATATTTTTATTTTGAAAACATGAATTGGTATGCAGTTCCTAGAGGGATGTAAGTATAGTGACTAATGGGGGAACACCAATCGTGTTTAGTAACCACAAAGGAGGATGTGGAATTCCTCCTTTCGGATAGAATGCCCTCACACACCCGCCCGCTAAGTGTCATGCTTCATCGTCGGGCGTGCTCCTCATCGAGTCGGCGGTGCACTACCCGACGGGCACCCTCAGTGGGGGTTCTTTGGTGGAGATCTTTTATCCTTGCCATTTGGTGAGTGCGTGTGTGGGGCCCTAAGGTGCGAAAGTGTAGTGTATGTAAGGATAGTGAACAAAAACAGGGGACGGTGTTCAGGGCCACTACTTTAATAATCCTGCCTCCTACCCTGGTTAAAATGGTGATGGCAACTAACTACAGTGAGGTTGTGGGTAGTTGCACTTATGTGGTCAACATGTTTCTTGCCTTATTGACCCAAGAAATGGAATCAAGCTTCAATTCTTCAGGACCGAAAATCATAAATGTAATACTACACTCATTTCTGGTTATGAAGTGCATTGACCTAAGTGTTACCAGTTCTGGAGCACCATCGTCGAGGAGCATCCATCAGTGCTGAAATCAATCTAAAAGTATTTCATTACTGGCCGCATCGGTCAGCGGCAACAAATGAGCCCGTCAATTCAACGCGTGGTTCAAAATCTCGCGCCAACTCGGCGGAGGACCTAACCAGTGTTGCCGGTTCCGATTTATTTTCCCATTCACTAACAATTGTTTTCAGGAAAAGTGTAATAGTGCATATCTATAAGGCTTACACTCGATTACAGGCCACAATGCTTCCAAAAAACTATAAATGAAGCACAAATATACAATAACTGTTTTTTATCAAATAAGCAGGTGCGTAATAATCAGTACACTGGGTGGTGGTAGGGGGCTTTGGAGGGTAACGCCCTGAGCAATTGCCCACTCAGCCCATGTCTTAAAAAGTCCCTTGTACTGTAATTCCTAGTGTAGAAATATCAGTTTGGGAAAAGTACATCATAAACGGGTATGAGAGTAAATATCTCCTTGTGTGAATCATTTTTTTTATATGTGTAATTTAAATCTGGTGAAACTGCACTTCAAAAGTTACAAAACCGAAATGTAACACAACAATTTCCCTTATTTGTATCCAGTTTAATGCTATTGTGACCATTAGTCAATTGAAAAAATAAGAATGTTCGGAAAAAAACACAACAAAGGCACCTAATTAGCTAAATGAAGATTACTTATTCCAGGGTATTATGCATCATGGGATGTGGATCCATTTTTAGGTAACAAACTCTTGAGAAAGAAGAGATTTGTTGTTTAGGGTTTAGAATATGTGCAATAGTTTGAAAGTACAAGCAACGTTTAAAAAGTTCAAAACAACACAAATGTAGACTTCTGAAAGAAGAAAATAGGCCAAGCAGAATTTTTCATATTTCATAAATAAGTATATTATACTTTTATTAAAGTCAAAATTCATGATAACACACAGTATTATCCAATACAACTTTCAATGAAATGACTAAAATCATTTTCATGTCAAATACTGTACACACAATGCAGTAATAACAGTGCATTTGCTATAGCATAACGTTTTCGCCTTCATTTAGTTTTGTACTAAAAAAAAAATGTGCTAAATTTTAAATAGTAAAATATATATATATATATAGCAGTTTTCAAACTGTAAACAGCATGTTTATCACTGTGTTATGCAGGTGGAGATCAGTATGGCACTTGCCCAGATTAATTGGCAACGCCCATTCTTTTCTCCAACTAAAGTACCTTGAGTGAAACACCGCCCAACTAGTCAACACATTTTCTCTCGAAACCTGAACAATTTTCAAAGCAGCCTGTGGAAACATTTCAAAACACAAAGATGCCATATCTGGAACCAAAGTAGGTGGATCCTTTTCATATGCTTGTGCGCACACAAACGTACACACACACGTACACACACAAACACACACGACGCACATATATGTCTTGGTGTATGACAACAGTACTGTGCTGTTCGTCTCTGGAATTGTATAGTTCACTTAAAAAGTCAAACACAATAAAGAGACAAATACTGAAACAAGGGAACAGCAACACAAGACCTGCTCATGTTGTACTTCTGTTCACAATACACTGAGAGGAGGCAGGGGCACTATAGCATGTGCAGTAGGCAATTCTGCCCATTGACACTACAAATAGCCCCCCACAAGAAGGAGAACAGCATTTCTTCATTCAGGTCTTTGGCCTGTGACACCAAAGAATATTTTAGCCGAAGGTTGGCAGCAGCTGCACTAAAATTTCATTTGAAAAGGTGCTATGTTCCTGCGAATGTGTTGTTGGTGTTTTAAAAGAGTTCCTGTACACATGAGCATAGAGCTATGCACCCTAGATCATCTTACTTTTGCTCCTTTCGGGACAATTTTCACAGTGTATGTGGGATGTGGTGGGCATAAAATTAGCCTACACACACCCCAAGGAACATTCACCCGCTGTGAAAAAGGTCCTGAGCCACAAATTTGGCAAACGCTAACACTTGCCCACAAATGTTTTTAATTTCCTCTAATATAAATTATGATGAATAAGACTTCTCAATTTCTTTTACAAAAAGGAACAAAGTTATCATCTTACAGCTGAGATGAGATTATGTATTCACATTCTATGCATTTCTTGGCACTATCAACGCAAAGCCTGAGCAGTGAAACTATCCTTTCTAGATTATTTATTATCAAATTGATTGTATATATTATATTGGTATGATTTAGAATAGTAGTAAATTGGTCAGTAGTGACTAGGGTAATTTAACTCATTTTCTGAAGCTGGAACGTAAACTGTGTGGTCTTATAAAGTGTGCTCCATTGTCCACATTTGGAGGGGTCCCTTGGTAAAAAGTCCAATAAAAGAACCTCTTGCACCATCTTTCCTGCCTACAATTTCCTTGACACTAAAAATACTCTCTTCTTTAGAAGAATACAATTTCTCATGTGAGAACCAGTCTCTAAATCGCAAAACTTAGTAACATGTCAAAAATCTATGAATAATCTTTCCCAAAAGTTTATGGAGAGACCACAAAGGATAAATGTTTGCACTTGACATGGTTGACACCGTCCATTTTAGCTTTTGAATCCAGTTTTGCTGCAGCTGTGCTGCAGTTGTTGGGCCATGACTGAGCCTTTGTTTCAGAACTGATTTCTGCTTCTGTGAAGTATTTCTCATACCTGTGGAGATAGGGAGGCTTCTCAGGGAGAAGGTAGTAGTGCGTCGAACTGGCTTTCTTCCCGTTTTCAATTATGGGCAAAATGCAAGGGATTTTGCTGGAAGACCCTTCACTGTGCTGTCTTTGTAAAGCTTTGATGCTGACGTATTTAGGGTCTGGGGCAAAGCTCTGCGTAGGGGGCATAACCCCATTGATGTACGTCGGTAGGCTCTTCGGACTTGGCGTGCGAGAATTGCTTCTTGAAAGAGGTTCTCTTGGTGGCACTTTTGGAGGTCTGTCATCATCACTGTATGTGTTAGACGTGACCTCAGCTGACCACCTTCTGTAATCAGGTTTCACATGTCTTGGAGGAATAGGCATCCTGGGCGGAACCTCTGGTTTATCTTCCTCGGAATTAGGGGAAGCCCTATTCAGATGGTTTGATAGTCTTATTGCTGGCTTATTGTATGACCCAGCAGGTCCTGAATGCGATCTTCGCAACCTCCTGTTGGGCTGCTCGGGTTTCTGAGGTTTTATGTTTTGTGTTTGTCCTACTTGGTTCAGAATTGTATTAATTGCCTTTTTGGAGCCCATTCCTGATTCAAAATATGCATAGTTTATTTGTCCGCACCCACGGAAACTCCTTCGACTTGGAACACCGTACTTGAATGCTAATGGTCTACCATCATCAAGAAGGAAGTCGGTGTCTGAGCTAGTCAGAAATTCCACCTCACTGTCTACGTCATCAATTGTCTGGTCTTCTGAAATGGGGAGTGGAGGCAGTGGCCTGCACCCGCGGTCATGGCACCCGCTGGCTTGGAATTGTGGTGGCCCACATTTTACAGGTGTGTGAGGGGGAGTCCTTTCTGAGCTGGAGCCACCATTCACTGAGAGTTTTTTAAAAGAAGGCACAACTTGATCTTCTTCATAGTTTGGGAGGAACTGCAACGGCGGTGGGCTGGATTTTTTGCCTTGGGTTTTCAAGCAGTTCATCGCACAGCAGTGTCCATTCATGAACGGCTTAGAGTTGTGACCTGAAAAAGAGAAATATTAAGAAAATTGATTTTAGAATTCTGCACCGTTGGTCTTTGTACATTTAACATAATGGAGAACAAACCATTAGGCTATATTCTTTATTAATTGTGGATGCAGCTGTTCCAATTTTATAAACGAAAGATGTGCTGATACAAGACATCATATAGACCCTCCAAATTATCCAACAATTTCACTTACCACAAAATAGGGCTAAATTTGCCACTGTAAGATGTCCAAAAGAATTTTTTTTTAATCTGCTGAAAGGGCATAGCATTAACTATTGTCTACATTTGGCCCTACTTTTAAGTAGCCTGAAGGATACACGTATCTGTGAATGTGCTTATTTTAGTTTTGAGTACAGCCCTTTAACTGTAGGGTATGCACAATTGAGAGGCACGCAAAAGACAAGAAAGACTGTGCACTAATGAAGGAGTTTTGCAAGATGCCCTAGAGCACTTGCAATTTCAGCTTCTTTTTGAAAATGCAAAAGTAGTTGTCATGTGTGAGGGTGGTTGTGAGCTTGTTCTAATCCATGATAGCATCCACATAACTGGTGTTTCACTCTGAAATCATAGAACTTAATCGTGTAATTTTGGGGGCTAGTGGCAATTTGCATCCTTCATTAAGTAGAACACAGCACCTTCTTGACACTGCCATGATTTATCAACATATTTGCAATTAGAAGAAAATAAGGACATCATTACTGGAATTCTGCAAGTCAAGTTTACAAGCTATGTATCTCTATTTTATTAAAAAAGATTAACCTCAAAATGCAATGATTGTGTCCCTGAACATTATTTTTCCTGTTTAATTTTTTTTAATCTGTGATTTAATATTTTCAGGTTCCAATTATGAAGTATATTCAAAGGCGTCTTTGTGACTTATGGTAAACTGTTCACTCTCTGGTGGTAAGACTTTTTTTTCATTATTATAATTCAATCAGATGATCACGTCTTTAAGAAAACGATCTAAAAAAATGAGTAATCTGAAGATACAAAAAGTGAGAAACTCTTACCAAATGATGCAATCTGGTGGGATGTTGGTGATCTCAGCTCATACGCCATCGCTAAGGGGCTCATATTGAAGTCAGCGCTGAAAAAGAACACACACCAGTAAGGTTAGCAACACAGCAGAGGCCTAGTTTTTTAAGTAGCCAAATACACTGTACTGTAGCCAACTTCATATAGCCAGACATTCCATCTAAACTACGATACACAATTTGAAAAATTGTCAGTCACAAGGAAAACATGTTTTAATAAAATGAGAGCCATCAACGCCACTATGCAAAATAGATAGTTAACATATATACTTCGTCGCTGATTCCATAGCTATATCTTTGTAAAGAACTCGGCACCTACTCCGGTCTTATACATTATACAAAACCTCAATCATAAAGGAAAATAAAAAGTAGAACTGGTGTTCATTAACCCCACCAATGAAATCTACATTAGCCAAGAGTGCAGCTCCTTGGAACCATTTTCACTCAACCCCCATTCTATCCCCTGCCCTTCCAAAAGTCTAAAGGCCCAAACGGTCTGATGTACCTAACAATTTTGTGATCGCAAAGCCTGTGAATTGTAAAATCTCAAGCATTGTGATTGCAAAATCTACAGTAACAATATCTCAAAGGCACATTGTCTGTGCCATTTTCAATACACGCTTTGTGATCCATTACGTCTGTTAGGAAAATGGAGCATGAAATTGTCACCGCCTCTGCATAACCATTAGTAATGCAATTGCAGTCACAAACCATTGATTGCGTATTGACACCTCAAAGAAAGTGGTATCAATTCGCAAAGAGGAAGCTGTCCATGAGTGACAGCTCTTTTGGAAGATTTAACACATGAAATCTTACCTCATTGATATTAATTCAAAAGGAGTCTGCGAATCCTACCAACATTCTATTTTGCCATGTGATAGCTAAATACGTTTTGCAGCACGAACTAAGCACCAGGTCAAACATTAATCACTGTACAAAAATAGCAAAGAACTGCTTTACAACTGGGATTGTTTGTACATAAGGCAGACAGTTTGTATACTGTGCATGTTTACATAAAGTAAGGAGTTGTTGGATTTGCCTTTGTTTCTTTGTGTTCTAGTGCGTGTTGATACATGAGCATATGGGTACTGGTGTGGACATTAGAGCATGTGTTTATTCTTGTGCATAGAAAACAAACATCTGTGTATACAAGAGAGTGTGCACTGTTGTATAGATCCACACATGTGTGTCTACCAGGGAATACATCTAAGTGTTTGTGTATATGTATACTTGTTCATCCACCTTTTATATACATCTGCATGTTTGAATTTGAGCGTGTAAGCTGCTGAGTGTGAGTGTACATGTGTGTATACCTTTGTGTATTGCCCTAAGTGTGTGAATGCACAAGGAGTTTGTGTTCTTTTTTTACATCTACCCTTTTGCATCAGTGCATACATATGTGTGTGTATGTGTGTATATGCATGTATGTGTGTGTGAGTGCACTCTGTTATCCAAGGGTGTGTTAGACTGTTTTTTAAAATCCTACCTGTGTTTCTTTCTACACTCTGACTACAGTGTACATGTTTGTGTCTTACATTTTAGAGTTCTTTTGTATACATTTAAGCGTGTGTATGTACGTTTGTGTATAAACATATGTGTGTCTTTGCGGTGAAGTGAAGTTGTTCATTCGCCTTGTGGGCCCATATTTTTTGTACACCATCTTTATCTTCTGTGATTTGTTCAGGCTATAATGATGTGTCATTAACTTTTAATTTTTTCAGATGCAATCCAACACTGGCTCGCACACTAAAGTAGCCTTATACTAGTTAACAGACAATACCTTAAACTTTAATGTAGTACAGTTATATTATTCTATCATTTAGCAGTACAGTTAGAAAGTGAAAATCAAACAAACCAAATAGCTGAGGAATCAATATCTTATTATTGCTTTAACTTTTATATACTCACTATAGTACGGACCTAGCTCCAAGGAGCAGAGGAGCAATTTACAGAGAACATATTAATTGTACAATGAACATATCTAAATCTATGTGATGTACAGAGAACAGATACTATGGGATGGAAGACACCAGTCTACAGAAATTAAGGAGTGATGGGGATACTTGCACACATTTAAAAAGTTTTGTAACACAGGGAGACAGTGATTTCACTAGAATCACAGGACGTTTTTAGGTGTGATAGCTGAGCTTACACAACCCAGGTTTTAGAGTTCCAAGGACATCATTCACCATATCTCCTCCCTTTTTTTCTGTGAAGAGCAATTAATAATCTGCAAAGCCACCCTCTATTATGTTTGCTAATTCCATCTATCACTATCCAGCCGTACAGTTATATGACACTGGGGTATGCTATCTGGAGTAGTTCATAAAATGTGCAGCCACTTAGTTCTACTTACTCTTCAAACCCGCTTGGGATGGACCACGATCCTTTGGGACTCCCTAAGCCTTCTCCGCTGTGGAGGAACCCACTTTTCAGTGAGACCGGAATCTCTTGCGCCGCAATTCCCGCCATTGACATTGTTGGGGCTTCGTGGATGTCTTGATTCTTCACAAGCCCACAGTGCTCAGCAGTTTATCGGTAGAGTTCATTCCTACAAAGCAGAAAAGAAAACACGTGAATATCATACATTACATCAAAAGCCAAAAGAACTATCATATATCAGGATCAATGACAGAGTCAGGGTCTACAGAGCCAAAGATTCACACTGAAGTTACATAAAACAAGCTGGGCCTCATACTTAGTTACATCACTACACAAGCAAGAGCTTCAGTATATTGAGACATCACACGTGCGTTTATAAGACACGCCTTCACCTGTGTCTGGGTACTGAATAACAGATTTGTATTGTTATGCAACGTAGTGGTACTCATTTTATGGATCTATGGATGAATGTACTGATGGAGATGTCAACCTGAGGTTAGTAGAGAGGTCATGGGGTCAAACACATTATTATAACATTATAATAACAGAGTACAGATTAATTCTTTTTTCAGTTTTGTGGGCTCCACATAATCACACACAGGTCAAGTTAAGGATTTGATTGCTGTTAGTGTGTAACACAGACTCACACACTTTCTCACACACGCCGGGATGTGGGTTGATTTGAGGCTAGTGGTCGGCTAGATGAATTCACCCACATGCCAGTGCAGGTCAGGGTTGGGCTTTGATGCAAGGATTGCAAGGATTGCACATTGAGACACTCCTAGAGACAGACAAAGAGAAAGACCTCTCTTTTCCTCACTGGAAAACTCAAAGCAGGCCAGGATTGTGCTTTATTTAGACTTGAGCACCCAAAGCAGGTCAGGGTTGTGCTGTGTTTGGAGTTGGTGGTTGAAGTGGGCGTCCATTGGCACTGATTTTTGGGGACCAGCACTTATTTTTCCTCATGCAAATTTCTGCCAGAGCAAGGGAGAAAAAAAACAGAAAAGGGGGGAAGAAAGAGGGATAGATAGATGGAAAAATAGAGACAAAAGAGTAAAGCAGGTTGAAAAAGGAACTGCAAGAGTGAGACGAAGGGACGGGAACTGTCTGGTGGTGGATGAAAGAGACATGAAGTGGTATCAAGACTTTGCAACCTTGGTTTTAAGCATCTGATATTCGTTGGCCCCAGGGTTCTGAGCAAAACGATGGGTACCTGCACTTAGTCTTATACAAATTAAGAACTGAAGAGAATTTGCAATGAGACGCATACAAACACAGACTCAAAACCCGCACACAAACTCACACACCCATACACACACACACTGCAGGTCAGTTTGGCTTTGCTTGATGTTGGGGTTATACAGTGACAATCACAGGCACACCCTTTGCAGGTCAGTACTGGGCTGTTGCAACCCTCTGTTTTTATTCAGATATACATAACAGTTCAGACCGGAAGAGAGCTTTGTTAACACTGATTGATGGTTTGTACATGCGCAACAAGCCTACTCCAAGCCAATGAGAGCAGTACAACATGCACCAAGAATTACTAGAGCATCTAAACAGAGTCCATTCTCCTCGGATTGTGCTTCCCTCCACACACATCCGGGCATTTTCAGTACTAAGCAATGTCCAGAACACTTTGAAAGGAACTGAGCGACATTTGTTGAGGCTTAGTGTATGAAGCACAGAGACGGCATTACATAACAGAAGGCCTTTATGGCTGCCAAAACACACAGCCCTCGGAGTAACCTTGTGGGTAGACAATCGGCCCACTCTGCCGCATTGTGCTGAGGGGGTAATGAATGATTCATTTTGCGCTCGGTTTTGACATAAATTGAAGGGAAAGCACAAACAGCCTTGCACGAAATGTAACCTCATGAAAGAGCCCTATTCTGTGAAACCGGAATATATAGTTACAAGCAAATTAAAAGATATCATCAGCTAACATGGTGCTCGCCGGGTGAAGGCTTTTCTGCGATATTGGCACAGACTAAGGCAGGAAGTTGGAAGTAACTTTGGAGTCTTCGGCTGCTTTTACTAAAAATGTTCACATTCCCCGAGCTGACTCATACCTTTTTTAACAGCTTTGTACAAACCCAGGAGGCGGCGTGAAGTGAGTGACGCGCCGACGCTTCCTGGCGCGCCTGCCCTTATTTGGAAAGCTGGATTCCGGCACGAGGCGCTCGCCCCTCTAAACGGACCAACGGCCGATTTTTTAAATATACTGACAGACACCTGCGTCGGCACCAGGAGGCTGAACTGCGACCAGTGCGGTTTAGCTGAGGACAGGAATTAGATGTTCAAATAGTTTTTTTTAAAGAAAAGTGATGACTGCAAGGTCTGAGGCCTCATAAAGTGAAAGGATTCATTGACTGAGTTTCAGAGCTAAATGTGTTAAATAAAATGTGTGAATGTTTGTGGGGGGTGGGGGTAGGGGTTCAGAGTTCTTGGGTGCACCTAGACAGTTCCCCTGAATGCCAAGGTTGTCCAGTACCAAAGATGCCTGTTAATTCCACCTCATGCCATTTTCTTCCATTGCCCTACAGTTCCTGTCTTTTTCCCCACCCCAATTTATTTTTTCCTTCTCCCTTTCTCTCTCCCACAAATGAGCCCCCGTGCCCACCACCTACAACCACTGTTTTCCCATGTGTGGGATTCATACACGGAGAATGAGACCGGGGCAGTGGGCTGGCCTTTTCTTGAATGAACAAATTCCACAACTATGCAATTGCCTCTCAAAGGCAGGAAGGATTGGTGATGAGTCAGTCTCAGTCACACATTTCTGCATCTCAAGTTTGGATCACAGGCGGCTGACTGTATCTCATACTTCCAGGATGACAAATGTAATACTGGTGAGATGGCTGAAAGAAACACCTCCCACTAGTGCCAAGTGCCAACTCAGTTTTCAGTCACCAGAACTCGGAAATTATTTATGGTCTGATTCACAAAATCGTTTGAGTACATGATGTAGTACCACAGGTGTCCCTTTTACATACTCTTAGCTGTCTTTGTGAATCATCCCTAAAACTTCTTACTCCGTATGAGTAAAAGTGCAAAGGGGACACAATGCTTTCTACTTGTAATAACTGAATTTGAATGTTCCTAGAATACTCATATTTTATTCCCAGGTTAGGTGTTTTTGGGCCACTTCACAAAGGAGAGAAAAGTGCGTACAAACAAATACTGCAGAAATATCACTTTACATACTCAAAAATGTCTTTGTAAATAGGGCCCTTATTGTCAGTGAGAACTAAATAAATGATCATTGCTATTTGTAACTGAAGTTTTGAATCTATGGTACATGTATATTAAGTTAGAGTGGGTGTGAATTGTGAAGCCATATCTTTCCCCTCCCCATAGAAGGGACAATGTATTTGTCCCAGTAAATATTAGGAGGGAAATGTATCCTTCTAAAAGAATTTCCAAACTCTTCTTTGGCAAGAGCGGGAGCGCAGAAGCGTTGCCCCCCCCCCCCACCCCCCCCCCCCCACTGCTAGGCATAAAGCATCAAAAATGAAATAGTAGTAAAATGATTTGATCACCATTTTATTTTTGACCCTTTCTGTGAGAAAAGGAAGTGTGAGGGCAAAGTGGGGCCAGTGCGCCAATGCTACCAATGGTTGGCAGCAGTTAGGAGTGGCCACTTAGGTTTGCATTGCGCATGTTGGTTTGGCCAGCTACCTTGCTACACCCAAACCGGCATGCGCAATTGAAACCTCTCCTACCCGGCTGTCTTGGACAGGTAGGTTGGAGAGCAGGCACAGGCCTACAGTGCCTTTTGGAGCGTGAAGCCAGCCCGTTCCAGCCAATCAAGACACTTTAGAACTGCGTCTTAATTGGATGAGAGCGTTGGCTGTGGGCTTCTCACTCGGAGAATGAGCCGCAGAACAACAAGGTCGTACTGCAGAACATCGAGCGGCAGTGTAAGGTAAGTGATTTTTTGATGTGTATATTTATGTTAATGTGGATATCATTGTGTATTTGTTATGTGCATTATTTCTTATGTGCATATGTATATATGTTAAATCTATTAGTTATGTGTGGCTCAATGGTTAGAGCGGCAGACCCTGATGCAGAGGTCTAGCCCGGGACCAGGGTTCAATTCCCCGCCTCAGTGGGTCTTGGGCTCAAAAGTTCCACGGACCTGATAATTCTTCCCCCGGTGCCTATTCCAATCATGGAGTCCCAATCTGCAACTCTGGGCAATAGCTTGCTTAATCTCCACAACGGCCCCCACAACGCTAAGGATGCCTGGCCTCCACCTTGGGGGTGCCCAGGAGTGGATACCTCACAGGGAAAGCCAGGATGGGTTTCACAGCGGTATTCGTACAAGCGCCTTGAGACCCTTGCGGTGAGTAGTGCGCTATACAAGTATCAATTTACAATTTTTATCATTTATGAGCTCCCTTGAATGTCATTTGCCACCAACTGCAACTGGCATTTCCCTGCATCAACAAATTCTTCTAATTAGAAGGAATACATAATGATGTCCATTCAGTACCCATCTTGTTTTACTGCTTAATTACTTTAATTGGTCTAATTTCAGTTTTTTCCGATTTTCTTAGTCCCAACAACCACATAAAAATCATCTTCAAATAAAACTTTTCACTTTTGCAAAAACTAAATGGAAAATCTATTTGGAACGTTTATGATGCTTGAGTAATGGGGGATGAACAAATTATAACTGTACGAGGACAAACCCCCCAAAAAATTGCATTATTTTTAACGTATTTATATAACACGAAATAGAACCAAATTGTCTGCAGCTTTCAAATGTGAAAAACGTCACGGAGCGTGAGGCAAAATCAGTCAATTACCTTTTGTGTTACAACAATTGCAAAAATAGTACAAAATATGATGTGTGCAACGCGTAACATGATTTTTCAGCAAAGGCATTGCTAGTTGTTGTTAATTAGCTATTTTAGAGCACCCAATTTATTAGACTTCAGTCTGCTATGCAAAATTTTGAAAAGTCCCACACCCAACTAGCAAAGGGCTCCGATGCTGTGCTAATGGCAGAATGTGTGCTTTACAAGCCCTAACTAAAAACAAGAAACCAGCCATCTTTTCTTATACATAAATTTACCAGAATGTTATGTATGATTCGCCCTAGTCCCATCAATAATGTTCTTGATGTTTTTTCTGGAGAATTTTTTTTTCTCAGTAAAATACTGTGCAAAACTCATTTGCTCCGTTCTATATTTCAGAATCTGTAAAATGGTGCAAAATGGGTTTGCCCTGTTTGGTTTTTGGACCAGTGCAACTATCCTGTAATACTGCCCCTTCCGCCCTTTGAACTCATCAAATGGAATCTAATTTAAGACTGATTACTGATTATGAGATTTCAGGACCTCATACACATATATTTTAGATATCCCAAGCACAGAAGGGTCTTGTGTGGTCTCAAATAAGCAGATACAGTATGGATGATATCCCTAAAAACCTTGAGTACAAAACAGAAAAGCTGTGAAAGGAAAACAAAGAAGCTAGAGATGACCATCTTCCAATCTGGTAAAGAAAGTGCTCTGAGGCCAACATTTTAGTTAGAGACGGATCTAATTAAGTTTTTGGTAATATCACTGATGTTGTAATTATGTTAAGGTACTCGTGACAAGGGGTATTCATGTGATGACATTCTCAGCACAGGCTCCAGACTTTCTCCCTCAAGGACTCCCCCTCTCATCTAGAAGAGCCTTTTTAATCCTGTTCCCAGTGAGGTCCTCTGTTGCCATTGCTCCATCAGACCCCTATACTCAAGCCACGATGAGCTGCCAGCCTACTCCCGCCCTTCTCACATCCCAAGTCAATACTACGCCTTCTCAAGCCAAGGTTGCCTAATCTGACAGGACTATAGCGGAGGCCGCTCCATTGGCAATTTGTTGTCCTAGCAAAGCCTTGAAGGCCTGCTTGCTCTCTAACGCCTTTCATGTAATAGTTCTTCCCTGACTGAGTACTGTGCCTTGGAGCTCACGATTCAGTGCTTCGGAAAGTCACTGCCATCACTTACTGCTCCATCACAAATGGCATGCGTGCAAGATGGTGAAAATAAAATCTGATTGTAAAGTCAGCAAGAACAGACCATGACAATGTAGTGGTGTGTGATGTACTGGGTGTGATATTATTGCTGGCTGACATTATAGATGTTGATAGCATACCTGCCAACTCACACGGTACCACCTTGTGACACATGATTTTGGCTCCCATCACACGGTCTCCCAGTGAGGAGCAAATATCCCACGGTAGCAGGGAAAACGAGCTAAAACCCCCCGTAAACAGTGGTTTTCCAGCTCGTTTTCCGAGGCTTTGAACTGCCGATGTCCATTAAGGGGTGGTAAAACACCCCAGGACATGGGCACCAGCCTCAGCAAAATTAATTTTTTAGGGGGAGGATGGGACTTGGGGGCTGGGCGGGGTTCAAAATTGCTTCATAGGTACTTCTCGGCACAAGGTGCCGCCTCCCTCATCACACAGTGAGATTGTTCTTCAAGTTGGCGGGTATATGATAGTTTCATACAACCCCGTATTGAGCCCTTAAAACCTCACTGGTGGCACATGCCGGTCTAAGTTGAAGGTCATAAATTGATCAATTTCAAATTTCGTATTGACGTGGAATGTGGTTCACATAGTAGCACTTCTAAGAAACTCCTCCCGCTCAGTATCTATATCTGAGCAGACAATCTGTCTGTTTTAGGTACGGCTAAATGTAATGGCTGGCTCTAAATTCTCTGTAGCCACCTCTCAATCATCAATGGCTGCACAAGGTAACCATCTACAGGTAGAGCATGCTGTTAAGAGGCGGGAGTTCCTGCAAGGCTGTGGAAGAGTAAGTGAAATTCCACTTGCTCATGCCCTTATTCTACCTGATAGATAAGGGTTTTTCACACGCAGCTGCCTGTCCTCAAATTTCACGACTTCCCTCAGGCAAGTCTGCTTCTGAAACGTCCTTCTTCAAGAACAATTTTTTGGTAATATCACTGATGTTGTAATTATGTTAAGGTACTCGTGACAAGGGGTATTCATGTGATGACATTCTCAGCACAGGCTCCAGACTTTCTCCCTCAAGGACTCCCCCTCTCATCTAGAAGAGCCTTTTTAATCCTGTTCCCAGTGAGGTCCTCTGTTGCCATTGCTCCATCAGACCCCTATACTCAAGCCACGATGAGCTGCCAGCCTACTCCCGCCCTTCTCACATCCCAAGTCAATACTACGCCTTCTCAAGCCAAGGTTGCCTAATCTGACAGGACTATAGCGGAGGCCGCTCCATTGGCAATTTGTTGTCCTAGCAAAGCCTTGAAGGCCTGCTTGCTCTCTAACGCCTTTCATGTAATAGTTCTTCCCTGACTGAGTACTGTGCCTTGGAGCTCACGATTCAGTGCTTCGGAAAGTCACTGCCATCACTTACTGCTCCATCACAAATGGCATGCGTGCAAGATGGTGAAAATAAAATCTGATTGTAAAGTCAGCAAGAACAGACCATGACAATGTAGTGGTGTGTGATGTACTGGGTGTGATATTATTGCTGGCTGACATTATAGATGTTGATAGCATACCTGCCAACTCACACGGTACCACCTTGTGACACATGATTTTGGCTCCCATCACACGGTCTCCCAGTGAGGAGCAAATATCCCACGGTAGCAGGGAAAACGAGCTAAAACCCCCCGTAAACAGTGGTTTTCCAGCTCGTTTTCCGAGGCTTTGAACTGCCGATGTCCATTAAGGGGTGGTAAAACACCCCAGGACATGGGCACCAGCCTCAGCAAAATTAATTTTTTAGGGGGAGGATGGGACTTGGGGGCTGGGCGGGGTTCAAAATTGCTTCATAGGTACTTCTCGGCACAAGGTGCCGCCTCCCTCATCACACAGTGAGATTGTTCTTCAAGTTGGCGGGTATATGATAGTTTCATACAACCCCGTATTGAGCCCTTAAAACCTCACTGGTGGCACATGCCGGTCTAAGTTGAAGGTCATAAATTGATCAATTTCAAATTTCGTATTGACGTGGAATGTGGTTCACATAGTAGCACTTCTAAGAAACTCCTCCCGCTCAGTATCTATATCTGAGCAGACAATCTGTCTGTTTTAGGTACGGCTAAATGTAATGGCTGGCTCTAAATTCTCTGTAGCCACCTCTCAATCATCAATGGCTGCACAAGGTAACCATCTACAGGTAGAGCATGCTGTTAAGAGGCGGGAGTTCCTGCAAGGCTGTGGAAGAGTAAGTGAAATTCCACTTGCTCATGCCCTTATTCTACCTGATAGATAAGGGTTTTTCACACGCAGCTGCCTGTCCTCAAATTTCACGACTTCCCTCAGGCAAGTCTGCTTCTGAAACGTCCTTCTTCAAGAACAATTTTTTTTTACTTAATTGTTTTGCAAAACAGAAGTGCACGTCTCTTTCTGTTCCAGTATGTTGTTCATCAACTAAGAGTCATTTTGAAAGGAAGCTTCACATATTTATCACACTACTCATCCAGCTCTGTATTCAGTAGTGGTTGGGTGAGCTGTCGCCATTTCCTCCTTCTAAAATTGTTTCCACCTCGACACTGGTATTGACTAAGTCTGACAAACGCAATTAGGGGAGGATATTACACCGACAGGAAAAGTTCACTTCCTGGTGAGTTTGAAAAGCGTGTCCACATTCTTCATATTTCAGCAGCTCTACTTCCTGAATTGGACCTGAAAAGAATGGAAATTTAGCTGATCAAAAACCGAATTGGAACAGCGATTAAGCCACCCAGAGAGTTTAGTCCACTCTAATGAGAGATATTCCAAAATGTAAGCCACCAGGATTCCTGGCTGTTGACCCCAGAGGGCATGAAAAATACTGTGACCAAAAGCTTCGCCTAGCTGCCCAAGAGCTTCCCAGCGCTATGGAGCAGGAGAGAGCTTGAACCAGTGACTCAACCTGGGAATAGCCCTGTCTTTGTTTTTTTTTCTGAAGGCAATCTCATCGGTAAGGAATCTTAGTTCTGTGGGCATGGAGTTCCAAAGTTTTGGTACTAAATGCGTGAAAGATCTTCCTCCCCATCTGTATCGCCTAATCCTAGTAGTTTTGGCCAGGCCATCTGAAAAGGATCTTTGGGCTCTTTCCGGTGTGTAGGGTGTGATCAGGGCCCTCCGTAAAGTTGGCCCTTTTCCGTTCAAGGCCCTACTACCTTGAGAAGGTGCATTTCTGCCAAATACTGACCGTCAACCACCTGCATCAAAGTTTAGAAAGTGCCACTGGATTGAGGAATGGTAGCCTTGTTACATCAGCTATCCGTGCTCACCACTGGCTGCCAGTGGAACAGGGCATGAACTTCAAGATCTTGTTTTACAATCACAGGCGTGACTTCAAAAAGAAAAAATTGCCCATTTATCTGACTGCAAGACCTCAGCCTCAGAAGGTCTTCCGAAAATAGCACCCATAGAGAATACCCGCTGTGGAGGCAGAAGTTTCTTTGCTTTAGCTTCTGGCCTTGTAAACTTGTAAAAGCACTTATATTACTATCTCTGTAGGTAGTGCCATGAAGCCACAGAGGGTCAAGTGCTTTATAAATTATCTTAATACCACAGTCGGGCACTAAGATCATGGAAGAGATGTTGCTTATCACATGCTAGACTGAAGCATACTTTTCTGTCACCAATGAAATGTCTCCAAAAGGCAACCCCAGATAAATATCAGGGGTGTCCAATGTAAACCCTCAAAGACAGCAGCCAAGCCAGGTTTCAGGATAGCCCCTGCATATGTAAATGACTTCCACATAGATGCATTAAATATATACATATTTATTATGTTGATATCCCAAAAATCGGGCCTAGCCCCGGCCCTCGAGAACCATTGTTGCATTAAACTTCTCTGTCTCCATCTCTGACATCCAGTAGGCAACAACAGAGATGAGGCATTTTAATCACAAGTAACCTTTTCACTTAAAGGCGATGTTTTCATTTCGCATCGGCTCGCAGATTTATTTTGCTCATGAGACATCTTTGAAAGCTACTACACTATCAATCTGCACCCAGGAAAGTGCCTATGACGGACAAAACCAGAGACTGCACTGACGCTCACAGGAAGTGATATCACTCGTCGAACTACATGCTCTAAAAGGACTAGAGGATAAAAGTCTAATGGCAAGTCTACTGCAAGTCAAGTCATGGTAGGGACTTCAGTGACCCATATCCAAGATGGCGGCTTGAACTCCTGAAGTACAACCCACTCAGGAAGGTTTCTGGTTTCATCTGGCAACAATTAAACAGTTGTCAATGAGAGCAAAAATAACATTTAATGAGAGCAAAACTAACATTTAAACAACGAGTATATAATATGCTTCTTAAAAAGCTGCTGTAGGGTAATTACACATGCCTCTTGGGTAGGAGAACAAGCTGGCTTGGCTTGCAAAGCAAGCAGTTTCTCTTTCCCACTTTCCAAACCCCATCATAGACATGACTTGTAAACAGATACAAAAAAATTATTTCATGGTGGTGTTATTTCAGAGTTGAATTTCCTTATGCGCTTTTTTGTAATTTTGTGTGAGTTCACGCCGTCTTCTTGAACGTTATCCCAATAATCCAGATATTCTCGAATGGGTAATGCTGAGGAAGCAGCAGTCCACGCAGGTTGGCTGTCCGCCCGAGGGCGTGCGCCTGTGCGGCCCAGTCCAGGCGCTGTTGTTTACACTGTCACCGGTGATACTGTGCCTCCTATCGCAGGGAGTGAGTCAGGCTAATTGCTCTCTGCAGATCATGTCAAATCTTGCACGCTGCAAGTCCACGTTAATTATAAACCCTAATATCACCGGGTGAGCTCAACGTAAACACCAACTCAGTCAGCGGAACTTGCTTCTGGTTCCGCAAATCTGTTTTCTTTTTTTTAAAGCGTGGTGTGTTCTAAACCATCATTTTATCTCTATTTTTCTCCGTGACTGATCATGTGACGGCCCTATGGGGTGGCATGCTAAGGGGAAGTGTATGTGTGTGTGTGGGTGGGGGAGGGGGGGGTGCTCTAGGACTGCCTACATGAGAAGGCAGCATATTGTATGTTAATAATTGGCCGTTCATATTACATACGGGGGTATGTAATGGTAATGGAAACGAGCAGGGTATTGATTCTGCTCGAGGACTAACAAACAGCCACTTTGACTTGAAACTAACACAGGTCGGGTGGTATGAAGGGTGCTTTCCAACTGCTGTGGAGTGAAATATGTACACCAAAAATATCTTTACACCTGGAAGCCCCCTCCCCCCCACCCCGCTGTCAATTATCCAGGTGATTCGCACCTGGCTTAAGGCACAAGCAGAATTTGCAGGTATACAATGTATTGATAATGAACACTCTCACCCCACTTTTCTTCAGAAATTCTAGAGCCTGTGGACGATTCTCGAGTGAAGTGAAGTCGGTTGGCCATGGTGGCTGTGAGAAGGCGTGTGGAATGCATATTTTCTACTTAATGGCGAGTACAGTCCTCCCCCTAATACAGGAGGGTGAACACTGCAATGCCCCTGCAGGGAAGATGGCCACCATTTACAGCGGAGGCTGCGTTGGTGTAATTATGCCCCTCGTCAGAGGCAACTTTGAAACGTACAGCCTTAAAAGGAAATGCTTGCAGATATGTGCGGGTGTGTAGAAATGAACAACGCATAAACATTGGGCTGGAAAGCCTGCGTTGATAGTTTGATAAACCATGCTGTGTGAATTATTATTCTCCATCCAGTCTCAACGAGTGAGGCAGTGATTTTGGTAAAAAAAAAAACAATATGACTGACTCTGTCCCAGCCCTGCTACGCGGGAGCTTTCCTAATTTCCCAACCGACCTCCGTGCCTAAATTGTAAAGAAAAAGCATTGCAGACCATATTGACAACTATAATACTATAATGCGTTGCCCTTGTGTTTGCTTGAGTGACAGTGTGTGGGGTTTGGTAATACCACATACAAAGATATTTTCTCAATCTCCAGGCGTGTTGGCTGCTGGATTTGCTGCTAAAAGCAGCACGGCTTCGGCCTCGATAATGAGAACCATTAACAACATGACGGCCTCACCTTTCCTCACCCCTGACAGTTGCCTGGTTACCATTCCTGCCCTACCAGTGTTGCAGGTGCACGCCGCGCCGCCGGCACACACCTCCTTAAAGCTGCAGTCCTGCCCTGGGTGTACACCGTGGGGCCTGTGAGTCACTCACTCGCGGGCGGCCCGGGCCCACCGAGGGCCGCCAGGATCCCTCCCTCGATGATGAAATCACAAACGAGTCTTTCCCAATGCGTGGCGGGCGCACAATCACACCTGCGAAGCCAACAAGTGGCTCTTGGCCTCTTGTCAGGGCGAGCGCGCACTCCAAACCATGACTTGGGCCAGAGAATGTCAACCAGCAATCACAGGCGTCAGGCACCCTGCACCTCTCTCTCCGGCAGATAAACACGCAGTGCTGACGCAATCCTGACTCCGGACCAACCAAACACCCCACAATCAAGATAAAAAGGCAGACAGACGGACACACGCACGCACACT
Source organism: Lissotriton helveticus (assembly GCF_964261635.1). Taxonomy (NCBI): domain Eukaryota; kingdom Metazoa; phylum Chordata; class Amphibia; order Caudata; family Salamandridae; genus Lissotriton; species Lissotriton helveticus. The sequence continues at coordinate 507,759,115 of NC_136065.1, read as the reverse complement.
CACACAATCAGGTACAAAAAAAAGAAATAGAAAACAAGATATAGACATACATACAAAGCGCACTAGCTTACCTATATACGTGGAGCGTTCGTATAGTGAGGGTGCTCCCACAATGCAGTAGTATTGAGATACTCGCACGCACACACACTGCTACCCCAAACACGCACATAAAGGACGACGACCAATAACCGGGCGGTCTATAGTGAAAACAGACATTTTTGGAGAGGCTGGGTGCATCTAGTGAAGCAGAAATGTGAAACCTTTGACTATATAGTGAAACAAATATATGAAACTTTTTTAAAGAACAAAAAGAAGGTCTTTGTGAGTATATTGGCCGCGGGGCTTATTTAGAGAAGATTCTCGAGTGGCAGGAAGGCGCCACGCCAGAGAAGACCAAAGCGCTTTGAAAACAAGTGTCACTGTTATCACGCTATATGTCACTCATTTTCATCGAGCTCTGGCAGAAGAAGGGCGCGCGCGCACACTCTCACTCACACACAAAGAAGCATAGACGCGCTCTCAAACACCTAAATCTCTGCAACAATAGCGTTAGGCGACCAAGCTATCTTTCTGGCGCTTTTAACTGAGCATTCGTTGCAAAAACACAGAATGAGCTGGAAAGGCCGTGCAGCCATGAGTAGCCGTTGGGGGCGACTCTGAAAGGTTATTTGTATTGATATGAATTTGTGTGTCACTGATTTTGTCTTCGTGTCTTCTGGGGTTATACAATGATTTATGGGCATATCCAAACACCTCCCTTGGGGTGTGTTCCGGGGGGTCTTGAATTAAAGCACCCGCTTCACCTAACCACCAAAAAGCTCCCAGGCTTGTCGAGCGCCGAGCTGCACACAGGCACTTTTAAGTTGAAAATGCAGTGTTATCGTAAGGTGTGCGTGTTAGGTGCGCTCTCATAAGTATGCAGAATTAACGAAACCGGTGTGTTCTTTTATTATGGAAACGGCAAGGGGGGGCAAAGACAGTCTATGATTGAGAAAGATGGAGGGGAGATATAGACAATGATAGATAGGGAACAACAGAGACAACCAATGACAGGCACTGCGGCGGCACTGGGCAGGAGGCGGAGACAGGGACTACGGGTGTTGGAGGTCAGACAGAGGCCAAAACAGACACCATTTATTTATTTATTTATTTATTTTATGGAGTTTGCAGAGCGCGCAGCTACCCCCGAGGGGGTGTCCCGGCGCTAAAATCCAGGGGTACCCAAGTGAAAAAAGGGAAGAGAAAAAGAAGGAGATGAAGGGGAAACTAGAGTCCGGAGAAAAGCCAGGTTTTAAGTTTGGCTCGGAAGATGGTTTCAGAGGGACAAAACCTCAGTTCAAGCGGAAGGGAATTCCAGAGTCTGGCAGCAATGACACCAAAACCTCTGCCACCGGTTCTGGACAGTCTGAAACGGGGCGAGATTAGGAGGGAACAGGGACTGGAGAGACGGGGTCAGGAAGAAACACGAAATATAGGTAACACGGAGAGAGACGGCCAGCAGAGCAGTGACAGCGAGCGAGAGGGGGCAGCCAGACACCACGGTGGAAAGCCAGTGCCAATGAAGACTCGACGACAGGACCAGTGACGCAGCTATGGTGCCTAGCGCCTTAAAGCAACAAGGGTGACCCCCTCACGCTCTCCATCCCTGGGTTTGGTAATACAAAAACATCAATTATCACAGGGGCACAGTGGGCTCCCCATACACCCGGGCCCCGGTGCCACTGCACCTGCGGCACAATTTATAGCTCCGCCCCTGTTAAGGAATGAGACCAAGGCCCGCAGAGATAAGCATAGTAAGGCTTTCTGAAGAGTGGGCGGGGGGGGGGGGGGGAGACAGACAGCAGGGGTGGGTGTTAAATGAACGGGAAGCCACACTCGAAGACAATCTGGGGCTCAGACTGGTGAAGGGGAAGGCAGGAAAACACAAGAGGCAAGCAAAGCCCAACGCAGAGGTACCCGCCGGGTGCAGGGAGAGACCGCCTGAGCAGCAGCGTAGCCGGTGTCAGAGGCCCTGGTGCAGGGAAGGAAATGGGCACCTAGCTCCTGCTCGAATCATAAAATACAGCAACAATCAGGGGTCAGTGTGCGCCTCTGGGCTCCGGTGCTACTGCACCCGCTGCGCCAATGGAACCTGCGCCTGAGACCGGCAGCGAAAGGGAAGGCAGGAAAGCAAAAGTCAGGGATTGGAGCAATGTTAAGTCGATAGATGCCACCAGTGACAGGGACTGAGGCAGCGCAGAGATAGGGCGGCAGGGAGACAGCCAGAGATAGGGACTGGGGGAGTGTTGATGGTGTGGCAAGATGGACAGCAGAGACCGCCAGAAACAGCCAGTGACAGTGTGTGGATGAGCAGGAAACGGTGCACCGACCAGAGCCCGCACGACACAGGGTCTGAAAAAGAGATGGTAGAAATAGAGGCTAGTGCCGCATAGGGTAGGTAAATAACTCCAGGCACGTAGGAGGTTTGAGGGCGGGCTGAGGTATTTAATGGAACAGACTGAGTGGCGGGAAAGAGAGAAACAGCCAGTGACCGGGACTGTGAGAAGGTGATCCGAGGGAAACAGACAGTGACAGGCTCTGTGAGTAGGAGGTCCGAGAGAAACACATATTGGCAGGGACTGTGGGTCAGCGCCAGCCAGGGACAATGACTGTGTGTGTGTGTGTGGGGGGGGGGGGGTGTAGACAGCTAGTTACAGGGGCTGCGAGTGTGGCGAAAGACAGAAGAAGTGAATGGCAGGGGCTTTGGGTAGGGTGTCAGGCAGAGACCGCTGGGCCAGGTAGGCAACAAAGACAGCGTTCAGGGGGTGTGCGGCCAGAGACGGGAACGGTGAGTAGGAGGCCAGACAGAGACAGCTGGTGACAGTGACTGCGTGTAGGAAGTCAAACAAAACCAGTGCGTGACATTGACTGTGATATGGGGGTGGGTGGAGACAACCTGGCACGGAGGTAGGGAATGAAAGGAAAGGAGTGCAATCACCAATCATAGACCACCAGACCAGACACAGAACGCGATAGAGGCTGCATCAGCGCAAGTTACATCGAAAGACACCAGGCAGAGACAGCTGATGGCAGGGCAGGGAAGACAGCCAGTGACAGGGACTGTGGAATGAGACGGCAGGGGTTACAGCCAGTGACAGAGGCCAAAATGAGACGGAGGGCAACGCGAGGCTCCAGAAAACAGCAAGTGACTGATGCGGGGAGAGTGCGAGGACAGGCAGGGACCAGCAGAGGGAGCCCGTGGCAAGAACTGAGGTTGCCAGCGAATGACACCAGGGAGCAGGATGGACAGGCTGAAAGAACAAGTGACAGGACAGGGACTGAGGGGTCGAGGGATGCAGATGTCACCACATTAGACAGGCAGCGACAGAGACTGAATGGCGGTGGTGGCTTTAGAGTGGGCAGACAGTTCTCTAGTCTGCACAGAATTGCAGAGACAGACGCTGATTGCTCGAGACAGAATTCTAGGCATGCTTGTGACATTTTTACAGGATAATGGTTTCACGTCAGATGTGTGGAGTTACACGGTCACTTATATGGTGTTTACGGACCACAGGCCTACAGTGCTAAAAGCGCAGGGAGTTTACATCCAACAGTGCCACAAACTGTGTAAAGCGCCTCGAGAGTTGTCACACACCTTCAAGCGCTTACCTCTTTCTCCTCTGTTCCTGCCTCAGCACATCTTGGCCTGACCCTTGTTCAGCCTCAGTCCAGACAGGCACAGCGCTCGCCCCTCAGGCGCAAAGCAGCTCTCTGTCCACACACACCACCGTGCGTGCTGCGTCCACTGATATCCAAGAAGTACGGACCGGCGCACTCCTCTTCGTTGTGCTGTTTCTTGACACCCTGCCTCCCTGTGCCGTTTTGAATCTGCCCTCCAGTGCTGCTCTTCCCCTGCTTTGCCTCGTTCCCCTGGTGGCGTGGCTGCACTGTGCTGCTCTGTCCTGGCTTGCTGCTGCACTCTCTGCCTGCTGCTCTGCGCGCCTCCTCTGCCGGCGCCTCGCTCTGTATGAGCCACAGTGGGTCTGGCCGAGCCGCCAGCTTCCAGGTTTGTTATATGTGGGGCCGGGCTCTGACGCGCCTGCGCCCCGCCCCCGGAGAGCTGGTCACCCCAGTCTGCGTCTTAAAGCGGACACAGCAGCCGAAAAGCACCGCGCCACTGCACCACCGCACAGCAGCATGCCATGGCAGTCGATAGGCATCGTAATAGGGCAGCAGAAAGGCGCTGTGCTGCTGCTGCACTGCACAGCAACTTGACATGGCAGCGGATAGGCATCACAATAGGCAGCAGAAAGGCGCTGTGCTGCTGCACTGCACAGCACAGCAACTTGACATGGCAGCGGATAGGCATAATAACAGGCCAGCAGATAGGCACCGTGGCACATGTACGGCCGTACATTTTACGGCAGCAGAGAAGCACTGCGCCGCGTCTTCGCCACTACATCGCTGCACAACAACATGACATGGTAGTGAGCAGGCATCATAACACGGCAGCAGATAGACGCCGGGCTGCTGCAGCACCACAGTACAGCATCATGACACGGACACGCCAGCGGAGAGCCACCGTGCCACAGCCTTACACAGTATGACATAGTAACACTGTGGCAAGGCAGGCACCTTAACTCGGCAGCACGGCTGCATTGTACCAAAGCACGGCAGCATACCGGGATCATACAAAGCTCAGGAGCACAATACACCACAGTAGTGTGGGCAGCATGTCACAGCAGCATGGCACCGTTGATCAGGAGAAATGAACATATTCTCAGTAGCTCACCACAGCATCGTGGTTCCATCACAGTCCACAGCGGCATGACAGGAGCACGACAGCATAGCTTGTCACCACAGCAAAGAACACCACAGAGCAGGAGCGCTCCCCCGCCTGACAGCTGCAGCGGCTGCAGTGTAGAAGCGCTGCACGAGAACTGCACTAGTGCATAGCAGCACAGACGCGGGATGGATCAGCACAGCACCTGAACACCAGTGCAGCGTCGCATCAAAGCACCGCAAACCAGTCCAGCAAACACACAGCAGCGCTACAATGCAATGGCATGCCTCTGCTACCACAGCTGGGTCCGCTGGGTGATGCCCACGTGCCACATGTCAGATATCACTTCTCGTCTCTAGGACCGGTGGGCCGTAAAGCATCAGTGGCTGGTTCGTGTGCTCTTACCATTTTGTGAATTAAGAGGAACAGCACTGCACCCTCCCCTCCCCCCCCCCCCCCACACTACTCGCTAACAAAATACGCTATTTTTGTCGACGGCTATGTCCGTCCGCATGCCGACTACATCTTCCACTTACGTAGTTTGAATTTTTTCCAACATAGCGCCACACGTTGTAAACGTCTTCTAGGCGCTCGCATAAAGAGGCGAGGAGACGTCTTTAATCTTATTCCTATCAGCCAATCCTCCTGCTAGAGTATATAGGTAATTTCATTCTAACCTTTATATGGAGATTTCAGAAGAGTGGTGCATACCTTTGAGATGTTTTGAGCCTTTCAGGTGAGACCACCTATGATTGTATAAATCATAATCTGTCTGATTACACCACACATTTAATTTTTCTATGGCTTGCAGTGTATGTTCCAGCTCTTTCTCCTCTGACTAGCACTCGCTTCGCAAAAGAGTTTGGATCCGAGCTACGTTTGAATGGAGAGCTGCTATGAGCGGAGAGCTGCTACGAGCGGAGAGCTTGCCTCCAGCAACTGTAACACACTGTGTCCAGTGTCTCGTCACAAGATGGCTGCACAAGAACGCGGACCGTTGTTCCTTGGATTTCTTCTCTCTATCACCTGGTGCTGGAACCCTACAGACGTCACCAGCGTCGGATTGGTAACGGGGTCATTCGGGCAATGCGGGGCCCGAGTTCCACCCGAGGGCTGCTTTTGAGCAGCCTGGGGGTCGATTTGGGCGGTGTCTCTGTTGTTCGGATGCCGCCAGCGGCCCAGTGGGTGTCTGAGTGGCCTTTCTCGAGGGAGATGGGCACTCATTACCTCCCGTAAAGCAGCAACAGGTAGAGGTGTCACCCTTTTCTTTCGCTGAGCCTCCCATTAATGTAGGCATACTGAGCGGGGCAGGGGGCCTGGGCAGAAGTGGCCTCACTTGTTTTCAGGTGTGTTTCACTAGTGTAAACTGCTGCGTGCATTTTTTTACCGCCCCCCCCCCCTTTTTATGTAAAATTACACTGAAAGAAGTGATTTGAGAGAAGGTATTATGCAAATGTGGGCCAATTTTTTTTATGCGTGCCCGGGCCGATTTTTAATCCCAATCCAACCCTGGACGTCACCCAGCCCCCAGCTGAAGCCTGTAGCTCACTACTAACTATTACAAGTGTTGCAATGTCTATCGCACCCTTCCTTCTATTTCGGCATGTCAAACCTGCTAGAATGTAAATACTAGGAAAAGATCCGATATTTACCAGGTCATGCAGGTTTTAGTGCAGTAAACACCAAATCTGCATGTTATTATAACCCAACCCACACGACTCACCACTATTATTTTGCCTAGGTTTTAGCAACTGTAATTATATATAGCACCTAACGGCAGAGAACACATAGATGTGATTAGTATATTTATATCTGGGCATCTGCATGTATGGTTTATGCCATCTTTTTAATGGGTGTGGCATCTGACCAGAACTAAGACGCAAGCTTGGTTGGAGTGGTCTATACGGCCATCAGCAGTGGCGGCTGGTGTTGTGGAAGAGTGGCGTGGAGGTGGTGATGGGTCGGGGGACAAAATGAAAACATTAATAAAAGAAAAAACACACCTGCAGCCGGCTGCGCTCTCCTGCTCTTCTTCTCATAGGCAAAGGCTCCCAGAGTTCACGGCAGCCAATCCTGATGCTGCTCTCGTGTCAGAAGAGCAGAGTCAGGATTGGCTTGAACCTCTCAATCAATCAGGGTTTGTAAAGCGTGGCAATTCACCCGTGAGGGTCTCAAGGCACTGGGGGCGGGGGTGGCTTGCTTGACCGTCTGAGCCCTGGGGTTCAGTAGAACACAAAAATAACAGTTGGTTCTGTGGGGTGAGTATTATTTCTTCAAGCTATTGAACTAAACCAGAGTCTATTCATAGAAAGACCAATTAATCATAATAAACACAAACAGAAGAGCTGGATCTTGAGGTCCATCCTGAATTGGGTTAGCGAAGGGGGTTGTCTGAGGTGGAGAGGCAGGGTGTTCCAGGTCTTGGTAGTGAGGTCGGGCTTTTGTCTATAGTACGATAAAACAAGCATTGAATGCTTAAAAGTAAGGGTGAACAGAATGTGTTCTTTCTCATTCACTCTTACAAGTAAGGGTGAACAGAATGTGATGTGTTCTTTTGTTCACATCACATACAGTTTTCAGAGCTGCAGTTATATACCCACGGGCCACTCAGATTTGAGAAGAATCTCATGTTTTTGGGCATCTTTTTTATGGTTCCAAATCTTGAATCCTAAAATACCTGCCTCATAGTGAGAAGCCTAACTGATCAATATGAAAGGTACTATATTTCTCTGATGCAATGTTATTTTAATGAAAAGATGAACTGCACCGTTTATCTTCCATTGCCACATAATTTAGTCAACACTACCACATAACTCGGTCTTAATTTCACTGGCCCACATACAGAGAGAGAACAAAAGATGCGGTCAGAGTCAGACAACACCACGTTTAATCCTGCCTTAAGGCCCAAATGTGCTCCAAACGCATCAACATGCTATTTCCCAGAATCCTTTTGTAAACTGCGTCACATTCGTCCAGGCCCGAGCTCATTATTCCACTGCCAGCCAAGAGGCAGTGCCGCGCGCTGGTGTTTGGAGGACTGTCACGTACACTCCAGCACGTGACGGGCACGAGCGCTTTCCTGCTCCGTGAACCTGGCTGCCGCAGTGCACGTCCGAGAATGTCCTGTTCTCCGGCCACCCCTTCATTGCTTCCAGTCTTTGCTCCCCTGGCGTCATGCCTCAGCGGCAGCCCCACTCGGCGCCCACCACACCCTGCCCCTCCCCAGCCATGCTTAGCTGAAGCTGTGGGATGAGGTAATGCCCTTGGTACATAAAGTTGTGGAATGTCTGAGCCAAGGGAGGGCTGCCCTAGACAAACAGCAGTGTGCAGGCCAGGCAATAATGTATTCACGAGCTGCGAAGCAAGGGAGGGGGCGGGTGACGTCAGTGATAGCCGCCAGGGGTGCAGTAGGTCATCATCGGCTGAGGGCGCCTTTTTTGGCAGGGTCAAAGGGCAGACTAGCGGGCAACAAAGGGTACAATCTACCCATTAAACACGGTGATATAGCGAGGGTGCCAGGGACCCTATGGTCCCCAGCCCCTGCTGCTTAGGAATAAAAAACTATAAACGAGATGCACAGGGTCCTGCAGACCCTTGGGCCCTGGTGACACTGCACGTGCTGCATAATTTATAGCCGCGCCCCCGATTAAACAAGTTAATGATTTTATGCAGAGCACACGTATGTTTTTAAACTGTATAAAAGTATCCATATTTATACATTGCCCCCTGTTTTAAAAACCTCTAAGCATTAAGAGACACATAAACAATTTACGTTAAAAGCACTAGAAGGTGCGTGATTGCTTTAATATTAATATGCATATGCGAAGTGTGTAATATGCTAGTTATTAAACTGTCGAGCGTGGATGAGGGTCCTTGATTCCCAAGAAGTGAAACATTGATTGGGGGGGGGGGGCATTTTCCCTCCTACAACAATTGTAATAAATAGCATGTTATAATACTGGAAGACCAGATAACTAGCACTAAGACATGCTCCTTTAGCTTGATGGAAACATTGATTAAATTTGCCATGTTGAATAGAAGGGCGCTCTTTAAAATGATCAAAATATTACATTTTGAAATTATCGAGGAAGCAGACCAAGAATATATTACACAATTTAAAATAGAAATGATGAGCAAATAAAGAAATATAAATCAGAAATAAAGATGAAAAAACCCCAGATCATTTTAAGAGAAAAAACCAGACTACAACTTGCTGCAAGTGTATACCACTGCAAGATAATTTGATATGCCAAAAAAGGTTGCAAAAGTATATATCAAAAGGCAAGTGATGGTCAGGGGTTAAACACTGACTTGAGCACCATGTTAGAAATATCAGAGGCCAGCAAAAATATTGAATGAAGAACTAGATGCTCATTTTCGCACTTTTTTTAGATGAACTCGGGCGACATACCCAACCTAACAGAATGAAGAGGACGACAACTAAAGAAAATGGAACATTTACAACAACCAAACCCAGCTGCTGAATTCATACAAGATGAAGGAAAATGAGCAAGAAAGGGGAGACAGAGAAGGGGAACTAGCAGCAATTCAAAGAAAAAATAAGACTCATAGTTTTCCGTTTTTACTAATTTTTACAGATAAATACAGACAGAAAACATCGTGTTTCCTGTCTGTATTCCTTTTTAAAAACAGAAAAATACTGAAAATTGTGTCTCTTGTGCCTCATTATGCCGTCTTTCATGAATTCTAAGCAAACACTAAGCAGACAGACAGAATGGGGACTTACAGTACAGAATCAGAATTCCTTAAATACAGGCGCATGATAACATGCATTTGCAGTATAACACTACTATGCACCTATGGGTGTAGTGTTTTGTTATATGTGGCTGCTTAATTTGCTAAAACACGACGGCATCCATGTATGAGTGTTACGACTCCATTTATTCTCAAAACCCAAAATAAATACAGATAAATACCAATAAAATGGCCCAAAAATAAATATCAATAAAAAGCGAAGGAAATATTAAAAAAAAGAAATGCCATAAAACCAAAAGCCCTAATAATAATCAAAACCATGTACTGCAAAATATGAAAGAAAAGACTATATTAAACCTATAAGACCATCTTTGGACCAGAGAAGAAGAAGTATTACAATTAGGTCTTACATTTTGGCCAAAACACTGCTAGAACTATACACAAGCCAGCATACATACCTTCAAATTCATCAGAAAGCTGAAGTTGGCAAACAATTTTCAAGCTTACAAGGATGTCCAGTAAATGAGACAAAACATAAGAACTGCAAGAAGTGTTACAAGTCAAGGACTTAGAGACGGTACAAATATTGGCAGCATTGGATGTGCCATAAGCCTAAGAGAATAATACATTCGTAGAACCTTTAACCTTCACTCAAACACTGTATGCAACTGAACACAATGAACTCAAGAGAAAATCTATATATATATATGCCAAAACATATAATAGATGCAATTAAGTAATTCAGGACAGTATAATCATGGTCTTTAAAAAACGAAGGAAACATGACAGGCGTTAGACAGACTAACCAAAACAGAGACACAAAGTTATACATCTTGTGTGTAATGATAGCAATTCCATTTTATAACTCTTGAACAAGGGAGGAAATACTGTACTCACGACAACAAAAATGTTTGAATAAGAAGCTTACTACCAACTGAGCAACATGGAAAGTTACCAAATGTGTACAGTTGGGGAACATAGAGAAGAAATTAGGCAAGATTACAATAAACTCCTTGTGTGGAAAGTACGAGGGCTGATTGATTGTAAATATCATTATCTCAAAAAACAACTCCAACCACTTATTTGAGCCGTAAAATCTAAATGAACCTAACCAAACCACCAGGTTATCTGATAGTTTCATCCATAACTAGCTTGTGTGCCACTTTGTGCATCTACATGCTACCATACTTCCATGATACATAAGAGAAAGTGCAAACTTTATGCTCAAAAGCTATGACGTCCCTTGGCAAACAAATTCCCTCATTATAACATTAAATGCCACTGCTCTGTTTATACACATCAATCACCAACATGAAGTCAAGGCATGTGAGTATTTTCCAAATAGTAGACTACTGCAATATCATCAGCAAAATAGAATGATAAAGGATACCCTAATGAATACCTAGAAAAACATTTTATTACTTCAGAGCAAACTGTAGAGAGAAACATGGGGAACTGCAATGGGCACAAGGTTGATTCCCAACTATGCCAAACTATTGATGGGAAAGTGGGAAGAGAAAGTTGTGGATGGAGCAGATTGAGAATTACACTAAGGGCCAGATTATGAGTCTGACGGTCCTCGGACCACCAGACTCATGGTAGTGCAGCAGTGGAGGACCCAGCCACTACCGCACCCGCGTCCAAACGTCCGATTACGACTCCGGCAGTAGGACCTCACTAGGATCACTGGCTCTGCCAGGGTCTCTGTTCCCTGGCATAGAAGCGGCGGTCAGAGGCTGCAATATGCTTGGCGGGACCACCAGAGTCCCGCCAAGCATATTACGAGTTTTCTCTCTGCCAGGCTTTTCATGGCGGCTCCACCTCCATGAAAAGTCTGACAGAGAGGTAACAAATGTGGCCCTGTAGGCCCACCTGTGCATCAGACATATGTGGATGTACAGGGGGCATAACATGTGCCCCCCCTGTGTGCATGCACATGGATTCCTGCACGGCATGGACTTAGGATTCCATGCCGTGCAGGAACCTTGTGAGGCGTTTTCATTGCGGTGCCTTTTTGAAAGGCACAGCTGCCTTTTAAAGGGCACCGCAATGGGAACCGTTCTGCCGCCTGCCTGCCAGACTATGAATAAGTTATAATCTCGCAGGCGGGCAGCGTGAGCTTTGGCGGAGCAGTGTGGTGGTGGTTTGTACCACTTTGTCATGCTCCTCCAAATTCTCATAATTTGGGCCTAAGTGTGTGACAATATGGCACCAATACATAGAAGTTCTATTTCTAATTGTGTCAGAAAACAAGCAAGATGTATATCATCCTATTAAATAAAACAATAACAATAACCTGAATCTAACATTTATAGCAATAGGAACAGCAAAAGCATCCATTTCTCAGATGTTGAGATCAATGTAGAAAATAAAGCTCTGGAAACATCTATTTTGCAAGGCCACAGCACAAAACAGCATACGCAATGCAACAAACTCACATTCTCCTAGCAATAAATGCTGAATGCCATATTGAGAACTAATCTGTGTAATAGGAAACAGTAGTACTGACATGGCTTGCACAGATCAAAAAGACCAATGGCACAACATATTAATAAATGGAGGGTATTCGAAATCCCTATTGACAACAAGTCAAAGAAAAATACATTTGTTCTTTCAAAAACAAAGACAAAAAAGTGAGCAAGGAAACAAAACTCTTGATAATGGATTTCTGTTTGGAATCTAAAGTCATCACCAATATCTTCAATAAACATTGGACTATTCATCAAACATAAAATGCACTGAAAAATACAATTGGCAATAAAGCAGATATCTCAGATAGATGATCAAAATCCCTGAAGGATGAACTAATACATTGTTTTCTTAAAATTGACCAAATGTCAGAAGGCTCAACAAGACCTATTTGCTCCCTTGCAAATAACGTAATGCCTGCACCAACAGTGAGAACATGATGATCTTTTTCGGTACATTTTTGACATCATCTGTAAGACACAATAGAATGTCCAAGAATCATGTATGGTCAGCAGGCTTGAACCTGTAAAAGATAGAATACAGTAGAACAAATGAGAAATATAAAATAGACATTTTAGATATCTGGTGATGAGGCACTTCCACCTGGAGCACCTGGAAAATGCAGACATGTTGACATATTTTAGCATAGATATAATAGAGAATGCCATCAGAGGTGGTACCAAAACTTTGAAACTCTGACAGTTGAAGTCACAATATATAATTTCACTACAATCTAAAGTACCATAGGAGTGAACTATGATGAGAAACTCAATGTGCAGTTTGAGGTACATTGATAATGTCAAAAAATGAATGTTATTTTGGACAATCTTGCGATATGAGCAAGCTTTGAGCACTTTACAGTAAGTTAGTTTGCAAGTCACTTCTTCCCTTCCAGAAACGTGTGGCCCAAAAACAGAATATTATATTTGCCCTAAGCTGATTCACAATATGTATTTCAATAGTGGGGCATGTTCATACAAACACGACTCAACTGGGTCAATCTAAAAATAGCATCATACTGTTGAAATATCAGTATAACTAAATACTGATTGCTCATCATTTCATGTGTGTTAAATAAGACTGAATATCAGGATATTTTTAGCACTACACATATTAATTCAGGACTTGAAATAACCATTCTCACATTAACCAGATTATTGCTACATTTATATTTCCAAGCTATACAACAAATGCTCTCACATAGATTGTGCAACATTAGAATGATTATGAATGATATGGGATGCACTCGAGTTTAAACGTGTGTCTACGTTTTTCATTATATGCGTGCAGCTTGGTGAAGGTACCTTGCCCAGGTGGCACCTTGTTCAACATGAGGAAAATGGGGGAAGTGAGGCGCAATGTCGCCTCAACCAAACGCACTGTCGAATATGCCTCATTGGCAAAACGTGTATATATATTTAGTCCAATGTTTATTATTAGTATTTCAAATTTCATGCGGTGTCCATAGTCTTATCGTTTTTATTCCAATATAAATCCCCATCAGGAAGTAAACGCCATTTTTCAAAATCTTCTATTGTTCAAACTGTGCCCCAAATGGCCTCTTGTAGGAACATGACAGAAGCGTAGTTCATCAGTAGCAGTGTTTATTCGGAAAAAACCCAATGCATTTCAGGCATCACAGTGCCTTTCGTCAGGGGTCACTACAAATTACAATCAAAAAAGAGTACATTAAAATTCATCCATATTATGTGACCCTTAAGTTCATCATAATCATCGTGTGCTAACATGTCATCACTTTTTCTAACATCCCGTGCAGTTACTCTAAAACATAACCATACTGTTGGAACCTCGCAAATGTCCTTAATACCACCCTCTCAGTAATCACTCGTTGTAAGGTAGTATAACGTGCCTCATTTTCATAAAGTCTGTTTTCTAAGGAGTCCATGTAATTGGCTCTGCGTTATATTTTAAATAAATTATGTAATTCATTCGAGCATTCCTACCTGCCACAAATCTTTAAAAACCTCTTCATCATCACTTCATTGCCGGAAGTCAAAACCTCGTATCGCGGTTACACCCGCTTTTAAATCCCTCGCAGCTGGTTTGTTTTAATTAAGCATTATCCGCCCTCGCGTTAACCTACTCGGAAGTCTCTGCATACTACAAGACCCATACTGCACTATCTCAACAGTTACCACATAGTAATATTATTTCAGAACCCTTGTCGATATAAAACATGTCTATAATTTAGCTGTTTTCCAAATGTTGTTTCTAAACTCTGAATAAACACGAACATTTCAAACGAACATTGATGATTGTGCCCCCCTGATGAGGAAATAATCCTATTAATCTTTCAGTGTCAACGAAGGTAAATGCTTTTCAAGTGGGTGCTATCCCGTGGGTTGGGCAACAGTGAAATACAATTATGAATGATATGGGATGCACTCGAGTTTAAACGTGTGTCTACGTTTTTCATTATATGCGTGCAGCTTGGTGAAGGTACCTTGCCCAGGTGGCACCTTGTTCAACATGAGGAAAATGGGGGAAGTGAGGCGCAATGTCGCCTCAACCAAACGCACTGTCGAATATGCCTCATTGGCAAAACGTGTATATATATTTAGTCCAATGTTTATTATTAGTATTTCAAATTTCATGCGGTGTCCATAGTCTTATCGTTTTTATTCCAATATAAATCCCCATCAGGAAGTAAACGCCATTTTTCAAAATCTTCTATTGTTCAAACTGTGCCCCAAATGGCCTCTTGTAGGAACATGACAGAAGCGTAGTTCATCAGTAGCAGTGTTTATTCGGAAAAAACCCAATGCATTTCAGGCATCACAGTGCCTTTCGTCAGGGGTCACTACAAATTACAATAAAAAAAGAGTACATTAAAATTCATCCATATTATGTGACCCTTAAGTTCATCATAATCATCGTGTGCTAAAATGTCATCACTTTTTCTAACATCCCGTGCAGTTACTCTAAAACATAACAATACTGTTGGAACCTCGCAAATGTCCTTAATACCCCCCTCTCAGTAATCACTCGTTGTAAGGTAGTATAACGTGCCTCATTTTCATAAAGTCTGTTTTCTATGGAGTCCATGTAATTGGCTCTGTGTTATATTTTAAATAAATTATGTAATTCATTCGAGCATTCCTACCTGCCACAAATCTTTAAAAACCTCTTCATCATCACTTCATTGCCGGAAGTCAAAACCTCGTATCGCGGTTACACCCGCTTTTAAATCCCTCGCAGCTGGTTTGTTTTAATTAAGCATTACCCGCCCTCGCGTTAACCTACTCGGAAGTCTCTGCATACTACAAGACCCATACTGCACTATCTCAACAGTTACCACATAGTAATATTATTTCAGAACCCTTGTCGATATAAAACATGTCTATAATTTAGCTGTTTTCCAAATGTTGTTTCTAAACTCTGAATAAACACGAACATTTCAAACGAACATTGATGATTGTGCCCCCCTGATGAGGAAATAATCCTATTAATCTTTCAGTGTCAACGAAGGTAAATGCTTTTCAAGTGGGTGCTATCCCGTGGGTTGGGCAACAGTGAAATACAATTATGAACGATATGGGATGCACTCGAGTTTAAACGTGTGTCTACGTTTTTCATTATATGCGTGCAGCTTGGTGAAGGTACCTTGCCCAGGTGGCACCTTGTTCAACATGAGGAAAATGGGGGAAGTGAGGCGGAATGTCGCCTCAACCAAACGCACTGTCGAATATGCCTCATTGGCAAAACGTGTATATATATTTAGTCCAATGTTGACTTCCGGCAATGAAGTGATGATGAAGAGGTTTTTAAAGATTTGTGGCAGGTAGGAATGCTCGAATGAATTACATAATTTATTTAAAATATAACGCAGAGCCAATTACATGGACTCCTTAGAAAACAGACTTTATGAAAATGAGGCACGTTATACTACCTTACAACGAGTGATTACTGAGAGGGTGGTATTAAGGACATTTGCGAGGTTCCAACAGTATGGTTATGTTTTAGAGTAACTGCACGGGATGTTAGAAAAAGTGATGACATGTTAGCACACGATGATTATGATGAACTTAAGGGTCACATAATATGGATGTGTTTTAATGTACTCTTTTTTGATTGTAATTTGTAGTGACCCCTGACGAAAGGCACTGTGATGCCTGAAATGCATTGGGTTTTTTCCGAATAAACACTGCTACTGATGAACTACGCTTCTGTCATGTTCCTACAAGAGGCCATTTGGGGCACAGTTTGAACAATAGAAGATTTTGAAAAATGGCGTTTACTTCCTGATGGGGATTTATATTGGAATAAAAACGATAAGACTATGGACACCGCATGAAATTTGAAATACTAATAATAAACATTGGACTAAATATATATACACGTTTTGCCAATGAGGCATATTCGACAGTGCGTTTGGTTGAGGCGACATTGCGCCTCACTTCCCCCATTTTCCTCATGTTGAACAAGGTGCCACCTGGGCAAGGTACCTTCACCAAGCTGCACGCATATAATGAAAAACGTAGACACACGTTTAAACTCGAGTGCATCCCATATCATTCATAATTGTATTTCACTGTTGCCCAACCCACGGGATAGCACCCACTTGAAAAGCATTTACCTTCGTTGACACTGAAAGATTAATAGGATTATTTCCTCATCAGGGGGGCACAATCATCAATGTTCGTTTGAAATGTTCGTGTTTATTCAGAGTTTAGAAACAACATTTGGAAAACAGCTAAATTATAGACATGTTTTATATCGACAAGGGTTCTGAAATAATATTACTATGTGGTAACTGTTGAGATAGTGCAGTATGGGTCTTGTAGTATGCAGAGACTTCCGAGTAGGTTAACGCGAGGGCGGGTAATGCTTAATTAAAACAAACCAGCTGCGAGGGATTTAAAAGCGGGTGTAACCGCGATACGAGGTTTTGACTTCCGGCAATGAAGTGATGATGAAGAGGTTTTTAAAGATTTGTGGCAGGTAGGAATGCTCGAATGAATTACATAATTTATTTAAAATATAACGCAGAGCCAATTACATGGACTCCTTAGAAAACAGACTTTATGAAAATGAGGCACGTTATACTACCTTACAACGAGTGATTACTGAGAGGGTGGTATTAAGGACATTTGCAAGGTTCCAACAGTATGGTTATGTTTTAGAGTAACTGCACGGGATGTTAGAAAAAGTGATGACATGTTAGCACACGATGATTATGATGAACTTAAGGGTCACATAATATGGATGAATTTTAATGTACTCTTTTTTGATTGTAATTTGTAGTGACCCCTGACGAAAGGCACTGTGATGCCTGAAATGAATTGGTTTTTTTCCGAATAAACACTGCTACTGATGAACTACGCTTCTGTCATGTTCCTACAAGAGGCCATTTGGGGCACAGTTTGAACAATAGAAGATTTTGAAAAATGGCGTTTACTTCCTGATGGGGATTTATATTGGAATAAAAACGATAAGACTATGGACACCGCATGAAATTCGAAATACTAATAATAAACATTGGACTAAATATATATACACGTTTTGCCAATGAGGCATATTCGACAGTGCGTTTGGTTGAGGCGACATTGCGCCTCACTTCCCCCATTTTCCTCAACATTAGAATGAAACATCATTGTATGGGTACAATTAGGAAACACTGTGCTATCATAATAATGCTTGATTAATTTACATTTACCTAGAATGTTTTGTAACTTACGTTCCGATTTTTGATTATTATGATGAAGTATACCTTAGACTTATTAGCATTTCATTTTTCTGAAACATACATCCAGAGCGAAATCTGTTTTTACTTGATTTTGCTAGACTTGATAAAGCCCTGCGTCTAGTCTATGATTTTGTTTTACACATTGGTTTGGGCGAAGATCTACTTACAGACTAAAGTGCATCATCAACAGCCTGCTGAATTTTTATATCATATAAAGAAAAAAATGAATTTGATAACAAGATTTCCCTGAGTGTTTTTAATAATTGAGGATTTCATTGGCAGTCGGTTGTATGGAACATGTAACCACTGGCCTGGCAACTGACCTGCTAGGCGACGTGAGGAATGAAGGAGTGGCTGTTTTGACATGCTCTTCAACCCAACCACTGCCATCAGCGAACCACCAAAGTGCACAGCCTTTGGCTAAGCACAGCAAGTGTTGGGCACAAGGACTGCACCCAACCTTCTACTGGCACCCTCGTGTTTTCCATGCCTCTACATCCCGGTGGTCATACACTGGTTTAGTGGCTCCTGTTTTCTGTGCATTTTTCCTGCAGTACAAAAGTTACAAGCCATGAATGGTACGCAAGGCATTCACGAAATTGAAGTCAAATCCAGAACCTGAAATGGCGGCTTGAGGGACCATGATTCCTTTTTTAATTTTTGAAAATGCGCTTCGGTCTCTATCTTTTCCCTGGTTTGGGTCTTAAGTTTCCCACCCCTATAGGTACCCTAAATAGTGCTCTGGGGATCAGCTACCCCTGAGTTTGTCCCCACATAGGGCAAAAATGTTTTTTCCACAGCTCAAAAATCACAAAATCAGAATAAATTCAAGATTTTCAACATGGCAGAAAAAAATGTCAGCCCTTTTGTCCAGCCAATCACCTTTGTCAAAAAAATCTAAGATGTGACTGATAGAAGTCTGGACTCATAATTCCTGATTTTGAACAGCACCAATACATAAAGTGTTAACCCTTTCAAGCCCACATGGCAACTTTATCAAACACCCTTATTTCAGAAGCTGCTGAACAGATTTACACAACAGAAGAACACTTTCTCTATAAAGTTCTACTTTTATTCCAAGTTTGATATAAAACTGTTCAGCAGTGTGGGCTGTAGGTGTAAGCAAAATTACCTATGCGAGCTAAAATCGCTTTTTTCTACTGCATGGATCTGCATGAAAAGTGGCATGTCAAACCTCAGCTAACTATGCAGAGTGATAGCCAAATGTCTGGCAAATCCATCCACGGGGTCAACAAAATTAAAAAATAAATGTCTTTTCAGTGAAAATGCTGCTGAACCATGTCTACATAGGGAATACTGCCACTGTGTATTATCGAACTCCCTTTCTCTTGTCTCTGGGGTACATCAGATGTGCATGCACACATTTTTAAGTGTCCACTGATTTATTTAATTTCAAAGGTAAAAAATAGCCTCTTATGAGTGGTGTGATGTGTTTTGGTCTACACAAAGTATTTTCTCAGAAAAGATGCCAATTCAAGCTGCTGTTCCATGCACTCAAGGCTTTACACAGCCTAGGACCCACCTACATTAACCACATCCTGAAATTCCAACAATCTCTTTCACTTGCTTATACTCCCTGCATTTTCCGAAGCAGAAGTGGATGACGCTCCTTCTCCCACATCACAGCAAAGAACTGGAACAGCCTTCCCACACACCTTCAGCCCATCACCTCACTTCCGGAATTCCAAATGGGATTTTTGAATAAGCCATTAGGCTTATTCAAGCGCCTGGATACACTACCGGGTGATTAACTATGATTTATAAATCCTGATTGATTGAATACATTTTCGTACGGGATCTTTGCCAGACATAGAACAGTTAAGTCTGATATGGCCATACATAGAGAAAAAACATTTTATTTCTTACAAAACATTTTTGCCACAGTGGTTTGAGAAAGAAAATTCCCAAATAAGGACATACATCCAAATATCATATTTTCTAAAAATGAAAACATGGATTGAAATTAGTAGTTGTTAACATTTTGTGTCATATATCATTAGTTTTTCATTTTCTGTGAGGAACATTACAACAAAGAAGAAAGAAAGGTAAGGCAGAATTGCCAACCAAGCATCCTTGTGTGTTGCACTTAAAATAAGTTAACATGCGTTGTGTTCATGTCTCTTAATTTAAAACCATAATTTCTAAAATATATCTATAATATTGGTATTAGTGTATATTCTTCAAAAATGGGGAAATCAATATATAAAAATGGTACAAAAACAGAAATATTATTCCCCAATCCAAAAAAACTATTTTAGTCTTGATTCTCCAAAAATGTAATATACAACCATGCTAATCATAATTTGAGTAGAAAAAAGCACCTTGCAGGTATGTGCTCAGCAACTATTAGAAAAAATTTTTTTTTTCAATAAACAGGCTGCACATCTACTATTTTTCAATATTATCCCAAATAAATACTACAGGCCTGATTTAGATTTCGGCAAATGGGTTACCCCATCACAACAGTGATGGATATCATGTCCGCTGAAAGTATAAGTACCATAGGATATTATGGGATTTACATTTCAGTGGATGGGATATCCGTCTCTGCTGTGACTAAGTAACCCATCCACTGAAATCCAAATCAGGCTCTAAGTTCCTCGCCCTGGTTAAGACTTGTTGGATGTTTTGTGTCAAAGGATATTATGTATAATGCTTCAAGTCTCCTTATTTTTGGGTGCCCGTTTCCACTTCTTATATCTGATCTCACTGTGGCAAACCCAGAGTAACTCAATAACTCACTACCCCCTAGTGTTCTGATAAAAAGTAATGTACACTGTATATTTCATATCTTTATTCACAATTTCATGTTTCTGTTCCAGAATCCCCTTTTTATACTGAAAGATAGCCTATCTGTATATTTTAAATAGCAGTGACATTATATCACATATGTTGGTGCCATTATAGTTAGTCACTGTTTCCATAGGTAAAGCATTTTTTGTACAGTAGGGGTTAGCCTCAGGGGCTCAGGTTATGCAGCCTGGTCAAGCTCTTTAGCCAACAAACACTGCACGGTTACCCTCTGCGGGTTGGGCAAAGGGCCTGGCCTTGGCAAACTGGCAAACTGATCACAGAAATGATGGTCTGACGACCCCAGCAGGTCCTGTATGTGTGATGGCAGCCAATTGAAGTAGGTTGCAATTTGCAACCTAGCTCATGAATACAGATGAGATAGCTAGGATTATGATCTACTGTGATCCAGTGTTTTGTGAACTAACCTATTAGTAAATTGCAGAGAGTGGTGCCTATATTGCAAATACTTTTTGCAAATCTAATATTACCACTTCTGAATCCAGGTCCATAGCAGCAAACCTTCATAGTTACGGGCAGACATGACAAGCAACATAAACATCGTTTCTGTTTTTGTAATAGTAGAGCTGGTTCTAACAAGAATCTTTGTTTTTGGAAGATTAACTAAAAAATAACAACAAAACTGGGAGTCAAAACTTAGGTGGAAAATGTTTTCTTTTTTGCAGGTGGCTTCATTGTAAACCACCTGCTTATCATGAGCAGCTACACTATGCTCCCAAACAGAAATTGTTTAGCCACACTGTATTACCCAATTTGGGAGTATGCATGACTCAGGTCCACTTGTTGGGCAGCAAGAATAGCTAAGGCAAGTGTATCTTCAAGAGCCACCAAGTGCTGTAGAAAAGTGCCACATGTAGAAGCACCCAGGCCAGATGTAGACTCGCCCTGCTCCACTCTCCATCTTCTTTTTGCTGCATTTAACTACAGGAAATGCAATGTTTTTAGATGCTTCTGAATTCTGTAAGCTCTGAAGGCATTCTTGTTCCATGTTCTTCTGCTGAACTTCTTGTCATATAGTTTGCATGTCATTTTCTTTGCAGAGACTGTCTTTTCGCCTGGTGGAAATGAGAAGAACTCCCGAATAATGGAGTTGTGGGCTTCTGCCTTCCTCCTGCAAATCCTGAGGATTTTGAGGCTGAGGGTGGTCTTCTTCTGATGCCATTCTTGGAGTTACTTCTGGTGTAAACCCCCACCAAAAAAGAGGGAAGTCCCAAAAAATATATGGACACACAAGGTGGGAATAAACTGTTATTCAATTCCCTAATGTAGGAAATGAGGCTGGAACTACTTTTAATTTCACTAATAGAGTCACTCCATTGAATAGGATGTGGTTCTACTATGAGTCGCTGGTACTGCATTTTCATTTTTAGGTACCGTGGTTCAGCGAAATCTAAAAAATGCAGAAACTGTAAAAGAAAAAATACAAAATGTCTTCGTTATTGGATCCTGCCAGCAAACCCTTAGGCTCAAACTTAGGGAAAAACTGCACCATCCTAGTAAACTAATTTTTTTTTAAACTTCCAAGTGCTGTAGTATGTTTTATGGTTAAGTGGGAAATGGAAAAGGAAGTAAAGGCCTCACAAGAATAATTCAACCCTCAATCAATGTTTTTATGGGTCTTGTGGGAGTACTGCTGACAAACGGGACAACAACAAAAATTAAAACATCCATGGTATTGTCAAATCTTTGCATACTACTCTAAAAGTAAGCCCAAAGCCTTTAGGAAAAATCCTCATAGGAATTTCCTGGACATCCTTCGCAGATTGATGTTTTGCAGAGGCGGATTGCTGTGTAGATATTTCAAGTCCACCATGGCCTCAGGAAAAACTCCAGACCTGCAGCTATATAGCACAACATTCCCCAGCACTCCTACACCTGGGACATCGAAGGATGAGAAAGTGACAATCCTGCCATTCACATCTGCAGCACTGCCCAACAGGCCCTAAAGGGAGTCAGAGGTATGGATATATTTACATTGTCAGCTGGGCCAACGAAAAAGAAAAGCCCAAATATGTAAATGTTCCTTGTGCAGTCAGGTGCGGCCTAGGGGATACCCTGGCCAGTAATCCATGGGTGCAAGTGGGTAGTGGAAACACCTGCGAGCTCTGCATTCCACTCACATGGTTGATGAAGAGGTGGGAACAACACACCAGGGAGCAGGAGGATAGGAAATGGCACCACTTGAAGTACATCATCAACAAGAAGAGGAGAACAGCAAGATTATGCATTATAATATTTTCCTGCATACTGTAAACACTGTCTGAAAGTTGTAATTTCTGCCAAAACTAATAAAATAATCTTCCCGAAAACAATGCAAGATCATCTGAAAAAAACACAAATACAAAATAATGAGACAGAGAATTAATTAGTTAAAAAATAGTTCAATTCTGTTCAAAAATAAAAAAAGTTTACAGAAAAGTTTTTTTTAAAGTTTCTAAAAAACAAAAAACTTTAAAGAAAAACAAAAAAAGATTGACTAGAGATAAAGCTCTGCATTCCATATCCTCTGGACACAACTTCAGGTTCTGTGCAGAGGGGATCAACTTGGATTTTTGCAGAGAGTTGGCCACAGGCCATGCGCTCAGCACCCATCTACACATGGCCAGAGGACACCCACAGTGGGGTTGGTCACCTGAAGAAAGTGTGTTACAGGCTAAATTTAGAATATCTTAAGTAAAAGGTTAAAACAGTGTTACAGTTAAGTGTGACGCAAATCCATTGATATATGTTAAAAAAGCATAGGGGATAGGGATTGCATTTACACCAAATGGCCACTCTTAAACACCAATCTTGTAATGGTAATAAGTAAAATAATTTGAGACTATTTCTAAGGGCTGTGGCCTCAGTTTCTGAGTAGTTTGCACTGAGTGGCTAATCAAATGGCTGCTTTATTTTTATTTTGCTGTACTCCCGCGGGATCGGCAGAACCAATGAAAGAGTGCTGAGTCACTCATGTGGGGTCTTTGCTTCTTACTCTGGGTCCTACAAGAGCACCATGGGATCCAGAAGTTTAAAAAAAATATTGTGTTTAAGTGTGAATCTAATGGTTTCCTCACAGGCACAAATAACCAAGGGCTCTTGTAGGTGTTTGTTAAATTTGTTGCATTTTTACGTAGTCCAGTACCACTTGCCTGGAAATGGTACCGGGGTACTTATGTATTTTTAGTAAAGTCACTTTTTATTGTTTTTTATCACTGGATTCTTAAACCTTGAAGTAGGTACTCCCTCTAGGCAGTCAATTTAGATTTGTTTCTCAATGAGTGCAGACCTGTCTAACTGTGAGTCAAAGGGCCTCATTATGATGGCGTTGTGACCGCCACCGTGAGGTCTTTGGTGGCAGTCTCCACACCAACGGACCCTGCAAGGCCGCCCACCACATTAGGATTGCGGGTGGATGGTTGTCAGGCAGAGAGACCGTCCAACACAGATCCAACAGGCTCATGGAGCCTTTCAGATGGTCTGTAATTCCTAGAACGGTGGTGATGCCTGCTCAGGCACCGCCGTAGGAATTACAATGTCAATTTCCGCCGGCCGTTTTAATGGCGGTTAACCCGCCATGAAAAAGATAGCGGAAAGTGACTAGGGGACCCATAGCGGGCCCCCATTGCCCATTGGTCCTCCAATATGGGCCCTGGGGGGAGCCTATGGTGCCTCTACTTATCCCTTCACCATGCGGTAGGCACCGCATGGTGCCTGCAACATAGTGAAGGAATCTGTGCACTGTGTTCGTTTTGTACTGCCGCGTGAGCTGCAGCCCGCAGCACATGCCGCAACACAAATTATACAGATTGCGACCAACTTGAAGGTGGTCACATCCTAATTCCTATGGCAGGTTTGCAGACAGCTAGTCGGGTGGTCCCATTTCTGAAAGGATGGGGATGGGACGAAAGTCTGAACGCCATCATTATAAGCCCTTATTTCTTTTGTTGTATTTTCGAATTTTTGGGAAACATCACTAAAACTATTACTTCTGGAGGAGACAATCCATTGCACCAACCTCCTAAGAAGGTCGAAGAGAAGCAAGACATTAGGACAACTCCTGAATCTGAGATTTTGGAGTTCTTCCAGGTTCCTGCCAGAGAGAAGGAAAGTGAGTGCCAAGATTATCAGTTCAAAATATGTAATAGGAACATTATTTGTTGTACAGGAAAAAAGCAGAGCTTCAGTACCAGTGGCATCCGTAAGGATCTAAATGCCTGACTGCATCCTGCTATTGGTGTACCTAAATAACATTTAAAACCTGGAGCTACCATGCCTCAGGACGTACTGCAGGCCTACTCAAGTGTCACCGATCACATGTTTGCCACCAGTGTAATATATTGTATGGTGTGTGGAAAACTGCTTTCCATCAGTGAACAAAGTGTCACAGCAGAACGAAACTTAGGGGGTCTTTACGATGGCGGACGGACTGAAGTCCGCCATCAGGCCCTTAGTGCTTACACATCAGGCTTCATGTCAACAGTGTTTTTTTTCTCATGCAAGTTCAGAGTTCTTGTTCTCCCCCAAAGAAACTGCACAAACCAAATAGATTTTTTTTTAAAACACAAAAAAATCCTTGTTATTTTTAGAACTGCCTTAAATGGTTAAAAAATGGAAAACAAGCTTCATAATGTGTGTAATGCCTGTCAATACAGCACTGGTTACAAGTACGATGGTCCGAAGACTGCCGTACCATCAGTGGCATTCTGACAGCTGCCACCTTGGCGGTCCGATCGCCCAATTACGAGCACAGTTGTCCAACCCCATTGAGGCCGCCTTGGATCCTGCGTTGGTGGGGAAAGTGGCGGGCCATGGAGGCTTTCCCTATGCCGGCACCGCTGTGCTAATTACAAACTGCCTTTGCGCTGACCTTTTCAAATCGTGAACCCCACTATGAAAAGTTTAGCGGAAAGGCATGGAAGGGGCCCCAGGGTTTTTTAGCCTATTGGAACTTGTGGGTCGGGGGCACATGTTGTGCCCCCCTATGCCAGCACTGTTGTGTGCACACTGTGTGCCATGAATGACATGGTGCATGGCAACACTGCACCTGACGTGCAAGTGGCACTGCACTGCAGTAGCATGTGCTTCAGGCTCTCTTTATGAGCTGATGCATGCCACCACTGTGCCACCACTGCCGACACACTACCAGACCATTGGTAGTGTCCTAAATCGGCAGTCAGGATGCCACTGACTTGGCGGGATTCTCCCAAATACCACAGCGGCAGTCCAGTGGCTGGACCGCCAAACGCATAATCAGGGCCTAAATATAATGTTATGTTACTACAATTCCTACAGCGCACATTCACCAAACGGTTTCTTGGTACTAGGTAACGGAGTCAGCATAGCTCCATAAGTATTGATAGGCCTGTTTAAAGAGCCAGGTCTTTAGCAGCAGTCTGAATTTAGAATAGTTAGTGGTGGTCCCAATTTCCAACGGCAGTGACTTCAATATGCTAAGAGTAGGCGCGATGCAGCAAAGCAGACATATTTTTTATGATAGATTGAGTTAAACACAGAGTGGAAAAACGTGCCATATATAGTATGAAATTACGTATTCTTTCTCTCGCTAAATGCTTGTGCACTTTTATATGCCATATGCCAAGATGGACACTCTCACACTGTGTGTGCATTTTTTCTAGCATAGTGTTTGCTCTGGAAAAGTGGTCCTTTTGACTACAAAATGTATGCTTCATTACAGACAGAAGGGTGGGCCTGAGCCTTAGAGGTGAGGAGAGGGGTAACAGATGGGGAAAGGGAAAGGGCAAGTGATGGGAAGAGGATGGGGATGGTGCTCCTGACAATTTTTGTTGCCCTCTACGAGGGACCACCACCTAGGTTAACTGAGGTTGACATATTGAGAGGATTGCCAAGGAGCATGTGATAGCACACTTGAAGGTAGGGCTCCGCATATTTGTATTGCCCGCAGCCGGGCATGTAAATTCCCCCATAGTTTGTTTATTGCCCCCAATGGGATACTCAAAAAAAGGGTGAAACAATTGGCAGTATTGAAAGGGATCCTATGAGGTCAGAAGGATTGGGCACATGGGAGCAGGGGTTCTTACACGTTATACTTTATTTTGAATGTATGATGTAATCCCGCAGCCTTTTTCTCCGCGGGGAATCATAATGCGGTCGTTATCACGTTCGCGTTGTGATTCCGCATACCTCTATTCCGCAAGTCATAACAACGACTTGTGGAGGGGGGGCGCTGGAAGTTGGAATAGTATAATTTACTATTCCAACTCCAGTCTGTGCGGACACTTGGGAAGGTGTTGGATTTTAAATCCAACACCTCCCGCCCCTCCTCCGCAAGTCGTTGTTCCGACTTGCGGAGTAAAGGTATGCGGAATCACAACACGGTCGTGATAACGACCGCGTTGTGATTCCCCGCGGAGACAACGTTTCGTTATAAACGTTGTTTACCCTTTATTTTTAAGACTCCTATTGTCTCCATTTTCTGCCCTTTTTACTCACATTTTCGGTCTCTCTTGGATTGGAGCCTAGTGATGCAAAAATAAGTCCCCTGAAAGTTTAAGCTCAGGCAGCTAGTTAGCTAAACAAAATGATCACAGCTGTGAGGAGGGCAAGCACTTTTTGTGTGGAAGCCCACAACTTCTGCCCAGTCAAATAATGTAGACCTGCCTCCCAAATTATGTGTGTGTGGGGAGGAAGGGGGTGGGGGGGAGAAAAGCCCCTCTCTAGTGATGCCCACATTATTGCCTGACGACAGCTGTGCTGTCAAGCCAGACCATAAAAAGACGCTTTTGCACTACTTTCAATGATGTAACGAGGAATGGATCAAACACATTTTTCTGCAGTTTAAAGACATGAAAGCTAGGACCAAGCTTGGGGAAACAATAATTTGGTCTGCTCCTTGCAACCAAAGTAGAAAACAGTGGATTGATCCAGATTTCCCCCATCCTGCCACTCGTAAAACCTCTTAGCTCCATTCCATATTGTGCAACATAGTGCAAATGAAAGGTGTCTTCACCAATTTTCTTTGTTTGAAAACTTAAATTAACCGCATTGATGCGGCGCATATTTCCGCTGTGCGCTAACGCTAAACGGAAACCTATGCGTCCATGACGAGCTCAGCTCGTCATGAGCGTACGAGAGGTGTACCTCATGACGAGATGAGCGTCGAAGGTGTTAATAGGATTTATGGCCTTTTGCCCTCTCATAAAGCATGTAGCAGTTGATGGCTCCTCATACTGGAAGTTCAAGAGTCTTAAAGGATCACTTTAAACAGTGTTTAATTTGAGCCTGTGGTTACAGGTGCCAGGTGCCGGCACTTATTTTTGGGGATTGGGACTTATTTTTGCATCACTAGGCTCCAATCCAAGAGAGACCGAAAATGTGAGTAAAAAGGGCAGAAAATGGAGACAAAAGGAGTCTTAAAAATAAAGGGTAAACAACGTTTATAACGAAACGTTGTCTCCGCGGGGAATCACAACGCGGTCGTTATCACGACCGTGTTGTGATTCCGCATACCTTTACTCCGCAAGTCGGAACAACGACTTGCGGAGGAGGGGCGGGAGGTGTTGGATTTAAAATCCAACACCTTCCCAAGTGTCCGCACAGACAGGAGTTGGAATAGTAAATTATACTATTCCAACTTCCAGCGCCCCCCCTCCACAAGTCGTTGTTATGACTTGCGGAATAGAGGTATGCGGAATCACAACGCGAACGTGATAATGACCGCATTATGATTCCCCGCGGAGAAAAAGGCTGCGGGATTACATCATACATTCAAAATAAAGTATAACGTGTAAGAACCCCTGCTCCCATGTGCCCAATCCTTCTGACCTCATAGGATCCCTTTCAATACTGCCAATTGTTTCACCCTTTTTTTGAGTATCCCATTGGGGGCAATAAACAAACTATGGGGGAATTTACATGCCCGGCTGCGGGCAATACAAATATGCGGAGCCCTACCTTCAAGTGTGCTATCACATGCTCCTTGGCAATCCTCTCAATATGTCAACCTCAGTTAACCTAGGTGGTGGTCCCTCGTAGAGGGCAACAAAAATTGTCAGGAGCACCATCCCCATCCTCTTCCCATCACTTGCCCTTTCCCTTTCCCCATCTGTTACCCCTCTCCTCACCTCTAAGGCTCAGGCCCACCCTTCTGTCTGTAATGAAGCATACATTTTGTAGTCGAAAGGACCACTTTTCCAGAGCAAACACTATGCTAGAAAAAATGCACACACAGTGTGAGAGTGTCCATCTTGGCATATGGCATATAAAAGTGCACAAGCATTTAGCGAGAGAAAGAATACGTAATTTCATACTATATATGGCACGTTTTTCCACTCTGTGTTTAACTCAATCTATCATAAAAAATATGTCTGCTTTGCTGCATTGCGCCTACTCTTAGCATATTGAAGTCACTGCCGTTGGAAATTGGGACCCCCACTAACTATTCTAAATTCAGACTGCTGCTAAAGACCTGGCTCTTTAAACAGGCCTATCAATACTTATGGAGCTATGCTGACTCCGTTACCTAGTACCAAGAAACCGTTTGGTGAATGTGCGCTGTAGGAATTGTAGTAACATAACATTATATTTAGGCCCTGATTATGCGTTTGGCGGTCCAGCCACTGGACTGCCGCTGTGGTATTTGGGAGAATCCCGCCAAGTCAGTGGCATCCTGACTGCCGATTTAGGACACTACCAATGGTCTGGTAGTGTGTCGGCAGTGGTGGCACAGTGGTGGCATGCATCAGCTCATAAAGAGAGCCTGAAGCACATGCTACTGCAGTGCAGTGCCACTTGCACGTCAGATGCAGTGTTGCCATGCACCATGTCATTCATGGCACACAGTGTGCACACAACAGTGCTGGCATAGGGGGGCACAACATGTGCCCCCGACCCACAAGTTCCAATAGGCTAAAAAACCCTGGGGCCCCTTCCATGCCTTTCCGCTAAACTTTTCATAGTGGGGTTCACGATTTGAAAAGGTCAGCGCAAAGGCAGTTTGTAATTAGCACAGCGGTGCCGGCATAGGGAAAGCCTCCATGGCCCGCCACTTTCCCCACCAACGCAGGATCCAAGGCGGCCTCAATGGGGTTGGACAACTGTGCTCGTAATTGGGCGATCGGACCGCCAAGGTGGCAGCTGTCAGAATGCCACTGATGGTACGGCAGTCTTCGGACCATCGTACTTGTAACCAGTGCTGTATTGACAGGCATTACACACATTATGAAGCTTGTTTTCCATTTTTTAACCATTTAAGGCAGTTCTAAAAATAACAAGGATTTTTTTGTGTTTTAAAAAAAAATCTATTTGGTTTGTGCAGTTTCTTTGGGGGAGAACAAGAACTCTGAACTTGCATGAGAAAAAAAACACTGTTGACATGAAGCCTGATGTGTAAGCACTAAGGGCCTGATGGCGGACTTCAGTCCGTCCGCCATCGTAAAGGCCCCCTAAGTTTCGTTCTGCTGTGACACTTTGTTCACTGATGGAAAGCAGTTTTCCACACACCATACATTATATTACACTGGTGGCAAACATGTGATCGGTGACACTTGAGTAGGCCTGCAGTACGTCCTGAGGCATGGTAGCTCCAGGTTTTAAATGTTATTTAGGTACACCAATAGCAGGATGCAGTCAGGCATTTAGATCCTTCTGGATGCCACTGGTACTGAAGCTCTGCTTTTTTCCTGTACAACAAATAATGTTCCTATTACATATTTTGAACTGATAATCTTGGCACTCACTTTCCTTCTCTCTGGCAGGAACCTGGAAGAACTCCAAAATCTCAGATTCAGGAGTTGTCCTAATGTCTTGCTTCTCTTCAACCTTCTTAGGAGGTTGGTGCAATGGATTGTCTCCTCCAGAAGTAATAGTTTTAGTGATGTTTCCCAAAAATTCGAAAATACAACAAAAGAAATAAGGGCTTATAATGATGGCGTTCAGACTTTCGTCCCATCCCCATCCTTTCAGAAATGGGACCACCCTACTAGCTGTCTGCAAACCTGCCATAGGAATTAGGATGTGACCACCTTCAAGTTGGTCGCAATCTGTATAATTTGTGTTGCGGCATGTGCTGCGGGCTGCAGCTCACGCGGCAGTACAAAACGAACACAGTGCACAGATTCCTTCACTATGTTGCAGGCACCATGCGGTGCCTACCGCATGGTGAAGGGATAAGTAGAGGCACCATAGGCTCCCCCCAGGGCCCATATTGGAGGACCAATGGGCAATGGGGGCCCGCTATGGGTCCCCTAGTCACTTTCCGCTATCTTTTTCATGGCGGGTTAACCGCCATTAAAACGGCCGGCGGAAATTGACATTGTAATTCCTACGGCGGTGCCTGAGCAGGCATCACCACCGTTCTAGGAATTACAGACCATCTGAAAGGCTCCATGAGCCCGTTGGATCTGTGTTGGACGGTCTCTCTGCCTGACAACCATCCACCCGCAATCCTAATGTGGTGGGCGGCCTTGCAGGGTCCGTTGGTGTGGAGACTGCCACCAAAGACCTCACGGTGGCGGTCACAACGCCATCATAATGAGGCCCTTTGACTCACAGTTAGACAGGTCTGCACTCATTGAGAAACAAATCTAAATTGACTGCCTAGAGGGAGTACCTACTTCAAGGTTTAAGAATCCAGTGATAAAAAACAATAAAAAGTGACTTTACTAAAAATACATAAGTACCCCGGTACCATTTCCAGGCAAGTGGTACTGGACTACGTAAAAATGCAACAAATTTAACAAACACCTACAAGAGCCCTTGGTTATTTGTGCCTGTGAGGAAACCATTAGATTCACACTTAAACACAATATTTTTTTTAAACTTCTGGATCCCATGGTGCTCTTGTAGGACCCAGAGTAAGAAGTAAAGACCCCACATGAGTGACTCAGCACTCTTTCATTGGTTCTGCCGATCCCGCGGGAGTACAGCAAAATAAAAATAAAGCAGCCATTTGATTAGCCACTCAGTGCAAACTACTCAGAAACTGAGGCCACAGCCCTTAGAAATAGTCTCAAATTATTTTACTTATTACCATTACAAGATTGGTGTTTAAGAGTGGCCATTTGGTGTAAATGCAATCCCTATCCCCTATGCTTTTTTAACATATATCAATGGATTTGCGTCACACTTAACTGTAACACTGTTTTAACCTTTTACTTAAGATATTCTAAATTTAGCCTGTAACACACTTTCTTCAGGTGACCAACCCCACTGTGGGTGTCCTCTGGCCATGTGTAGATGGGTGCGGAGCGCATGGCCTGTGGCCAACTCTCTGCAAAAATCCAAGTTGATCCCCTCTGCACAGAACCTGAAGTTGTGTCCAGAGGATATGGAATGCAGAGCTTTATCTCTAGTCAATCTTTTTTTTGTTTTTCTTTAAAGTTTTTTGTTTTTTAGAAACTTTAAAAAAAACTTTTCTGTAAACTTTTTTTATTTTTGAACAGAATTGAACTATTTTTTAACTAATTAATTCTCTGTCTCATTATTTTGTATTTGTGATGAAGTGATGCCGAATGCAATGAAAATGTTTTAGTTAACTACATTTATTATGTTTTTTCTGCCAGCAGCACAGATGGGAGGAACACAGTCATTATCCTACATGGAAGTTTAAGCTATCTTAAATCACCTGACCTTTTAATCTACACCAATATTATTCAACTGTTCTTTGCTTCCACGCAAACACATATCAATCCCCATGCTATTTACCTGCAGTGTGCTTCACATTACCATACAGTATTCCTTTAAACTCAGACCTATTGGTTCAATAATCAATATGCATCTCTATCCCCTGGTTTAAATTTAATGTAGACTAGTCCTTAAATACTTCAATGAGCAAAAGGCGCTGCCGAAATGGCCTCGTCACATTCGCTCCGGTGTGTCATTACACACATATCTTTATAAAGTAATGTTATGTTTGCCATTAAAAATAAAATAAACAGACGGGTGAGCCTTACACGCGTCTTTGCTGTTCCTTCAATCCATTCGGCCACCAGACCAGTAGAGAGTTAGAGCGCATATTTGCTTAAAAAAAAAAACACAGGGGCATATTACCAACAACTAGCGATAATTTTTGTCTCTAACTTGTTTAGAGACAAAAATTATCGCCGCACATCGGCGATTTTTATCGCAGATAAACCTTGCTATTAGCAAGGTTTATCGCAAATGCGATAAAAAACGGCCGCAATGCATGAATATCGCTGAAAAGTCAGCGATATTCATGCATTATCGAGCAAATGCTCTTAGCCATGTTATCCACCTCCCATTGGATAACATGGTGAAGAACTGCTCAGGGCAGGTGTTAGCTTTTGGAGATATTCGCGCTTAGCGCGAATATCTCCAAAAGTTGGTAATAGGAGATAGCGATGTTAGCGACTGTTTCCAGTCGCTAACATCTTGGCACGCCCACTTTGCATGTCATTAGTGATAAATATCACTGACATGCAAAGCGGGGCCCAAGATGGTCGCTATCTCCTATTAGCTGTCACTAACTGGTGTTAGCGACAGCTTGGTAATAGGGAGATAATTTTATCTCCGCTTTCTTGGCTTTTAAAGCCAAAAAAGCGGAGATAAACCCCTTGATAATATACCCCACAGACGTTGGTACTGGTAGTAGTTTCCCGAAGGCTCAGCAATGCGGCAAAATCCTTTAAAACGCTCCAGCGGCGTGGGGCCTAACCGGACAATCATATTTCGCAACGTTAACCCTTTGTATATGCGGACGCGTCATTTAGGTCTCATCGGCAGAGCTGTCCCACAGTCCACTCAACAGCTGGGCGCTTTTTCAGTCAGAATAAAAGAATACTGTGCTTGGTTCGAATGTTTATGGTAAACGGCGCAAGTATGAAAAAAAATGCTGAACGCATCTGACAGGGCTGAATTATTGTGGAATATCAGCCTGTCCGTCGTGAACAAAAAACTCCGATTTTTTCCGTCTTTTTTGTCCATATGTATTTTTACTCCTCCTTTCAATGCGTTTAATTATGTCCGCAGTCACCTCTGTTGAGGGAAAATAATCTGCCCCACTACTTGTAAGATATTTGCGAATATTCGCTCAGAAGACAAGTTGATATTGTGTACAACTATAATTTCTGACAGACTGTTTTTTTTAACATGGACCTGTTTCTGTCAAAAAGCAATGCCGTGTTTTATAAATACGCAGCAGCTTCGTCAGATTTTAAACTACACGTTTCTCATCGCTCATCACTGTCCAGTAGGGGGCTCCCTTGTCTCTTACCAAGAACTGCTATTGGGTGAAAAGTGAGCCTTCCAGCAAGGGTGAATTAGTGTCTTTATCCTGCATAAGTGTGAGAACGTCTGAGGCTCTATAACCTCAAAAGCACGACTGTGCAGTCTGTTATGTCAGATACATAGTCACACTTATTGGTCGAAGGGCTTGGTATCTGGGAAAAAAAACTTCCCATTCCACGGGTAGTTTTCCCTATTGGTGCAGGAAGCACGCTCCATTACGGTTGCCGTAGCAACACTGCTAGCATAGCCCAGTGAGTTCATGAGTGTTGGTAAAACTACGTACGACTTTCCGGCCAAACTTTAAAATCCCCGCTGGTGTGCCACGCCGCTTTTAAAACCGGTTCTTCACTGTGCTGTCGTAGCTCGCACTATAGTTGAAAACACAAGGCAATGTCCTGACATACTGCCTCGCAGCTGTCTAACTGTGATGGGGCCCCACCACGAGCCCATCAACCTTTTGAAATGGTGCCATTGTAAAAGTGACAGGTGGGGAGCCCCCTCCCTTGGGGTTTGCAGCAGTGGTGTAAAGTGCGAGGCCCACGGAGGGGGCCCCCCTCACCTCCTCACCTCGCCCGGCTGCCATTGACTGAAAAAGGCAATATGACACCCCATCGCTTTCAGGTGCTGCAGAGTGGGAAGGCGGGTTTGTGGCCGTGATCAGCCTAATCGATGCATCTGCATAACATCAGTTAGGCAGCTACTTGAACTGGCATGAGGTGTGAAGTGAGCCCTGCCCCTGCATGAATGAAACGCAGAGCATCCTGCAGGGCTCACATCACAAAAGGCGCTGCTCCTTCCGTGGAAGGGAGAAGACAGAAAATGGATAAAGGGCTTATTATTCTTTTATTTTTTGCAATTCTTTTTTTTTTCTCAAACAAGCACGTTCATCCAAAACAAACATTAAAGGAGTAAAACATAAATAATAACTCCAGTTATAAAGCGCTTGGTGTTTTTTATTTTCATGTAATTTACATGAACCGAAGGAAGAATGAGCAATTGGGTCTTTAAAAGTTTAGTGGAGATGATAACATTCAGTGAGGGGGAGGAATGTGGGGGGGGGGGGTGATCCCACATCCATCCTTATCACCCAAAGGGAGTGCAATGAACCCTCCAAGATACATCTAAGTAATATAACCCCTCAAGCCACTCACCATTCATTGCTGTAAGCATGAAAAGTAACACGAGAGCAGTTATGTAACAACAAAATTATGGGGTCCCTCGCTGCAGAATGTAATAATGGGCCCCAGAGTCTCCCACATCTCACAGATATTCATTTGCCCTAGGCTTCATGGGAGCCCCAGGTGGGATGGGGCCCTCAGAAGTGTTGTGGGCCCATCTGTGCTGCAGAGGCCTGTATTGTGCTCAGGCACAAGACGTGAAGCAAGGTAAGAGGCCGGAGAGAAGAGTGGTGAATTGCAGGGCATGTAGGGGAGAGATGGAACTTGAGAGTCAAATCAAATCAAATCATTTATTTGTTTCGAAGGTTAAAAACCATCATAAAAAATACATAATCATCA
Source organism: Lissotriton helveticus (assembly GCF_964261635.1). Taxonomy (NCBI): domain Eukaryota; kingdom Metazoa; phylum Chordata; class Amphibia; order Caudata; family Salamandridae; genus Lissotriton; species Lissotriton helveticus. The sequence continues at coordinate 507,723,906 of NC_136065.1, read as the reverse complement.
TAATGCATAATCACAAAAAGGAACATTCTGAGCAACATGACAATTGTTAAAAAGAGGACAGAGAAAAAGACATCCAATTAAAAAAAGAAGGATTTTTGTGACAGATAAAAACCTGTAAGCAAATGTAATGCAGGACCCCATATACTATTTCAGATACCTCCCTAACCCACCAATTCATCATCCCCTTGTATTTCTCAGTTTAAAAGCAATTTTAAGGAAACTTATAACAGCAAATAGGGTTCGCGTTTCAGTGGCTCTTTGCAGGAACAATAAGGCAGATTTAGCATGGATAATATTTGAGTCCTTCAAAACACCCACCAAAAATCTTTGGCGCGGTGTTTTATAAAAAGGACACAATAAAACAAGGTGAAGGGTGTCCTGCGGAGACCTATTGTCGCAGCCGCAGGCACCCTTCTGCTCAATTGTTTGAGTAAAGCCTGATGGGTAAGCTAAAATATGGTGCAACAAATTGAGCCTAAAACGAGTCATTAAAAACCTCTCGTGCTGACTGTACATTAAAAAGAGGTACGGTTCCATGCCAGCTTGATTAGAGACAAGGGAGTGGGCAACTGCCGAGGATTTAATTAAATCCAACTCCCTCCTCCTGCCATTAAATTTATCCAACAGTAGGCTTTGTACAGAATGTCTAGAGTATATATCCACCCTGGTGGGGTCCAAGAATAGCATTTGTTCATCAATATCCCCCAGAGTATCTTTGACGTATTTCAGCCATGGGATTTGAAGGTATTTCTCTTTCAGCAAGCAATCCTGGATAATCTGTCTGGATAGTTCTGCCTTGGGATTTGTCCAAATTTTGAGCCAGGCCATTATAGGTCTCAGTCTAATAGTATCAACAATATATGTGGTTCCCAGCTCTTCGTGAGTGATTGCTGCTGTGATGCTCGGCGGAAGTTTTAGTAGTTTTTTTAGAAATTTATCTTCCTCCCTTTGGATTAGTTGTGCCTCTCTGTAGCCCCACACTTCTGCTCCGTAAGTGGTCTTTGAGATACTCACTGATCTATACAAAGTCATCACTTGTTCTGGGGACCAGCGACCCATTCGGCGTGCAAAGTTCAATATGGCCCCATTAGCTGATACTAGTCTCCTCGCCCTCTCCTCAATCAAAGGGGCGAAGTTTAATTTCTCGTCAAATAAAAGGCCCAGATATGGGAATGTTTTAACAGTGTCCAAGACATGATTCCCCAGTTTGAATGCAAATTTCTTTTGAGGTTTCTTCCCCACTATCATGATAAATGATTTTGTCATATTGACAGAGAGGTCCAATTTCCTCATGAAATCCGAGAAACCCTTGATTAACAATTGCAAACCAACAGCCGTTCGGGCTAGGAGAACCGCGTCATCGGCGTACAAAAGTACTGGCAGATGACGCGTGCCCACCTTAGGGCAGTCGGTTCCCAATGCTATGAGGTCATTCTCCAGGCCATTTATATAGAGGGAGAACAGGAATGGCGCCAGGATACACCCCTGCCTCACCCCGCCCGAGCACAGGAAGGGATCAGTACTCACCCCCCCCGCGCTGTAGCGGACCTTGGCAGTAGTGTTCCAGTGTAGCTCCCTTAAGATGTTAATGAGATCCGGGTCAATGCCTAGGTTTGACATGAGTGTCCAGAGTTTAGCTCGGTTAACATTATCAAAAGCGGCTGCTAAGTCCATAAACCCCATGTAAATGGTGCCATCCGATGCCTTGGTGTACTTAGCGGAGAGCAAGTACAGGTTAAGGCATTGGTCGGTAGTTGACCTGCCTATTCTGAACCCATACTGGGTGTCCACCAGGATGTTATTGGTGTCAGTCCAATCTAGTAGACGGTTGAGAAGTGCCCTCCCTAGTACCTTGGCAGAAACGTCAATGAGCGAGATTGGACGGTAACACTGCGGGCTGTCCCTACAGCCTTTTTTGTAAATCGGGACAATCACCGCAGTGGACCATGATCTCGGCAGACCCGTTTTGATTGCTGCATTCAATACTCTTGTTACCATTGGGGCCCATAGGTCAGTGTTACTCAGGAAAAGATCAGGGGGGGTCCCGTCCGGACCCGGGGCTTTATTTCGCGTTAGACCTAAGATTGCTTTGAGTACTTCATCCAAAGATAATTCTAATTTGTCTGCCCTTGGTCCCCTCCATATTCCATCACCAGTGTCTATCTCCTGTTGATTGTACAGGGATTTAAAGTGAGCGATCCACTGTTCTGGTAAGATGTTAGAACTGATGACTGGGGAGTTTGAATCACGAAAACATGGTCTATTTATGATTTTCCAGAACTGGGCATAGTCTTTGTTCTCACCGGCCTCCCTTAGGTCTGCCCAAACTTCTTTTTGAAGAGTCCCTTTCCTGATCTTTACCTGGGTTTTATAGTTTTTTCTGCAGCGAGTGATTTCAACCTTGTCTCTTGGGGTTTTTTTCAGGCTCAGTTTTAAGTCTCTTAGCGCTTTAGAGCAGATTGAGTCAAACCATCTTGGCGTGGATAGCTGCGTTACTGGCTTCCTGGTTGTCAGGAGTCTCTCAATTATTTTAGTCAAGTTCTCAAATGCCTCTACTACTCCTTTGTCCTCTGTTGTATGTTCTAAACAGGTCTCTATGTGGGCTTTCCCTTCATCCACTAGTTTGACGTAAAATTCCTGGGGATTAATTACTGTCCACCTTAAGCGTCTCCCTTGGGCAATAGGTTGAATTTCTGATTGGTGAATCAACCCTGGATCTTTTTTGGTTAAATCATTCCCTTTTATTTCTATTATAATGGGATTGTGATCACTGAAGGGACTCCACTCTGTCCTTGTGTTTAAAATATGATCTCTTGCACTAGCTGAGATCATTATGTAATCTATTATGGACCCCCCGCCTTTACCCTTAAATGTCGGTGTTGGGGATTCGCCTACCTTGAGAGCCGCTAAATCCATAACATGAGCGAGGGCAAAATTTTCTATTAACTTCATCAAGGTTATTCCCTCTTTGCAATGAGTAAAGTGGGGGCCCTTTTCTAATGGACAAGCTGACCAGTCAGGGGTCGGGGGGAGTAATTTGGGGCATAAATGGCAATTAAAATCCCCCATTAACAGAACAGTTGGTTCTGGCCCCGTTGTCCTTTGCTCTAGTTCCTCATTTAGTCTACTTTCCAGCTCCGCTAGTATTGGGAAGTTCCCTTCCACTGGTCCGGGGTTATAGAAGTTTACAAACAGTAGACTCTCCCCCTTGTGAAGAAGTCTAACTGTTTGTATATTGTCTGAGAGACAATCTGAGTATGACCAGTTACCTTTCAGATCTAAATCTACATAGACTACTAAGCCTCCTTTTGCTCTACCCGAGTTTGTTCCTTGGGCAGGTTTAAAAAAACACTTATAGCCCTCCAATTGGCATGGGCCTGAGTCCTTTGCCCAAGTTTCTTGGAGTGCTATGACATGGAAACACTTTATAAATTCTAACCATTCCTTACTTTTGAATTTGGCTTCCAGCCCTGCGATATTCCAAGAAAGGATGGTCAGACCCTCCATCTTGTCCTTGCCTTTTGTTATGGGTGTCAGGATTAATCTGTCCTCCCCAGCTATTGGTGAATCTATTTTAGATACTTTGGTTCCCCCCTGCCTCCGCGGTAAGTCTGTACTCCCAGTTTGGATGCTCTCCTCAGTCCCACGTACACCCTGTGTTTCTGGGCCAGAGCAGCCACTGGTAGCCAGGCTTACATCGCTATTATTTTCTGTGGGTATGAGTCAATCAATATCTTCTAGTGATTGGAATGGGGCAAATCTATTTGACCATTGTGCGTAATCTCGGGGGGGGTAGGGCTGTTCGGGGCGGCTTGCTAGTCTCGGTCTGTGTGGACGTTGTGCTCTAACCCGCGTCCACCCTCCTTCGTCGCCCCCACGATTGTTATTCCTAAACCTAGGGTAAAAATACCCAAGTGGGAGTGCGCAAATGGTGCTGGTTTGGTTCCTGTTGGAATTCTTCAAGATATACTCAACCAAACTCGTATCCGTGAAGTGTGCAACTATGCAGTCCCCTCTGATATCTTTATTTCTCCCTCCAATCCAGGTTGCCCTTCTTACACTTGCTATCTCTCCTCTCTCCCCATTGTTTAAGGGCCTATGGATGTTCAGCCACTTGGAGATTTTGGGCAGCAGTTGGTGTTGGGTTTCTCTCTCATTTGACCTAATTTCCGGGACCCCTGCAAAGATAACTACAAAAGGGCACTCCTCGGGGGGGAGATCTATGTGTGGAGCATTGTTGTTATAAAAGGGGTCAGGGTCTGTGTGACAGTAGTTATAATTCCCTTCCCTCTGGGTGCGATCGTCTTGTCTCCATTGCATTAAAGGTTGTGGGGTGGGTTTATCTCTTTGTGTATTATTTGCCCCTTGGTTATGTCTCCCTCTTGAGTTATCATTAGTACCTCCTTTGGGGTTTTGAACAGTTTTAGGGGCCTCGTGAATCTGGACTATTTCTTGCTGGGAGTGACTGACACAATTGTTATTTTGCGCTCTCTTTGGGTATACCTTATCATTTGCGACTTCCTCAATTAATTGGGGTGGGTCGGGGGGAGATTTAATAAGTGTGTGCTCTAGTACCTTAGCTTGTTTGGCGAGCTCACACATTATTTTATCCACCTTACTTATAATAGGCTTTAGTTGTGCCGTGATGAATGATTCTAGTTGTTTTTTCAGATCCATAACTACCGTGTCAATCCACCCTGGTAGTATAGGTTCTACTTGAGAGACATTTACTGCTAATGTGTGCTCTTGGGTGCGTGTTAGAGAATTGTCTCTTACTGGTGCTTTCCTCTGTCTCTGATGTCCCTTGTTTCTCCCCAGTCGCTTCCTTTTTTTCCTAAGGGTTATATCATTGAGCTCAGAGGTTTCTAGACCTGAGGTTTGTGCACAAGGGATGTCCTCTATATCATTAATTATTTGAGATACACTGCCCTGAGTATTTGGGCTATCTACTATTAAGACATCTCTGGAGGGTGTTTGAGTGATGGCATTAAGGTTCGGCGAGGAGGATAAACTCCGTTCCATGCGTTCAATTTCACCTGTCACTTTCTTTAGCATTAAGTCAATTGCCGTTGGTTTGTTCCCATTTACAAGGGCTCCCTCCTTTGTTGTTTCCCCCCTGGGTGGTTTCAGGGTGGGTTTTTTATTTGATTTATTCCCAGCCGAACGAGTGTTAGGATGGGTAGACATGGTTCCCCTGAAGATTCCTGCCTTTACGCTACAAATCTATGCAGCGTGGGTTACTGCCACTCCTCTTGCGTGAGGTCAAAGGGTAAGACTAATGTCTTTCAAAGGGCTTCAATACCCTATACAGCTTCCCTGCGCAAACAAGCAGTGCAGTACCTTGCAGTGTTCTCAGAGGAAAGCGTTGGAGCCAAGGGGGGTGGCCCGTCCCATCCCTCTTCGTCCCCGGACGGCCACAGACGGCCCGCCCTCTGCCCGGCACCGTCCGCGCGCGTCCGCGATGCGGAGGAAAAGCCCCGTTTTAATAGCGCCTCCGGGCGCGCTGCGGGAGGAAGTGGGCGGAAGTTGTCGCTCAGCCCTCTGGGAGCTGTAGTCTCCAGCCGCCGCGATGGAGCTTGGGCGGCGAGACCACAGCGTCAGGGCCCCAGGAGCGAAGTGGCGTCCCGCTGGTGTGGCAGGCTTGGCTGGACTGCCTGCGTGCTGGTAAGAGGGTCCCAACTCCGTCGAGGAAGAGCCCCGTTTTAATAGCGCCTCCGGGCGCGCTGCGGGAGGAAGTGGGCGGAAGTTGTCGCTCAGCCCTCTGGGAGCTGTAGTCTCCAGCCGCCGCGATGGAGCTTGGGCGGCGAGACCACAGCGTCAGGGCCCCAGGAGCGAAGTGGCGTCCCGCTGGTGTGGCAGGCTTGGCTGGACTGCCTGCGTGCTGGTAAGAGGGTCCTTCAGCCAAATCGGACCTAGTCAGATAGGCTTGGGCTACCCCCGGGCACTTACTTGGCAGCTGCCTCTAACGGCAGCCGCGCTCGTGCTTTAAACCTGGGCCGCGCCCTGTACTCGGCTATGCTCGACTGGTCATTCTCCCTTGGCCCCCCCTAAATCCTCCTGAGTCACGCGGCAGTGGCAGTGGCAACAAGGATGAACGCCTGTATTGCGCTATTGCAATATCGTTGCTCGCTACTTGCCTGCCCAAGCTGGATGCCAGACGCCGCGCCCTCCTCTCTCCTCTCGGGAGGAAAAGCCGCTCCTCACCGGTCCTTAGCCTGCTCCTTTGCGGCTCCCAGTGGCAGCAAACTAGCAAAAAAAAAAACAGGCAGGCGGGCGGGTCCGTAGGTCCGTAGGTGGGGCGAGTCGCGCCGGTGCTAGTGTCGACTTTTGCTATACAGCCGCACTACTCAGGACCTTGACCGATTTCGAGATGTGGCTGTGGTCGGTCGACGGGCAGGGCAAGCAGGACTCCCCCCAGTCCTAAGGGCTCGCTTCACACTTCGCCTTCGGCCTCCTTCAGCTTCTGCTCCGATGCAGCTTCTGCTCTGCTGCTCTGACACAGCTCTGGGGCCGCGCACGCGATCACCACCTAGCGGTCACCGGAATCAACAACAAATGATCACGGATACAAAGTATAGAGGCAGGTCCACTTGAGAGTCAGAAACAGCAAATGGAGGGTAGAGGTGAGAGAGAGATAAAACATGAAGGGGGAGATTTTCAAACCTTTTGCCCTGGTTTTGCGTCACAAAAGTGACGCTAACCGGCGCAATTTTTTTTGCTGCTATTTTCTTTCCAGCGAAAACTTGTTTTGCGCTGGAAAGCACCCTCTAAGTAGTGCAAAGTAGTGCAAAGCAGTGCAAAGCAGTGCAAAGCAGCGCAAAGCACCATAGCGCTTCAGCGCTAAGGTGTGTGCATGGCGCACAGAGCTGAAATGAGTAACGGTGCAAGGGAAAGGGGAGGAGAGAGCCATGTGTCTGAAGATATGGTGCTCTCCTGCTCCCTCCCTGTCGCGCACTACAGCGCAGCCTCACCGGGGAGTGGGGGGAGAGGGGGCTGCACTGCATCACATGACTTTTTTTTAAATCTCCCCTAAAGAGTTGAGCATGGAGGGGAGAGGTGGACATGAGGGAGGCAGAACCTGTGAACAAAGTTGAGGCCGAAGAGAAAGATGAAAGGCAGTGCTTGGATAGGAGAGTTAGATATAAGAGAAGCAGAACCATCAGGAAAACTTAAGTGTCACAGAGAGGGAATGGTAAGTGTTGGATGTAAGAGGGCAAGACAACCAAGAGCCGGTAAGAGGCTGGGGTAGAGAGGCAGGGGAGAGGTAAATTTCAGAAATGTAGAACCAGTGAAATAAGGCTAGAGACTGCAGAGAGATGAGAGGTGAAGGGCTCAGCAGGTAGGTAGGAGGTGGGTGAAATATAGGCAGAATTTGGGAGAAAGGTAAGGGACAGTAGGTAAGATAAAGTGAAGTGTAGAGCATGGAAGGGAGACATAGATTTATGAGACAAACAGTGAGACAAGGTAAGAGGTAAGGGGATCAAAAAGGAGAGGTGGCTGTAAAGGGGACAGACCAGCTAAGAAATCTTAGGAGGCTGAAGGAAGAAATGAGAGGATAATGGCAGTACATGGATGGGGTATGTAGATGTAAAAGAGGCACTACAATCATGAAACCTTATACAGAGAAGAGAGAGGGAATGATGAGAGGTGGGTGTAGAAGGCCAGAATCAGTGAAAAAGGTAAGAGGCAGGGGGGAGATGAGGCATACAGCATGGAGGAGAAAGGTGGATATAAGAAGGACATAACGAGAAAGAGAAGCAACAAAGTTGGGGATAGCAGAGAGATTGATGTAAAAGGTGCAGAATCCACAAAATAAGGTTTGAGGAAGAGATGAGAATAAGAGTAGAGCATGAATGGAAATAGGTGGTGTAAGCAGTGAGCAGTGAAGGTAGTGTATTGATAAAAGTCATAGCTGTAAGAGAGACATAACCAGCAAGAGTACATAGGCAGAGTGGCAAGAGAGAGAAGTGGATGGAAGAGAGAAAAACCAACAAAAGACAGAGGTGAGATGAAGAGTCAGAGAGGAGGGGAAGGTAGATGTTCGATGTGCAGAACCAGAAAGAGAAAGTTAAAGGCTTGGTGAGAGATTAGAGATGAAGTGTAGATCAGGGAGGTAGAGTTCGATGTAAGAAGGGCAGAATCAGCAAGGAGAGAGGGAAGAAGGAAGGGGAGAGGTGTATGTAACGAAGCAGGAGCAGAAAGAAAAGATAAAAGGAAAGGGAAGAAGTTAAAGGCATGGCTGGATTTAGGATGGCATAACCAGCAAAGAATATAAAGACTGGGTGGAGAGTTGAGATGTGAAGAGTAGGGCAGGGATGAGAGATGTGGATTTAAGAGGGGAGGAATCTGCAAGTGAAAATGAGAGGCAGGGTGGAAAAATGAGAGATAAAGAGTCGAGCATGGAGGTGTGAGGGTCAAGATGGATGTAAGAGTGGCAGAACAAGAGAGTACAGGTAAAAGGCTTGGGCATTGGGGAAAGATAGGAGAGCATGCAGAACGAGGTGGATGTAAGAGGGGCTGAACAAGAGGTGAGATAAAAAGTAAAGCACAGAGAAGAGAGGTGAATGTAAGTGGGCAGAATCAGCAAAAAAAAGTAGGAGGCTGGAGGAGAGGTAAAAGTGTCTTTGAACTAGCATGTGCTGCTAAGTACATTTAGCCTTCTGCCAAAGTTTTCAATTACCTGTCTCTTTATTTTCCAAGTAGAAAGTGTGGCTTAGATTTGCGATGTGTGTCATCCTTCACAAAAGTTTGTGATCTCGAACCATCCTCGACATGTCTGCGGAATTACAGCCTGCTCTCTGCGTACTCTTACAACTCTTACTACGCTTGATCTTTCTATTAAATTTAGCTCCCATTTGGGACCCTTTCCTGCCCATTTAATGAATGGATATCTAAACATCATAGACCCTGCCCTGACCTCCATTTGCAATATCGCCCTTACGTTATCATCTGTCTCAACCAATGTAGAAAAAAAAACAAAAAACTAAAAAGCAGCGTTTGTACCTCTGCTCAAAAATCCTTCAGCAGGCTCAAAGCTTCTCAGAATCTTCTAACACCTCTGCTGCCTTTTTCTGAAAAATCCTTGAAAAATAAGTCAACTGACAAATCTGTTTCATATAAACTAAATTACTTCTTAATCGCTTGCTAGTTGGATTCTGACCTCTCCATAAGTTGTAAGCATTTCTTGCTGTGTCGAACAGTTTGGGCCTGATTCTTGATCAGGAAGGCAAAGCAGCCTTGATATTACTAAATTATATTGTTGAATTTATCAGTTTCCCATCTGGTGCTTTTGAATCAACTGAAACAACCTGGAATTCAAGGTATTCCCCTGACGTGGCTTCAGCTCTATCCTTTCTGAGAGGCCTGGTCTCTAACCAAGAAAATGTTTTGGACTTGCATGCAATTAGTTGCTTTTTGGATAAAGACAAATTCATTAAAACTAAACAGCAAAACATCAGACATCCCCATCTTTAAGGGGCCTGGTGCCATACACACTGCTCTTTGGTGGCTTCTGGAGCTGGGTCAATCAACCACCATGGTTGTGTCAACAACAAAATCTTGGATATATTTTCCAATGTCTTCTCTCTGTGTCTGGACAAATGGTGTGTTATCTACTTCTACTACATCCATATGCAATACCAATATCTGCATTTTCACCTGTCATTAAGCAAGACTGTTGTACAGTCAATTATCTTCTCACAACCAGATTATGCAAGTGTTCCCTGTCTTGAACTTCCCACCTTATGCATTTGGTATCCTTCAGATCATTAAGAACACTGATAGGATTCTAATCTAAGGCTGCTCTAGATACTCTTTCTGCTGATTACCGAAATCAAATGATCTATCAATTTACCATTGTGCACTGATTCGATTCAATTCGATTCAAAAAGCTTTATTCGATTTTCGAAAAATCATAAAAGCATACAAATAAAATTATACAGACAATTTAAAAGAGTATTCATATTGACAAAATTTCAGAAATGAGTTTTTTCCAGGAATCATAAAAACATTGGAATACAATTTTTACATAGAGAAATGTTTGATGTTGACAAAATTTCAGAGATGAGTTTTTTCCAGGAATCATAAGAACATGGCAATACAATTTTTTTACATAAGGAAATGTAAGATGTTGACAAATTACAGGATTTCAAAGGTAAATGAAGCAGTGCTCCAGGAATTAGAGTCTATTTCAGTGCTGGAACGCATGACATCATTTTACCCTAATCGCAAAAGCGGCCCTTGGCAGTTAGCTCATGGTATTTCTAAGTTTCATCACTGCCATTAAAAAACGAGAGACAACAAAGATAACATTCACATCTTCTAGGTGCAGTAATTTTGAAAAAGCAGCTTTACATGTTCTTATTTCCCAGCATTTAAGTAAGGGTAAGAGGAACAATTTCCTCGGGGTAATATACAATTTACAAAAGAACATGATGTGTATGTTACTCTGTATAGAATGGTCATCACATGGGCATATTAGCTTCGATGAAGCCCAGTCATTCTGTTTTGGCAACGTGACCAAACGAAAGAAAATCCCTAGACGCAGCCTGGTTAAAAGCATGCGAGCATAGGTTACATTTTCAATCCCTAGATACAATTGCAGGCCTTCAGTTGGGGTAATTTGCTGATAGGTCAGAATGTTATCATTTTGTTTCTTGGTGTCCCATCTTACACTCTCTAAGTGGATCACTAATAGTTTTTTAAGGGCAGATCTAGTCAGGGTTTGTATAGACTCTGGGTCGTCATAAAATTCCGGATGTCCAATGTTGCAAAACATTTTTTGGACATATCGCAGCCATTTGACTTTCGAAACCCCATCCAAGGCCATACAGTCTTTAATGAGGTTTCTATTCAGATTGCAATATTCTGTGGTCCAGATCTTATGCCAGAGGAGACAGGGTGCTATTTTAATGATATCACTTAGGTATTTAACCCCAAGTTCGATGTGGGTCATAAATGTCGACATGGTTTTTGGAACACCTAATAGGTAACAAATAAAGGTGTTCTCACATGTTTGCATTGAGAGGACATTCTCGACACCCCAAATACCTGCGCCATATGTGGCCGTAGCTATGCATTTTGCCTGGTAAATCTGTAACATTTCTCTGGTTGGTTTACCCCCAATTTTAACAGCAAAAGTTCTTAAAGCGCCTATAGCACGGACAAAGGCAAGTTTCCTGGCTGACACTGCATTTTTCCACCTTCCCCACCTATCAAACACAATACCCAGATAGCAAAAGGAATCTGTAATTGCAATTTTCTGCTGATCTAGGTATATAGAACATGCTGGTCTGTTTTTCTTTTGAGAGCAGGGCATGGAGAAGGTTTTGGATATATTCACCTTTAAATTTCTTTTACCCATGAATGATGAAAATTCATTTACAGCCTTCTGCAGACCTACTTTAGTTCTAGACATGATGGCCGCGTCATCGGCGTATAAAAGGATGGGTATGGGCCTTCCATTGACAGTCGGAAAATCACTTGACAGAGTTGTTAAAGTGTCTGTGATAGAATTTATGTACAATGTAAAAAGCAAGGGAGCAAGTATGCAGCCCTGCCTGACCCCTCTGTTTATGGCGAATTTCTGTGAGCATTGCCCCTGGGTCCCAAACCTTACTCTGGCCCCTGCCTCTCTATATAATTCTTTGATAAATGTGAGGATGGTGTGGTCCACCCCGATGTCTTCCAGTGTCGACCACAGCAACGCGTGATCCACGCAGTCAAATGCGGAGCTGAGGTCGACAAAGGTGACAAAAAGGTGCCCGTCTTTGGCCTGCGTGTATTTGGAGACCAGTAGGGACAAGTTTAAACATTGCTCCAATGTCCCCAGACCCCTTCGGAACCCATATTGACAGTCCGAAATAACCCTCTTCTCCTCTTCCCAGTGTTGGATTCTCTTAAGGACTATCCTTCCAGCTATTTTCATAAGACCGTCCAATAAAGATATTGGACGGTAGCAAGCCGGGTCGTCCCTATTCCCCTTTTTAAAAATGGGGACTACGATCGCATCCGACCAGGTGGGGATAAAGCCACACTTATTTCCCATGTTTAATACATTGGTTAACAAGGGGACCCAAAAGTCTGGTTCTGATTTATAAACATCCACTGGTGTTAAATCCGGGCCTGGGGCTTTACCTAATGGGCTTTCTCTAAGAGCATCTTCCACTTCTGATATAGTAAATACTAATTCAATGGGATAAGGTGATGCTGAGGAGGGGGTGGGTTTGCAGTCCTGGGTAGTACTATCTGTGAGGGAAATCCCCTTCGGCGGTTTCAGTGGATTCACCTGCGTCTTATTTGAATAGAGGTTACCATAATGTTCTTCCCAGAGCTCAGCCGTTATTGCCACCTCTACGGAGTTATCCCTATCTTTTAAGTTGTACACAGATCTAATGACTTTCCAGAAGGCATTACTGTCCTTAGACCTAGCTGCCTCCCCTAAAGATTCCCATGCCTCTTGCTTCAGAATCGCCTTCCGCTGATTAATTGCCAGCTTGTAGTCGCGTCTCGCTTGACAAATTTGTACCCTATCTTTCGGTTCAGCCGACAAGGCTTTCTTTAGATTTTTCAGCATAGAGGTACATCCAGAGTCAAACCACCCTCGAGTCTGAGTCCCATTGGATTTACAATTTCTGGTCAAAGCATTTTTTATGTGGCGTTGAATATTAGAGAAAGCAGCCATGATGCTCTCTGCATCAGCATCTTCCCGCAAGCAAGCAAATATGTCCATAGGGCAAGAACATATAAGATTTTGGAGGAAAGATGCTGGATCCATTTTCTCCCACTTGATTACATACCCATTGGTTTTGGCTAGGGCAATCTCGATTTGGTATGGGGACCCACTGGATTCCTTTTCCTTGGCAAACATCAAATTTACCCCAAAGCTAATTGGATAGTGGTCAGACAAAGGGTCATCCCCTATTTCCCAAAAAGTTACAAAATCAGGATTGGTAGGTGATATGAGGGCAAAGTCAATTGTGGATCCAGAGCCTCTGCCATTAAACGTTGGGACGAAGGGGACCGGGGGGGAACATACCTGGTTAATAAAACTGAGATCAAAGGTAAAAATAACATTATTAAAAAGGGACCCCACAGTGGAATGGGAGAAGTGCAAGGGACCGTCTTCCCCTACATCTGATAGGCCGCACAAACCTAACCCAGATGACGGACAGACGGTACAGTTAAAATCGCCCACCCACAATATTATGTGTTCCCCGGAGGCTTGATCTCTCATTTTATGAATGTGGAGGGTCATAATGTTCAAAGTGGATTCCACTTCATTAAGCGGCAAGTTGTTGTAAAAATTCACAAGAATCACCTTTTGCGAATTGCCCCATATAAGTGAAATGATTTGAAAATATCGGTTGGATATAAATATACAAAGTTTGACATCCCCCATGTTTGAGATATATGTACACAGCCCCCCCTTGTTGCGCCCCTAAGCTGAGGGCGCCGCTGGCGAATGAAGGGTTCGATAGCCTAGCATGTGTAGTTCCTCCATGAGCCATGTCTCTTGAAGGCATATAATGCCATGATTCTGCACAGTTTCTAACCAAGGTTTGTGGGTGATCTTACTTGCTAGGCCCGCCACATTCCAGGAAAGGAGAGAGTGCAAAGATTTTCCAGTTTCCAGAGAGTGTGGCTTTTGTCCTATATTCCCCCTTACACCTTTCAAATCTTTCAAGTGCATAGGGACTGCCTGCTGAATAACCTCTACAGGGGGAGCGTGCTGTTTAGACGATTTTAAGTCTGCCCCCGTGTCACTAGGAATGTGATGTGGGGGGTTTAGGTTTTCGCTCACAGTGGTCTCCGCTAAGGGATTTAGGGCATTGATTTGAAGAACAGCAGCCCTGGTTCCCAGTCAATCCACCTGGTCAAGACAGTCAAACCTGTTCCTAGTAGGCGCTCCTTCCCACCAGTTATTAATTGGTTGCCAACCGTCCCCATATCCTTTCCCTCTGCGGTTGTGGACTACTGACCATGCACTAAACGGGTCAATGGGCTGTTTTGGGGGGTAAAAAAAGGTTAGGGGTCTGGTGACAATGGAATGATCAGTTTCCTGGTTTTCCCATCTTGTGATATATTGAGCTGTGTGGGGGTCTGCAAATGAAACCACTATGCAGTCCCCCGGGATGGACTTGTTAGTACGGCCCACCCATGGGACTCTCCTGACCATTAGGACCCCTGTCCTACCGGGATTGGGGGGCTGCCTATTTGTGTTGAGCCAATGGATCACCTTGTTTTTTAGGGACCATTGGGTCTCCACAGAAAGCGGTTCAAGTGGTGGTACACCCGCCAATATGGCGACATAAGGGCCCGCTTCAGGAGGGAGGTCAATGTATCCCCCCCGGAAATTCTGGCGACCATGATGCTGGTTAGCTATAGGGTCAGTAGGGGGGATGATGGTCTTATTAGGCTTAAAGACCGCATTAGTGATGGATTTAAATGAAGTCTGATTTTCGGGGCATTTTGGCAGTGGTTTTTGGTGCCTTGGTGTTAATGGAGGAGGAACATTTAACTTTGACCGTGGTTTAGGTATTGGGTTTGGTTTAGGTGGAGGTGAAGGTAGAGGTAGGGGCAAGACAGGGGGTATTGTTTGCGGGGGAAGGGAACTCGATTTTGGTAAAGGGACCGGACGAATTCCATCATCATGAACGTGGTTAATACCCTCAGTAATGTCAGGATAAGTTGATTCCAGATGTTTTAGGCTGAGGGTAGCCAGGGAGACTAAGGTCTTGTCCATGTCCAGTAAATTATTCTCGATGCGCGAGAGTCTCAATTCTAGGGGTGATAATAGCAGCTTTAATGTTGCCCAGACTTTTTTAAGGAAATCCTCGTCATCATCCCCCCTACCAGTTCCCTTTCCGGTATTAATTTGTACTCCCTCTATTAGGCTCTCGCTATGGGTGTCGGACAGGCCATTGGTGTAGTCAGGGAGCACATTTGGTTCGATGTGCACCTCGGCCTCGCCAATCATGTTGTTATCCTGATTGGACGCTTGTGTGTTGTCCCCCACTGTTAGTAGTGTTCGTCTTTTATTGAAAAACTGGAGCCTTGCAATTTTAGCTTTTCTACGGGCATAGGCAGTTCTTTTACGAACATGGGCAGATCTTATGCTATTTTTCTTTTTTGGAAAGGGACCGGCTGGATGTTTAAGGTGTTCAACCTGGCCAAAACAGTTGGCAAGGTTAAAGGTGACCGGGAAGTTAGTCACCGTTCCTGCTCCAGGCCCAGTGCCAGTGCCAATAGGCGCTATTCCCTCAGGAGTTTCAAGGGATGTAATGACCGGGATGGGTGTTGGCTCTATCTGAAAGTGATCAGGAAAGGGAACTGGGTGAATATCAGCTTGGATTAATAGTGGACGAGGGCCAGGCGGGTATTGTGGGGAAACAGCCGACGCGATATTCCCTAAGGAAGATTTTTTAGAATTGGCAAAGGTCTGTGAAAGCCGGCGTGCAGCATCAAGCTCAAGTGACACCCTGGTCTGTAATTTGGAGATTTCTGTGTCGATTGCTAGATTGGTCTTTACCAGGAATTCATCCAATGTCCCGCTGGGCTTACTAAGCCCCAAAGCAGTCTTACTACGACTCCCCCGAGTATTCATAATGTATTTATATATCAATCCCAATAATGTACTTACTTAAAAGGAAAGGAAAAAGAAAAGGGACGAGTCAGGACGCACGGGCCAGGAGGGATGGGCCAGTCCAGTCCTCGGCCGTCCTCGAACGGCCTCAAACGGCCCAGTCTTTGTCCTGTCTTCGTCCGGGCTGCGTCCCGCGCTGCGGGAGTGGTATGGCGTTATGTAGTTGGTGATTGGGGCGGGGTGCGGGCCGGCGGGGAGAGCGGACCGGAAGCTCTTCCTTGGTCTCGCAGGGACTTCTGGGAAACGAAGTCCCTGCACGCTCGCAGCCCCGCCGGTGCCTCGCGCCCCTTACCGCCTTGCCGCCTGGGACCTTGCCTGTACTCCCGCGCCGCTGCAGACGCAGAGTCCCTCCACCGAAGCGGCACCCGCGAAGCGGGTGCGGCGAGGAGTTTGCTGCAACTGAAACAGGGAGCCTCGTGGGCAAATCCAAAAGTGCGCTGGTGCAGTGGAGTTATTGTTTCTTGATGCCTGGAACCTCCGTTTAAAAGTGAGTGACCCACAGAGAGGGGGTTGCAGGGACGCTTTTAAAATCCTTTGGTGGGCGGGGGGCGGGCCGGCGGGGAGAGCGGACCGGAAGCTCTTCCTTGGTCTCGCAGGGACTTCTGGGAAACGAAGTCCCTGCACGCTCGCAGCCCCGCCGGTGCCTCGCGCCCCTTACCGCCTTGCCGCCTGGGACCTTGCCTGTACTCCCGCGCCGCTGCAGACGCAGAGTCCCTCCACCGAAGCGGCACCCGCGAAGCGGGTGCGGCGAGGAGTTTGCTGCAACTGAAACAGGGAGCCTCGTGGGCAAATCCAAAAGTGCGCTGGTGCAGTGGAGTTATTGTTTCTTGATGCCTGGAACCTCCGTTTAAAAGTGAGTGACCCACAGAGAGGGGGTTGCAGGGACGCTTTTAAAATCCTTTGGTGGGCGGGGGGCGGGCCGGCGGGGAGAGCGGACCGGAAGCTCTTCCTTGGTCTCGCAGGGACTTCTGGAAAAACGAAGTCCCTGCACGCTCGCAGCCCCGCCGGTGCCTCGCGCCCCTTACCGCCTTGCCGCCTGGGACCTTGCCTGTACTCCCGCGCCGCTGCAGACGCAGAGTCCCTCCACCGAAGCGGCACCCGCGAAGCGGGTGCGGCGAGGAGTTTGCTGCAACTGAAACAGGGAGCCTCGTGGGCAAATCCAAAAGTGCGCTGGTGCAGTGGAGTTATTGTTTCTTGATGCCTGGAACCTCCGTTTAAAAGTGAGTGACCCACAGAGAGGGGGTTGCAGGGACGCTTTTAAAATCCTTTGGTGGGCGGGGGGCGGGCCGGCGGGGAGAGCGGACCGGAAGCTCTTCCTTGGTCTCGCAGGGACTTCTGGGAAACGAAGTCCCTGCACGCTCGCAGCCCCGCCGGTGCCTCGCGCCCCTTACCGCCTTGCCGCCTGGGACCTTGCCTGTACTCCCGCGCCGCTGCAGACGCAGAGTCCCTCCACCGAAGCGGCACCCGCGAAGCGGGTGCGGCGAGGAGTTTGCTGCAACTGAAACAGGGAGCCTCGTGGGCAAATCCAAAAGTGCGCTGGTGCAGTGGAGTTATTGTTTCTTGATGCCTGGAACCTCCGTTTAAAAGTGAGTGACCCACAGAGAGGGGGTTGCAGGGACGCTTTTAAAATCCTTTGGTGGGCGGGGGGCGGGCCGGCGGGGAGAGCGGACCGGAAGCTCTTCCTTGGTCTCGCAGGGACTTCTGGGAAACGAAGTCCCTGCACGCTCGCAGCCCCGCCGGTGCCTCGCGCCCCTTACCGCCTTGCCGCCTGGGACCTTGCCTGTACTCCCGCGCCGCTGCAGACGCAGAGTCCCTCCACCGAAGCGGCACCCGCGAAGCGGGTGCGGCGAGGAGTTTGCTGCAACTGAAACAGGGAGCCTCGTGGGCAAATCCAAAAGTGCGCTGGTGCAGTGGAGTTATTGTTTCTTGATGCCTGGAACCTCCGTTTAAAAGTGAGTGAGTGTGCACTGTATAAAAGGGCCTGCTCATTCTTCAGTACTATATTAGTCCTTCTGTTTATTCCAGAATCCTACGCTCTGTAACAGCCATGCACCTGTGCCATCCTAAAATTAGGAGGAAACATAGTGGAGGTAGATCCTTCATCTTTCTAGCTGCACAGGACTCGAAATGTCTCAGTCTTGAGCTACGGTCATCTTAAATCTTCTGGGAAAAAAACGTAAAACTGGCCTTTCAATACATTAGTATAGCATGTACCTTTTCCTTGGAAATTCCTTAGCACCAGGTTACCCTCTTGGTGTGGTATTGTCATTCATCTCTTTCCATAAAACAATAACTAAAGAAATTTGCTTTATCTGCACAATTTGGTGTAATTTAACAAAACAAACCTGAGGAAAGGGGCAGGAGAAGAAACCCAAATATCTTGTAAAAGTAGTTTGCAGGCCTATTAGGTATCTGCTCCAACATGTTTTAAAGTTTAGCATTTGTCAATAACTGTCCAAGAAACTAGAGCCACTAGAACACTAGGTATCCTGTCCCAAAGAGTATTAAAATATATTTACCAGGCTGCTGCACATGGTCAGTCTGGTCATGCTCCCAAAGATAGCCTGATCACTGTCAAGTGCGGAATGACAATGGGAAGGCCTGGGCAACACAAGATGTAGTGATGTGAGGCCTGGGGAAATTCAGCTTTTCAGCAGTACACTTTAAATGAGCCTTGCTTTGGAGGTGAGAATAAGTGGCAGTTTACAGTAAAAGGGGGCTGCAGAGGGGAGCTGACTGAGGAGCGAGTGGCTCATTTCCATAGAGTACATCATCACACATAGAGCGATTCGCCAGTCACTGAGCCTAGGTGAGTGGGTGGCCAGTAGTTGTAGGAAGGCAAATATAGTATTGGCGATTGGAAGGACCAAAAGTTTTTGATTAGGTAGCCTGGGGCATGATTGGAGTAATTTATGGATAATGGGCATGGTCTTTCAAGGGTCTTGCTTTCAATTGTCTCTTTAACCAAGATCCAGTGCAGTTACTTGCGGCTAAGTGCAATTTGGTTGTTACTTCTTAGGCTAAATTTGAGTCAAGCGACATGTGTCTGGACCCATCGCAATTTGGCAGGTATCTTCTCATTTATTAAGGATATGTGACTTAAAATGTGACTTTAAATCTTTAACAATGCAAAGTTCAGGGATTCTGAGGGATTCTGGGAGATTTATTTTGAAAATCAAACACCGCTTCCCCAACCTATTCCACATTGCTAGATTTAACTTCCTTGTAAGGGAAACCTGCATTGAGTCTGCTAAAATAAATCCCTCTTCTTGTGTTGCTTTATTTACTACTTGTCTGTTGAGTGACTGGCTCCCATTGTAGCTTTTGGCAGTTTTTTTTTTACCTGGATACACATTCTTGTCCCTATTTAGCCATCTCATCTTTATATCTTTAAGTTAGTTCTTTCTTTTCATCTCTTAAAAATGAAGTTTGACAGTAGTTGCCAGGATTAGGCATTCAGTTTGTGGGAAAGGTCTAGCTTCTGGTGCTCCTGCCACCCAACATGTGTATGTCATCTGTGCCATTTCATCCTCTTATTTGTGCTTTCTGTTTACTGGAGCATTTTCAGGTCGCTCACCCGAACCAGCATAGATCCCTTTATTTTGATGTCCATGCCTGCTAAAACCAAATGCCTTAACCTTGACCTTCATTGGTGCGACTGGAGTATCAGGGAGTCACCTGAATATCCATTGTATAGCTATGGGACAGTCTGTCTTAGAATTTTATTCATTCATTAATCTGGAAACATCGGTTTTGAAGAAATAGAGGCCTAGCTTTTAAACGCCGTTTGACGTGTTGCATTTCCACATAATAGAGCTTAAAAAATATTTGCACTTATTTCATTAGGGCTATTATTTTTATTTGTAACCATCTCAGTGATGTACACATTAGAGAGGTAACTTCTTGCAAAGCTACTTCAACAGTGCCAGAAAATGATTAGTCAGTGGACACTTCTTATGATGTCACTTGCTGTGATACTACATCTTATGTAAATTAGAGGGGCCTCGCATGTTCCTATCCTGCCCGGGGCCCCACGAATCCTAGGACCGGCCCTGTTTACAGCAATAGATTTGCTGACAAGATGGTGCTTCTGAGTGATCGACAGGTGAAAAAAGAATCTGTTATGTGTGAAACCAGGGCACAAGTCCTAAAAAAGAAGTGGGGGGAACTAACCAAGTTAGCTAGTTAGTATACAAGTGACATAATGGTGCATGACATTACAGTGTGGCATTACAGGAAGTGACCTCACAACCCATGACCTCCCAGGAATTTACATCACAAGAAGTGACATCAGATCACTTACCTTTCACAGGTCTATCATGAGCACATTTGAGTGCATTATGAGATTTAACAAATCAGATTTTGCGTCTGGGTCGTGCCAGAAAAGTGAAACAATCTACATTTAAAAATATTTTATGGGGTTAAAGCACCTGCTACAGAGACCTTTGTGTACCCAGTAAATCCCAGGGAGCTATGATAATCGTAAAGTAACTTTGGAGTGTAACGCATTTGCTGGACAAGACCTGTGATTTGTCTTGTCCCTGTTTTGAAACAAAGTAGCGTAGAGGGCAAATGTGTCTCATGCAAAGCACATCCTCTAACATGCACTTGACAGATTTTTATTTTATGTAGCTTGGTAGGTGAGTTATTGCTTTTAGTAACACAGAGGTCCTTTTGTTACTCACAGTTCATAAATTGTAATCCTTCTAATATAGCACAGTGAGCTATGAAGGAAATGTGACTCCCACCGGCAAGCGCGCCCGGAGGCGCTGAAAAGGGAGAGGGGAGCCCTGACAAGCGGGGGCTTTGTTTTTTGACGGCGGACACTTGGGGGCCCGTGCTGGTCCCACGCTGCAGTCTCCCTGAGCGCCGCTTCCTCCACCACGCGGCAGGAGACTACAGGACCCAGGAGGCTCGGCGGTGACACGCCCACCGGCAAGCGAGCCCGGAGGCGCTGAAAAGGGAGAGGGGAGCCCTGACAAGCGGGGGCTTTGTTTTTTGACGGCGGACACTTGGGGGCCCGTGCTGGTCCCACGCTGCAGTCTCCCTGAGCGCCGCTTCCTCCACCACGCGGCAGGAGACTACAGGACCCAGGAGGCTCGGCGGTGAAACTCCCACCGGCAAGCGCGCCCGGAGGCGCTGAAAAGGGAGAGGGGAGCCCTGACAAGCGGGGGCTTTGTTTTTTGACGGCGGACACTTGGGGGCCCGTGCTGGTCCCACACTGCAGTCTCCCTGAGCGCCGCTTCCTCCACCACGCGGCAGGAGACTACAGGACCCAGGAGGCTCGGCGGTGACACGCCCACCGGCAAGCGCGCCCGGAGGCGCTGAAAAGGGAGAGGGGAGCCCTGACAAGCGGGGGCTTTGTTTTTTGACGGCGGACACTTGGGGGCCCGTGCTGGTCCCACGCTGCAGTCTCCCTGAGCGCCGCTTCCTCCACCACGCGGCAGGAGACTACAGGACCCAGGAGGCTCGGCGGTGACACGCCCACCGGCAAGCGCGCCCGGAGGCGCTGAAAAGGGAGAGGGGAGCCCTGACAAGCGGGGGCTTTGTTTTTTGACGGTGGACACTTGGGGGCCCGTGCTGGTCCCGCGCTGCAGTCTCCCTGAGCGCCGCTTCCTCCACCACGTGGCAGGAGGCGCTGAAAAGGGAGAGGGGAGTCCCGCCTCGCGGGACGCGCGCGGGCGTCGCCAGGCTGAGCCCGGGCAGAGGGCGGACCGTCTGTGGCCGTCCGGGGACGACCAGGGACGGGACGGGCCCACCCCCCTTAGCATCACTTGTGAGTACAGCCAAGTGATAAACTGTGGTCTCTTAATTTAGATTTTCTTCATTATTTTATCCGCTGTTTGTGCTCTCCGAACTACCTCCCAATATGTCTATCCAATCCACTCTTCCAGACAATTATTTACTAAAAGTAGTTAATAGAATCAATACTGACAGTAGGAAATCGTTAGGGAAAAGTACCATGCAAGATTCCACTTTGGTTGTGCCTTTGGAGCCCAATATTGTTGTTGTCAATCCGACTAAAGATATTGTAACAGTAGCTGAGACTGATAACACTAGTATCAACATAGATTCTACCGAGGCTCCCGATAATGTATTTGTATTGGAAGATGATCAGAGTGAGACGTATGAAGGTACTCCTAAACAGTCCATCAGGGCCACAAGACTTATGAGAGCATGTAGGAAAACAGCCCCCAAACGGGGAAATCATCATCCTGGCAGAAAAAATAAAAAGGATATTACTGACAAGGAGAATATTGAGGACATTGGGGCACTATTGAAAGACAGCTGTGTTTCTATCAAGTCCGACCAAATAGATTTGTTAGTGAGCACTATTGATAATAAACTTAAAATGATTGTAGAGCCCTTGTTAGCTAAAATTGAGGGTTTGTGTGTGGAAGTTTTGAGATTGAGGGAGGTGGTGGACCAACATTCCGTTACATTGGATAAAGGTTTATCAATTATTAAAGATACAACGCGCCCAATCTTAGTACCCACAAAGGAAAGGGCGCCATCACAAAACACAAATAGTTCCCCTGCCATTACTACTATTGGGAAACAACTACCCAAAGAGTTACCTGTATTAACATGCCTATTAGCTCAGGTTATGGGTCAACCATCTCAGCTGCAGGGAGCGGGGCCTACTAGTGTAGTGAAGGCTACTCCAAACCAGGATGTTGGATTAACATCTTCCTTAAGTAGGGGGAAGACTGCCCGGGGGCCAGCTCTGACAGCTATTTCAGCTACCACAGAGAGGACCAACAGGGCACAGATAAGGATTAGTAAGCGCCCCGTAGAACTTCCACCTGAATGCGTACCCTATGTTGTAGTACTAACTAATGTCCCGACAATAACTCAGGTCACATATACTCAAGAGTCGGGGGACTCCCTAAAAAACAAAGCAATCTCATGGCTAAATCGACACTGTGGTTATCCAGTGGGCTACTCTGATCAAATCATTTCTATCAGAAGAGTCAATTGGATTGGTAACACGAGAAAGACTTGTGGGGGTGACTGCGTGATTATTAACTTTAAACATCCGCAACACGTTGCAACGGTCCTACTTAGAGCGGCCTCACTCACGCAGTCCGAGACAGATGTCGTTGCTAGGCCATTGGGATATTTCTACAACCATCTCAACAGATTGCCCTCTGTAAATAGTGGGGAGGGTCCAAAGAATAACAACCACCATCAATCTATCGTAAATAGACCCGGGTTACCTACCTTTTGTTTTAGTCCCCAGGATGGCATACCTGTCCCGCCGATGTATATGCAGAACACGGTCCCTGGCGGGAACAGATTTGTAACACATGTTCCCAATTTTCCACCAGTATGTGATAGTACCTTGTCACCTGTTAATGGGATGTTTTATCAAGTCCCAATTCAGAATAGGTACCAGTCGTTGAGTTTTTTGGATCAAAACGACTGACATAAGATTAATACAGTTCATGTGAGAGATGATACTGGAGAATCAACTACGCCTGTAACTGAACTGGATAATAATGTGATTGTGGATTGTATGTCTGTCGTGGGAGTAGAGGAGAATTTAATGTATAA
This sequence comes from Lissotriton helveticus, assembly GCF_964261635.1. NCBI lineage: Eukaryota > Metazoa > Chordata > Amphibia > Caudata > Salamandridae > Lissotriton > Lissotriton helveticus. Next base: position 507,700,706 of record NC_136065.1, on the reverse strand, counting down.
CATAGAGCTTTTTAACTCAGATGATAACATGTCCGTATCCATTGATGGAATGCCTATTGCCAATAACGATAGGGATAGGGTAATTTGCTATATTGCCAGCTGGAACATTGCGGGGCTGACGGCCAAGGAGGAAATGCTGGGGTGGAAAGATTTTATAGATTTATTCGACATCATTTGCCTACAGGAAACATGGTGAAAAAACTTTAAGGGCAGTGATGGCTTTGTACCCTATGAGCTCCCTGCCCTGGCCTCATCCCATGGCAGATCGAAAGGAGGGCTGCTAATTTTGATTTCAGTTAAATTACCAATTTCCGTGAAAAAGTATGTAAAAGTGGGGGCCCACTCACAAATCTTATGGCTAACACAAGAAGTGGGTAGAAATACACTTTTGATTAATTTCTACAATAATATATTTGATGGCACTAGGCACTTAGCCATTAATGACCTAGATATAGCAGTGTGTAATCTTGTGGAACATTTTAATGGTGTTTTTTAATTTATTTTTGTGGGGGATTTTAATGTTTCAGTTTGCCCCTTGTCATCCCAGAAGTTATGTGGTGTTTATAATCATTCAGGGGATGCAGAGGCTCATTTTCCTCATCACATGTATGGTGAAACCCTGAATAAATTTCTGGTAGATTATGACCTGGAAATTATGGAAAATGCTAGGAATGATCTAGGAGAAAGTATACCGATTTTCAAAGGGAGGGGGGCTAATACTGTAATAGATTTTATATGCATGTCATCCAAACTAATCCCCATGTGCTCCGAGCCCAGGGTGGTTGATGTAATGCTCAGTGATCATAACTGTTTAATTACGGAAGCTAAGATCTGGAAACCTGCCACCCCAACCGATAGGGCCATTATTATTAATATTGAACCCCACAGGACAAATGGTGTTAGGTTGAGGTGGAAAGGAGAAAAGGCCACTGTTACATCAGATTCTATCATCAATAGCTGTTTGATGGAAATTTCGGCTATTCTCGAACAGGATGATACTGTGGTTGCCAGTATTGACCACTTTGAGAAAATTAATTCAACTATCAGTAAGAAATTTACTAAAGAGGTAGGGCACAAGAATAGACAAAATAGGGGGTGGTTTGACCATGCGTGTTCTAATGCCCGGAGAGATCTTAAAGTAGCTTTAGCAGCTAAACCAAGAGACAAGAGTCTAGTGATTAAACTTAGGCAGGACTTTAAACAGGTCCTTAAATGTAGAAAGTCTGAATTACAGCAGGAAGCATGGGACAATTTAAGTCAAGCCGCAGAACTAAGGGATTGTACCCTGTTCTGGTCTACGGTGAATAGCCCATTCCTCAAGGACGAGAAGGTGCCAGTGCTCACATCAAATGTGAGTATGGAGGCATGGATTAAACACTTTTCTAATATATTTGACTCCGGTAATAGATTAGTCTTTAATGAAAAAGGCTGGCCTATTGATGCCTTAAACATCACTTTAGATGAGGTAATGGTCAGCATAAGAGCCAGTAAGGGAGGGAAGGCCCAAGGACCCGATGGGGTACCCATAGATGTTTATAAGACTGCCCCGGAGATCTGGGGCCCATTGCTGGTTAAGATCTTTAACGCAGCTGTCAGCTCCAAAATACCATCTACATGGGTAGAATCAATAATTATCCCTATCTATAAAAAAGGAGACCGGGGCGACGCAAAAAATTATCGACCAATATCCCTACTGAACTCATCTGTTAAAGTTATGAGTCGGGTCCTTTTAGTCAGATTAGAGGAATGGGCAGAGACTAATGAGATTTTAACTAACTGTCAGTTTGGGTTCAGAAAAGGACGCAGCACAATTGAGCAGTGCCTGAATTTAGATCTTTTAGTCGGGAAATATACCCAGGCTAAAAAAGGGTCTCTATATCTATGCTTTGCTGACTTAAGCAGTGCTTTTGATATGGTAGACCATGCCTTGTTGTGGGCTAAACTGATTGAAATGGGAGCTCCCGATGGCATAGTCTATTTTTTGGCCCGCCTGTATGAAAAACTTAGTACCAGTGTCCGGTATGGACCTAACGGGGAATGTACAAGTAAGTTCAGGATCGGGAGAGGAATCAGGCAGGGGTGCGTTCTAGCACCCCTGCTTTTTACACTCTTCATAAATGAGGTGGACTCTGACCTGCAGACAGTTACGGCTGACGTCCCTAGAGTTAACAATCTTAACATCCCTGTGTTACTCTATGCGGACGACGCTGTGTTACTGTCCAGGACCCCTATTGGTCTCCAACGTTTGATGGACAGGTTTGTGCTATTCATCAAAAATAGGAAACTGGTGATTAATATGTCAAAAACCTATGTGATGGAGTGCGGGCCAGGTCGAGCTAAAACGAAAGTTAATTCTCATTATTACATTGAAGGCGAACAGGTCTTAAAAGTTGACAACTTCTGCTATCTGGGGATCAATTTTTCTAAAAATGGTAGCTGGGATATCGAACATAAATCAGTAAAAACTAAGATGATTAGAAGTGCCAATGGGGTTTTCGTATTTGCCAAGAAGCTGGGGAATAGACGCATTATGGACATGTTAAAAAAATTTCAATCCAGATGTCTATCTGCGGCCCTGTATGGGGCAGGAGTTTGGGGTGTGACATCAGCCGGGAGCCTCCAGGTGGAGGAGAATAATTTCCTGAAAAGGCTCCTGTGCTTACCCAAATCTACCTCCAACATCTTGGCCCATAAGGAAACTGGGACTCATTTTCTGAATGATTTAATTATGCTAAGATCCTTATTATTGTGGCGCTCTGCTTGGCTGAACGAAGGCACCTCACTGAATAGAGCTATCATTGAGGACTGCCTTTCCTTGGACCAGCACCTGAAGATCCCCTGGATTAAATATAATATCGATAATTTTCAAAATGTTTTTAGATTGAATGTGATTAATGATCGGTATTGTGCCTCTGATATCTCCAAGTCAAATCTGAAATCCAGGTTTTTGAACTTTTGTATAGAGAGTCGTGCTTTGGAAGAATCAAAACTATCTACCTGTAGGCTGTACAATAGCATGAATGAGTTTATTGGATTTCATCCTTATCTGACACAGGTGACCAGAGCTTCACACCAGTTTGTACTAACCAGAATGAGGATGGGAACTGTACATTATCTGGTTGCATGCCCAAATGTAAAAATACGCCCTACTGGTCCTTGTGCTTGTGATAATCATATGGAACAGAGCACTATGCACTTTCTCCTATCCTGCCAATTGTATAGCGAATTACGGAAAATCTTCTTAAAGCCCATCTTGAAAAGATTTGGAGTAAGAACAATTACTGACTCTATGAAACTGCTTTTTAACTTGCATCATCCGGACATTTGCTTTTTTACGGCTACTTTTCTACTCTAGGCTATCGGTGTTAGGAAAAGTATGAGTTTTTAATAATTTTAATTATTTATTCCATCCCGCACTGGATAGTAAATGTATTATGTGTTTTCTTTTTCTTTTCTTTTTTTTAATCAGTGAAATGTTTGGATTTGATACTGATACTTTTATGGACATGTTTTTTAATGTTCCGAATAAAGCTTTATGAAATGAAATGACTCCTTCACCTTGTAATCCTCACTGTCTTATGTAATACGTTTTGTACATTGAATTACACGTTTGAGATTTATTGTCAACGTGTAATATGCACATGTGATATAAAGCGCTCTGACATCCTGCATTGGGATGAGTAGCGATATAAAAGAAATAAAACAAAATAGTAGAATTTAAATTGATATTTGTGTAAATACCTGGCCCAGCCTGTGTATGTAAAAGCAGTTAGGCAGGGCGGAGGGGAGTCAACAGTCGACGATGAGGGAAACTTAAATTAAAAAAAAGAAAACCACTTACCACTTACCTTGCACTCGCCGCATCGCTGAGTCGATGATGCAGCGAGTGCAAGGTAAGTGGTTTTCTTTTTTTAAAATTTGTTTTCTTCGTCATCGACTGTCGCCTCCGCCACCCCGTCCTACCATTCTTACATGCAAGGGCCTGATAAATACTGGAACAGACCAACACGTCTGACGTTCTTACAGTGCATGCATATCTCTTATATACAGGGATTTAACAAGGTGAAAAGCATGCCTTTTAAGTATTAGTGAAGTAATAACAATAAACTGTGTGCCTTTGCTTCCCCTCCCTTGCATTTGCATCTAAGTGTGAGGCTCAGATAGCGCCCAGGCAGGACAGTGAAACAAAAGGAGGCTTATTGGCCCCTTAAATTCGGCCTTTGTTATGGGCCCAGCTGGAGTCTGAACTATGAAAGCCCCCTCACCGCCTACAGACGCTTCTAAATGTGTACCGGTGTTTGAAAATTACACCAGAATAAGTTCCGCACTTCTTGAAGGGTGAACGGTGTCTTCCCTCTGAAAATAGTGGGGGAACGCTGTGTACCCGCGTGTACCGCTGACTTATGCCCTCCGGGAAACTATAGAGAAAAATTGAGATTTCCTGGTAAGCTTGTGTCGCTGAAAAACTTAATAGGGGTGAGAAAGAGTTAGGGCCTTATTTATGAAGGCCTTGCGCCGCCGGTGCGTCACTTTTAACATGGGAAAAAGTGGCGCACCGGCGGCGCAAGGCCTTCATAAATAAGGCCCTTAGTTTCTTATTAGGTGGCAGGAGTAGCGGAAGTGACATCACCTGCCCTTTGACTTTCACTTTCACTTTCACTCACACACATATGTTTACACATACAAACACACACATTCGCACACACATTCTCTCTCACATAAACACACTTTCAACCGCAAGCACGCACACAACATGCATTTAAAAGCATTTTTCAATTACCTCAGATGCAAGGGAGGCTAATATTCTAGCTAATTGTACTCCATTTTTTATTACTCTAATAGCGAATAACATAATATTATTGACTATTAATGTAAACATTTTTTTTACAGAAAACAATGAAACTGAAGCCCTGTGACTTGGCTGCTCTGTGAAAAATAAAATGATAATAAAATAGTTTTCACATTTCCTTCTGCTGGCTGTCATCAGTGGGGTGACCTCCTCCACCATACCCCTAAATGACGTCCACGGACAGGGATGTATAATATATCCTGGCTGGTGCAGACTAATGCATGGCGCATTCCAAAGCATGTTCATCCTCGAATCTGCTACTGCCCCAACAACTTTTCTGAGGCAATGCCATTCCCCAGTCCCAATTGGAGTGGTTTACATGAGCACAAGTTACATTAAACAAGGACATATCCATTTTTTAAAACTTTTTTTAAGGCACCAGAGATTCAGCAATTTGCTCAAAATGACAGGATGTTGAGCCGACGCCAAGGCTCGAACTGGGTTTCCCAGTTCCGAAGTTGACAGATCTGGTAATGGTAATGTGACCGCTTGGGCGAACCTCCCCAACCCTTCCGGCCGTACACATTTCCCGGCTGCTCTTAGAGCAAACGCGTGGTATTTACCTATTGAGAATAACACGGATGTGCGTGGCGTGACTGAAAAGTGTGACAAACGTGTTGTGTAGTGAGTATGTCCAACCCATAGGCAGGAAAAGGGTGTGGCGTGCACTGGGGAAGACAGGTTGCAAAGAAGGCGTCACGTGCACCGCAAACAACCGTCTTTGAAAGCTGGAAGCGAAATGTAGGTGGCAGGTAGGTGCTCTCTTCGCAGAGACGCCCTGGTGCCAGGTGACGCGCATTCCTTTGGAGAACAGACAGTCCAGTTCCATTGATAAAAGGGGACGCTCGGCTTTAGGAGACTGTCACGACCAGCCGCCCCAGCGAATGATGTCACAATAGGTTAAAAATGCTACAAGAAGAACATGAGATAAACTCTTACCCTGTCACACTGCAATATTTATTGCAGGTAATTGTTGTTGAGTCAGGCTTGTTCAGGAAAAATTTAATATCCCCTTTCACTGGAAGCCTCGCGTTTTAGTTGCTGCAATGATGCAATGTATTTACATATGCCAGTTTCAACATTAGCATTGTTTATATGGTTTCAGCTCTACCTGTTGCATGGCTGATGCAATTCAATTACATGCCTGTTTTATGACAAAGCAGGCTTTTTCATGTGTTAGAACTCCTTTTTTGGCTAAACACGAGAGAAACAGATTTTTTTGTCTTAAAGTGAACACACGCATTTGTAATGGAATAAGTCTGCCATTTGCGAAATTTAAGCTATTGGCATTGTAAATGACAATACCTTCTATTTATCTGTTTTGATAATTAACACATAAATAAAAAGCATTGTAATTTATAATTCCAAAACTCTTGTAATTGCGAGACCTTTTTCACTTGAAACAAGCGGCCGCCATTGTCCCGGGCTGCTTGGAAAGTGAAAGCACACATGGCGCGCTAAATGTTGCAGGAAAAGCATGCCGTGCCTGCAGTAGGAGAAACTCATTAAAGAAAATAGTGCTTACAGATTAAATAAGACATACCGTGTAACAACAGAAGTAATAGGGCCAGTCCTTATGGGAGGTTACAAATGAAGACAAAGGGGTACTAAGGCAGGACTAACAAGCCTATTAATGAATCAGAAGCCAGCGTTCACGAAGGACAATGACACAAGCCAATTAAAAATATGGGCGGAGAGTGGGCGGGGCTTCAAGTCCATACTCGAATACAGCATGCCTCGCAGAGCAGCGCATGCGCTACCTAGGCTCGAACCTAAAATTCATTTCTACCTAAACAAACCCTTTTTAGCAAAATTAGGATAATGAAAGAAAGGGACAAAAAACACAACTTTCTAACCTAGATTACGATTGTAATTTATGAACTGCACAGTAACAAAAGGATCCCTGTGACAAAAGCAGGAATCTACTGAGCTATGCACATGAAATACTGTTCTGAGATCTGCATAGTACACACTCTTTGCAGCAGGCATATTAACCCTCTGCACTATCTTAGATGAGTCAAAACAACTGTCACTAGACAAAACTCCCATCTCTCAGGTACATTAAGCACCAGAGTTATCTTGGTACTTTTATTGTTACCTAAAAACTGTTGAATATGTAAGGAACACTGCAGCACTTTTAAAACTGCTGCAAAACCGGACGACAGTAACAAAAGCACACCCCATCCTCCAGCCTCCCAGGAAAATCCCGATGCCCGGTAAGGTCAGTCCGGACTGGCTTACAGTGTCATAAGTGCTGGGACGCTAGAATTCAGGTTCTGACTTTTGCAGATGGTACAATCATTGCTATTATGTTCCACACCACACAAACATACATCTATATTCGAGGTCATGTGCACGTCAATGACACCCTTACATGCGTGCAACCCTTGTGAAGTGCCTGAGTGCTCTGGTGGGCATATTTAACACTGTTCACTCCCTCGTCCAGTGCAGCACCGAAAGATACACATGGGACTTCTGCTCACGCCACCCAAGGAATGTCCCAGCGGAAGCCGTATCCATAGTGCAGGATACACTGCAGTGCCCACTTCCTCATGGAGAGTCGACCCCACACCCTCGTCTGCATGTGCAGGAAACATTGTGAAATTAATTTAAGGATTATCGTAGCCTTTATTACCTATTGTGGTAAGAAACAAAAAAACTACAGTGGAATGGCCATTCTGCAAAAATCCCATGAAATTATGGAAAACGACAAGCACCTATTTTTGCCCCATGTTGTCAAACGGTTCTCTCTACATAGCAGAAGAAGCAGTAGGCATGGGTAGACCAGATCCACAGGAGATCATACCTGGACACTCCATGATCGCTTCTGCTCTTTTGATGGTTTAACACAGAGCTCTCTAAAGTGAGTCCTGGAGGGCCGGATCCATGCCAGATTTTTAAGATAACTACATTTATCTAAATGGGGATATGCTAAAAATCGGACCCTCCAGGACCGACTTTGGAGAACCCTGGTTTACCAGATGTTTATCATACTTAATGGCTTCTTTATAGCGTCTTACACGCTTCTGGCCTCTTTGATGCTAGTGACAAATATTCACAAACCGCATTTGTGTTCATGGTTTTATTATGGTGTACATACCTTTGGAGGAACTGGCGGCCGAAGTGGCCAAGGAGCAGGAAAGATAAGCTGAGCCCCCAGACAATTTAAATGCATCATGAACTTGTCCTAACTAAAATACGCCCAGCCCTATGATAATAACTGCATGTTTTGCTTACCATGTGTACTGGTGTTCAATTAGAATATCACAAAAACAAGGAACACACTATATATTCAAGGGGTGACTGAGGCCAGAGCTGCCGACTTTGGAGCTGGGAACTACATTTGAGTCTTGGAGTCGGCTCAACATCCTGTGACTCTGTCCAAATCACTTGATCTCCTTGTGCCTACCAAGAATGAATGTGTCCTCGTGTAATGTAACTGGTGCTCATGTATAGCGTGCCATTACCTTCGGGTCGAGTTCGCACCTTTATTAAACTGCAAAAAAAAACATGTAATTGACTCACCTTATTTGTGAGCATACTCAAGTATAAGCATGTAGGGATGGTGATGTGTCTGATATTTTTCGAGTGATGAATCAGCTATAGCATCCCAAACTGACTCCACATGCCTTTACTTAACCTGGACACATTGGGGAATATGGAAATAAATCAGTGCCTCGTGGTTAAATTGCTGACCCTGCAACGGTTGGGATCGTAAATCTAATCCCGGCATCGCAACTGGCTAGCACATCTTGTGCTTCTATGCGAATCATTTGAGAGCACGAACCTGTATACACAATGCAAATATCTCCAACAGAAGTAAGCACTGTGCGGTCTGTGCCTAGTTCTTCCCAAATACCTATGCCAGGCCTCGCTGCCCACTGAACTGTTTTCTGTGGTCTACTTTAAACAGGACCCAAACTCCAAGTTGCTGCTGTAGTATAAATGTTTCTTCAAGATGATCGAGTGTTCCACAGGTGACATGTGTGCTACTACATCTAGTGAGAAAAAGTAGTTTCTAGCTCATAATAAAATAAAAATATAATTAATGCTTTGATGCAGTTTTACAGATTGAAACGGTGAGAATTGGAAAAGACTGGGTGGTCTTAGACCACGTTTTAAATTACCTTCATAAAATGTCAAATAAAAAAAAAATCTCATCTGTATTGACTAACATAAATTCTAAATGTACTGTGACAAACCATCCTGGTCATATTGCTGTGTATCCCTCACCTTACACCAGAGTATTTATTTCCCCTAACTGTTGTTTAGAAGCCCTCCCATCCCCAATTACACACATGCCCAGATGGACTGGCAGACGTTACCATCACAAAGCCAAAAAAAGGACATGCATGTTGCATGCCTCAGATTCAAAACTGTGACGCAGCGTTTCACCTTTAGGCATTATTACACCGAATATCCAATGTATAATGAGATACTCAAGCTTTGGCGTCAAAACAAACAGCATTAAAACATTCACAACAGTTCCAATAATGTCCTGCTATGCCAAATGCACATTGGGTGCCTCCATGTACATGTTTACATGCATTCCACTGGACGTTCTTGTGTCCTTTTCATTTCAAATCATCCCCCCCTCCAGTTTCACACAAATGAGCCTCGACGCATCTTCGATTGCCCCTTTGCATCGTAATTGCATTTATACGGTGAGGCGTGTTATAGTGTGACCGCGGTTTTCCTGGGCTGCTTTGAAAGTGAAAGCGCGCATGGCCCGCTGAATGTTGCAGGAAAGCATATTGTGCCTGAAGTACAAGAAACTCATTAAAGAAAATAGTGCTAACAGACTAAAATAAACATACCGTGTAACAATAGAAGTAACAGGTCCAGTCCTCGTTAGAGGTTAAACATGAAGACAAGGCATAACCAAGAAGGGACTAACAAGCCTATTAACGAATCAGAAGCCAGAATTTATGAAGGACAATGACACAAGCCAATGAAAAGTATGGGCTGAGAGTGGGCTTGGCTTCAAGTCCATACTCGAATACAGTATGCCTCGCAGAGCAGCGCATGTGCTGCCCAGGCTTGGCCTAAAATAATTAACAATGACACCAGTTTTCGGATACATTTCCCATTGAGTTAAAGGTTCACATTCTTCAAATTGGATAAAGTGTGTGCAAATGTAGAATAATGCATCCCAACAGAGGTGAATACATGGGTGCCTAATTTGAAATAACTGGACTAGATCTAATCTGATTTATGGCTGAATGTTGTGAAATGAGATTGTAGGGGAGAAATTATATGGGTATGAGAGATGTGGGTGTAGATGTATCAGGAAAATAAGTAAATTCTGCCTCTGAAGAGTTCAACATAAGAAAGCAAAGAGCCATCCATTGCCGAGTGGCTCTGAAGCAGAGGAGGGAGTAGCTTTTAGTGCTGGGGTAATAGTTGTAAGAGACTATACGATTTGGCTATTGTTTGTGTAGAGGAGATATGAGAAACATATCAAAGGAATGATGCCACTGAGAGTCCCAAGGATTGATATTAGGGTAGAGTGATCAAAATTATTTAATGCAATGAAGAGGTCTAGGTGAAGGAGAAGACATGATATAGTGTTACAGTGGGCAGAAGTAATGAAATCAACATGAGAGAGGGTGGTATCAGTTGAGTAAAGAGCTCTGAAGCCTTTTGTAAGTGGTCAAGGAAGTTTTGAAGGATATGAAAAAGACATTGCAAGACATTGAGAAGAAAGGAAGTTAGGTTATGGGATGATAGTTGGATGGGGTCAGCAGTTGTTTTTAGTAAAGATAAAACCACAGCTGACTTAAAACATCGAGGCCCTCATTATGATGTGGTTTGGTACGCAAGCGAAGGCTTGTCGGGTACGGTTCTAACCACATCTACTGCTGCGGTCCGACCAATGCTTTACGATGCATGCAGTCAGAGGCAGCAGTTGGAGGGACTGACTGACACAGTCCGACAGGAGTCAAAAAGACCTCATATTCCCTTAAGGACCGCGTTTCCGCCGTCTGGATTATGATGTTGGTTTCCGACAACCTTTCCATGTCGGGCTTTCGGACATGGAAAGGCTGTCCGAAAGCGACATTGGAGTCCCCTAGCAGGGCCCCCTTCCCCCCGGCCCTCCGCATCTGTGCTTGTGCATTTATCGTACCCCCTGAACATCCCTGCACTGTGCGGCATGCACCTTATGGTTCCTGCCACACGGTGCAGGGATGTTCACAAGCTCCTATTTCTCAATGGGAGCTTGTGCTGCAGCTGTTTTCTGCCCGCTGCACAAGCTTCCATTGAGAAATGGGAATTTGCGACTGCACCAAGTGCGGTCGCATCCAAATAATGCAGTCGGGACCGCTGACCTGAGGTAGGTCGTTTCCAAACCCACAGCTGTGTTGGTCGGCGGCAACTCCGACTTACACCGTAATGAGGGCCAGAGTGTACTAACTGGAGCAGAGATAGTAGCTAAAAAGAGAAGGCTTAAGAACAGAGTCAAGGATTTAACAATATGGAAACTGTCTGGTGAAAAAGACACAAAGGCTTTAGCATACCTTACACAAGGGGATCAGTTTTATAGGAGACATGGGTTGAAATGTAGATAGCTTGCTGATTTTTGATTGTCAGAGGAGTAGAATAATATGAGGACGTGTGTTTAAGAGATTATATTAGTGATGATTGTGATGGAGCAAGGTGTTGAACAAGATTTTGTTCGGACTTGCAAAGTTAAACTTCCATAATAACGTAATTGTACTAACAAGCATGTGGTGAAGATATTAATCAACTTAGTTTAAGTTTACATGCATTGAAATACACGGGGAAACTAATGTGCTTTATGTCGCAATTGCAAAGAGAAAAATAATAAATTAACCTTGTCTATTGTCTTTGTCAGTATTAAATGCGGCCGTTTAATTAATGGCATGTGCTTATTTGTGTGCTTACGTTATGTCTTTTCTGTGACAAAAGCTCGTGGAGAATTCTCGCAGTCTAAAAGAAGAAAGGTAAAGGTAAATATAAACGCTGCTTTTGTGTGCTCAGCTAGGTAACATAAATTAACGGGTTTTATTTAGCAAAGGGGGTGGGTAACAGAATGGGTCTCAATTCTTTAATTAATTGATGTCTTGTGTTTGTTTAATAATAGTTTCCGAGGTGAGGCCTAAAAGATGGTTTAGAAAATGGCTGGCAGAGCTGGAGATGTGAAAACTTGACCAGAGTTAAGACTTTACTCATGCGCAGATGTGGAGTTTTTTGCTGAACAGTCAACATTTAATGCAGAAACAGTTTTTGGTCGAGTTGAACGTGCTCTTGAAGAAAAAGGCTCAAGAACAGGAAACCAGTATGACTGCCAAGATTAGGAAGTAATGTTCTGAACTCGGGAGAAAAGCATCACTTTCGAGGAAGCTAGAAGGATGGAGAAATTAGGAACAATAGGGCTTATGATGAGGCCCGGACTTGGTCAGAATCGGATGACCTAATGGTGGACTGACATGGCTCAGCCAATAGCAAACCTGGATTTTCGAAAAAGAATGCAAAATGTAGTCAGTTTAGCTAGAAAGAAAGGTATAAAAACTGCCACAGAGGGCAGGGAAAAAACTCTTGCTTTCCGATTCCTGATTGACGTGACATGCTGTCGGACTTTTGGCGCACGTAAGGACAGCAGACTTTAAATGATTTTTCCTTTCTAGGTGGAGTGAGATTTAGACAGGGATATAGGGTTTAGGGAATGAAAACTGTTATTCTTCTAATAATTCATGTTCTTGAGCTCGCCTTCATGTTGCCAGAATATTAATTCAATTTCTTAATAAATGCTGCTTTCTTGATTGCTAATGAAATAAAGACTTTAAACCTTTAATGCTATTCTTCTTTATGAATAAAGCTAATAATATTAGATTTGAAATGACAAGCTGGTCTTGTTTATTCATGGTCTAGTTTCCATTAGTTGATCCAATCGCCTTAGTGGCCTAATTTCAAATGTTATAAGTGTAAAACCATGGTAAGAATAGATAAACTGCAGTTGTATATAGTTATGTAAATAGTTTATAAATAGCTTTGTTCAATTAGGCCACATGATTCAGACGCTCAGAAATTGTCTCATTGGTTTATGGGCCTTTGTAAATGATTCATGATTAATGGTGAGTATTGTGGTGTTAGGTAGTGTTGGTGAGACAGTTTTCCAGTCAGAGCGCTGGATCAATTACTTGGTAGCAGAGTTCGGTTACTATGGTAACTGACATGTTACATGGTAAATACATAGGATTCATGTCTAAAACATGTTAAGTTTGTTAAGTTGTTATATGTAGTCGAAAGGTTTTTTCCAGCAGTGTGAAAATTCCTGGTTTGCCGGCAAGTGAAGTATGACAGGTGAAGTTGCACAGTGCATTTGTTCTGTTTTAAAATAGTGGTATCATAGTATATCACAAGTGTTGTGGACGTACAGTACAAGTTTAGGGACCATAGATGTATAAGGTAAAATGTATAGTGAGGATTGTCTATGAAATTGTAGCTTTCGAGTATAGGGACTGGTGTCCTATTTTAAAACTCGTTGTGAAAAGAGTAGTAGAATTTATCCAAGCTTGAGTGAAGGGTAAGGAAGTGTCGTCTATCTTACCGGCGTAGTGAAGGTTTCTTCTGGTAGGTTAAAGTCCTACTAAAAGATTCATGTATGAATGATTAGGGATTTTTCCGTTTGAATGTGCGTAAATGATTTTGTAATATATGATCGAGTTAAACTTTGAATCGTCACTATATGTGCATTCGGAGAGAAACGAGTTCGTTATTACTTGTTCGAAGGGTAGAGTAGCCTTACTTTATCAATGAATTATAAATATTCTGTGAAAATAGCGTCGTCTATTTCACGCAAAAGAATACCTGAATGACTGGGAAAGCTATCACTTTATTTTAGCGAAACGGGCAAATGGTTTGTTTTTGTGGAGTTACTAACTGAATTCATTTGAAAGATTTATAAATATGGCGCTATGAAAATATTTTGTAAAGGAGGGGTGAGTTTGCGGAGTGAGGGACAGAGAAGCTGCAGCGGCAGTATACGTCACTAGTGTGGCGCTGTGATTGGCTAACATACGTCACAGTATTCGCGCACTGATTGGCTCATGTGACTAGACAGGCTTACAGCTGATTGGCTCATCCTGAAAAGCAGTAATTCAATTGGTTGAGCAGAATAGTGACGAAGCTTAACCCGATTGGCTTGTTGGTGAGTTTCGCGCACGGATTGGTTGGTTTTCCGAAACAACAAGGAAATAGTTGCGATCTATTCCGAAGTAAGAGGAATTGTTCTAAAACATGGATTATTATTACATGAAAGAGAAAAAGAAGCTTTCGTGGTTTCAGAAATTGAAAAATAAAATTAAACCTGACAAGAAAATTGAAACGCGAGGTGGAAGATTACTTCATAAGTACAAGACGGATGTATGACGTTACAACGCATACTTTTACAACGCATACCGTTACAACTAATTTTTTACAACGCAAAAACTTTTACAACGCATACCATTACAACGCATGTTTTTACAACGCAAGTACTTTTACAACGCATGCCATTACAACGTAAGTATTGGTAAGTATATAATATTTTTTTATTTTAAATTAATTGTAATTAATATAATTTAATTTAATTTAATTTAATTAATTAAATTTTTTTTTTACCCTGTACCCCTGTACCTCAAAAAAACCCAAATTAACCCAGAACCCTAAAAATACCCCTGTACCCCAAAAACCCAAAACTGTCCCTGAACCCTAAAAATACCCCTATACCCCAAAAACCCAAAACTGTCCCTGAACCCTAAAAATACCCCTGTACCCCAAAAACCCAAAACTGTCCCTGAACCCTAAAAATACCCCTGTACCCCAAAAACCCAAAACTGACCCTGAACCCTAAAAATACCCCTTTACCCAAAAACTGAAAACTGACCCTGAACCCTAAAAATACCCCTTTACCCAAAAACTGAAAACTGACCCTGAACCCTAAAAATACCCCTTTACCCAAAAACTGAAAACTGACCCCGAACCTTAAAAATACCCCTTTACCCAAAAACTGAAAACTGACCCTGAACCCTAAAAATACCCCTTTACCCAAAAACTGAAAACTGACCCTGAACCCTAAAAATACCCCTTTACCCAAAAACTGAAAAGTTAAAAAAAAAACATATAAAATATAAAATATAATTATATACTTACCAATACTTACGTTGTAATGGCATGCGTTGTAAAAGTACTTGCGTTGTAAAAACATGCGTTGTAAAGGTATGCGTTGTAAAAGTTTTTGCGTTGTAAAAATTTCGTTGTAATGGTAGTGCGTTGTAAAAGTTGCGTTGTAAAGGTTGTTTCCCGTACAAGACACCGGCAGCTTATATGTTAGGTGAATTTGGTTATCATACTTGTGTTTGGATTGAGAATTGGATGGAATATACTAAAAATGATGGTGTATTAGCCTGGCCGGAGATGGATCATTTAATATTAAGGTTTTGAAAAACCTAAGAGAAAAGATGACAAATCTTGTACCAAGGTCTAGACCTACTCAATTTGAGGCTTTAGTGAATGGGAGGATGAGATGTTTGAATTAGAACGAGAAAATAGAGGAATACCAAGAGGTACTAGATTAGATATTAATAGGGAAACACATGAGGATAGAATGCGTCGATGGAGACGTGCAGACATGTGTGATGGTTTGTACCCAGCGAGATTACTTGGTGAGGCAACTGGTCAAAATAATGCTAAAAAGATAAATAATAATGGTGAAGAAAGTGATCAAGAGGATGCAGT
The DNA here is from genome assembly GCF_964261635.1 of Lissotriton helveticus. Taxonomy (NCBI): domain Eukaryota; kingdom Metazoa; phylum Chordata; class Amphibia; order Caudata; family Salamandridae; genus Lissotriton; species Lissotriton helveticus. The sequence goes on along the minus strand of NC_136065.1, from coordinate 507,685,117 downwards.
TTTAGAAGAGATTTATATTACAAAACCAAAACCGCCACCTTACCAACCAGTTTGTTCATGGTCTTCCCCAAGGGTCCCAACAAGAACTTCTCCAAGTGCTCCTCCAAGAGAAATTATTGATGAGACATCACCTAGATTAAATCTGAATAATGGAAAAACACCTGAAAGAGTAGAAACAAGATCTAATTCTAGTATATCAGGAGAAAATAGAAATTATGCTGCAACGCCAGTTCAGAGAAACGAAACCCCGAGAAATGTATTGAGAACAGAAAGATGTGAGAAATTACCAAATACTTCAGAATATTTTCGTTCAAAAGATGAATTAATACAGCAGTTAACTAAAAGCATGGAAGCAGTAACAGTACCAGTAACAATTGGACCTGTCCTTCCAGTATTTGATCAAAGGGAAGTTAGACATTCAGCTTTGACTGTTCCATTAAATGCAGAAATTCAGAAAGTGGCTGAAAATTTTTATTCAGATTTGTCTGAAATACATCGAGAGAAAATGATGCCTGATTTAACTTTTAATCAAGGTTCGCCATGTAAAACTCCATCTGGTGCAGAATCTGATTCTGGAAGTCCAGAAAAGAGCATAAATAAAATTGATTTAACGCACACCCCACAAACCCCAGAAATTAAATTGCTTGATGTTGCAAAGTTGAAAGCGGATTTGGAGGAATTAATTATTGGTACGATTGGAACTGACAGTTTGAAGGCATATCAGGATGATGAATTATTATTTATTTGTAAAAGCATAACATGGAAAACGAAAACCAAATATGATCAATTGGTGGAAATGGCTACTGAATTAGAAGTAGATTTAAGTGGACAGAAACATTTGCAGAAACATTATAGGGTGGATTTCTCTGAAAAAGACATTGAAAATATGAATACCACAGGAAGAATCATTCATATAAAAGAACTAATTGTGTTTATTAAAAAACTGGGTGAATTAAGTAAATGAAGAGTAAAGTGGACAAAGAAAAGGGAGGAAGACAGAAGAGAAAGAGGAGAAGTAGCAAATGAATTTCCAATGAGAGAAATACCGGGAGGAGGGTATGTGCATGTCCCATGGACAAGACAAGACATTTTACTGTTTACAAATGATTTTCCTCGGCTGAGAGAAAAACCTGTGTAAGGGTATCGACAGGTGGACAGATTTGTGAAGGTTTCAAAAGTTCTGTGGGTTGATCTTGATGGATTCTTTGACATAGTTGTCCCATCAGATCTATGGACAGAATGTAAAATTTCTATAGATTGGCCTAAAGAAGAACCTGCTCGAGATAAAGTAACAGGTGCTCCTTCGTCAGATGTTATGAATCTGTACGAAAAGGTAATTGTGTGGTTGAAAAACAAGATTCCTCCGCAACTGGGCAAGATGGCTGCCGACAGGCTGTGGTTGGCAGTCGCTGCGAGACCTCTCTCCTCTGCACCCCCCCTGACGGCTCTTACCTGAAAAGGATGTGTGCTCCCCACCGATAGCGCTTGAGCTCTTGATTCAGCAAAGCCTTCGCTGCTATGAGGCTCTGAAAAAAGCCATCACCAAAAGACTTAGCCCCAGGGTCCCGCATCTGAAGGTGGCAAGGGTCTTTGGAATTCTTGGAGCTATCCGGGAGGCGGAGTACCTCAGGGGGATGCCTCCACGACCACAGCGGTCGGAGAAGGACAAAGAGAAGGGAAAGTCTCTCCCGGACTGTGTAGCAGGTAAACAACCGCCTGATGCCGTAAGGAAGGAGGTCGCACCAGCGACCCTGAAAGCGGGTGCGACTCGGAAGATCGTTGTTCCGACTTCAGCGATCAAGGGAAAAAAAACAGAAGCCCGAAGCAAAGCGCCAACAAGGGGGGAGCAACCCGAGGACGGGACTCCCACAGCAGTAATGCCTTCGGAAGCGGAGAAACAGAAGACAGGAGCGCCGGTACGAGGCAAGGATGTTGTGCTTCGACAGCCCACTCTGACGGAAGCGTTTACCCCAAAAAGCGGACAGAGGCTGGAGGAAGGTTTTCCCCATGCTGAAGGCGTCCTCGAGGACGCTGCAGAGGATGCTACTCTGGACGCGGACGCGGCTTTGGTCGTTGCTAGGCAACGCTTGCACACAGACTCGGCCCCAGAATTGCATGGAGGCGGTGGTTGTGGCGGCGGCGGCGGTGGAGAGCTCGCTGGTAGCCCACCAAGTGTAAGCAGGACAACGGCGTTTCCCGCGGCTCCTGAAACTGGCAGGAATTCGGGTAAGACTACCCATACTGGAGGGGCATTGGCATTTGCTGATAAGGGAGTGAATGAGGCTATAGGGTCCGGTACAGCAGGGAGCACAGACATGCTGGAGGCCCTAATGCAGGTTGAGGCTGAACTGAAGGCAGGGAGCTCATGGGGCAGCAAGGTCAGCCTGGTTAATAAGAGGACTTTGTTACCAAATAATGTGGAGGGGCCGGATGGCGCAGAAGGAGGCTCAGCAGAGGGGGACTGCTTCTACTCCGTGAACGAGGATACGGATGCCTCAGTTACAAGTGAAACTGGGACAGAGGGGGAGGATGATGGTTCACTATCGGACTACAGTTTGTCAGGGAAAGAAAGTACACAGAAAAAGAGATGGACTAAAGGGAAAAAACAGACTTCGGGTTCAGGGTCTCCTACCAGAGGGGGTAAAAAGCTTGTATGGGACTACTCGGCCACCTCGCAGACCTACGAGGAGTTTAATTCATCACAGCTTCAGGCCCCTTTGGATGTGATAACCAACACGCTGAAGCAGATCCAAGGGGAGGCCAGGGCCGAAAGCCGAAGGGCCAGACATGCGACGAAGAAACTACATAATACTCTGAAGAAGGTCAATAAATTGTATGAGGGTATGGCAAATAGGGTCACTGAGGTTGAAGAGAGAACAGGAAGATTGGAGGACGATATGGGAGCTTGGCAGGAGTTTAAAATCAACCAGGAAAAGGTGACCGACGATATGCTCTGGAAGATGGAGGACTTTGAAAACCGCCAGCGGCGGAATAACATTCGCCTCTTTGGTGTGGAAGAAGGGACAGAGGGGCAGAACATTCTGCAATTTGTTGTAAATTTGCTTCGAGGGGCTTTCCCGGAATCAGACTGGCAGTGGGAAAGGGAGATACAGCGGGCACATAGGTTTCCCTTTACAATCAGGAAAGGACGGGGAGGAGGGGGCCAGACAGGTAAACCACCCCTTCCCAGAGCAATCTTGATATACGTTGGGAACTATCTCCTTAGAGAAGAGATTATGGAGAAGGCAAGGCCAGATAGCAGACGATCATTCGAGGGTACCTCCTTTTTTGCCAGGCCGGACTTCTGCCATGTCACCGTAGAGAGGAGGTGGAGGTTGAGGCAGCTCATTAAGCCATTTCAGTAATTGGGCTCTGAGGCTTATCTCCTATTTCCAGCAAGACTAAAGGTGGTTACAAGAGGTAATGTAGCAATGTTTTGGTCAGAAATCAAAGCTCAAAAGTCTTGGAGCAAGTAAAGTCACAGAAGGGAGGTTAAAAAGGAGGCGCTTGGCTGAAGTATCCACGGATAGGAAATAGGATGCCAATGCACGGGTATTTTGTTTAATGGGGGAGCACAGGGATTACAAGGTTTCTGGGGGGTGGCAGAGAGGGAGGTTAGCGACTTCCACATACTGTAGCAACCACACATAGGTCTTCTTGACCTTTTTGCCCGTAGAGGGGGGGAGGGGGTAGGGTCAGGAAGGGGGGGTAGGGAGGGACAGGGGGGGTTAGGGGGTCAGGGGGGGAGAAATTGTTGAAAAGAATTGGGCTGCACTGGTTGGTTCAGCACAAAGGAGGACAGTGTAGCGCACAAGTAAAACAGCAAACACAGTACTTGGTCACGAAAACACATTACATGCAATCAAGTGACGGTCTTAACTTGAGAAATAATATGAGGGGTCGGCTATTATTAGGTATGGAAGGGATCTCAGCCCATGGGGAAATTATTGTAATTTCTAAATGAGTTGTAGGATTGCTACCATAAATGTCTGGTTTAAACGATGTAAATAAAAGACTCAGGGTGGCTGCACTGTTGAGAATGTTGCGGTTGGATTTAGTATGCTTGCAAGAAACGCATATTGAGGTATCAAAAAGCTATCATTTGGGACAACTGGGATTCGCTGTTCTTGCAAACTCTAAGCACGGCTCTAGGAATAGGGGAGTGGCTATATTGGGGAGGACTGGGGACGTCGTTGTGATCAGGAAAAAGGAGGACGAGGGGGGTCGATGGGTGATTCTAGAATTAACCTTCAAAGGGGAGAAATTGACCCTCGTTACGGTCTATGGATCAACGGAGGATGACCCTGAGACTCTTCAGTATCGGGATATGGAATTGGCGCATTGGGTAGAGCCAATAGTTATCTGTGGGGATTTTAATCTACATGATCCTAAAAGTAAATTTTCACAGGTGGGAGGTTATTATCCAGGTAGGAAAAAGAGAATGTATAGAGCACTATCTGATCTGGTTATCCACAATTCTTTGATTGATCCTTTGGTCAAGATTTATCCAAGTAGAGATGGTAGCACATTTTATTCTGCCCCCCACAGAGTGTTGGTCAGATTAGATTATTTTTTGATTTCTGGGTCCTTGTTGAAGGGGGCACAGATGGAAAAACATCCCCGCGTGGTATCTGATCATAGCCCTTTAGTTTTAACTATTGTAATAGGTCAAGATCAGAGGAAGGAAAGACAATGGACCTTCGAGAGAGCTTTTCTCAAGGACGAGAGATATAGGGAGTACATGGAAGGTTGGATTAGGAGCTTTCTGAATATTAATAGAGGAACAGCTGCTCCAGGGGTGGTCTGGGATTCGTTTAAGGCAGGTGTCCGGGGGGAAACTATGAGCTATATACTCTCAGCGCAGAAAAGGGAGAAAGCCAGGATAGAGGAAATAAACAAAAAACTGATGGAAGCTGAAGAGGAATTGGTGGTACATCCGCCAGCGGTTGTCATTAGAAACACACTTACTTAGAATCGTTTCCCTTAAAGCAGCAGCCACAGAGCACATATCTAAGAAGGCAGCGGAGAATTATTTAATTAGGAAGGAGGGGGTATATGAGTTTAGCGAAAAGGTAGGCCATCTGTTGGCGATTCGAACTAGGCAGAGGCTTGCAGCAACAGATATCTCGGAGATCACAGATGTTCAAGGGCATAGTGTGGTAGGGGTAGAGGGAGTAAGGGAAGTCTTTAGGCAGTTTTATGCATCCCTATATCGGGCGGGCAGGGTGGGAGAGCTCCCAGAGATTGAGGGGTACTTAAGGGGTGTCACACCGCCACTTATCGCCGTGGAAAGTAAGGAGGAGTTAGAAGCGCCCTTCAAGGCGGAGGAATTTCTATGGGCATTAAGTACTCTACCATCAGGTAAAGCCGCCGGTCCTGATCAACTACCGGTGGAATTCTATAAAACATTTCAAGGAGTAATAGGCGCAGATATGTTTAATATGATGAGGCAAGCACAACTTGAAGAAGCAATTCCTGACTCATGGGGTGGAGCAGATATAGTAGTGATTCTTAAGAAAGGGAAACCGTCAAATCAGCCTGGCTCTTATAGACCAATCACCCTCATGAACGCTGATGTTGAAGTCTACTCGAAAATGTTGGCCAAGAGACTTGCAGGGATAATCGAGAGCTTAGTAATCTGTTCACAACATGGATTCATACCGGGCAAAGGGACCACACAACACACCAGGCAGGTGATCACAATGTTTGACGCAGCAGGTATTCTGGGAGACCCTATGGCGGCACTCTTTCTAGACGCCGAGAAGGCATTCAATAGGGTCTCCTGGAAATATCTATGGTGTATCCTAAGGTGGAGCGGCATAGGGGAAGGGTTTATTAAAGCAATGCAGACTCTATATAAGAACCCATCGGCTAGAATTAGGGTCAATAGAGGGTACTCAGCAGTAGTCAAAATAGAAAGAGGAACTAGACAAGGCTGTCCATCATCTCCTCTTCTATTTGCGCTATATCTAGATCCCTTTTTGCGCAAATTGGAAGGTAACCAAGGGATCCCCAGATTGAGTTTGAATGGCTGTGAAGCAAAAACGCTGGCTTATGCAGACGATGTAGCCATTTTAACATCTAGCCCGGAGGGTGCTATTAGGGAGGTTGAGATGGAGGCTCAGAATTTTTGCCAGGTTTCTGGTTACAGTCTGAATAAATCTAAGACCCAGATAATTTGTAATCAGCATGTTCAAGGGGGTATGGACTCAAGAGTTGTAGAGTCAGCAGTATACTTGGGGGTGGCAATATCGGCGGATGTTGAAGTTGTCGTGCAGAACAATATGGCTCCATTGATGGCTAGTGTAAAATTGGATTTGGAACGGTTGAATAACCTCCATCTCTCCCTAATGGGGTGCACGAATATAATTAAGATGCTTATACTGCCTACATTTTTGTATCATTTTAGGGCAATCCCTCTCTTTTTTGAAGCAAAATGGTTCAACACACTGGAAGGTATTCTCAATAGATTTATTTGGGCACAGGGCAAAACTCGCAGAGCATATAGGTTCATGACACTACCGAGAGAAAGAGGTGGATGGGGGGCACCGGATTTCAGATTATATTATTGGGCTGCCGCAATCCAGTATCTGCAAGGGCTTATAGGAGGGGGGCTTAGATCAAAGAATAACAGATTGCTCTTCTAGAATTTACGCTGCCATTCTGGGGGGGGGGATGTGGAAAACTGCTTTTTAACATGTATAGAGTATGGGTATTATAAAAGAACCAGGGTTAAGACAGTCGAGGCGGGTATTAAGGTATGGAGTGCTTTTATGAAAAAGCTGGGCATAGGGAGATTTAACCGGTACACAAGGTTGTTTAAAAATAGATATTTTCCAGTAGAGGTATTTGGTGATATGACAATGGAAAGGTGGGCGGCGAAGGGGATTGCTCAGATTGGAGATGTTAGGAACTCGGAGGGATTTGTATTATTTTCAGATTTGAGGGACATGTACGGATTGGATAGGCAGGACTTTTTTAAGTACCTACACATAAGGAGTTATCTAGGGAGTAAGCACGCGGGGCAGGTGGGGTTTAACAAAATTGAGATTATAGAGAAAATAAGGTTAGGGGGGATTGCTCGATACGAAGCTTCTATGCCAGTCTCTTGGATACAAAGCAAGATGATATGGAAAAGCACAGTGAGAAATGGGCAGAGAAACTGGAGGGCGATTTAGGGTGGTTTCAGGACTCATTGGAGTTAGGACGGACAGTTTTATGCTCTGCGTCGCTGCAGTCGCAACACTATAAAACCCTCTACTGACTTTACTATACCCCGGCCAGGATAGCGAAATGGGGTGGGACTACAGGCACTACCTGCCCGCGGTGCAACTCAGGAGAAGCAGATATAATACATATGTTTGCACTATGCCCACAGCTTCATACATTTTTAAAGGATATAGAGACCTTTTTGAGGTTTCCCTAAGTATTAAGATAAGTCTCAGACCTGTACACATATTGTTAGGAGTTGTTCCCGAGGATGGTATCCCACAGCGGGATTTCATCTTTGTTGCCATGGCAGTGTATAGGTTATGCATAGCCAGGGCTTGGTTGGATAAGAATCCCCCAGGGTTGCAAATATGGTTGTCTAATTTGCTAGCAGCATATAACTTAGAAAAACCCATCTACGCAAGGAAAGGCAGGAAAAGAAGGCAGCTGGGAATACAAATTTGGGAACCGATTAGTAATTGGAGAGCAGGGTTGGGTTAGCACTTTGGTGATGTGTAGGAAGTATTTGTAAGCAGAATATTTTTTATGTATGTTTGTAAATTCATTTATTTTAGAGATGAAGTACTGTCATGACTATGTCTATGTTTGCGCTTATCTATTTATGGCCTTGGGATGCAGGCGTTTTGTCTAAAATTATGTGCTGTACGGAAAATAATAAATATATTTAAAAAAAAAAGAAAAACAAGATTACTCCAAAAGAAGTAGATTGGGTTAAAATAGATAGAACAAACCAAGAGCCAAAAGAATCAGTACATTCATTCTATGAAAGATTACTGCTGGTATTTAAACAATACAGTGGTTATGAAAAATTGAGTGAAAAAGATATGAGCCATTTCATATACAGATTTGTTTATGGCTTAAGACCTGAAATTGGTGAAATGATAAGATCTGGAATAGTTGGTTGGCAATCGCTCACAGTAGATGATATTTTGAGGAAAGCAAAATACTGTAGTGATGAATTAGATGCTAAACAAGAGAAGCTAAAAGAAAAAGCTATGTGGGCACAGGTGAAAGTGGCTGAACAACAAATAGCAACATTAGGAAACAAAGATGTTAATCAGAATAAAGGGAAATTTAAAGGTAATTATAATAAGCCAAGAATGATGGGAAATATTGAAGAGTTAAAGCAGAAACTCCCATGTTTTAATTGCGGCGAAATTGGACACTGGAAGCGCGAATGTAAAAAATCGCCCAGAAATTTAAAAAAGGCATCATTAAATCCACAGATGCTGAATGAGATAAATCAGCAGCAACAGCTACAGCGACAGGTAGTGAATCAGCAAAGTCAGATACCACAACCGCCACTTCCAAATGTGCAGAGATACAGTACAGAAACAGGATTCAGCGGAGGTGAACAGGTAAACCGATCGCCAAGAGTGAATGTGTCGAATGTTTCTCAACAGTTTTGGTTGAAAGAAGATGGAGGGAGTGAATCTGAGGATTACTTCTGACGGTGCCTGAGAGAGGAGGAAGAGTGTGTGCTTGGAGCCACTCTTGAGGTAGATCAATCTGGTCCATTTGTAAATGGTAAAGTGAATGATGTAGAAATCACTTTTCTAGTGGATACAGGTGCTACCCGTTCTACTGTTAGATCAGTGGAAATAGAAAACCTGCCTCTCTTTGGGGACAAGATCCAAGTAGTAGGTGTAGCTAACCAACAAATTAAAACTGATTTAACAGAACCAGTTGAAGTTGAAATTGGTAAATTTAAGGACATGCATAGATTTGTAGTTTGTGATAGCAGTCCTGTAAACTTGTTAGGAAGGGACATCCTTTGTAAGATGAACTGTAAAATATATTGCTCACCGGATGGTATTGAGCTCCAAACTCAAGAAGAAGATGGGCTTTACAAGTTAACAATGTTAATGGTTGAAGCAGAAGAGAGTACATTATTTCCCGTATTTGATAAAAAATAATCTACCTGAAGAATTAAAAGAGACAGTCAATGCTAAAATTTGGGATTTCACTGGTGATGAAATGGGTTTGATGAAAAATGTAGATCCAGTAAAAATAACAGTAAAACAAGGAGTAGATTATCCAAACATTCCTCAGTATAAGATGAAAGCAGAAGTGATTGAAGGTGTGACTCCTGTAATTGACAAATTCATAAAACAAGGTGTCCTAAAAGAAATTGAGAGCAGTCCATGTAATTCACCGATTATGGGAATCAAAAAGCCAAACGGAACTTTTAGGATTGTTCAAGACCTGAGAAAGGTTAATCAAATAGTTGTTCCATGTTGCCCAGTTGTACCAAACCCAGCGGTAATTTTATATCAGATTCCGCATGATGCAGAATGGTATACAGTTATTGATTTATGTAATGCATTCTTTACTATTCCATTGCATCCAGAAAGCCAACAAATTTTTGCGTTCCGGTTCAAAGAGCGTATCCTAGCATGGTGTCGTATCCCACAAGGGTACACAGAAAGTCCATCTATTTTTAATCAGTTGCTAAAGAAATCTTTGGAGAATCTAGATTTACCTGGAAAATCAATGTTAGTGCAGTATATTGATGATCTCCTTGTGGCTGCCAAAACAAGAGATAATTGTGTAACAGATACCATTACTCTTTTGAATCATCTGGCGGGTGAGGGACATAAAGTGTCTCCTGCAAAATTACAGTTTTGCAAACAAGAAGTAAAATATCTTGGTCACAGAATTGCAAAGGGAGTCAGACGTGTGACTACAGAGAGAATAAAAATGATTCAAGCAATGCAACCTCCCAAAACACAGAGACAGGTCAGAATGTTTCTAGGAATGGTAGGTTATTGTCGCCAATGGATTAGTGGATTTTCAGTAATTGCAAAGCCATTGCAGAGACTGACAAAAGCAGACATAAAAGACCCGACTACCCTATTAGAAACTGAATTAGAAGCTTTTGAACAATTAAAGAAAGGTTTGCGTGAAGCTCCAGCATTGGGAATGCCAGATTACGAAAAGGAATTTGAGCTGTATTGCAGTGAAAGAGAAGGATGTGCATTATCAGTTTTGATTCAGAGACATGGAAGACTGAGAAAGCCAATAGCATATTTCTCAGCAGTTCTTGACCCTGTTGCAAAAGCATTACCAGGATGCTTGAAAGCAGTAGCTGCAACAAGTGTAAGTTTGGAACAATGTGAAGGTATAATAATGGGATTCCCTGTAAAAGTATATGTACCCCATTCAGTTGAAATTCTCCTCACCAGAAGCAAAACACAGCATTTGACTAATAACAGGTTAACAAAATATGAAAAAGTTATTCTTTGCTCAGATAACGTCTCCATTGCGAGATGTGTACATTTAAATCCTTCCACATTATTACCTGATGGTACTGTAACAGAAGCCAGAGATGAAATTGATATTGATCATGAATGCTTATATGTATTAGAATATTGCACTAAACCTAGGCAAGATATTAAAGATGTCCCATTACTTGAATCAGATTATGTTTTATTTGTTGATGGTTCATGCTTGAGAACAGATGAAGGTGTTCTGAGTGCAGCATACTCTGTGTGCACAGTTGCAGATGTAATTGAAGCCTCTTGTCTCAAAGGAATACGTTCAGCTCAAGTAGCAGAATTGATTGCTTTGATTCGTGCATGTGAAAAAGGAAAAGAGTTAAAAGTTACCATAGTGACTGATAGTCAGTATGGATATGGCGTAGTTCATGACTTTGGCCAGCTTTGGTCTCAAAGAGGTTATTTGACTTCTGCGGGAACACCAATCAGGAATGCAAAATTAATTAAGAGGCTAATTGACGGAATACAGCTTCCTGAAGAAATTACTGTTGTAAAATGCACAGCACACAAGAAAGGTGATGACTACATAACAAAAGGAAATGCATATGCTGATTCAATTGCGAAATTTTGTGCAAAGAATAATATGTCCATTAATCGGGAAAAAGACAATGAACATGTTTTGAACTCACTTATGCTAACATCTGTAGTCGAGACTTGGCAACGAAAAAGATTTGCAAGATGAGGCAGATGATGAGGAAAAAGACATATGGTTAAAAGCAGGTTGCAGACAGAGAGAAGAAGATGAGATTTGGGTTTACAGGGATGACAGACCAGTAATGCCAGACAGCATGATTTCTCACATGGCTCATATGTATCATGGTCCAGGACATATAGGTAGAGATTCAATGGTCAGGTTGTTTAGACAAACATGGTACAATCCAAAATATAGAATAATTGCAGAATCTTTTTGTCAGAGGTGCTTAGTTTGCCAACAGTTCAATCCAAATAGAAAAACTGTTGTAAGCATGGGAATCATAGGATGGGAGGGTGGTCCATTTACCAGATTGCAGCTTGATTTCATTGATATGCCACCTCATAACAAACTAAGCTATGTCTTGGTGATAATCTGTCTGTTTTCGAGATGGGTGGAAGCGTTTCCAACACGTCACAATGATTCAGTTACTGTGGCAAAATTGCTTTTGAGAGAAATCATACCAAGGTATGGATTTCCAGTGACGGTCGAGACTGATCGTTGCACACATTTTGAAAACAGATTGCTAAAGTTGATTTGTGAAGCACTGGACATAAAACAAAAGTTGCATTGTGCTTACAGACCAGAAGCATCAGGTGTTGTTGAGCAAGTTAATGCTACAATAAAAAACAGAATAGCTAAAATGTGTTTAGCGACAGGAATGAAGTGGACTGATGCACTTCCACTTGTTTTAATGTCTTTGAGAAGTACTCCAGATAGAAAAACAGGTTTGAGCCCCCATGAAATCCTTATGGGCAGAGTCATGAGGCAAGCATTTGTTCCAGTTGACAAACTGTTGAGCATTAATGATAGTGTCATTATGGATTACTGCAAAAATCTATCTGATGTAGTAACTTCTGTGTTCCATCAGGTGGGAACTGAAGTGATAACAAAAGAGAAAGAACAAGCTCATGATCTGTTACCAGGAGACTGGGTGAGAATAAAAGTACACCGAAGAAGAAATTGCCTAGTACCCAGGTGGCAGAAGGCAAGACAGGTGATACTTGTCACAACAAATGAAGTAAAGTGTAGAGGATTGAAAAGATGGATTCATGCTAGTCATACCATACGAGTGCCAGCTCCTGAAAATCCTGAAGAAGGTGATACAACAGCTGATTCAGATTCTGAAGAAGAACCTGAAAGAAATCCAGATCCTGAAGATCGACAGGGAGGTCGACATCTGGAAAATTCAAATGCGAATGAGGCATTAAATGAAGAAAACTAAGAGATTGTGATACAAGACTCTGAAAATGATGAAGATCTGCTAGAGCAAGAAGCAGAAAAGGAGTCTGAGCAAGAAGTAATTCAAGATCAGGAGAGTATTGAAAAGCAGATTGGAAGCTCTGAAAGAAGGAACAAAAATTCTGAAACTGGTGGATTGGAGGTCATTGAAGAAGAAGAAGAAGATGAAATTCCAAGTACCAGCTATAAGGATGATGTTCCTAACAGAGTGAAACTGCCGAGTAAAGAAGTACCTGAATCTAGAGCTGATATCACAGAAAGCGAAACAGATGAAAGTGATGATGAATCCAGAGTGAAAAGATCAAGGAAAATAGCTTGGAGAGCAGAGTGTAATCAAACTGAACCAAGACAAAAACTATCAAGAAAAGGAGATAATTGGCCAGATGACAATGAGGGCCTAAAATTCAAATTAGTGAATAGAGCAAGAGAACAGGTTAATGAGGTCTCAAGTCAGAAGGGAGGAGACTCAGATAAGATAAAACAAGCAGGAAAGAAAATTGAAGTGATAAGCAGTAGAGCAAAAAAGAGTAATAAAACCAAATCAAAAATACAAGTCCCCTGAATGGCCTTATATTATTATTCCACCAGTAGTTGAAGTGGATAGTAGTAGAATAATTTTAGATGATGCCAGTGATGATGATAATGATTGATTTTGTTCTGACACAAGGTTGAAGAAATTGTGTTAGGTGACACAAGGTCGAAGAAATTGTGTTAGCTGGAAAAATATACTCATGTAAGACATAGGTCGAAGAAAAGCTGTTAGAAATTAAGATACTTTGTTAAAAAAAACAAAGAGGGGTGTATATTTAGTAATATTTTTAATTTTTGATTTTTTTTTAAAGGCTCTTGTTTGTAAGTAGAGATGCCTTCTACTAATAATAATTCGAGATGCTCAATTTTCAGAAGAAGTAGCAAAATGTCTTCAATATGTGTGATCTTGTTAATTTTGGTTTGGTTAATTTTAGCTGTCATTTTCCCTTTTGGAATAGATAAAGAGGTGTATAAAACTAATATGACTAGTAAAGTTGTGGTTAATTATGATAATCATGATATAGTTGACAGGACTAATAACATTATTGCGCATAAACCAGAAATTCACCAAGATAGATCTGTAGGAGATTTTTCTAGTAATACCTTTTCAAGACTTTTATTGAATATGTTAAGGTGATGGATGTAAAAGATTGCTACATTTGTGTGAAATTACCGACTTCTGTGTCTGAAGGTGTAACTTACAATATGCTTCCTCTTACTTAAGGCATAACTTGTAGCGTAATAGCTAGTTTGTTTTATCAAACAGGTCGTTTAGAATATTATTACTCAAATTTTGATGAGATCTTTGCAAATTTAAAGGTTGATAATAGCCTGAATAAATTGAAACATGCTAAACAGATGAGGGAATTTTTCATAGTAACTAATGAACTTACTTATGAATATGCTTTTAGAAATAATTTAACTTGTAAATTGAGAATGGAAGAGAAATCATTTTTGAATATGGTTGAAGAGAGAAGGGCAATTTACAAGCGAAATGAAATGCTGAAACAAACCAAATCTACGTTTTGGCAAATTGAAGATGAAAAGCTTAATGGTAGAAATGAAAATGTTGCAATTCACATAGATAAACATGTTAGTGGAAAACTTTGTACAAGAAGAGATAATCAGTTGTTTGATAATTATTTTGTAGGTGCTAGTCAATGTGAAGATATTTATCGTATCTTAGGGGGATGGGGATTTAAAGGAGGTAAAGATCCAATTTTCCCTGGAATTTATTTTGTTTGTGGGAACAAAGCTAATTTCAGTCTCCCAGACCACTGGTATGGGACCTGTTATGTTGGTTTAGTTTTTCTTAAAATTTTTCATGTAGATTGAAATGTAAAAGGTTTATTTGAAATTAGTAATCATCTGAGTAGATTCAGAAGGGAAAGCTTTTCAGAAATATTGGGTGATATATTTGGCGCATTAATTCCTATGGTAGGAATAACCATGAATGCAAACAAAATTAGAAAAATGTCTACAATTGTTGATAGATTGTCTACTGATACTTCTAGTGGATTTCAATTAGTAAACACAGAGCTTATTGCTATGAGGACAATGGTTATGCAAAATCGTCTTGCATTAGACATTTTGCTAGCAAAAGAAGGTGGAGTCTGTGGGATTCTGCATGTCCAACATTGCTGCATGTACATACCTGACAAGAGTCAGAATATAGAAATGTATATCAAGAATATAACAGAATTACATAGTGAGATAGAACCTTTAGAAGATTAAAGTTTTTCAGAACGTTTGAGCAAAAGATTTGCAGCATTCAGAAACTGGTTTCTAGAGATTGGTAGTTCAATTATAGGTAAAATACTTTTTCCTTTAATAGTCATAGTCATAGTGATACTTTTGTTAAAAACTTAGTTGCATGTTACACAGGAGAAGAAAATATGTAAGAGAAAAGAAAAGAATTTACAAACTCAGAAAAGAAAAAGAAAAAGAAATAGATTTAGAAGAGTTTCGTAAAACTCAATATGAGAGTTGCAGACAAACAGCTGAATCAAAAGTTTAGAAATACTAATACTGAGAAAGTCCAAAACATGTTCAAGGGGTGAAAATTTTAAAATATAAATTTTGGGTGTTGTTTGGTGATTTTGAAATCACCAGATGAGGGAGTTGATGGAGCAAGGTGTTGAACAAGATTTTGTTCGGACTTGCAAAGTTAAACTTCCATAATAAACGTAATTGTACTAACAAGCATGTGGTGAAGATATTAATCAACTTAGTTTAAGTTTACATGCATTGAAGTACACGGGAAACTAATGTGCTTTATGTCGCAATTGCAAAGAGAAAAATAATAAATTAACCTTGTCTATTGTCTTTGTCAGTATTAAATGCGGCCGTTTAATTAATGCCATTTGCTTATTTGTGTGCTTACGTTATGTCTTTTCTGTGACAAAAGCTCGTAGAGAATTCTCGCAGTCTAAAAGAAGAAAGGTAAATATAAACGCTGCTTTTGTGTGCTTAGCTAGGTAACATAAATTAACGGGTTTTATTTAGCAAAAGGGGTGGGTAACAGAATGGGTCTCAATTCTTTAATTAATTGATGTCTTGTGTTTGTTTAATAATAGTTTCCGAGGTGAGGCCTAAAAGATAGTTTAGAAAATGGCTGGCAGAGCTGGAGATGTGAAAACTTGACCAGAGTGAAGACTTCACTCATGCGCAGATGTGGAGTTTTTTGCTGAACAGTCAACATTTAATACAGAAACAGTTTTTGGTCGAGTTGAACGTGCTCTTGAAGAAAAAGGCTCAAGGACAGGAAACCAGTATGACTGCCAAGATTAGGAAGTAATGTTCTGAACTCGGGAGAAAAGTATCACTTTCGAGGAAGCTAGAAGGATGGAGAAATTAAGAACAATAGGGCTTATGATGAGGCCCGGACTTGGTCAGAATCGGATGACCTAATGGTGGACTGACATGGCTCAGCCAATAGCAACCCTGGATTTTCGAAAAAGAATGCAAAATGTAGTCAGTTTAGCTAGAAAGAAAGGTATAAAAACTGCCACATAGGGCAGGGAAAAAACTCTTGCTTTCCGATTCCTGATTGACGTGACATGCTGTCGGACGTTTGGCGCACGTAAAGACAGCACACTTTAAATGATTTTTCCTTTCTAGGTGGAGTGAGATTTAGACAGGGAAATAGGGTTTAGGGAATGGAAACTGTTATTCTTCTTATAATTCATGTTCTTGAGCTCGCCTTCATGTTGCCAGAATATTAATTCAATTTCTTAATAAATGCTGCTTTCTTGATTGCTAATGAAATAAAGACTTTAAACCTTTAATGCTATTCTTCTTTATGAATAAAACTAATAAAATTAGATTTGAAATGACAAGCTGGTCTTGTTTATTCATGGTCTAGTTTCCATTAGTTGATCCAATCACCTTAGTGGCCTAATTTCAAATGTTATAAGTGTAAAACCATGGTAAGAATAGATAAACTGCAGTTGTATATAGTTATGTAAATAGTTTGTAAATAGCTTTGTTCAATTAGGCCACATGATTCAGACTCTTAGAAATTGTCTCATTGGTTTATGGGCCTTTGTAAATGATTCATGATTAATGGTGAGTATTGTGGTGTTAGGTAGCGTTGGTGAGACAGTTTTTCAGTCAGAGCGCTGGATCAATTGCAATTTTGGATGTGAAGTATGAGGCCAGGTCCTAGCCACATAACGGTTATTGAGTGTGTGATGTGCAAGGTCGGGAAAGCAGGGAGTTACCTGTGGAGGGGAATTGTTAAGAGTGTGTGTGTGTGTGTGTTTAGAGAGGTCTTAAAGTAGTTTGTTTTGGCTGTGTTCATTTTTACTCTGCTGTCACAGGCCACATCTCTGTGATCTCCAAGTGTTCTGTGGTATTGTCTTTGCGCAATTTGTGGAGAAGCGTGTTCATGTTTGTTTTAAAAGCATGGATGTTGGTGGTAATCCAGGGCTGTGTGACAGGTGAGTTTAGTGCTGTTCTATGTGTGTCATTACATTTTTCTTAGGTGGTGGAATGAAGTAGAGTTTGGAGGTCGCTAGAATTTATTTGGTTTAATAATAAAGGCATGGCTCTAGGTAAGTGTTATTGTTTGGTGATGGGTTGTTTTTGATAGTCAATATATCGGAGAGGACAGTGGCTAATTAGTGAATGATAGCAGGGTCAGAGGGAGAAGGGTGAAAGGTGGGAGTAGAGTGGGCTATGGTTTTAGACATAAGAATTAGGTCTAGAGGTTTGGAGTGTGTGCAAGTAAACTTTAATTGCATGTCTCGCAGTGAGTGCTTAGAATAAATTGGACAGCTAAAGTTGATTGCAAGTTAGTGCTTGGATCCAGATTGAAATTCTCAAGCATGATCAGAGTGGTATTGAGAAAGAGCAATTCTATAATGGCATACAAGTCTTCAAAGTAGTAGCCAATATCTCTATAGTGTGGTAGATGGTAATGATATGCGCGCTGAATTGAACAGCAGTTGTATCAGAGTGGTGCTCAAAAGTGAAAGGAGAAGCGTTCAATATAAGGGTTACATTAAGGTCAAATCTCTTGAAGACATCAAGTCCCTTAACTCAACGCTCAAAGATACACAGATCTGGCTAGTTAAGAACAATTTAAAACTAAACACACTAAAAACAGAATTCCTCTTGATCGCACCTCCCAACCAATCAACGATCATCCGCGAGTGGATGGAACACCTAACGGCACTAGACGGTCAACCTCTCATCATTGATTCCGCTAAATCTCTGGGAATAACCCTAGATGAAAAACTAAACAAGCTGAAACACATCAGCGCTGCAACAAAGGGTGCAAATTTTCAGATTAACACACTAAGAAAACTGAAACCCTTCATTCCCACAAATGACTTCAAACAGGCAGTTCAATCTCTAGCAATTCCCAGAATTGACGATGGGAGTGTCGCACTCTGTGGTCTACCCAAATCAACAACCGCTCCTCTCAGAGCCTCTATCAATACAGCCGCTAGACTCGTCACAGGCACCAAACGCAACTGCCATATCTCCTCTGTCCTTCAGGCCCTCAACTGGCTACCTTTTGAGGCCAGAATCCAGTTAAAAATCGCCCGTATGACACATAAAGCACTTCATCACAAAACCCCGAGATACCTAGCGGAGAAACTAGTACTTTCAGGCGGCAACAGGTCTACCAGGAGCTCTAACAATCTTCTTCTGAAACCTCAACGCTTCTCCAAGAAAAAAACATACAATCGTACCTTCTCAGGAATGGCACCCTGGATTTCGAACGCTTTACACTCAGAAACGAGACTTAACCCATCTACGGCCTATTTAAAAAAAGAAGTGAAATCAATTCTCATGGCCAAATTCACTTGAACTTGTCCTATACATTACTGCATCTATGTACTAATCTTTAATTGTTCCCAGTTCTTACTGTTTTCATATATACCACTGTATCTATATTCATATGTGTTTATATGCCATTACCTATACTTGATCTGTAAAGTGCTCTGATACCCGCAAGGGTCTTGTTCGCGCTATACAAAACTGGCAAAATAAATAAATAAAAATAAAAATACATAGCTGTGGTAGATTTATTCATAAGTAGGCCAAATTCTATGCCTCTGGTTTCTGCAAGATGAGTTAACAGAGTGGCTTTGTCTGCATGGATCACAGCTGGATTCAGCGCTGTAAAATTTATAAAATGTAGCCAGGGTGCGGGGGAAGCCAGAGACAAAGCGGTCAGCGGCATAAGTATTATTCGTGCAAATTGATGAGGCATTCCATACAGAGAAGGAAATGGGGAAAAGTTCTGGAATATAGTTTTTGTACTCATGTTTTTAGATGAGGTGGATAAATAAGTTGAGTGGTTGTGGGGTAGTTTGGTCTGCGATAAGGCATGATTTGTTGGGTGGATGAGTGAGGTCACACAGGTGTGGCGATGATGGGTACAACATACTGATATTGACTTATAAGGCCGATGGCTTTGGCAGTAAGAGAGCTAGGCGAAGGAGATAGCTCATGATGGATTGGTGTTTCGATAAAATATTGAGGTTTAGCTATCATGATACCAGAACATTAATACAAGAATATTGTGATGTGGAAAATATGGTTGACAAGAATGTCACTGATAAGTATATATATTTTTAGTGTTGTTATGTCCTTGGTAAAAATATTGTTGTTAAAAATATAGTTTTAAGTAATACTTTTTCGATGTATTGTAATGATTGGGTTTGTTTTGCTGTAAAAAAATTTGTGTTGTATTGTTTATGTTTTCCCTTTTCTGTTTAATGATGTTTATTGTTTAATAATTGTAATTTTACTACGAAATTTAGATGTTTATTTGTATTTTTTAGTAGTGGTATGTAGAGTTTCAAAGGGAAAAATGGTGTGGAGCTTTTTACATATATATAATTTTAGGCATTTGAAAAAGTCTTCCGACGAAACGCGTCATGCCCTGAAAGCTGAATAAAACCGAGTTGGTCCTGTGTACCTGTGTGGCTCTTCCTGTGAGAGAGGAGGTTTTGGATTTGATGTTTAAGAGCGTGGCCACAGCGCACTTGGAGCCCCCTCCCCACAAGTTGTTCAGCGGTAAACAGTGGCAAGTGCTCGTTTTGGATTATTCTCATAAACTGGGGAACCACTGAACCACCGCTCGCTGCAACCGGTACTTACCAACAAGCTGGTCCGTGACTTCACGAGGGGACACCATGCACTGATGTGATGTTCCGACGACCAAGCTGCAGTGAGCGGGAGGGTTGTAAGGTCAGGCCAGCAGGTTTTGCCACAAGTAACATCCAGGTACGAAGGGAACAGGAGGCAGACACCGCCCACTTGGGAGAGTACAGACGCTGAGTGACTGCCTACGTGAAACTCGGAGTACCGAGTTCCGAGATGCTCCCTTGTGCCTACCAGATGACTACAACCAATCACAGTAAGCCAAACTGGTTTTAAGTGGACATTGGTCAGCATTCGTAATTTTAGGCATTTGAAAAAGTCTTCCGACGAAACGCGTCATGCCCTGAAAGCTGAATAAAACCGAGTTGGTCCTGTGTACCTGTGTGGCTCTTTCTTTCTGTGAGAGAGGAGGTTTTGGATTTGATGTTTAAGTGCGTGGCCACAGCGCACTTGGAGCCCCCTCCCCACAAGTTGTTCAGCGGTAAACAGTGGCAAGTGCTCGTTTTGGATTATTCTCATGAACTGGGGAACCGCTGAACCACCGCTCGCTGCAACCGGTACTTACCAACAAGCTGGTCCGTGACTTCACGAGGTGACACCATGCACTGATGTGATGTTCCGATGACCAAGCTGCAGTGGGCCGGGGGGTTGTAAGGTCAGGCCAGCAGGTTTTGCCACAAGTAATATCCATGTACGAAGGGAACAGGAGACAGACACCGCCCACTTGGGAGAGTACAGACGCTGAGTGACTGCCTACGTGAAACTCGGAGTACCGAGTTCCGAGATGCTCCCTTGTGCCTACCAGATGACTACAACCAATCACAGTAAGCCAAACTGGTTTTAAGTGGACATTGGTCAGCATTCGTAATTTTAGGCATTTGAAAAAGTCTTCCGACGAAACGCGTCATGCCCTGAAAGCTGAATAAAACCGAGTTGGTCCTGTGTGCCTGTGTGGCTCTTTCTTCCTGTGAGAGAGGAGGTTTTGGATTTGATATATATATATATATGTGTATATATATATATATATATATATATATATATGTGTATATATATATATATATATATATATATATATATATATATATGTATATATATGTATATTGAAGATGTTTAAGTTGTTAATATTTAAAAATAAATAATTGTATTTTTTGTTTGTTTATTGATTTAATTAACTGATATTTTAAATTTTATTTTGTGTGTGCAAGATTTGTATTTTAATGGGCTTATATTATATATGTACAGTTATATTGTTTTTTCTTAATTTTTAATTCAATATTTTTAAAGTATTTTTATTATAATTTAAAATATTTTAATGTAGGTCATTAATTATATATATGCTAAAACTGAATATTTAAAAAAGCTATTAAATATGTAAATGCATTTGAAGTGTTTTTACATAAAATTATGATAACATTTACAATTTTAAGAATTTTAATGTAATTTTGTTTTGTATAGCAATTGTTCAATATCTGCATTTAAAAAATATATGTTTAGATTGATTTTTTTTCATTAGTATAAATTGTTACGTGTAATATTTTTAGAGATTTTGTGTCATTTTCAGTCTCAATGGAACATGTAATATTTGCAATGTCATTTTTTTCTCTGAGTTTTAAATAACATCAACTTGACCCGAAGTTATCAGGTATCAGAGTGCTTTACGTGAGCACCAGTTGCGTTTACAAAAGCAAACATTTATTTTTTTTAAGCACGGGGAGATTAAGTGAATTGCTCAGAATCACAGGATGTTGAGCGTCATTGCCGAGACTCGAACCCTGTTCCCCTGATTTGAGATTGACCGCCCGAGCAGATAGACCACATACTCCCCCCAGTTACCTTAGTTATTCATTTTTATGATGTAACTACAGTTTGAAAATTTGTTCTTAATTTCTTTTTATGTTTTAAGGTATGTGCTATGTGAGGGTGGGTATGTTGTGTTTTTTCCAGGTTTTTGTTCATTGGACTCGAAGCCTTTCCTTATTTTTAGATGCGTTGTTTTGAAAGAAAATTAATTTGGATATAGTCAAAGTCAAAAAAGTTTATTGTATGATTAATTAAAATCTTTACAATCTTCCCGTAAAATAAAAATGACTGTACAAAGACGATTAATATCAGGCATCATTAAAATTACCCATTAGTTTTATAACTTAGGTCCATGTGAATGTTTAATATATAAAATGTTATGAATAAAACAGTTGAAATTTGGATCTAGGCCAGCTTCTATGATCCTGCCGTCTAAGTGAGCTCTTAATCAGTTTTACATTCAGTCCGTGTGTGGCGTAGTTGGCCAGTGGGGACCAGGCCTGGGGGAACATTCTCCTCTGTTTTCCTCCTGCTCGGCTTGCCATAAGCTTTTTCTTACCTCTGCCAGGAATTTTGCTCCCCGGCAGGCGAGAATTATAGAGGAGCCTCCCAACCAGCTTTTCACTGCCTGTCTGCATGTGAGAATGTTCTGTTGATTGAAGATGGGTGTTAAATACCGTCTCCTCAGGACCATGACTTCTGGGTATACGCATAATGGGTGGGATAAGGATTCAGTTTTATATCCACATAGTCGACACGGCTATGTTAGATGTTTGTGTTTCCCGAAGGGCAGTAGGTCTTTCGAGACGTGCTTTCCCATCCGATAGTCTGTATAGCTCTTTTTTAAATACCCGCTAAAGTGTGCTAATAAATATGCTTGCGGTTTAAGTGATTTATAGGAGGTAATGATGGCCCAACCATGCCGACGTTTGTGTCGTCCATCCAGTCTCGTAGTTGTACTAGAAGGCAAGAAGAGTAAAGTTTGGCCTCAACATCAATTAAGGATATCAACCTGTAATTTGCTGGATTGCGGTGGTCCCCCTGTTTAAATATCGGGTGTATTATATTCCCTTTCCAAGATACAGGGACGTCTGTATGCGAGTATATGTAATTGAAAAGAGGCCTTAATATCTCTGACCAGAAGTCTGGGTCGTTCTTAAAAAGCGCGTTGGGCAGCCCATTTGTACCTGCTGCTCCTTCTGTCTTTAATTTTAATATTATGCCCCGTAGGTGTTTTTGGTGATTAATGGATTTAGTTTGTTGCCCCGAATCTCTTGTTCACCATTTTAATTTTCTCTGTTATCCGAACTCAGGTTTCTTTTTCTTTTTCCCACTTCTGACTCCATCCCCCGGGAATCTTCAATGGTGCTTAAATCTGTGTTGCAGTACAAGTTTTGCACATGTTGAACCCACGTTTCTTCTGCAATTCCTGCCTCTTGTTGGAGACTTGCTCCTTTATTCAGATCGTTTATAATGCCCCAGAAGTCCATACTATTTGGCAATTTACCGGCGCACAATAATTATTTCCTTATGTGCAGTCTTGGAAATCCTCAACATCTTCCTGTATACATTCCTTTCTTCCGTTAGTTTACTATTATTTGGGCTTTTTCCCATTCTTTTTGCCCGCGCCTGTAATCTAACCTCTCTTGTGACCCTTCTCTTTTGATCTTGTAGGTCCGAGTTGAACCATGGTTCCTTCCTGGTGTTAAATCTTCTTTGATCACCCAACAATGCTGGAAATTTATGGATAAGGTCCTGGGCCAACTGTTCCCAGTTGATTACGCAATCTTCCTCTAACTGAGGCCCTAATTTACTCACGTAATCCCTTGCTGTGTCCTGGATACTTTTCAACCCCCCTCCTCGCCATTTTAGTTTTTTTAGGTTGAACTTATCGGCGTGTTGTATAAGAGAGTTCATTCTTTGAGCCGAAGTGAGGGAGATGTTCACTCTCGTTATTTGGGGGAAGTGATCGCTTTCTATGAGTTGATCGATTTGAAATGTTTCGATACTGGGAAGTAACTCATTACTAGTGATTGTGAAGTCTATTGTTGAGTGAGCCTTACCACTCAAATATGTGACAGCTGCTGGTATGTCGCCCTTTGTTTCACCATTCAAAATTGTCAATCCCAAGTCTCCTAATATATTTGTTATTTTTCGTCCACCACAGGTCGCTTGTGTCTTCCCTTCAACCTGGTTTTTAGTTTTGAGGTTGCAATTGAAGTCTCTGGAGATGAACATTGGGCATTACGCATAAGATCTTTGCATTGCTTTTATCAGGGACAACCAAGATTTCTTTTTGATTTCCTTTTCTGTTTTTGTTTGCCAGGTGTGGTATTTGGTTTAAATGTTTTTTTATGGTTTCCTATTACTCTGGAAACATTTTATAGATTCACCTTTAGATTATTTTATGTTTGCATTTCTTGGGTAACTTTTTCTCTATTCTTGTGGATTTGTACCTGGTGGATTGGAGAAGGATCATGGATATCAGCTACAGAACCCTAAGTTGATATTCATTTTATATTTTTGGTAGGAAATGTTTGATATAGTTGTTGTCATTTTAAAAACAATTTTAAATTGTATTTATTTTTTATATTATGTTTACTGCTTAGCATTACCTAAAATATGTGTTTTGTTTTGAGAATTCATTTGTTTATTTTATTGAAAATTATATTGTTGAATTATAAAAAAAAATGTACCCATGTTATTTAAACAATAAATACTATTTTTAAATCAACATATTGTATTGTTTTCCATAGGTTAATGTTTGATGTAAATTTAATTTGGAATGGTAAGTGGTTTAAAGTAGGAGTAGTGTTCTTTCTAGGCTTTTAGGCAGATGAGTACATTGTTATTTATAAAGAGATTTACTTTGCGTTGCAGCATTTCATACATCTATTTTGTCTGTTTGGATATTTTAGATTTAATTTGAGTTAAAGTTCTATTTGCAGAACTTGGTAGCTGTGCTCCTTTTTAAAGATTTCTAGGAATTGTGATACAGTAAGATTTCTTAAGCCTATTGTGGCTCACAAGGCATTGAGCCATCCTTCCATTGCAATGTTTGTTTTTGCCTTCTTGGGCAATGGTGCCATCATAGACATTCCACCCTGTTATTTGAAACTTGGATTGGTGCCTGTCACTAGAACAATACAGTCTGCCAACCTAAGTGTCTTCAAAATAGTCCATAACAGAACTTTACTTTTGTTTGTGGTTATAGTAGTGAAGGGATTCCATAAGGATGTTGTAGTGGTTTTTCTACTTCTGAATCTGGTACATATGCTAAGGCAATTATTTTGTTTTAACTTGTAAACAGATAGGCTGTTTGCTGCATATTCTGTGCTTAGTGCAGATTTTTAGCGATAGCCCCCAATGCTTTGACTGAAATGGTAATCGTAGCATTGTATGGCTATGTGGGGGTACATTTTTAAATTGCTTGTGTCATTGCTTACTCAAAGTCTATTATGATTTTGTGAGGGGTAGGAATTGTTTATCGTTATTTTAATTTGGCTTAGGAGTTTGTATTAGGTAGGACCTTGCTTCTTGAGATGCAGAACAAAATTTAGTGGTATTTTACCGTTAAGATATTCACTATGTATGGTATATATCTGTGTGAATGATGAAGGGCTTGATTTGAACGTGCCATAGATCATCCAAGTTTTGGTTTGAGTTAGTTTGTGGAAGATATTTTCTGCTGCATATATTATTGTTCCCATGTCATTATATGAATTGTAGTATATGAGAAAGGGTTCTTCAATATTGGTAGTGCTTAGGGTTTCACCAATGTCTATATCTTGATATCCTCTGTGGGCAGCATGGATATGCTAGTGGATTTTTAAGGTTGTGCTATTAATCTTTTCAAAATGGGGATTTATGGCATTTGCTCTCAGAGCATTCAGGAATTATGTGGGTATATAAGATTTTTGTTGTGAGTTCCAGGAAGCTAGTGCCTGCTTCTCTGAGGTCTTGCAAAACATGTTTGGCTTCTCTCTATTTCTATTATATGTGCTCCCTAACATTAATTATGTCATTTCTACTAGTAGCCTTCCTTTAACAAGCATTAGCATAGTATTTAGCCTGTTTCCAATGTATATTTTTAATGCTTGTGCTTTCCTGGTTGTATGTATATTCCATGTGCCATAATCATTTTTCTGAGAAGTGGTTTATGTGGCTATTTCTGACATTTTATCTGCAAATATTAGAAATATATAATTATGATTTTACATTTATTATTTTTGTAATTTACAGTTAACAGTCTTAAGTGAATTTTTACTGTTTACATTGTGTATGTACATGTCTGCTTCCCATACATGTACATTTTGTATGAACATGTCTGCTTTCCTAATTGAGGATTTTTTTGTGCTGTTTTTAGTCGAGATGTGGGTCAAGTGCTGTTTTTTTGTTTACGGGTTATTTTAGTTTTACATTTAAAACAATAGTTATATTAGTTTTAGGGCTGTTTTTTTTGTTTTTAACCTTTAGGGGTATTGAATTATACAAAAGTGAATTATCTTTACTTGCATATTCATTTATTACACATGATCTTCTGCTAGCGTGCTATTAGATCCTCTTCCTGTTCATGTTGTTCTCTCTTCCGGAGGTCTGACACTCATAAGCTGCTGCCAGCGAGCTCCACGCGCTGAACCAGCATGCATTGCTATGGTGACTAAGGAGACACAGCGGTATTGTTTAAGATTATAGCGGCCCGCCCTGTAGATACTGTGGATACTGGAGATGGTGAGCAGATGCCGCATGCTGACACTGTTGGTTGATTCGATGCATGAATAAGGAGTTACAAAGGACAGTTCCGATTAGAGCAGGGTCAAGACTGATTTGCATATAGCTGAGTCCAAACTGGGGTGACATGGTGTCCAAAATAGCATTGGATTGGGATGCAGCCCGATTAATTGCCAGTGGCTGATATTAATTCAAGCTTTCCAACCATCACTTTTTTCCATACTTTAGGTGCACCAATTGCAGGGTGTGGGGGGAATGGTGAGCAATTCCTCCTACCAACGGTTCTTTGGATAGTGGGTGGCAACTTAGGTCATGGGAGGCATGGTTGGTATTGGCAGGGCATGGGATGGGAGAGCACGAGTGGAAAAAAGGAGCAGAGTTAAGTAGAATATCAGCAAGTATAGTCAGCGCTTTGGCGAGTTAGTAGCAATGTGGCTGACGTGAACCCACGCACGTCGCCAGTAGCGCTTCCTGTTCCGGTGAGCTCTGCCCCTGGAGGCTGTTCAATGTTGCTGCTCCTCGCTGCTTCCTCGATCCATGCAAAACGCGAGGTTGACAGCTGAAAACCCCCCGAAGTAGATGCTCGAAAACCCCCCCGAAAGCCTGGAGCCTGGAGGACTGATAGCTGACAGCTCTGAGAGCTGAGAGACCCGTAAACTGCCGAACCGCCGGACTGCCGAGACCGGTAAAGCTGAGGTGAGCGTCCCGGCTGACTGCATTCACGCACAACACCGGAGGTGGGGCGCTTCCTGTCACCGGCACGCCGCATTCTTGAAAGGTGGGGGCTGAAGGCTAAACGGCGCGCTCGAGCAGAGGCAGCCACGGGGTTGGAATTTGTGATTGCCGATGGTCCCGAGGATTAAAGCTCAGTCGCCGAATGGTAGTATGGAAACTACCGCTGCCTAAAAACCCCGGATTGCGGTCTGCAGTGCCTACATTGTGGCATAGATGTCATCACGCACAGGGGGCTTTCAGTGAAAACGCGGCTGTTTTGAGTAATCTGACCCTGAAGTAGACCCTGAAATTGCTTGCTACTCGGGACAGCTTTAGTAACAGCGGGACTGCTAGCTCCAGCACGCATTGTGGTCCAGCAACGAAGGTCTAGAAGCGGAGAAAGATCATTTTTGCTTGGACTGAGTTGCCAACTAATTTGCTACTGTTTCCAGATGCTCACTCTCTATTCTATTAGATACAGCTGCTGCTCATTTGATACTGTTTCCAGCTGCCCACTTTCACCCCTAAAGTAACTAAAGCAGAGTAATACAGCTTGTTTTCATCTAATGGCACCAAACTGAGCAGGGTCATACAGCCCACACAGCTCGTTCTCTTCCCCTTGCCTTGTTCCCCCCCTCTCGTCGCCTTCCCTATCTCTACGGGCTGATATTATTCAACTTACAGGCATGGCAGCGAGAGTTAGGGGTAAACAGGCTAAAAGGGACACAGTAAGAGAGCTCTTAAAATCACCAACGGTGGCTATTCCTGCACTTGTGTCTAAAGGAGGGGGAAAAAAAGGCAGAAGAAATGCGCAACAAAGAAATGCCTTAAAACTTAAAGCGATGGAAGCGGCGGAAAAGTACAGACAACATAAACATAACACCTCAATTAAGTCTGTGGAGAAGGAGGAGGACTTGGGAGAAGAGGATGAGGATGCGGAGACACTATCCGAACTATCGGCAAAATTGAGCATATTGGCTGTTGGTGATAAAAGCGAGGGGAATGGAGAAGACAAGGTGGACAAAATGGACAAAATTGGTAAGAGTACAACTAGACGGATCGAGAGCCAATCGAGTCCCAAGCAATATCCCCTTTTTTCCAAACCGGTGGTCCTGCAGGGGTGATTCACGAGTACACCAACTCGGGAGGAGTCCGATCGGAGGGAGGGGAGGGGCGAAATAGAGCGGGAAGATCTCAGAGAAGAAGGGGGTGTGATAAAACCAACACTGCCAGGGGCAGAGGCAGGGTCAGAGGAAACGACAGAGGCAGAGGCAGTGGCAGTGCCAAATGCCAGTTCGCTCCCCCCCACTACCTCGTTACAACCATTACAACTTCGGGCTCCCTCAACTCCCTCGACTCAGGCTGCACCTCAGCCCCACCTCTATCCCCAATCGCAGTCCCATCCTCACCACAGTCCTGATAAGATCACAAAGGCAGCTCACTCTGTAGAAAAAGTACAGCTTGCGAATACCCTCCTCTTGTCAACTATTCCACCTCTAATCGACCTGGCAGGTCCAGGTTCAGGATTAAGCCTACATGAGATCCAAGAAGATGGCGTATGCACACTCCCTAATATACTGAAAGTGAACTCGGTAGAGGAGATGCTGATAACCATCCTTCGGGAAATAAGGGAACTCAAAACCTCCCAAGCTCACGAGATATCACAACTTCATAGTAGGCTTACAAAAATGGAGGAGCACTTCGGAAATCTCCCCACAAGGGTTTCGGAGGCTGACGTTCGGGTCTCAACCCTGGAAGATACTTTAACTACGATCCAGAAGGACCTCCACGTAGCAAACAAAGAGAAATCTCAAATGGAGGCGAAGCTTCAGGACTTAGAAAATTATAACAGACGGTCCAACTTACGTCTAGTGGTAAAATGGTCAAAGTCTCTTTTAAATAAAGCTATACCAGGGGTGCAAGGTGACTTAACGATTACAAGGGCACACAGAGTCCCGGCACACAAGCCCAATAATCTTAAATATCCTCATACAATATTACTGAACTTCTCGGATTATAGGGTGAAAGAGAAAATCCTTAATACGGCCTTCTCAAGAAGCACATTTAATGCTGATGAAGCAAAAAACTTTTGGATTTTCTCGGACATGTCAGCGGCATCCGCCCATAGACGTAGGGACTTTGTCAAGATGATCGACTCTTTCAAGGCTAAGGGTGCTCAAGCCATGATTATCCAGCAGTCGAAACTGAAGGTGTTAGCCAAAGGGAATTTTTTTATCTTCACAGATATACAAGAAGCCCAGTCATTCTCGGAGGGTCTCTCCGCATAGCCAGGCGTGAGATAATTAAAGTTCTTTTGGAGGGGGGGGAAAATAATTGAAGATCCTACAAATATATGTTTGAGGAATTTTTGGAGAATGAAAGGGGCGGCCGCAAGGTGGTAGCATAAATTCGGGACCCCCTCTAATCTTAATTTATGACCAGGGAAAAGAGAGGACAACATCTATCAAAACAAAATAAAGTTCCACCATGGCCTTAACATACTTTTGCATCGGACATAGCTCATATATTTAGTTAATAAACCTTCAGATTAACACAGGTACACACATAATTTTCATATATTTCTTGATATTTTATTCATTTTTTTGTATTGTGTATCAAAAAGGACTTTTTTCCTTTTTATATTTTTTCTCTTTTACCAAAATGTATTCCACAATTAATCAATAATACATATAAACATATAAATTAAATACATAGTATCTTAATCTCTATAATTCAATATCTCCATAAAAACACTTTCTGTAATGAAAAAACTAGCACCCTGTCAAATACACACTACTCAACATTCATACCTGCTCATTCATACACATATTTACACCCTGAGTAATTTCTATGGTTGAGGTGACACTGATGTTAGTCGTCAATCTCCACGCCAGGTCGACGTGCGTTTCGGTGGATTCGTACCACCTTCCTCAGGACCAACAAAGGAAGAAATTGCTCTTCCGTGTGTGTACACAGGGTACCTGCAATTACAAATATAGTATATTGTACCTGTGACAAAATCCAAAGGACAATTGAATCAATCTAACACATTTCTTTTTGTTCAGCATTTAATGATTACTGCGAGGCATCAGTTAACACCAGTAACTCCCAACACAAATGGGGTGTGAAAAACTCTAGTCAATGGAAAAGCAAGGTTTGGTCTTGTTTAGTCATGAACCTAAATGTCAATATTATCATACAAATAGTGATCACCAGTAGGTGCTCAATTGGGGACCTATTCATAGGTTTTATCAACTATTTGTTTTAGTCAGAGAAAGTGAGAAATATATGTATTGGGCCTTATGTCTAAAAAAAGTTTGAGAACATATTGGAAGTGAAAGGTGTATAATCTCACCCTTAATGCACAAATGACCAGATGTATAATATAAAATTCTATTTCTTCAGTTGTTCCATAGATCATACGATTTTAATCATTCGGTCAGTAGGAGTTTGTATGCCTAAAGGGAAAATTATAAAAGGCTTTAAAACACATAATTTCGTGTTAATCCCCATAAAAATGGAATAAGGTTTGAATAATTCCATCTTACCCAAAAATTGGTTGAGTCAATAGACTTAGTGATTATACTTGTCTGCTGTCTTCATGCCAGTTTTTAAAGCAAAAAGGTGGCAGAAACCAAAGGTTAAGAAGGGAAGCGCAGCTCCGTTTTTATTCTGAAAGTAAAGTTTTAAAGAAAAAAAGAATACGTTTCTCTATTATATTATGGGTGTTACTCTTGTTTCCTAATGTCACTATTGACACATTTTTAACTGACCTTATTAATCGTCAATGGCTCAATCTCTGTGGCTCCTATTTCTCAATGTTATCCGATCTCTTTATATTTTCATCCATACTCGTTTCTTAGTCACATCAATCTAAAAGAAGGGATTCATATATAAGTGATTAATGCTGGTGTTTCAATAGTATCTATTTCTAACAAAGTGTCATAATCTTTTTAAATGTCGTGTCTTACTAGTTTATCTATTTTAATCACAATAGTAGGTCCCTCTTGCTGAGGCCACAAGGTGGTTCAGGAAGCGCACAAGGATGCAATAAAATGGCATCCATAAAGAAGAAAAAGGAACAGAGGGGGACGGAAGTGGTTCACTGGGGGTTGCCGTCCCCCCTAGGGGGGTCTGGGGGGGGGTAGGTGACGGGGGTGTTGCAGGAGGAAAAAAGAAAGTTCATATTCTAGGAAGTTATATGGTCAGGGTCAGTTAGGGGTACAGTTACGGTACGGGAGAAATTAGTAGCAAATTAGTAGCAGTAGCTTGCTTCATGTTAATGCACTTTTTTTCGCACTAAAAGGCACCTTACGATTCGGGTTGGGGGGCTATATTATAGGTGCTGATCGGTATAATGCTCAAATCCATGGTAGCTTGTCTTTGTCTGATAAAGCAAGGTTTAAATTCCATGTCATTTGCACTTTAATTTCTGACTTTGCACAGTGGCCAGATATAGGAGGTTATAATTTTTTTCTTCTCTTTTTTTTTTCTTTATTAGTAATGTTTTTGTATACTTGCTTGCCTCCAATTTTATATCTTAGGGTTTGCATATGTTGCACTTTACTTGCACTTTAAATGCTGATTTTCCACAACTGTTTGCTGCTTTTTGGAGTGGTGGCTTGCGTATTTTGCACAAAAGGTTGCTCAAATTCTTACGACCTCTGAACTATATGCATGTATTTTGCACATATTCCTCGGTTCTCTTATTCTTTTATTCCAGTGTTTTGTGTACTTTGTACATTATTAGTTGTTTACTCTATATATGAATATTAATGAGAAATAAGCTGAAGTTTTTGTCTTTTAATACAAATGGTTTGAATAACGTTCGTATAAAAACCGCTATTGAATGCTGGTTAAAAAGCCTCTGCCCGGATGTTATTTTTTTACAAGAAACCCATCACAGAGTCCAGGCTGATTCTGATAAAATTTTAAAGGGCTGGGCGGATTATAGAATCTCATCAGTAGCTGGGTTGGCGCAGAGGGGAGTGAGCATTCTAGTAGGAAGACATGTAGGCTTCTCTCCGGAAGGGTCACTTACAGACCATAGCGGTAGATGGGCATTTGTGTATGGTAAATTAAATCAGGTAAATATAATATTAGCTACAATATACGCACCGGTGATAGATGACCCACTCCCAATCCTGCAACTGAAACAAGCATTGATGGGTATACCTGGGCAAATAATATGGGGAGGGGATTTTAATTTTTTACAGAATCCTTTAATTGATTCATCCAAAAAAGACCGGCGCCAGAATAAACCCCAAGTTGCCATTGCCTTACAAAGTTGTAAATCAGACCATGATGTCATTGATTATTGGCGATCTTGCAATATATCTAAACGTGAATATTCTTGCCATTCCGCCAAATACAATTCAGCATCTAGGTTGGACTTCTTTCTAAAATCTTATGGGTTAGAAGTTCATATATATGACCATCTACCGAATGCATTCTCAGACCATGCAGTACTTTATATGGAGTTAACTATAGGAAATCAAGAAATAGAGACACCTAGAAGATGGTATTTTAATAAATTGAACCTTTCAGAGGCACAATGGTGTATAGACATCGAGGTGGAGATTGAGGAGTTTTTTTACGCGGAATAGAGGGTCAGCCCCAATCAATGTGATTTGGGACGCATTTAAGGCCACTTTGAGGGGAATAATTACGTCCAAAGAAATACAGAAACAGAGGGCAAAAAGGGAGGAGAAAATTAATTTACAGACAAATCTTGTGCAGGCGAACCAAGAGCATTATAGAGTGAGCTCCCCAGCCTCGGAGCAAAAGGTAGTAGAAGCAAAGAGAAAAATGAAGGAATTCTACTATGACTTAGGTGACACAAATAGCAATCTCTATGCCCAGAAGCTTTATGAAGAGAGTGAATACACAGGCAAACACTTGGCGTGGCAAGCTAAAGAAAATCAAGTTCGCAACAGGATAGAGCACCTCTTTGACCCCATTACCAAAGTGCAGGTGAAGACTACAGCTTCCATAGGTGAGATGTTTTTAAAACATTACGAGGGAGTTTACCAAACCAGCGAAGGGGTTGCAATAGAAACCATTTTGGAATTTTTAGGGGCACTCCAAATTCCCAAACTAGGTAACGAGGATAAAAAATTGTTGGCTGAGGAGTTCACAAGGGCAGAACAAGATGAGGTAATTAGCTCCCTTCCCAGTGGCAATGCTACTGGTAAGGATTGGCTTCCTGTGAAACGTTTTTAAAAATGTGATGGTATTCTTTGTAAAGAGTTTTTGCTACTAGCAAATTACTTATTACAAGGAGGGCCTCCTCCGGACTCTTTCTGGACTGCAGTGGTCGTTAGCATTTAAAAAAAAGGAAAGGATAAGGAAAATAAGAATTCATACAGGCCCATGAGTCTTTTAAATACAGACTATAAAATCTTTACGAAACTTCTTGCGAACCGGCTGAATAAAATAGTAGGGTCTCTTATAGGTCCAGATCAGTGAGTTTTCATAGCAGGAAGGCACCTCCACACTAACACAAAATTTCTATTGGAGGCATTGGACCATTTTAAGATTAATAAGGTGGAAGCACAGATTTGGCTTTTAGATGCCGAAAAGGCTTTTGACCTGGTGTCATGGGACTGTCTTATTGCGATTTTGCACAGCTTTGATTTCCCTATTGATTTTATTTCCCTCCTGAAACAACTTTACGAGAACTCCAGGGCCCAGATTATTATTAATAATATAAATGTTGGGACATGTCAAATTAACAGAGGCACGCGTCAAGGTTGCCCCCTATCGCCAATTTTATCCGCCTTATCTATAGAACCTTTGGCGATTGCCTTAAGGGGGAAAATGACCGACACAGTATCTGTAGTCGGAATGACAAATATAAAACTATATGCCGATGACATTGTCCTTTATTTAAATTCAAAGCCCACAAGTCAAGTAGAACTTTTAAAAATCTTTTCTGACTTCCAAAAGCTAGGAGGTTATAGGATAAATGTTAATAAAACGGAAATCATTTTAGCTAACTGCACGGTAGACACTTTATTATCGGAATTTAGGCAGATCTATAATACCCACCCTAAGAGATATTTGGGAATACTTATCTCTGAAAATTTGGAAGACTTATATTCGTTAAATTACATACCCCTGTTAAAAAGGGTTGGTTCGCAATTAGATCGCTGGAACCAACTACCGTTATCAATAATGGGACGTGTTGCCCTAATCCGTATGTCTATCCTACCACTTTTTAATTTTCTTTTTAGTGCAGCCCCTTGCGCAATTCAGGTTTCATTTTTTTAAAAAGTAGATGCCATGTTATCCTCTTTTCTTTGGGCAAATAAAATTTGGAGATTAGCACTTAGCACTCTGTACCTCCCGTCCGCACAAGGAGAGTTGTCCCTCCCAAACATTAGAGAATATTATTATGCTAGTTTTGCACACCACAGTTTTAGTTTTTTTTTTCTAGATGATCATGAAGCAGACAATTTTTTTATGAGGAAGATGTTGTTGGAATCCAAAATTAAGGATCCAGTAAGAATCACGAAATACCCAAAGAAGGTACGCTATAAGTCTCTACATTGGCTATTCAAGCAGAAAACCCAGCTCCTGAAATACTATGATATTTCTAGAGCAAGTAGTTCGACTAGTTTATTAAATTTAAATATAGGGGAGAGGGGTTGTCTGGATACAAATATTGTGAGACTTTGGAAGGAGAATAGTTTTGAGAAAATTGAGGACTTTCTTTTAGGGAACAGATGGAAATCTTGGGAGGAAATAACTGGGGAGATCGACCACTCGAACACAATCTTGAAATGGTCCTTTATCGCTCTTCACGCTAAGTTCAGAGAGCTAGATATATGTAACCTATTTCACAAAAGTGAAATAACGGAAGAGCTGAATAGTGCGACGCGAAGGAAAATTAGCGTCTGGATAAAAAATCTCAAGGATGATAATTCAATTGTATTGTATAATAAGGTGGAAAAAGAGGGAAGACATTGAAATTAATAAACCAACGTGGGATAAAATTAATACATTTAACAAATCCATCTTTCGAGGCGCCAACTTTAAGCGAATGCAATTTTATTCCAAATGGTTAATTTATAGAACGCCCTCGTTTCTCCATAGTATATATCCCTAAGTCGAGGATAAGTGTTTCCGCTGTGAAGAAAAGGGTACTTGGAAACACATAGTCTGGGAGTGTTCCAAAGTACAGGAGTTCTGGAAGGAGATAGGAAAATACCTCAGTAATATGATCAGAGTCAATATCACATTTGATGAATTAACTTCAGTCCTTGGTTGCTCCCCGAGCCCCACTCCCTATGACGAGTCCTTGTTCATAGCATCATTGGTAGCAAAATCCCTTATTTTGCAATGTTGGAAATCAGAGAAAGTACCAACCCTACATGCATGGAAGGTAAAATTATCCAGGATTCAGGGAAGGGAAAGAAAGTATGCATTGAGATCAGGGGCCCTTAGGAAATATGATAAATACTGGAGTGTGTTCGAATGTTAGACTTTTTGTGATTTTAACTTCTTTCTTAGTC
Organism: Lissotriton helveticus; assembly: GCF_964261635.1. Classification (NCBI taxonomy): domain Eukaryota; kingdom Metazoa; phylum Chordata; class Amphibia; order Caudata; family Salamandridae; genus Lissotriton; species Lissotriton helveticus. The sequence continues at coordinate 507,649,763 of NC_136065.1, read as the reverse complement.
TGCTTTATTGTCAATATATTGCACTATGCACATTGCACTTTATGAGTATTTTTAAACTGTCTGAATTTGAATATGACTCTGTATTTAAATGAAGTTATTGTCAGTTTGCTCATTGGTTTTTTATATATATATTGTACTTTGCACTTTATCAATTTTGCTGCTGAAAAGGGGTGGGGGGGGGGAACTGCCATGTAATGTTTATCCATTGTCTATGAACTCTCAATAAAAATATATTAAAAAAAAGCAAGTATAGTCAGCAAAAGTGGAACAAAAGAGTTGAGGCGTAAAGATAATGCCCTGGAGATACAAGTTGTTTAGGAATGGTTTCATGGCCGAAAATATTCAAACAATTACGTGTAAAGCCAACAGTTTTCTAAACAAAAGAAAATATGATGTTGTGATGAATTTGTTGTGTATGTTTAGAGCCAAAGTGCTTTTTTTATCAAAAGGCACACCTTAAGACTAATAGCCCAAAGGCCACAATTCCTAGAAGATATTCTCATGCATGTTGTGCATCTGCAGGGGTTGCAATGAGGTGTGTGGAAATTTACTCATCAAATAATATTAATTGGCATGTGATGGATGCCTTAAGGGATGAAAAAGGAAATGGATTTGGATTAAGGTTTCATCAATGGCTCAGTTTTGAATTGTATTAACTCTTATGGTCTGATTGCGGATGATGTAGAGTTTTACCAGGTTTTAATATTGGATATTTCTATTAAGGGCTAAAAAGCAGCTTAAACCTAAAATAGCGAGGGTTCTTGCAACTATTAAATAGAATTTTGCAAAAGTTGACTCCTGGCACAGAGATCACCAGGAACCTTTCCAGTTCACTTGTTTTCCACACCAATTTATTACTGATTCACGCTTAGATTTTATCCTATTAGCATGTACGATCAAGTGGGTAACAGTAGTCATCTGGGCAAATGCTTTCTCTGGTCATTTGATAGTTGAATTTAGACTAGTTACCCAGTCAATAGAAAGAACTAGGTAGCAGTTTGATAATTCCCTATTAACAGACCAGACAAGACCAGACTTGGGGGCCGATTATGATGGCGGACGGACCTGAGTCCGTCCGCCACCATAGAGTAGGAGGGACCGTCCGCAGGGGCAGCAGCGGTCCCTCCTTGCGAATTAGGATGTGACCGCCACCCTGGCAGTCACATCCTGTATTTTTAACATTGCGGCAGGTGCTGCTTGAAGCAGCACCCGCAGCAATGTTAAAAATGTAAGTTGTGCATTTGCATGCACAAAGCGGCAGGCACCGCGCGGTGCCTGCTGCTTTGTTCACGCAAATGCAGGGGGGTACCATAGTTACCCCCCATGTGCATCCCCCACCCCCCTTCACCCAGGGGGCCCGCAACTGGCCCCCGAAGTGAAGGTCCATATGCATTTCCATGGCAGAAAAGCCGCCGCGGAAAAGCATACATCTTACACCATGCTAATATGGCTGGCGGTGTCTGATAGACACCGCCAGCCATGTTAAAGCTTTTCCGCCGCGGTCGGAAGGTGACCGCGGCGGAAAAGCTTCGGACAGATTTCTAGACCCACCGCCATCCTAATATGGCGGTGTGGCTTGTGAGGCTATGCAGAGGATTTTCCGCATCCTCCGGGCCGGCGGTGGCATCCGCCGGCCCGGAGGATGCGGAAAATCCTCCATCATAATCTGCCCCTTGGTTAGGCGAAGCAAGAGTTTTATAAAGGAACTTTTTCAGATTAATTGAAATTCTGCCTGAGACTTTGTAGTATGGGAGGCTTTCAAAATCACTTTTCAGCAAAGGATGATCACCTATAAGTCTAACCTAGGCAAAATACGAGCTGGAAGAGTACTGGTGCTGAAATCCATAGTCGATCTAGCCACCATTGCCTTAGCAGCTCCAGAAAGAAGTTCCTCTCAACATTCAAGAAAATTAAAAAAGAATTAGGTCACCAGGATGATGCAGAATCTTAGAGATTTCTTATCGGCCAAGGAGATCAGTCATTATATAGCATATGAGTGGACCCCAGATACATTTCAATTAACATCGGAGAACAATTAGGGGGTCCCTGTTCTCCACTTCTTTTTGCGCTATTCATTAATCCTTTTTTAGTTAAACTACTAGAGTCACCATATATTAAACCTTTTTTTGTTGCTAATATACCTCATTCAATATTCGCGTATGCGGACGATATAGCTATCGTTACTACTGATCCTAGGCAGGCAATCGCAGAGATTGAACGCTTAGCCACTGATTTCAGAAAATAGTTCTGGCTATAAACGTAATGCCGCAAAAACGCAGGTGTTGTGTACAGATACCGTTCAATTTAATGATAATAGGGTAATATCAGAAGTGACATATTTAGGGATTATTATCAAATCACATACAAAGGAGATAGTGGAAACTAATTGGTTAGTACAATACATCAAATTCAGCATTCTTTAGATAGGTGGGGAAGACTTCAACTTTCCATAATTGGGAGAGTTAACATCATCAAGATGAATGTATTAGCCAAAATATTATACATATTTCGTAGTATCCCCCTAGAAATTCCCAGCAGTCATATATTTAAATTGCAATCGCTATGCACTAGATTCTTATGGGCACCCGGGAAAACTAGGCGAGCTATGAAATGGTTAACACTCCCGATAGAGAGGGGAGGACGGGGGATCCCGGATTTTATATTTTACTATTATGTATGTTTTTTACAAAGAATGCGAATTCTATTGACTGGAGAACAAATAGAGGACCCTGCAGAGTCTCCTTCAATATTTTATTTATTACTGGGAGAAAATTCAAAGGGCTGTTTATTAAAAGAGTTGGAAGGGAACTATTAGAAGCATACCCAATTTAAGGTGATTGATTCATTTTTTTTTTTTTATTGATTTATTGGCAGTGGAAAATTGCACAGTAACACATAAAATATCAAAAATAGCTGTAAATAATACATTGCCATAATACATCGAAAAAGCAGAAGACAGATATGATAATAAAAGAAAAGAGAAATGAGAAACTATTATATCCAATTAGTGATTGGTAGCCATAATTTTTGGCCGAATGCCTTTTTTTCTGACCCTTAAGTTTGTACATAGCATTTTCCAACTGATATATATTTAACAATTTAGATAGCCACTGATGGAATACCGGTGGATCGGTATCTAGCCAGCGAGAAGTTATGCAGTTTCGGTAAGATGACATGGCAATAAATAAAAATCCTTCTTCTGCAGCCGTCTTATTACCAATTTGGTCAGATTGGATTCCAAGTATCACAAGTTCGGCTGTTAAAACAACGGTTGAATCCAAGATATTATTTAGAAAACCTTGCACATGTGTTACAAATTGAATTAATTTCGGACAACAGAAAAACATATGACTTGAATCAGCAGCAGGATGGCCACAACGACTACAATTGGTACCCTTCTGTGCATTCCATTCCTTTAATTTGGATGGGGTGTAATATAAGTCAAATGTGGACATGAAATGCTGACTTTTGAGTGATCCATTAAAAATAACATTGCTGCAAACTTCTAGAGATCTAGGTAGGTCGACATTTTCAATACCAAAACATGTTTGCCATTTGTCTGCATATATATCTAAATTATCTTGAATTCTTTCTAACATCATTTTATAAATTACACCAATTCTATTTTTTTTCCGGCAGCTTTCCAATAAATCTATTTTATTCATAGCTTCGGTATCGATTAGATTCTTTGACTCTAAGAAGCTGCGGATCTGTAAATATTTGAAAAAATCACCTCTATTAAGGCCGAATTCACTCTGTAAATCATAATATTAAATAAGTTGCCCATCGCGGTAAATATACCAAGTGAACTTATTTTTGAGTCAATCCATCTATACATAACAGGGTCATTAAAAATCTCGGTCAGTAGGGGATTCTTTAGGAAAGGTGTATAATAATTCAAATTAGACAAAAAATTGAATTTTTAATTCATTTGTTTCCAGGTCTGAAATGCAGCCATCATAATTTTAAATTTAGTTTTTTTATAATAGCTAGGTTCTATTATCCTAAACAAGCATTGTCGAGCTTCCGCTCCAAGTAACATTTCGTAAATTGATGGTATCATGGCATCTTCTAGGCTAAAGTCTTGGAACATTAAAGTACCCATTAGTATTAATCTATCTTTGTTTCTGTTGCCCGTTTGTGGTCGCGTTGGCTGCTGCTGTCTATCCCAGGAACGCCTACCCCTCGCCGGACCCGCTCCGCGGGTCCCGCATCGCTGTTTGGCCACAGGAGTGCGCCAGGGGAACGTGGCTGGAGTCTTAGGGCGCTGGTCAGTCTTGCAGGGCTGCGAGCAGCGTGGTCAGGGACTCCATATCCCAGGAGTCCCTGATAGCCCGGCAGAGAACACCTGGGCCGCTCTCCCTGCAAGCTCCGCCCCCTCACCAACGGACCTAAAAGCCCTCGCCTCTACAGCCTCACTGGGACCCTCTATCTTTGTTTCTGTTGCCCGTTTGTGGTCGCGTTGGCTGCTGCTGTCTATCCCAGGAACGCCTACCCCTCGCCGGACCCGCTCCGCGGGTCCCGCATCGCTGTTTGGCCACAGGAGTGCGCCAGGGGAACGTGGCTGGAGTCTTAGGGCGCTGGTCAGTCTTGCAGGGCTGCGAGCAGCGTGGTCAGGGACTCCATATCCCAGGAGTCCCTGATAGCCCGGCAGAGAACACCTGGGCCGCTCTCCCTGCAAGCTCCGCCCCCTCACCTATTTCCCTCCCTATATACCAACGCTTACTCCTTGCTGCGCGGGAGCGCGCGGGAGGGCGCCGGGAGAAGCCCGGGACAAGGGCGGGACCATCTGTGGCCGTCCGGGGCCGCTGGAGGCCGGGCTGGGCCACTCCATTAACGTCTACGGTCCAGGTACTGAGAAACCAACTGGCATATTAATTGATTTTTGACTTGTTAGTTTATTGTTGGGTAGAAGGGGTTTTTTTTTTGCACTATGGCTTGCTCATCAAGTATCTCTACCCTGCTGCCTCCTACGGGTGAGGCTGAGCCTGCTGTCATGGGCCCTCTTGATTCCTACTTTAAGCGACTGCCACAGGATATTGATAAAGAGATCGCCCTGGTGGAAAGACGAGCCGGGCGTAGGCTCTCGATTGAGCTTATGAAAAATCCGCCTGAGAAAATCAAGGTCAGAACTTTCCTGCGCTGGTTACACCTTTGTCATCAATTGTACTACCAGCCACCCAGGACCTATTACTCGACTTGCCCTTGTTTACTGAGTTAGCTGATAATTCTTCATTAGACACTGTAGCAACTAATCTACCTGTTGAGCACCTTGATGTATTTAGTCAGTTATCTAAAGGGAAAGGAGTGTTAGAAAAATCCTGTGTACAATTGGAAGTGATTAAATCCAACCCTTGCCCCAAAAGGAAATGGGGAGCTACTGTAAAAAAATCACAACCACAAAAACCCGCAAGAAAGTATAGGAAGCTGGGCACTAAATCATCTCCAAGCCATGTTCTTGCAAAGAATGGCGTTGTAACGGCAATAGGGGAGGCGGAAGCAGTCCCAGCAGAAGTGGACCCTATAATTATGGCGCCTTCCATAACACTGACGGTACCAGCCTCAGATCCAACTATCATAGCACCCCCGGGGTCACTATCTCCCAATCACGATCTCTTGTTAGAAGTGGAAAAAATAATGCGTTCCCTTCTAAACCCCGTAGAGCTGAGACTTAAAAAGCTAGCTGAACAACTTGACCATCTAGAACAAGCTAGCCTAGATAATTTTTTCACAATCAAATCTTTAATTAAGTCTGGCAATAAAATGGGTGAGAGTGGGAAACACCAACAGTTAGCCGACAGTGACCAAGGAGTCGTGTTGGTTGACTTACTATCCCCGACTGCGAGTGGTATTCCTGTACAGGATAAGAGAGGGGTGAATAGTAAGAAGGTATCTGATTTAATGTCCACCACAAGTAACAGTAACTGTAGGAAAATTAAGCCCAATAACATTACCAACAAGGGTAGAAAGGACAGTACTAAAAACCCACCCAGCACAATTAGTAAAAATGCCACACCTTTGCCGACCGGACCGGAAAAAACTATGGCTAATCGGTCAGGAAATGATAAAATCCATTCTAGTAATGGCACTGGAAATAAGGTGGGGCCTACCTCCCAGATAGCAATGGGGGGTGGTCCCACAAGGGATGCCCATAGTATCGGGAATGGGAGTAATACTCGTGTGGCAGTGGAAAACATCCTTACACAGTGCCGTGTTCCCTTAGAACAAGGTCAACCAAAGCCACAAATAACTAAGCTGCTGACTAGGATCCCCCCAGTACAGCTCACCCCGGACTCCTACCCATATGTGGCCATACTTACTAACGTTCCACCCCTACCGGAGGGCCAAAGAGAAACCTATGACACACTAAAAAACAAGGCCATGCATTGGCTTCGTGTCAATAGACCCCTGCCAGGGGGAGTGGACGGCCTGATAATTGGGGCCAGAAGGGTCAATTGGATAGGGAACACCTTAAAAAAACAGGGGGGTGAGTGCATTATAATCAACTTCCAGGATCCAAGGGTTGTGGGGTTGATTACGGGACCTGGTTGGAATATTAGTATTGGTGGGATTGGGGTGGTGGACCTCACCTTCTTTTATCCCAGACCGGTGGTGACCCACCCTGGGGGCTGTAGGGAGCAATTGAGATCTAGTCTCTGTCCCTGGTTAGAGGCTGGCCCCCCAGCTGCTCCCATACCAAGAATTAATGATTGCTACAAACAGGCATTTAACCCTCTCAACGGGCAGGGGCAGATGAGGTGGGGATGTTGACAAAGATCTGCCGAACAAACAAACTTGGAAGGGGAAATGGTCAGGGGAAGCATCCCAGATGTAACATTGACACCCAACGAAGATGTAATATGTCAAATATCTGAAGTGGTGAACGAGAGGGATGGGAACATTATTGTATGTTCGGAGGGCTGGGTGGGTGAACCGGGCCTTACAACCACCAGTTGCACTAAGGAGGGTACAGATGTAAATTGTTCAAACATTGTTCTAGGTGAGGATTGTGATTGTGGGAGGCTGACTGATGCACCGCCCATGGCACCTAATGAAAAGGGGACTTGTATAGAAAATTCCCTGGAGAGATTTTTGTCATGGAATATAGCGGGGCTGGGGGCTAGATTGTTGTCACAGCATTGGATAGATTTTGTAAGTGGGTTTCAAATGTGCCTATTTCAAGAAACGTGGGCTTGTGACCCAATTTATTTCCCGGGTTACTGAAATTTTTGTATACCAGCAACAAGAGGCCCTAGGGGTAGACCTATGGGTGGCCTCACAGTCTGGATCAAGCAAGATTCAAAAATAAAAACAAAAATGATTGTTCTAGGTTGCAAGGATATACAATTATTGAGATTATCTGTAGGAAATGGTGGTGTGATAGATATTTATAACATTTATGCTAGGGGCAAGAGTCTTGGGAATTCTGCTACCCTAGAAGTTCTATCCGCCTCCCTCGAATCCCAGTCACTTGGAAATAGAGTGATTTTGGCTGGTGATCTGAACAGGACATTCGAGCCTCTTGAAAACACTGTTTATCCAATAGGACTAGAGGAAGATGCCCTTTGGGGCATCCCAAATCTAAACCTCATACCTGTGAAGCGGTGGACAAAAGACATTTTGTTGTTGAATGCGTTATGTCTGGAGTATGGGTTGAGGGCCCTCAATGGCAGGACAAAAAGCGACCAAGGAGGTAATTGTTCATTCGACAATGGTCATAATAAAAGTAGGATTGACTACGTCATCTGTAGTCTTGAGTTATGGTGTGGCGTGGGTGATATGGAAATCATGGGGAGAGTAGAAAGTGACCATAACCCCCTCTGTGTCTCCCACTCATGGTGGAGTGCCGCACGTGCCAACCCAGTGCCAGGTATTGAGAGCGTACCTGTTATGGCCAATGACTCAAGAAGGGTGAAATGGCCATATGTGCTGGCCAATTTGGCCACCTTGGAATCCATTAATTTGGAGGTAGACAATGCTATTGCTGCCATGGAAAAAGTAGATTCTGTAACACCAGGCTCCGTCCAAATAACTGATATACATGACACATTCTTCTCTTTGATAAAACCGCACTTTATCAAGCCAGTGAGTGCTAACAGAAAAGTACCAACTACAATGGCGAGCTGGTTCAACAAACAGTGTAGGGTAGCTAGACTGGAGTTGGGCAGAGCACTCAAAAGCAGGGACAAGGCCTTGATTAGCGCCACCAGGAAACATTATAATGATAGCATCCGCAAGGCTAAGAAGCGGTGGGATGAAGAGTATTGGGAGGAGCTACTCGAGGCCGCAGGGCAAAAGGATTCCAGACTTTTCTGGAAAACTGTGAAATGGGGAAGAGGGGGTACCCCCAATAATCCCGACAACAATGTCGATGAGGCATTGTGGGTCGATTATTTTAAACCCCAGTATTCTGAGAGTAGGGATATGGTGGCCATAGAACCAATTTCTATGGTATTTTGCAAGGGTGATTTATTTCTAACCAAGGATGCGGAACTCGTAATTTCAACCCTGCAGGGGGGGAAAGCCCCTGGGTTAGATGGAATCCCCTCAGACATTTTTAAGCACGACAAGGCTCGGTGGGCAAAATATGCGACCTTGTTGGGAAACGGCCTAGCCAAAGGGGCAAAAATCCCCAATATATGGAAGGGGGCAATAATAATACCGATCTTCAAGAAAGGTGACCGGTCACTCCCGGCAAATTATAGACCAATAAGTTTGCTGGCCACTATGCAAAAAGTAGTGGGGAAGATGTTGGTCGACAAACTTATGGCCTGGATAGAGGACAATAATGCTCTATCCCCCTTCCAGGCAGGATTTAGACGTGCAACCAGTACGGTCGATCAAATTTTTCGCTTCACCATGCTACGGTGGGGGACTGTACTCCTGGGTAAAGGCAGCCTTTATGTAGCATTTGTATATCTAAGGGCTGCCTTTGATCTGGTGCCTAGGAGCACGTTGTGGGAGGTTTTGTCCAAGATAGGGGTCCCACTTGATTTGCTCACATTGATAATGCGTCTCCATGAAAGTAACTATGCCAAGGTTAAGTGGGGGAGGAATGGGGAATCCACTACCAACTTCCCAGTTGAGCGGGGGGTACGGCAGGGATGTGCAATGGCACCCCTGCTGTTCTCCCTGTTCATCAATGGCATAGTGGATAGGATATTGGACGCAATGGTTGACGCACCTTCGTTAGCGGGCATCAGAGTTCCTATTCTGATGTTCGCTGACGACACCTTGATCGTGTCCAAGACCCCGTCGGGCCTCCAGCGCGCCCTGAATATATTCGACACATTCTGTAAAGAACGGGGCCTCGAGGTTAATGTAAATAAAACCAAGTTGATGGCCTTTGGGCAAAAGCGCCAATCTCAACCCAAGGTATTCTTGAATAACATCAAATTAGAGTTAGTAAATGTTTTTACATACCTTGGGGTGGAGATATCAAGTAAACTTGGTTGGGCAAGACACGTAGAGAAGGCGGTGCTGAAACACCAGCAGATTTCAGGAGCCCTCAGGGTTGAGCAAGCAAAATCTAAAACTAGGCCTATAAAACCTGTTCTTATGGTCTATGACGCAAAAGCCCTGGGCGCAACCCTCTATGGGGCTGAAGTCTGGGGCTTTGAGAGTCTTACCATCCTCCAAAGATCTGAGAACAAGTTTGTGAGAGGGATAACCAGTCTCCCCCAAAGCACCCCATTAATACCGCTTGGTTTTGATTTAGGCAGAAGATCGCTTAGTGACCGTGCCCGATTGAGGCCTATCCTCTATTGGAGACGGCTATGGACAACCGTGGAAATAAGACACTACGCTGAGGGGTTCTTAGCATTGGCCAAATCAGATGCCTTTCGTAAAATTACATGGCTAAAAAAGCTAAGGGACGTCCTTGCCGAGCTTGGGCTCTCCAAACTTTGGGAAAATCCCCTTGGGGAAGTATTCCCTAGTAAATCCAGTATTAAGGAAATATATTGGGATTATATCGACCAGAAGCTTTGGAGGAGCGTAACCTCGGAATCCATGGGGGGTAGATTCATGGAAATTAAACCAAGACCAGCCCTAGAAAAGTATTGGGACATTATAACTGTTCCACAAGATAGGAAACTATATTTCCAATTAAGGGCAGGTTCTCTCCCCTTGAGGTGTTTGACGTCCAGTTGGAGAACTAGCAGCGGTTCGTGCTGCCCGTCATGTGGGGCCCCCAACGAAAGCATCGCACATTTCCTTTTTCTATGCGAGGCCTATGTAAACCCAAGAAAATCTTGGTTGGCTCCTGTTTGTAGGAACCTTGGTGTCCTAAGCGGTGTTGAGGGGCTGAGAATCATTTGTTCCTCCACTGAAATGTCCATCGTAGTTGGAACGGCAAAATATCTGGGGTGGGCATGGTCCATAAGGAGGAGGGCTTTATCCTCTAATGTGCCTTGATTTTTATCTCTTCCGCTTGTTTGATTTATCCTTGCAAGTATCTACTGGGAGAAAGACATGAATTTTAACTAGAAAATGCTGCTAAATATGTATGTTAGGAGTTTTGATTGTATAAATTGGGAATGGTCCGTAACGCGGAGGTTTCTATACCTTAACATGCATTCAGTTTCAGCACTTTATGAGGAAGCTTATTTTTAATCCCAATTGGTAATAACTTTTATGCTTATGTACTATGTATTTTTAACTACAAATTTATTGTTATCAAATGCTTGAAGTTTTAAAATGTATGAATTTATATGTGTGTGCTTTTATGAGTGTATAACTCGAATAAAGCTTTTTCAATCAATTAATGTAACTGCCCAATAATATATTCGGAAACTTGGAATCCCCAGACCGCCCCTTAGTTTTGGAAGGATACACCATTTGAGGGATCTTCTGGCTCTCCGATAACCCCATAGGAACCTAGAAATACTTCGATCTAGTTTATTGAAAAAGAATGAAGAAAACAAAAGAGGAATAGTACGAAATAAATAAAGAAATTTCGGTAATATAAGCATTTTAACTACGTTAGTATGGCCACAAAGGGATAAGTGCAGATTATTTATTCTCTCTAGGGTCCTGTTGGTAGATAATAATAAAGAATCTGTGTTGAGCCCTATGATATCATCGACAGTTGAAGAGATCGTAACACCAAGATATGAAGCGGTAGGAGTAAATACAACACCCTCGGGTCTGCCTGTAGATGAATGAATTAACTGGGTTTTAGATATGTTGAGCTTATATCCTGATAGCTCGCCAAATTCCTGAGCAAGTTCTATGATCTTAGGGAGAGATAAGCATACGTCGGGAGTTACAACTGCAACGTCATCAGCGTATGCAAAAATGTTATGTTCTACTTGATGTAGTATCACTGGAGGAATTCCCACTTCCGTTGCGAACTTGTTGAGGTAAGGTTCGATATATAAAGCGAACAGCAGGGGGGAGCAGGGACAACCCTGCCTTGTCCCCCTGGTGATCGGAAACGGACAGGACATTTCAGTACCTATCCGGATTACTGCCTTCGAATCATGATATAACGCCTGAATGGCCAAAATATACTCATTAGGAAATCCCTTCCATGCTAGGACAGACCACAGGAACCCCCAGTCGACCCTGTCAAACGCTTTTTCCGCGTCCAACAGGATAACACCGCTGGGGATCCCGTGGCCTCCGCCCAATCTAATAGGGTAATGATGCGTCTTACATGATCAGTAGTGTCCCTCTTTTTAATAAATCCGTGTTGAATCTTGGAAACCAGCATGGGCATCATATCATAAAGTCTGTTGGCAAGTATTTTGGAAAAAATTTACTGTCAGATGTGATAAGGGATATAGGGCTAGATGTAGGTAAAGCATATTTACCGACCCTTAAATACCGAATTTTACCGATTCGGTATTTAAAAGTCGGTAAATATGAAGGGGGGAGATGTAGGAAAATCCAGATGTTTATTTACCGAATCGGTAAAAGTCGGTATTTACCGATCGGTAAATACCGACCTGTAATGCTCCATTCATTCCTATGGGCTATGAAGCCCATAGGAATGAATGGGGCATTACAGGTCGGTATTTACCGATCGGTAAATACAGATTTTTGGCAAGGGTGCAGGGGGTGTCACTTTGACACCCTCTAGCACCCCCAAAAAAGGTTCGGGGGCCATATGGCAGGCATACCTGCCCTAAGGGCAGGTCTGCCTGTCATATGGCACAGGTGTGCATGCGCACATTTGCATGCACACCTGAATCGGTATTTCACCATCAAATTGAATTTGATGGTAAAATACCGATTTCTAAGGCCTTGTGGGACTCATAAGAGTCCCACCTACATATCGATTTTACAGATTCTGTAAATATACCGGTCAGTAAATTTACCGACCGGTATATTTACAGATTCTGTAAAATTACCTATCGGTAAATTTACAGAACGGTAAATTTACCGATTCTGCCCCCTACATCTCAAATGCCTTTTACCGGTCGGTAACGGCCGAATTCGGCCGTTACCGACCGGTAAAAGCCTACCTACATCTGGCCCATAGGCCGATACGACCCTAGTTCACTACCATCCTTGCCTTTCTTTTTAAATACTATAATTGTAGCAAGAGACCACGAGGCAGGTGGGTGCGCTTGGAATGCTTGCTGGAAGATCTTAAGTAGCTCAGGTTTTAATATGTTCCTAAAAGTCCGGTAAAATTCGAGGGGGATTTGGTCAGGCCCCATAGCTTTCCCAAGAGCTAAGCTAAGGATAGCTGTTTCAATCTCCTCCCAAGTAATAGGGGCAGCAAGGAGCACCGAATTCCCCTCAGTAATAGGTACATTACCGATTTCTCTCAGATACTCGGATGGATCCTTATCTTCATCGGTCTCATCCACAAATTTATTATATAATAGTTTGTAGAAGCCACTGAAAGCCTTCAGGATTCCAGCCTTGGACTCTTGGGATACTCCATCTAAATCAGTGATTTTAGTTATATCATTTAGCATAGGTTTTTGTCTGATCCTCTGAGCTAAAATTCTCCCTGTTTGTTCATTCAGCTCGTAGCACTCAGCTTTGTGTTGCTTATATTGTACTGCAACTTGGTCCGCTAAAAAGGAATATGAAACAGCTCGTTCAATAGTTAAAAGTCGTTGAGCTTCGTCAATATCAAAATCATTACCATTCTTGATGTGGGCAACTAATTTGAACTCTGCCTCCCTAACTTTATCAAGTTTGTTCCTAAACTCTATCTTCGCCTTCCTACGATGGTAATTAGAGTAACAAATTGTTTCCCCTCTGACAATCGATTTAAAAGTATCCCAGACAACTTGAACTGAGGCGGTATCATTATTACAAACAAAGAAATCCTTAATAGTTTCAGCCATGTGTCTAAGATAATTATCATCAAGGAGAAAGCTCCTTTCAAATGACCAATGGCGGTTGAAATTATGATTTTTGAAAGGTAATGATATTTCTAGTATTATAGGATTGTAATCTGAGACAAGTTGTGGTAGGATTTCTATTTCTATGTTATCCAAAAAAAAGGAAGAAGTAAAAAAGTAGTCTAAACGAACAAATTTTTTATGCGGAATTGAAAAAAAAGTAAAACCAGGATCAGTAGATTTATGTTTATTCCAGACGTCGTACAACCCATTGCTAACAGCTAATTCCCTTAAAGCTTTATAGGTCCTCATCTTACGACCATTGTAATTCCCTAAGGTTCGAATATTGCAGCTGGCTTCAACATGAACATTCATATCTCCACATACGATTAAAGGCTGACACCATGCCGCCAATTCTGTATTGACTGTAATAAACACCTCACTATCATCTAGGTTGGGACCATATAGACAACAAACCATGAATCTATTACCATTAACACTAAGTTCGGCCAACCCCCAACGGCCCCATTTGTCTGATGCAGTTCTGAGGCATTTTCCAACATCTTTTTTCATACAAATTGCAACTCCCCTCTTGACCCCAGTTTGTTTTGAGCTAATTAAGAGTTCGAGACCCAAATTCCTCAGCATATTGCGTTTATCCCAAGAAATATGAGTCTCCTGTAGACAGAGAATATCAATACTTAAAGACTGAATTAATTTACGTAAAACCCCTATCTTTTTGAAGTCATTAAGGCCATTAATATTCAAAGAACATATTTTGAGCTTCCTATCCATTATTATACAGTTTTAAATCTGGAAATATCAGGGTCAGCCTTCTCAATGAACATATCCAAAAACATAATACAAATAGTAGTACATTAGCCAAGTTTATTGTGTGTGCTCTAGCAATTGCCACTGCCTTACACCCCCACCACCACCCCAACCCCCACCCCCAGAGAGGAAACCCCACCCCTCTCCCCAACATATGAGGCCCAGGAACACTCAGTTCCTCCTGCCCCAGAACATCCTGGAGGGATAACCAACTTCTAAGTGTGAAAAGAAGGATATTTACACAGTAATATTCTGTATCTTCATGTTGATATTTACGGACAAGTTCATAGGGACTCTAAATATTCTTTTGCTCTGATTTCTGACAGAAAATATTTAGTTTGTCTATTCATGACTATTTTCAGCTTAGCTGGGTTCTGCAAAAATACAGTGGCACCCTTCCTTTGAAAGTCGGGTATAAGCTGACGAAGATGCCAGCGCTGGGTAACTGTCGTCTGGCAAAAATCTGGCCTTACAAAAAACTCGCAGTCCCTAGCCATTGCTTTCTTATCGGGCCTGGCTAACATAAAGATTTCTTCCCTTGCAAGAAAATTATTAAAAGATACTAGTATAGCTCTAGGATATTCCTCGGCTCCCTGACGTGGTTTCCTTATTGTAAATGGGAATCGATGAGCCCTTTGCACTTCTTTAGACCAATCCCAGGTAGTTAAATCAGGGAAGGCTTCTTTAAGTAGCTCAATAATAAATCTCCTAGCATCCCCCCCTTTCATTTTTCTCTGGTATGCCAAGAAAACGTAAATTGCTCCTGCGGGCCTGATTCTCCAGGCCCGCCGGTTTATGCGTGAGGTCGTCTTTGTGAGATTTAATATTATCAAGTTCTTGCTTCTGAATAATATTCTCATCCTCTAAGGCCGAAATCCTTGCCTCGGTTTCAGTCACTCTGTCAGCTGTTTCAGCACAAAGTTTAACAGCCCGCCGAACAGCGTTCTTAACCTTCGAGCAGGTAGCCTGGGTGCGTAAATTCTCCGCTTTTATTTCAGCTCGGTGCGACATCATGGTGTTGTAAATAGTAGTTAATGTGATCTTGTTCGTATTGGACATATCGTGCATGTGAGTTGTAGACTCGGCACCATCTGTCAGTATATCCCTTCCCTGAGATCTCGGCATGATGTATCCCTCTGACTGAGGACTATCTGCGCTGAGAATAGAGCCCCTGGCAGTAGAGCGCTTAGAGCCCTTTTCTTGCGCCTTCTAACAGTAGAAACAGTTACATTTGAGGAGTCTTGGTTGGGGCTTCGCTCTTGTGCGACTTCAGCAGGGCTGCTTTCGTCAGTAAATTCGGCCCAGTCTTTACTGACATTCGTACTTTCATCAGACGAAGGGTCAGACAAGGAAAATAAGTTTTCCACCACTTCCTGTGGCCCTGGTGCTGCTTCAGTGGTGATACCTGATGCTCCCAACACACTCAGCTCTTGGGCAGAATGATCCAAATCAGCATTAATAGACAGGCTTCCCTGTAACACCTCAGGGACCTCAGAAACTCCGTTTCCCACAATGCACTGTTCGCTGCCTGCTGGGGCCGATATTGTATTTTTAGACACACTGGAATGCTGCATTTCATCTCCTTTTTTCTGAAGTTGTTTTTTAAACATTACCGGGACCGTTAAAGAATCCAGGGGTTGTTTACTGCTGCTGCCTGAAGCTAGTACAGTGAGTGCTGATACGGGTGCTGACGCCGAGAGAGAGCACTCCTTCTGAGCAACGCTAGCGGTTTTAGCAGCTTTAGTGGAGACAGCGCTTTTAGGGAGACTCTCAC
Source organism: Lissotriton helveticus (assembly GCF_964261635.1). NCBI lineage: Eukaryota > Metazoa > Chordata > Amphibia > Caudata > Salamandridae > Lissotriton > Lissotriton helveticus. The sequence continues at coordinate 507,633,851 of NC_136065.1, read as the reverse complement.
CTTCTGTATCCTGATCGCCTTTAGATTTGTTGCTTCGAGTAACAGCTACTGTAGTCTGTGTCGAGTTTTTCGGCGGCATCTTCTTTTTACGAGACCCGCTGCGGCCCCGAACCACTGAGCTCCAAAAGGGAAAGTGAAATGCTGAGAAACGCCAAAGCGGGGCACGCCGCTGTATACGAAGCAAGTTCACCAGCATTCGTAAAACAAAGCGGGACCGCAGCTCCTGAAAGCAACACGGGTAAGTAAGCTCCACCGCAATCCTTCAAGCAATCCTTATAGCCCTTTCACTTGGGCTGCACCATTGCCGCTTGTTGTTTGTGGTTGTTTGGCTGGGAACACTGAAGTTAACCGGCTAGCTGAAACAAACCAGCACGCTCTGTCGCCCGCATCGAGCGGTCCGTTTGTCCAGAAGTATTCTCTGGTCTCACGCTTGAAATAGGAAGAAGAATAGGCAATACGGACCATCACAGCTTCAAATCGAACGAGTCCACCAAACTAGCAAACAGCGGGTCATCCCCCCAAGGAGTCCGGAGCGAGAGGACAGAGCTGCATACACAGCCCACGCCACGGCCGCCATCTTGCCTCCTAAGGTGATTGATTCAGCATATAAAGTATGGAGAAAAGTCAGGAATCTAATGAAGTTAGAGAAAATTATATATCATACCCCGTTTTCAGCGGAAAAGATACTTCCTTCGATATTTTGGGACCATGTGGCCAATGAATGGAATAAGAAGGGGGTAGCTAGAATAGGGGATCTGTTCGAGACGGATGGAACGTTTAGAGCTTTTTCTGATTTGAATAATAAATATCAAATACCCCATTCTAGTTTTTTTTAAATATCTCCAACTCAGAGATTTTTGCTTAAAGAAATTAAATAAACCGGCCTCTAATAGATTAATAGAGGCAATTCAATCAAAGAAAAAGATTGGCATGATATATCGGTTATTGTTGGAGTATAAGCTTGTTGATCTGAACAAATATAATACATACTGGCAGAATTAGCTGGCAGAAAGTGACTGGAAAATCGTAGATACTATTTTGATGGCCAAAGACATATGTTTGTCAGCCAATATGAAAGCACAGGTGTATAAAACTATATTCAGATTATATTATACTCCCAAACGACTGGCCACATGGGGTCCATAATATGATGGAAAATGCTTCCGGTGTGGAGGGGAAGAGGCAGATATAGTCCATATTTTTTACAATTGCTCTAAATTGATGCCTCTTATTTCTAGTATAGAAAGATTCTTAGCTGAAGTTATTCACTATCCTGTAAGAATATCCTCAGCACTTATGTCAACTGGGGTGAGCCAATCTATTAATGAGAATGCGGATTTGTGCAAATTTAAGAATTTTTTGTTTGTGGCAATGACTATAGCTCGGCTATGTATAGCTACTGAATGGCTACAACCTGAAGCACCTATGTTTGAATTCTGGAGAAGAAAATTATTTAATATATATGAATTAGAATGGAATCTATATGCTTTAAAAGGAGCAAGGAAAAAAAGATTGGATTATTGACATGGGGGGCACTTAAAGACTATATAGAGAAATAACTTCTGAGTTACGTATTATGTAATGAAATGAATTAATCTAATTTTGCAAGCTGGAATCAATCAATTGTACAAGAAATTTCTGGATGTATTTATATGGATTTTGTGAATGTATTATGCTACTATGACCCAACGGAGGCAATAAAAATAATAAAAAAAAAAAAAGGAGAACAATTAGATTGAAGTAGTCCTTCTCCAACATTATAAGAATTTGTACGAGAGAGCATATTCTGTTCCCATATCTATGCTTAATCAATATTTTAGCTCACTCCACTTGCCCCAAGCAACGAGGCTACAACGAGATATGTTTCTCGATAAAATAGTAGGTTCCGAGGTAGAAAAAGCACTCAAAGGTTTGGCTAATGCAAAAGCTTGTGAGTTGCTACCCTTCTTAACAGATTTATTTAATCAAATTAGGGAGGAAGATGGCATTCCCAAGTCTTTTAAAGAGTCAATTATAGTTTGTTTTCTCGAAAAGGATAAATCACCTAGGAATGTTTATTCTTATAGGCCAATAAGTCTTTTGAATTCTGACTATAAATTATTTACTAAAATGTGGGCATCCTGAATAGACCCAATTGCACAAACCATGACACATAAGGATCAGATTGTTTTTTTTCTCCTGAATAGATCCATAGCTGCTAATACACATTCTTGACTCAAGCTACAAATTATTTTTCTAGTAATCAAGAGTAAGCTGCTATATTGATGATGGTTGCCGAAAAGGCTTTTGACTTAGTAAAATGGGATTCGCTATTCTTTATATTGGCCAAATCTGGTTTTCCCAACCAATTCTTAAAAATGCTTAAGACTTTATACCAAAATGCATAAGCCAGAATTATCATCAACTCTAAAGGAGTAGGTTCTGTGAGAATTAACTAAGGCACCCGTAAGAGATGCTCAATGTCCCCAAATTCTTTTTACTTTTTATATTAAGCCCTGGGCGGTGAGATTATGTAACAAAGATTCTATTGCCCCACTGCTAGAAGAGATGGTAAAATTAAACTCTTCATTGATGACACCATTTTGTATTTAAAAGTCGATAGAACTAACATTAGAAGAGTGATGAAGGACATTTTAGACTATACCAATGTGGGGGGGGGCTACAAAGTAAATCAATCAAAATCCAAAGTCCTATTGTTTAATGCAACATACAGCAATCTTCATCAAGGTCTTTAACAGCGAGGAACACCTACAAGACTCAAAACTAAAGAGAAGAAGACCTACAAGACTCAAAATGAAATAAAAAAGAAGTATCACTTTGGTATAATCTTCTACTTACTGCATTGGTGAGGAAGTTGGATCATCCCTACCTGGTCTGGAAGAACTGCTTGCCTGATGAGGTGCTGGAAAATCCCTGGCAAGTATCTTTAGACATGCTTTACCCATTGATTAAATCTGCTGAACTAAGGAGAATTTTTTTTTCACACTTTGCAGGATTTATTGATTCCCACGTAACTTATCCAAAATAAGACGTGATGGAGAAGCCAGATGTACAAGGTGTGGATTCCAGGAAGTGGATGACATCCACATGTTACTACCTGCCAGCTACTGAAAGAATTTTGGGATAACGTGGGTAAAACCCTTTCAGATGCATTGGGCAAAGAAGTTGAGGTAAGCTCCGCTTTAATCCTGTTTGGTATTGTGCAGTCTTCAGAGAGCGCGGATGCCCTCTCGGGAATGCAAAGTAAACTTGTTCTCTACCTGATCCTTTTAGCAAGAAGGGAAATAAGTAAGAACTGGCGCCAGGTGCCCCCCCCAACATGGAGAAGCTGTTGGAATTCTGTGAAATTCTTTAGAGACTAGGACCAAAAGTTTAATGGTTTCAGGAAAAGAACAGGGCTCCGATTGTCTTACATGAACATCAACTGAGATCAGACCCCAAGTTAAAAGCAATTGGGATGGTTAATACTGAAAGGATGCTTATTCCATGGAGATTATATGAGGTTTAAAAAGGTTGTTAACAGCAGTTTGTCCCTCAGTGCCCAATATCTTATTTGGGAATATTTGTCACGAACAGCTATTCACAATTATTCCACCTTAATTATAATGCTATGTTTAACAAAGATAACATCTTATTGTATAATTGGGCTGTACTTCCTTTATCACTGATTGGCCTGGTGGCTTTAATTAAAATGACAATTTTGCCATTATTTTAACTTCTTTTTACAAATGTTCCCATTAAGATTAGTAATTCACATTGTAAAGAATTAGATTCACTTGTTAAGATATTTCAATTGAACGGTAAACATTCTAGGGCAAAGCTCTGGGTGTTAAAATTAGAAATAACACAGCAAGGTCTGACACTGCATCATTTCCAGATTTATTATCCGACTGCACTATTGGATAATCTTGTTCGACTTTGTTCGGAGACAAAAGTCTTCAACAATTTTCTAATAATTCATATGTTGAAAGAGGCAGCAATTGATTTACTAGCATTTTTAAAAACAGCAAAGCTTCATAAAGCTGCTCCATACAGTGAAAAGCCGCATTAAGGCATTTTTCAATTCCTGGCAGATGCCATCATGTCATGTGTTTACTTTAATGCATGAATGTAAATTTTTAGGGCTTACTATGTCCATGTCCATTGAGAACTGCGGAAGGCTATTGGTTTTTTAAGTTGGATGACTTTTCACTGGCTCAAAACAGAGAGCTTGAGAGAAAGTTATCTTACATCATGGAAAAGAGTTCTACTCACTAGTGTTTAGCTTCTTGCAGATATCTGGCTTTTTGACAGCAAATTATCAGGTGACGAGTAAAGAGATGCAGTAATCTATCTCTTAGCTAAAAGTAAACTGACAGAAGTGGGTAATTGGTACAGAGTGCTGGACACATATAAAAGCTCGAAGTAGAGTCCTGAATGTTTTAATAAAATATTTAGAACAACTAATTGCAATATAGCAAAAGGGGAATGGCAATATATTTCAGAGATGGGCTATAAATCCCTCAGGGATGCTAATTTTAAAAGAATGTCTTTTTTTGTCAAGATGACTATAAAATTATACTCCACATACTCTTCATAGGATCTCCTAGTCAATCCCTAATGAGTTTGTTTGGTGCTCACATAAACGACACAGGGGATTGGTTGTATATTTTTTTAGTATGCCCTGCACTTTATCAATTTTGCAATACGTTATTTCAAGATCTAAGTAAATATGCTCAACTATTGATTGTGCCCGTAGCTCCTCTAGTATTATTTGGTTTTTCATATGCTATTAGTAGAGTGAGCAAACATTTTCAATATTTTATTTCCATCACCATGCCTGTGGCCCACTATTTGATAGTACTATACTGGCGAACATAAAATATCCCAATCTTTCAACAATGGAATGCTAAAATGATCACTGAAGGTTTTGAGGCAGCATATGCATGACAAGTTGGGCGTGTGCCAAGGGTTTTAGCACACTGGAAAGCATTTGAGCTCTATGGGCCCAATCCATCTTATTGAATAAGATTTCATATCCAATTAAAAAATCATCAAAGTTCCCTCGTGAATTCCAAGTTTTAATATTTAATTTTTTAGCTCTGGCACTTTTGGTATTTTATATGCCAGATTAGGGGAAATAGTCCCGATTTCCTACGGATTTATAAAGAGCAGTACAATGAAATTAATCAAGGCACTTATGCACTCAATCAACGAGTCAGAAAATCTGTGTTTTTATTATTCACCAAGTTCTATACTTCTTTGGCACTTTATTATTTATTGTAAGTTGATTACCAGGAAGGGGGTTATATTTTCTTTCACTAGGCAATAGCAGCGATTTTCGATTTGTTTAGAATCAATGCCTATAGGTGACATTTTAATGCATTGTTGCACTTAATCCAGGTCTTGGAGAATGAGTATACTCATGATGTCTTTAATGGTACAGCAGTATAGCACTTTACTATATTGTAGTATTTCAACTCTCAGGAAGGAGGGTTTGCATGGTTTATTGTTCACTAATAATCGTAAACAGATCTGATGTTATCACATGTTGAAATTCAATGATTTATGTTTTTATGTCTTCTCACATTCACCAAATAATAAAAAAAGAGCGTATCTGTTTCTTCAGGTGTAGCATTTTTGCTACTAGGTTTAGGTTAATTGTCTGCTTCTGTTTGTAATATTTATTTGATTAGTTTAAGCGTTCTATTGGTTACTTTGTTTTACATTAGTTTTATTGGTGCCTTTGTCTTTAGTTTGAATTATTTGACAGTTTGTTCTTATTTGGTGGGCACTAATTAAGATATATACTTAACTGCAAGATATATTTGAATATACTTATGTTACCTATTTTAAGTGTATATAAATTAATACTTTTTTGTTCATGTATTGGGTATATATGTTAGTTTATTCATTTTATATTATTTTTCTGTATATAATTAATTTACATTGTTGCATATTTTGTAAGTATGGTTTTAAATATAATTTTTAGCATTTTCTTTTGTGTTTATTTGGTTATTGGAATATTTTTAAATATTTTATTTGTATTTGTTTAATTTTGGTGTTTTTAATGGTAATTAAATGGTTTATTTTTAAACTTATTGGAGCAATGGTTTTAATTATATTTGGTTATATTTTATTTTTGTGATTGATATTCTGGTATTTTGGCTATATTTATGTTATCAATATTTCGGTATTACTTGTTTGTATATTCCGCAACAACATTTTTCTAAACAATATTTTTTAATGATATTGTGTTGAATTAATGTTTTGGTGGTCGATATTATGTTATACTGCTGATGGATTGACACATTGTACAGGGCATTGCAAGACTTGTAGTTTGGAAAGTATATAGGTAGAAGATACGGTGTTACAATATATGTCAACCATACTTTGAGTGACAGGCAGAAAAGAGGAGTAGGGCACACGGAGTGACAGCAAATTCCCAAGTAGAGTAAAGCATATAGATTGTAAAACAACTCAAATGAGAATGCAATGTAATAGAGTAGAACAAAATTCCCAAGTGGGATCAAACATACATGTTGCTTCAAAATTCCCAAGCAGGAGCAAACTGACAGGCTGGAGCAAAACTGCTAAGTGGGAGCAGATTTTCAGGTTGGAGCAACATTCCAGAGGAGCAAACTTCGAGGTTGCACCAAAATTCCCAAGTAGGAGCAATCTTACAGGTTTGGACCTGGGTTGGACTAAATTTATACTTATTGACAATAATCCCTAAAGAATGCCGCAATGTACCCAAAAAAGTTGATGCCATTGCTATCGGTCCTTAACTGGACAGATTCCAAGGTGAGTACAACCTAGAAAATCTCCATATTAAATTATTGGAGGTACGTAGTTCAAGGGCTCAGATAGGACACAAGCCCTGCTCAAGACAGCTGCTCAGTGTTGCTTTCTCTTTCTTTGCCTGGGGCTCAGCCTAAGCTGATATGGCAGCCATTGAAGAGCAGCAGGAGGCCTAATGTGCCTGCTAGGGTGCCCTTTAACTGCAATGTCTGATTTTCACATTGTGACAAAAATGCTCTTGGTGGCACCAGAAGAAGGGAGCATTCAACTCCACACCGACTGGTAAGAAAGTATATGAGCTCATTTGCAGAAGTATAGGTAGATAATAATGTTGCTATCTGATTTTTTTGGCTAACAATTGTGGGAGTTGCCTCTTGAAAAGGCAGTCGTTGTGTTTAATATATGTAAAGAAATGACTAAAGGAACACTCTGTGCTCTAACTAATGCAACATATTTTAAAAATATATTCAGTAAAAGGTTATGTTCAAACTGCTGTTGCCATTCTACTGATGACTCATCTTCTGTGTACGAGAAGTTGAGATCCCCAGTGTTAGCCAAAAATCTGAGGAACATGGTGTGATCTTGAATTACGTAAAAAAAATCTATGTAGATTCTGCAATAAAGCCAACCAGATGCGGTGATTTTTTTTATATTGTAGTATATTTGAAAACATGTATCACAAAGGTCAGTTTGTAAATAGGTCCAAGAGAATTTAAAAGCTCCCGCTTTGGCTAATTTCACAACTCCCTAACTTATGCAAATTCGTTACCCTTAAAACGGTTCCTCTTTTTTTGATAACTAATGCACAAACAGACCTTTTCAATATGCCAGAAGGCATATGAACACTATTTGCTTCTTTGTCTAAAACACAATTATGATTTAATAGCTAAGAGGATTATCAATTGAGGAGGCAGGGTTTGTAAAACTAAGATGACTAACCTAGGTTTGAAGGCAAGGTAAGTTATTGGGTCATTTAGAGTTTGGCAGAGAGGTAACACCAACTTAAATTTACAGTGCCCCTCCAATATACAAAAATGTAGGGTAACCACTCGACTTATACCAGAGGAGCCTCCACTGGCTTCTCCAGTCTAAAACTTTGACCTAGTTGCTCATATATTATAGGGCCATCTGATTAAAGTAACAGTCACCATCACTCCTAGGTATAAAACTCACTCAAAGGGAGAAAGCTCCAAAGTCTCAAATCGAAAGGTATATGAGTCACAGTCTTTCACTGGATTGCTTCTTTCCTGACAAACATATCCGTCATTCTGGGGCATATTTGTAAAGTAATCACATCACCCTTGCACCCCCCAAAGAGGAGCAAAGGCTTGGCAACTACTAGGTTAAATTTGTCAAGCCGCACAAGGCCAACTTGCTTGGCCCTGATTGGCTTGATAAATCTAGAGTAAAACAACGCAGCACAAATCACTGTGTTGCACAACTCTGCCCTAGAAAGAAGTACCACAGGTGGTGCATGCGTGCTCCCAGGCTACACCCAAGATTTTGGTGCATTCCAAGATTTACCTTTACTGGTAGGCCTGGGAATGTGTCATAATGCTTTGCATACCCAGCGGATGTGTAAGTAGGAACAAATCTGTATTTCTCCTCATTTGTTTGTCTTTCTATGTGTGCAGCTTTGTGCAGCATACATAGAGTGGGGAAAATGCCTAAGTGGATTGTTTTTGTGCAAGAAGTTGTCTCTTCCAGCACAAAAACAATATTGCTTATAACACAGGCACCCCGGTACCCTTGTGCAAGGGTGCCTGCATTGGCGCTAGTCAGCGCATTGTGCGCCAGCGATGGGAATAGACAGTAATGCACCGTATTATTCCGGGACGGCTGGTGTTAAGGGGCTCGATGGTCATAGCCCTGCCATCCAGGGGGAGTAACAACAGGGTGAAAAGAAACACCGAGCAGCCAGCAATAAATTGCTCTTGCTGCTCGGAGACAAAGATGTGTAAATCTGTGTTTTTTTATGGAGCAGATAAGGGAGGATGGCTTGAGAAACACTAGAAAGAATGCAGATGTTATTTAAGTCTCCCTAACAACTCGTTTGGGCACTTTGAATATGATGTAATGCCACTTGGATTGTACATTGCTCTGGCTATTTTTCATTGATTTATGTAGTGATTGCTCCTCATCCTGTCCTCCTCATCCACTGCTGTCACCATGTGGAATGTTAATATTCATGATGACACATTAGAATCTTGGGTGCCTAGCTCTGTGAATTCAGTTGGGAGCTTGGGGCTGAGCTGAAAGGACACAGCTCCTGGTGGGGTTTTTAACCCTTCTTAATATCTTATTACCATCTACTACCACCTTGTACCATCTTACTAAATAAATACCTATTCTACAAGAACCTACGTTGGACTTCATCTTTATTTCCTTCACTACAATTTATTTATTCCATTTTTTCTGATGTTTTCAGTCACCTTTTACTATTAATACTGGATGGCATTCTTAAGTTTTCCAAATTTCATACTGAACATCAAGACCATGTGGTTCTTGTGTCGTCAAATCTCCAATAACATAATCTGACTTGAAAATCTGGGAAGTGTGAGTTGGACAAAGAAGACTTTGAGGATCTTGGACTTAGACTAAGATTTTCTGGTTTTGACATGGGTCCTAAAAACGAATCTGCTATAATGATTTACCATTCACTAACAAGTGTTAAGATGACTAAACATTTATTGAGATTACAAACATTTATTGACAGTTCATGAAGAATTTTGCAGCTGTTACCAGTGATATGGCTCAATTCTTGAAAAGAGAAAATATGAAGAAAGGCGTTTGTTTGCGCAATCAAGCTAATACTGTCTTTCAGATGCTCATACAGATGTTTCCTCAGGCAAAATTTGCTTTGAAAAGAGATGCTTCAGAAAGGGCTGTTGGGGATGTTTTGTCGCAAAGACAAGATGATGATGGCCTGCAGCATTTGGTTTTTCATCTGCCCCATGTTTTTTTTGTAGAATTATTCAATACTTGAGAGAGAACTTTTAGCCTTGAAAATGGCGTGTAGCGAAAGGAGACACCGGTTAAGGCAGAGACACTGGTTATGAGGAATTAAGGAGGCATTTTATATTCAAGTAGATCATCACACACTACAGTGTTTGATAAATCCTCATAAGAGCAATTGTCACCCTAAACAGGCATTTTTATTTTTACTGTTTGAGTTTACAATCACCTACATTCCTGATTCTAGGATTAAGCTGTCTGCTGCCTTATCTTGTTATTACCCAAAGTCATTTGTCATATTTCATAGGCTAATAATTTCTTCCCAGCAAATGGCTGCAACTGTCCAGTCATCCTTGGATAAGGTTACAATGGCTCAAGAATAAGTGGATCCAAGAGAGTTGGAAGAATTGATCCAGAATACTCTGATTCACCAAAGTGAGATGTATGTTAGTCAGAGTGTAACTATTGTCCTACTGAAGAATTACAAAGACATTTGATTAGGGTTTGGCATAATTCAGTGATTTATTTTGCGTGGCTATGTCAACTACTTTGAATTTTACGTGTGATCTTTTTGGCGGCCAACAGTTACTTCTGATGCACAGGAATACGTTCTTGGCTTAGATTTTCTCAGCAGAAACCCCCACATTCTCGTACACTTTGCTAATTACATCCTTTAACAGTGGTTCCTGAACCTTGGCATAGGGTATCAATTGAATTTATAACAGATCTTTCACCATGAACAGGATAGCATAAGATAATGGTTAGTGTAGATACTTTTTAAAGATGGGTTATTTTTCTCCCCTGAGTGATATGCCCACAGCAGAAGCAATTGCCCATGTTTTTTTACTGAATTTTCCAATTTCATGAATTGCCTTATTCAATCATTTCTGATAGCAATACTCAATGATTTTCCTTTTTTTGGAGAACTTTATGTAAGGTTTTCGGTGCTGAGAAAGTCAGGTTATCATTCTGAGTACATTGGGCGGACCAAGAAAACAAATCAGTCTGGTACAATACCTAAAATCTTATTGAATTAATGCTGGAGGCAATTGGACTTCCTACCTGCCAATTGCAAACTTTTCCCTTAATACTCTTACTCGTAATGTTATTAACCTTTCACTTTTTTCTTTATGTAAGGTTTTCATTGAAGGATTTTTCCACTTTCTCCTCATATTGATTCACTGTTTCATACAACAGTTGACCATTTGAATCAGCTACAAAGCATATGCATATTTATTCTAAAAGTCTACATCATGGAAAGATCAAGATGAAAGAAAAGGTTGATAAGTCAAGATTAAATTCTGTTTCTTTTGGTCCCTGGAAAATAGATTGCTAGATTATAATGTGCTGTCTGTTCATAATTTGCCAGCCAAATTTTGATCAAGATTATTTGGTCCATTTTTTATAACTCATCAGAAATTGCCTTACACTTATTCAATTTGTGTTTCATTAATCTCAACTGAAGCCACATGTTCCTGTCCCATATCTTCAAACTCCAGCTGGGCCTCCACCAGTTAACATTGACGTAAATTCTTGATAGAATGAAAAGATTTCCATCCTAGTGAGCATTTTTATGGGAGGTGCTCCTTCCGTTCATGATCCTTTGATGGCTTTCTGTTTCTTTCAACAAAACTTTGATAAGAGTAAAGCTTCTGAAGGATAACATACTGTGACATCTGTGCTGAGACTTAAGTTAAAGCCTGCCAGAGCACCTGCAAGGGTTGAAGTGGAAGAAGCATTAAACACGTTGACAGGAGACCTTTCTTGAAATGTAGCTGAGCACCCATAAAGCCAGAACCATCCTGGAGTCCTAATGCTCGCAACAGTGCAGTGGAGTGTCCAGCGAATCGTTCTATCCTGTGGTGTTTTTCGCGGCAGCAGGTTTGCAGAATGCCCTGCTGGAAGACAGATGTCAAATGGAGGCTTCTTTGCTTTCCAAATGAGTGCAGTGAATTTCAGAGTGAAGATGTGTCTAAGCCTTACAAAGACTCCTTTCCAAGATATCACTCAGTTCTTAAGAGCTGGTCTAGGAAAACCCAATCCAAGATAAAGCATGGTCCCTTTACTGTGATGTAAGCTGCCCTTTAGACCATATATATGGAGGCAGGTCAGAAGGAAGAATGCATCACAATGCATTTATTATTAATTATTTGTAGAATTGTTTGTACACTTGTTTGTATTTTTCCATGATTTTTGCAGCTGAAATCTCTGTTGGATATTTGATCCGGATCTCAGGCTGACTGTATTTCCTTCCCTGTTCCTTCAGGAGGAGTTTCATGATTGCCAGTCTCGTTTTTCATTCTCTTCACCTTCAATTAAGACTCTTAAGATTGTCAGGAGGGTTTCATTTTGATTGGTTTTATTCCATTTTGTGGCTTTCTCAATGAAATACTTGACACCTTTTGTGTATACTGTTGTGTGCAGGGTGGCACCATGGCTACTGAGAGAACTAAGTCTCTCTTCTGCAAATCTAGGAGAGAACTTAGTAGACCATTCAAGTGTCCAGTACCTGACAACATTTCTAATGCTTTTTTCATTAATGACATTTCTGTGAATAATTAAATTCCCTAGCCAGCAGTTAAAGCTAATTAGCCTTTTCTAATGGATCTTCCCGCAGAAGGTAAATTAAAAGGCTAGCTGCGCATGGTGAAAAGATTGCGCGTTTTGATCATGTTGCTCTGACGGTAAGCATGCTAATGGTGAGAAACATTTTAGTGTTGTGTGACATCTTGATCACTTGTTCCCAGGGCAGTCAAAGGTTGCTTGGTCCAAATTGTGACAACTGGAGCCTTTTGCCACTTCGGTCCCGAGGCAAAGTATTATAGGACTCAAAATTAAAATGGGCAAGTACCCCTGTTTCACATTTGACTTTCAATGTTAACGAGGCCGAGCGCACGTCTCACTCGCTTACTCAGGAGAGTAGAGTATATTAGTCATTCAGAATAAATGAAAGACAACAATATCCATAACTTATTGAATGTTAAGCCAATACTTTCCTTTATGAAAAGGAACATATTTTAATACATATAAGACACAATATTACATGATGTTATGATAGAGCGCGCGAGGCCACCCGACCAACAGTTTTCGCCGTTTCCGGCTTCAGGGCCCATATACTTTTCAAACCACCATATACATCGATCAGGTGACTTCACGAGCTCTATCAAGTTGGTGTGTGTGTGTTCCCTGCTACCAAATTTCGGTGCACCCGACTTACCATCCACCGATGCGGGTGCCTAATGACCACAATGAATCAGGGAGCTAGCTGTAAAGGAAAAGCAGCAAAATACAAACCCCACCAATACCATTCAAATACTGTTTAAATGACCACGGACAACTGGAAGTTTTAAAATGTTTATCTAAATTCAATATTTTCTTGCATGAGGTACAGTAAAATAAGGCAATCAATAACCAAGATAACGTAAATCACATAGGCAGAAAGAAATAATGACAGAGTAATCATCGAGGTACTAAATAAAATGTAACGAGAAAATACTATATAAGTCAGTATTATCTAGACAGGGATAGACTAAGTGTGTGTGACTATAGAAGAGTTTATAATGAATAACACGCTTCACTTAAGGTGAAGGGGCCTTTGAACAACCTAGGCAACGAAGTTCTAGACCATATCAGAAAATGACACACTGCTATGCAAAATATGATTTCTAACAAATGAGAAGACATAGGAATAACTTTGCAAAATTATAAATGACTGTTCAATAGTTGCGGAAAGGCATGGAAATATAACATATGCAATGTTGAACTTTATTTAAGCAAAAGTTAGAAATTCAGAAGGTGCAAGAATTTCAAGAGGTTCAGAGTAATATTTACCTAGAAAAGGTGTGGAAACCAAACCCTGGCCACGGGTCAGTTAAGGACAGGAAACCCTCAAGGAAGGATACCCCTCAAAGGACAGCAGGTGCAGAATGGACACCCAGGACAGGACAGGATACCCTCGGAAAAAGGAATCAGGACAGGACCCTCAGGACAGGACGGCAAACCCTCAGGACAGGACCCTCTTCAGGATAGGACCGGAACCCACAGTTCGGAAGCAACGCCTGCGCTCCACCCGCTCTGCAGCTATCGATCAAGACCCCGATTGGGTCAGCGAACTCCCAGCTAAGTGCCTTGCCAGCACTTTAAGGTTCAGTAGAACCTTAGTCTATAGTCAAATTTGGACAGAGTGCTCCGCAGCGCTCTGTATCTTCAGTCACCTATTGAGTGCGTTGGGTCAGTGACAGGTCAGCTAAACCAGACAAGTCGGACGGTTCACTAGGTGAACCCAGGGTAGATATACAGTTTGGGGACAGTGTACCACCCCCCAATGTTGCAAAGTGTCAGAATCCCTCAATTTCGATTGGTCCTAAGGTAGGGTTTGGGTAACACACCAATCACAATACGCGAATTGAAGCCTTCATTAACATATTTGGGTACCGCCTAGCAGATTTGGGGTTCCCATGAGCTAACAGTAGCGCAACATTACAATGTATCACATAAGGAGCCACATTCGCTGTTCTCGCAGGGCAGAGGTGACTTTCTCAGGAGCATCTCGCCCATCACTGCCAGCTGGCTATGTTCCATCAGCCAAGGTCCCTCGTGCTGCCGAATGTCGCACAGGCGCAGAAGGGACCTCCAATATGGCTCTCCTCTCACTCAGACCCCCATTTCCCGCGGTACATGGACACTCTGGTAGTATTTGAGCGCGATATAAAACAGCTAAAATAAAAATAAAAAAATGCAGACATAGCAATCTTCAATTTCCATAGTCTCTACATAATGTATTAACAAGTTTGCGAAAACATTCAAATGTGTCCTGTTTTTCATTCCATGATAATGTAGTCCTTTCTCATCTGATGCTTCTAAGTCTCGTTTAGTTTGTCTCAATGCTCTCTCATGTCTTTCTACACTCTGTGTTGTCAGCTCCTCATTGTCAGTATTTACAACTTCAGTAGGGACAATGTTAGTATCTTTACTTACAGCAAAGGGAATGAAAATTGTTAATCCTATCCAGATAACTATCAGCACTACTACACTACATTACATATACACACCTTGCAACACGTCTTAAAACGGCTGCAACTAGGTCTACCATTCACTGTTGAATCAGACATTTTAGCTCAGTAGGAGTGTTCTCACCCCTCTTTTTTTACTTTTTACACAACTAGCTTACTTTGTGCAAATTCACGGTGGCTCGTCTTCCTCTTCAGCTGAGTACTCTGGGACAGGTTCTCCGTCGCTCACGTCAGTTATATCAAGATCTTCAAGTTCTTCCAAAACCAGTGTCCATTCAGGAGATTTGTACTTTTTGTTTTGTCTTTTTATTCGCTCACTCCTTCTTTTGGAAGAGTCTTCTTCTTGCTCTGCTATTCGAGCACTTCTTCTTGCTTCTGCACGTTTTTCTTCCACTGTCTTTATCCTTAGTCTCAGTCTTTTTACAAACCTAGGCTCAAGGTTGTTTCTTTTCTTTAGTCTCTTAGTCGGTACTTGGACTTCACTTTCTTTTCTTCTTCTCTTGTTCTCTTTATCTTGTGGTAATTCTTCTCCACTTTCTTCTCCTACTTCCCTTATCTGACTAGTTCCAGGGCTAGCATCAAATTCTTCTGCCTGGTTGCTAATCTGGCCTTGTTCAGGAATATTTTGTTTTTGGCTTTCGATTGTCTCTGTTTCTGTTTCTGTTTCCTGAACCCGTTCTTTTAACCCTATCTGATCCTGTTCAAGCACTTCGATCTCTTGATTTTCTTCTGCTCGAACTATTACTCTATGTCTAGTCTGTCCCTTATCCACATCAGGAGTTAGCGGAAGAGTATCAAACACTTGCTCTGTATCCTGCGCTGGTTCAGTATCGGGTACTTGTTCAGTCTTATTCACTTGATCTGTATCAATCACGTGCTCTGTCCCTGTCTGACTTTCTCCTTCCTCAGTTTTGATTTGAATCTCAAGTGGCTGAGGTTCTTCGCCTGTGCCTTGCTTTTCCTGACTAGTCCACTCTCTACCTTCACTAAGTCGTTCTCTTGTTCTGATAGGATCTTCGGTCAGATCAATCATCGGTATCCATTCTTCTGGCCATATGCTTGGCAGCTCGTCTTCAGCTACTCCTGGCTCAGTTTCCTGGACCTCTTCAGCAGGCTGGATTCTTGGCAGTTCGTAGTCAACTACTCCTGGGCCAACGTCTGCTGTTCCTGCAACCTGACTGGTGTTGGGCTGCTCGTTGTCAGTTGCTTCAGGTCGGGCTCCTTCAGGGTCCTCTGCTGGTTGCCCTGGTTCTTCAAATCCTTTGTCTGGCAATACCTTCTGGGTGTGTCCAGCGTGGATCCACTGGGGAACACCTGCGACTTTCACTGCAGTGGTTGTCACCAGGATTACTTGGCGTTTCTTTCCCCACCTTGGTGCCAGACAGCTTGATCGAGTGTGCTTCTTTATTTTGACCCAGTCTCCTGGAACCAAGTTGTGGAGAGGAGTCGTTGGATTAAGGATGCCGTCGTCTCCAATCTGGCGAGAGATAGAACGCACTTGGTCACCCAATCTTCTGCAGTATTCAAGCACCAAATCATCAGTAATACTCAACAGTTTGCTTCCTGGCACCCATGCTTGTCTCATCACTCTTCCCATAATGATTTCATGGGGACTTAGGCCTGTCTTGCGGTCTGGAACACTTCTCAGTCCCATCAGGACCAGGGGCAGGGCCTTCACCCAGGTCATGCCAGTAGCATCTGTCAGCTTTGCTAGTCTGTTTTTGATAGTTCCATTTACTTGTTCCACTATTCCAGAAGCCTCTGGGTGGTATGCACAATGGAGTTTCTGCCTTATTCCAAAGGCCTTACAAAGTTCAGCCAGTATGTCATTCTGGAAATGTCCACCCTTATCTGATTCAATAATGCATGGTATTCCGAACCTAGGTATCAGTTCTTTTAGTAAACACTTCGCTACTGTCAGTGCGTCACTTTGAGGTGTAGGGTAAGCTTCTACCCATTTTGAAAATACGCAAACAATGACAAGGACATATCGTTTCCCTTCACAACGGGGCATGGTGATGAAATCAATCTGTATCTTTATAAAGGGACCCCCTGATCTCCCAATCTTGCTCAGCTCAACCATTGTCCTTTTGCCTGGGTTCATCTGTTGACATGACAGGCACCTCTGGCAGAGGGACTCTGCTACCTTCCTGAACTTCTTGCTGTACCAAGTCTGTTGAAATACCAGAATCATGGCATCCCTACCAATGTGTGATCCTTCATGTATCAATCTTGCCATTGTGCCAAGCAAGTGTCGGGGTAACACAGGCATACCAGTTGGGCCCAAAATCACACCATCCACACGTCTCGGTCTACAGCCATCCTCCTTCCATTTCTCTCTTTCTTGCCAAGGAGCCGACTCCTGCCACTCTCTCACCTCATCCCATGTAGGCACTTCCTCAAACACCTGAAGCTGGCAGCTGGTTCCTGGCCCCCCTCGTTTTGGATTTACAATATACCGATCTTTGGCACACCATTGAGCCACTCGATCAGCATAATCGTTTCCCATTGATACTCTGTCCATGCTCCTTTGATGAGCAGTACATTTTACCACTGCCAGTTCTTTGGGCAACTGGATGGCCTCTAAAAGGTCATGAACAACTTTTGCATTCCGAATGGGAGTACCTGAGGAAGTCATGAATTCCCTCTGCAGCCATAATTGGCCAAAGTCATGCACAACGCCATAACAGTACTGACTGTCAGTATACACTGTTATGCGTAAGTCCTTCCCAATTTTGCAAGCCATTATCATGGCTATCAATTCGGCTACTTGTGCAGACTTGATGTTATATAGGTAACCTGCTTGTTCAATTTTTGTGAAAGACACTACTGCATAAGCAGCACTCAAGCCTCCTAATTCATGTCTTAGGCAGGAACCATCCACAAATAGTTCTTTATCATGCTCAGGCAATGGTACTTCTTTTATGTCTGGGCGTGGCTTGGTACTGAACTCTGTCAGATCAATACAATCATGTTCATCATCATCCCCACCTTCCATTTCCAAGGGGTCGGGGAGTAAGGTGGCAGGGTTCAGAATACCGCACCTAACAATGCTCACATTTGCTGCACCCAGAAGAATCCTCTCGTATTTAGTCAGCCGACTAGGGGTGAGATACTGTGTTTTAGTTCTGGTCAATAGGATTACCACTCCATGTGAAACATACACGGTCACAGGATGTCCCATGACAATGGACTCACTCTGCTCCAAACTTGCACAGGTAGCAGCTACTGCTTTCAGACAGCCTGGTAACCCAGCGGCTACTGGGTCCAGTGTGGCAGAGAAATAGGCCACAGGCCTCCTGGTCGTGCCATGTTCTTGAGTCAGGACTGACAATGCGCAATTATCGCGAGTGTCACAGAATAGTGCAAACTCTTTGGAATAATCTGGCATTCCCAACGCAGGGGCTGTACACAGACAGTTTTTCAATCTTGTGAAAGCCATTAGACTTTCATCGTCCCACTGTACAACATCTGGCATTCCTCTCGTGGTCATTTTTATCAAGGGCCTGGCTAAGGCTGCAAATCCTAGAATCCACTGCCTGCAGTACCCTAATACACCCAGGAACATTCTGACATCTTTTTGAGTACGGGGCAACTGCATTTTTTGAATTATTCTCACTCTTTCTGAAGTGACTTTTCTGACACCCTTTTCTATCTGGTGTCCTAGATATTTCACTGATTTTGCACAGAACTGTAGTTTGTCAGGGGCCACTTTATGCCCTTTCTCACACAGGTGATTTAGGAGGGCAATGGTGTCAACTACACAGTCCCTGTGACTTTTAGACGCCAATAGAAGGTCGTCTATGTACTGCACTAATACAGAGTTCCCAGGTAAGATCAAAGTCTCTAGACATTTTTTCAAGATCTGATTAAAGATAGAGGGACTCTCTGTATACCCTTGAGGGACCCTGTTCCAACAATACACGTGACCCTCGAAAGCAAATGAGAAAAGAAATTTGCTGTCGGGGTGCAGGGGTATCGAAAAGAATGCATGACACAAATCAATCACAGTGAACCACTCAGCATCCCAAGGAATCTGGTACAGAATTACTGCAGGGTTCGGGACAATAGGGCAGCAAGGAACTACAATTTTGTTAACCTTTCTCAGGTCCTGCACTACCCTATACTTGCCACTAAGCTTTTTGATGCCCATAATCGGTGAGTTGCACGGGCTGCTCATCACTTCCTGTATGATGTTTCCTTCCAATAATTTTTGTATTTCCAGAGTGACACCTGCTTTCACTTCAGCATTCATTCGGTAGGGCCTAGTGTTAGGATATACTGCATTGTCCTTGATGGCTATTTGTATGGGGTCCACATCTTTCATCAACCCCACATCCTTTCCAGTGAAATCCCACACCTCTGGCTTTACGGCTTCCTGTAGTTCTTGGGGCAAGTCCTGCAGGGTCAATCTTTTAATTTCTGAGTCAGGTCTAAGCAACAATAATTTATAAATGCCGTCTTCATCTGGGGTCTGTATTTCAACACCTTTTGGTGTGCAAAAGATGGTACAGTTCATTTTGCACAGCAAATCACGTCCCAGTAAATTTACTGGACTGGTGTCACAGACGACAAATCTATGCATCTGTTTAAAATTTCCAATTGAAATCTCCATTGGTTCGGTAACAGGAGTACTAATCAATTGATTAGATACACCTACTACTTGGATATTTTCTCCCGAGAGGGGTAGGTTTGGAACGTCCACTGTTCTTACAGTAGAACGGGTAGCGCCAGTGTCCAACAGAAAGGTGACATCATTTCCGTCAACCTTTCCTTCAATATATGGTCCAGACTGGTCTACCGGCAAGGAAGCGCCAAGTACGCACTCCTCGTCCTCCCCTCTCAGGCCCCGTCAGTCCTGATCATTACAAAGGAAGGTATCATTCAGCAGATACTGCGAAGTTGCTGTATTTCTGTTCTCCCCGCTTTCCCAAACCTCTATCTCTTCATTTTCTGCCTGTCTTCCCCTGTATACCTGTTTGGGTGCTCGAGGCACCTGAACTGTTTTTACCTGGGGTTGAGTCTTTCTTGGTCTTTCTTTCTGCGTCTGTGGAATTAAATCAGGAGTTTTCTCATTAACATCGACTAATTGGGGACACTCGTTTCGCCAGTGTCCAATTTCGCCGCACTGATGGCAGGGAAATTTTTTCATAGCCTCTTCCCTGCTAAATTTGGGCCGGGGCTTTCCTCCACCCCCTCCCCCAGGACTTTTGTTCTCAGCATTTTTAACCATGTTACTCAATTGTTTTTCCTGTTGTTCTGCGAGCTTCACCTGAGCCCACATAACCTTCTCCTTAAGGGCCTTTTTCTTTTCTGCCATCTCGTCCTCGCAGTACTTAGCGTACCGCAGGACCTCATCCATTTTCTTAGTATGCCAACAGATTTTATTGTCTTTTATCCACTGACAAATTTCAGGTCTTAAACCATTTACAAACCTGTAAATAAAGTGCGTCATATCCTTCAGGTCGATGTTGTCAATACCACTGTATGTTTTAAATACCTGCAATAACCTCTCATAAAAAGAGTGCACTGTCTCGTCCCTTTCCTGTGTTGTTCTATCTATTTTTGTCCAATCAGTTTCCTTAGCGGGCACCTTTTCTTTCAAGTGCTGAATTACCTGCTCATATTTTCGCATGACTTCCTTTGATGGCTCCCCTGTTTCCTTGTTTCTGGGATACTCTTCACTGGGCCAATCTATGTTTATTTTACACTGGGTCCATAAATCTACTGGAACCACAATGTCGAAAAACCCATCCAGGTCTTTCCACAGACATTTCTGTACCTTCACGAACCTCTCCACCTGCCGGTACCAGTCAACTGGTTTCTCTCGTAATTTTGGAAAATCGTTCGTGAAGGACACAATATCCTGCCTAGACCAGGGGACATGCACATATTTCCCCCCTGGAACTTCGCGCATGGGGCATAACTGCTCAGGTTTTTCTACCTCTCTTAAAGCAAACTCGGGAGTCACTTGTCGGGAGCGAACCTCTTCCCTCTTTTTCGCCCACCTGCTTCTCCATCTTTCCACATCTCCCCATTTCTGCAGTACTCCCATTAATTCTTTAATCTGCAACTTCTTCCCTGCCACATTCAGGTGTTCTATATCTTTGTCTGAGAAGTCTGCTCTGTACGGTTTCTGTAAGGGCTTGGATTTTGAGATATCTACCCCCATACTAACTGCTGTTTCGGTCAGTTTTTCGTGGAGCACTCTGGTGTTCCTTGTAAAGCTTTTACATATGAACGACAATTCTTCCTCAGAGTAGGTATTCAATCGATCCAACCCCACATTTCCTGCCATTAATTCTTCTATTTCAACCCTCAGCTTGTAGAGGTCTAAAGGCTTTGTTTGCGGAGTCTGCTTCTCTAATTCACGACTCCAACTCTCAATTTCATCCGGAGTCACCAGAGAGACATTCCTAGTACCGGTTGCTGTCTCTAATTTAATTTCTTTTGTATTAAAAGGGTTATACCTCTGCTGTGTTCCCTTTACAGTCTGTTTGTTTGGCAATTCCAAAAACGCAACTTCAGACTCGCATTCACTGGACTGATCATCTATGATGATTGGTTCCTGTCTCGGGGTTGCCATGACTGGGGTCATAACTGGAGTAATCGGATTTCCCTGACCATTTCCGTATAACGGGACCACCGGTCCAATAGTTACTGGAATAGTCAATGCCTCAGGACTGGTATTTATCTGAGAAATTTTCTGAATTATTTCTGTTCTTTGTCTAGCTAGAGCCTCTTGCTCCTTTTCCACTAGTACCCTTCTTAAAGTTGTGTCATGTAATATTTGGGGGTTCAATGGAGGAGTAAAACTCGGGGCAGTAGGATGCGTTTCACTTGGTCCTCCCCCATAATTTGGTTTCGGGAATAAAGTTCCAGTATTAAAGGACCTGCGCTCTTCCCCATATGGAGGTTGAACAAAAGGCAGTCCCGAATTCGAAGGTTTCTCTTCGCTTTCATACAAGGGTCTGGGGAAAAAAATTTTCGTACGTGGATATTTTTCTTCCTGACTTGCGGGCACTTTGGGATATATATCCCTTGTTTCCGCCAGTTCGGGTTTCTCAGGATAGGGTAATACTTGACCACCCCCTCCCAGTCCCAGGGACCTGTCTTCTTCCTTTAGGAAGTGGCGTCGGGGAACATCTCCTACACTGGAAGGTCGGGTTCCCTCATTGTAAGGTGGCGGACTTCTGGTACAGATGTCATCTATTAGTTCATCATCTGAATCCCCCAGGGCCCCCCAATGCTTACATTTTTCAGTACTTTTCTCACCCGTTCCAATGTTATGACATGCCGGCATCATGGGAAACAGACCCTCAACAATCATGCTTTGTCTCCACTGTTTCATCCTTTTATCCCTGGACTCCTGTTTCTGCCTGGGGTACCACTTGGTCAAACCCTTGTCCATTCGGGGTCTTTCTCTTTCAAAAGCCTCAATCTCCCATTCCTCTAATGCCTCATACTGCGTTAGTCTTGGTCTGGGATGCAGCTCATTCATTCGGGTTCTTAAATTAAATAAAATCCTACCATTGAAAGTACCATCTAACGGAAACGCCAATACTCCGTCATCCTTTGTATACTTCACCCAATTCTCCAGCCACACACAGGTATTGTACCCTCGGTCAAACATCATGAATGAGGCGGGAGTATTGGGTGCTGGGACAAGAACACCTTCCCTAGATTTAATCGGTTTGTCCGTTTTAAAATAATTTTTCATCTTACTTACAAGGGACATTTTTCTCTTGGTTCCGTACATAATATCGTATCTGTTAGCCTTCCACTGATCCCTTTCAAACCCTAGATGCCTTGGATCAGGTCGCGTCTCTGTAGTCCGCGAGTGCCACATACGACTTCTGCGCTAACTTTGTTTACAAACTACCTCCAATCAGAACGCGCTTCAGAAAATTCGTGCAACCAATGGGTGCGCGACACAAAATAAGCTCCGCCAATGGGTGCGCGGCCCCTTCGTGAGACAGTTCCCACGCTCCGGCGCTCACCCCTCCTTTACAATTTCAGCTCCGCTACCCGCCCGCTGCGTCTACCAATCCCAGCGCGGCACAGAGTGACGTCAGAGGCGCTTCGCGACTGACTCCCTCCCTTCACAAGGTAACGGAAACTTTCTTTCTTTTAAAGTGCTCAGTGCTTGGTTATTTTACAACAAATACACATTCGCCACAGTGCTCAAGTGTCTAGACAGAGAAAAAATTCTATTGCTGCAAGTAAACTACTTCCATTTACTTTTCACTCGCTGCGGGCAGATCTCTTCCGCCTACCCTTCACTCTAGCATCGATGAACCTGTTATTCCCCTAAACTCATCCACTTCTTTCCGGGATATGTTCCGAGTTTAAGGTTTCTCAGCGGACCCCTCTGCTTTCACGCTAGCTCCGAGGAACCTGCTACTCTTCCGATGTGACCCTTACTAGGTTACGCCACTATGGGAATTTTGCCAATGAACCCCGTTACTGTCATTTATTCACACATGTATTCAGAAAACCCTAGTTAGTGCTTCCCGGTTATCCTAACCTGCACCTAACTTTCCTCGAACCTGTGACCTCAGGACAATGGATTCTATTCACCACTTGCCCTTTCAATTCCCCGGGGAGTTCGGACAACACTTAACTAAACGATTGACAATTGCATGGATTAGTACATATAACAATATAAGAACAAGAATAATGGCAATACAGTAATTCATGAATTATTTTTACAAGATATTATTCGTGCGTATTCACAAGAGAGTGATCAGTTCCCTCAGAACAGCCGCTCTTTTAGCAGCATTAATATAATAGCAGCTTCCGACTTAACTAGTCCAACTAATCCTGCCTAACCTTTAGCTAGTCCCTAACCATCCTCTAGCTACCAGAAAACTGATAGAGCGCGCGAGGCCACCCGACCAACAGTTTTCGCCGTTTCCGGCTTCAGGGCCCATATACTTTTCAAACCACCATATACATCGATCAGGTGACTTCACGAGCTCTATCAAGTTGGTGTGTGTGTGTTCCCTGCTACCAAATTTCGGTGCACCCGACTTACCATCCACCGATGCGGGTGCCTAATGACCACAATGAATCAGGGAGCTAGCTGTAAAGGAAAAGCAGCAAAATACAAACCCCACCAATACCATTCAAATACTGTTTAAATGACCACGGACAACTGGAAGTTTTAAAATGTTTATCTAAATTCAATATTTTCTTGCATGAGGTACAGTAAAATAAGGCAATCAATAACCAAGATAACGTAAATCACATAGGCAGAAAGAAATAATGACAGAGTAATCATCGAGGTACTAAATAAAATGTAACGAGAAAATACTATATAAGTCAGTATTATCTAGACAGGGATAGACTAAGTGTGTGTGACTATAGAAGAGTTTATAATGAATAACACGCTTCACTTAAGGTGAAGGGGCCTTTGAACAACCTAGGCAACGAAGTTCTAGACCATATCAGAAAATGACACACTGCTATGCAAAATATGATTTCTAACAAATGAGAAGACATAGGAATAACTTTGCAAAATTATAAATGACTGTTCAATAGTTGCGGAAAGGCATGGAAATATAACATATGCAATGTTGAACTTTATTTAAGCAAAAGTTAGAAATTCAGAAGGTGCAAGAATTTCAAGAGGTTCAGAGTAATATTTACCTAGAAAAGGTGTGGAAACCAAACCCTGCCACGGGTCAGTTAAGGACAGGAAACCCTCAAGGAAGGATACCCCTCAAAGGACAGCAGGTGCAGAATGGACACCCAGGACAGGACAGGATACCCTCGGAAAAAGGAATCAGGACAGGACCCTCAGGACAGGACGGCAAACCCTCAGGACAGGACCCTCTTCAGGATAGGACCGGAACCCACAGTTCGGAAGCAACGCCTGCGCTCCACCCGCTCTGCAGCTATCGATCAAGACCCCGATTGGGTCAGCGAACTCCCAGCTAAGTGCCTTGCCAGCACTTTAAGGTTCAGTAGAACCTTAGTCTATAGTCAAATTTGGACAGAGTGCTCCGCAGCGCTCTGTATCTTCAGTCACCTATTGAGTGCGTTGGGTCAGTGACAGGTCAGCTAAACCAGACAAGTCGGACGGTTCACTAGGTGAACCCAGGGTAGATATACAGTTTGGGGACAGTGTACCACCCCCCAATGTTGCAAAGTGTCAGAATCCCTCAATTTCGATTGGTCCTAAGGTAGGGTTTGGGTAACACACCAATCACAATACGCGAATTGAAGCCTTCATTAACATATTTGGGTACCGCCTAGCAGATTTGGGGTTCCCATGAGCTAACAGTAGCGCAACATTACAATGTATCACATAAGGAGCCACATTCGCTGTTCTCGCAGGGCAGAGGTGACTTTCTCAGGAGCATCTCGCCCATCACTGCCAGCTGGCTATGTTCCATCAGCCAAGGTCCCTCGTGCTGCCGAATGTCGCACAGGCGCAGAAGGGACCTCCAATATGGCTCTCCTCTCACTCAGACCCCCATTTCCCGCGGTACATGAAAAGTAAGCGAAAACAAATTAATACATAATAATGTCATTAGGAAAACACATCACAGGGTTTGTACTTTTAACTCATCATCAAGAAATAAACTTATGCATTTAAATGTTAGCTACATTGAGACGGACACAAGAGCAGTGGCACGAGCTGTACCACATGATAAGCACAGCTATGAATTACGCATGCGCATAACTTTCCCTCCACTTCTGCAGACGCGTCAGGACACGTGAGTGTGGCTGACGCATGCGCAGTAACTAAAATACAAGCGACGGCCATTTTTAAAAGGACACGGATTAATTCATTAGAAATACACATAGGCAAGCTTCGGGGACTTTACTTAAGCTAAATATAAACGTTAGTAAAACATACACGGGTTACCTTATTACACATAAATGAGGTTCTTGATTTCGGCAAGCCGCAAAATATGCAAAGCTTTGCTTCATCAGTTATACAACGAGAACCAGAACTCTCTAGAACTCTAATAGCCAGAAATGTGAACCCCAAACACAGTTATAGAATGCAGGTGCTATTTACTATAAAGTCCTTTAGCAGTGTTATTCAGTCAAATGTATCTTTCTGTTTACACTGCAGTCCTTTTAGTATAGATTGCTGGTACTGGATATATTATTAGGTTTAAGTGTGCCTGACATGAAGCTTCCCCGGAGCAACAGAACTGGCAGAGAACCTCCTCCCAAAGCAGAAAGTGCCCACCCTATTCATTGGCAAGCACACCTTCTCTTTTCAACAATACGGGGCATGAATTAGTACCTGGACACAGTTGTCTTGAGTCCCCTAGCCATTGAGCTACTCACAGGGTTATTATTGTTGATTCTCGGACCAGAATACCAGACTTTTTTGGGGTTAGGGGCTGAACACAAGTAGGTGTAAAGCCCTATACTTTGGAAATGACACATTGCTGTTGTAAATTTATGGTGGTGGGGTCCCTGGCATGGACTCTATCAACCTCTCCAACAAAGGTACAGCATGAAGCTGTTAATGAAAGTTTAGATGTGAATATTTTGAGAACTGTTTGATGGTGCTCAATGCTGTTGGTTATTCCAAACTCAAGATGACCTCTAAACAGCCAGGAGTTGAAGCTGATGTAATCTCTCTGGTTCCTGCAATTAACTGAAAAGTAAGTAGAGGCCTTTGTGCAGCTCAGTTGGCTGAGAAGGAAAGTAGACTCATCAACAGATGCAGGAAGTGATGACTGTTCCTTGTTCCCTCCACCCTGGTGGCACAGTCATGTTCTGAACTTGACTGTCAAGCAGGCTCTCCTCAATAGGGTGCAGTCCAATGTCCTCTTTTACAGTAGGCAGGGTGCACTTCTCACAAGGCAGTATACCAGTACTTCAATTAGGATGTGGTTGAATGTGTCCCCAGATTGGTGGGAAGATAGCAGTCAGGCAAGAACTGAATTCAGAATCAGAGCCAATCTTAACTGCACAGTTGTACAGCTTCATTGTTTGTTTATGGGAGATAATGGAATACTAGTTGAAATGGCTATCCACTGCTGCCTTTGAGATCTTGGAGACTCTTAATAACACAGGGGTTATTGCCACTGCATGACCAGCTTAAGTTGCATGTCATTGATAACAGAAGCTTCTCATGGACGGATTGGTGTCAGTACAACGCAGATTTTTACATCGCATTCCGTTACAACGGAATTTTTACAACGCAGGATCCATTACATCGGATGCCATTACAACGCATGGCATTACATAGCAGATGGTATTACAACGCATGGCATTACATCGTAAGTATAGGTAAGTATACCTTTTTTTTAAAATGTTATTAAGTTAATTTAATTAATTTAATTTAATTAATTTAAATAAAATACATTTTAAAAAAGCCATTAATTTAATTTAATAAAATAATATCTATTTAATAAATGTAATTTTAATAAAAAATGGGAATAATTTAATTTAATTAAAATAATAAAATTAACTTAATGTACATATTTTTATAATTGATATTAAATTAAATTAATTGAAATAATTTATTTAATTTAATTAATTTAATTTAAAAATGTAATTAATGAAATAAAATTAATTTAATTTATTAAATATATTTTAATTAATTTAAAAATGGTAAATATAATTTAATTAACCCAAAACACAAACCCCTGTACCCCAAAACCCAAACCCTGCCCTAAAACCTAAAAACACCCCTGTACCCCAAAACCCAAACCCTGCCCTAAAACCTAAAAACACCCCTGTACCCCAAAACCCAAACCCTGCCCTAAAACCTAAAAACACCCCTGTACCCCAAAACCCAAACCCTGCCTAAAACCTAAAAACACCCCTGTACCCCAAAACCCAAACCCTGCCCTAAAACCTAAAAACACCCCTGTACCCCAAAACCCAAACCCTGCCCTAAAACCTAAAAACACCCCTGTACCCCAAAACCCAAACCTTGCCCTAAAACCTAAAAACACCCCTGTACCCCAAAACCCAAACCTTGCCCTAAAACCTAAAAACACCCCTGTACCCCAAAACCCAAACCCTGCCCTAAAACCTAAAAACACCCCTGTACCCCAAAACCCAAACCTTGCCCTAAAACCTAAAAACACCCCTGTACCCCAAAACCCAAACCCTGCCCTAAAACCTAAAAACACCCCTGTACCCCAAAACCCAAACCCTGCCCTAAAACCTAAAAACACCCCTGTACCCCAAAACCCAAACCCTGCCCTAAAACCTAAAAATACCCAAACACCCCAAAACATATACCTCAGTACCCCAAAACATATACTCCTATACTCATACGTATTTAAAAAATTACTTAAATTAATAAATTTAATTTATAATATTTAAAAACATAAATAAATATTTTTATTTATTTTTATTTATAATTAATAATAATTAAATCAATTATATAATATTAAATAAAATAAAAAAAAATTATATACTTACCAATACTTACGATGTAATGGTATGCGTTGTAATACCATCTGCTATGTAATGCCATGCGTTGTAATGGCATCCGATGTAATGGATCCTGCGTTGTAATAGCTGCGTTGTAACAGCATTACGACGTAAAAGTTGCGTTGTAAGTGATACACACCCTCATGGACGGACTTGATCCTATCCAGATAAAAATGTTTATTGGCGCCAGTCAGAAGGCAACATCTCTCAGGGATTCAGATTGAGACAAGAAGAGAGGAGAACTAGGAGCTCTTTGGGAGAGGAATTGTGAAAACTACAAAATATTGATGGCCTGAAGTCCCCAACAACAGGTGCAGCTGACCTAGGGACAGGAAGAAAAGTATTGGAAGCTTGATTGACCCTTTACCAGTTGAGACTTGGGTAGTCTCATACAAACCAAGCCACCATTGTTAATTGCCCCACACATAAGGAGTATAATAGGCACCACAATGCACTAAGTAAGACATTAGCACAGACCCACATTCTATCACAACCATGCATAGGCATGCATATTATCCTCCCAATATGTCCTACACTATATGGTGGTAAAGGATCCCACTTAAGGGAGAATGACTAGACCTTTTGTGCAGATCCCTTACATGGGGAGGCCAGTAGTATTCTCTTCCTGAAGGGTGTAGGTAAAATGGCTCATCCCTTTGCTATGAATCACGTTGCTGCCACAGCCAATCTCATAAAAACTGAGCAAAGAGGGCATTAACCACTCTCTTAAAAGGGATGCAGTTGGATTACTCCTTCAACCTCAGAACACAGCTTTTGGGTCTTCAGGCGGTAAACAGTGAGACTTCTCAATGAGCTTGAATGTTGAGTTTGATGAGAGGGACTGATGAACTTCAGTGAAACGACGGGGTGGGAGGGGCAAGCAGCACAACTCTTCAGAGCCATGAAACAATTGGCTAGATCTTTTGCCAGTAAGGATATAGGTTGATTTTTCTTTAAACAACAACAGACAGACTTTACCCCAAATATGGTCATGACTCTTCTGGATGATTTGATGGATGGGTGATCAGGAGAGTTTGGTGTAGCACTCATTAAAACAGCATTCAGGCTATCTACTAAAATACAAGGCCCCTACATCCAGCGTGAGCCTCCTTTGCTCCTATCTGCAGGGAGAAGCTAATAATACTGCCGCCTGCGGGCGGGTGTAAAAGCAATGATTCTATATGAACATTTTACAGAGCAAACATGAATGGGCAAAGCCAATAGGTATGGCTTTTATGTGATAATGCACGGAAAAAGTGGCATGCAAAAATGTATTTCAATGCAATTGAAGATTAAAGTCAGACCTATATGGTCTACCAATGTTTGGTAATTGAGTTGGGAATGGTAGTGGTGGTGTGGTATTGATGTTGGTGGTATTGATGGTGGTGGTGTTGGTGATTGGAATGGTATCAGTGGTGATGTTATTAGTGATAGCTAGGCTGGTATTGGTATTGGTGGTGTGATCTTGGTTCAGAGGTGATTGACACTGGTGGCAATAATATTGAGGTAATGGTATTGTGGCATTCATAGTATTGTATTGAATATTTAAGAAAAAAGATAGTATTTTATTGGTGGTGTTAATATTGGTAGAGGTGTTACTAATTTGGTGGTATTGGTGATGGTGGTGGTATTTGCGGCATTGATGGTCGTGTAGAATTGGTGGAGGTATTGATGATATTGCTGATGATGATATTAGTGGTATTAATGGTATATTGGTAGTGGTGATACTACTGGTGGTATTACTAGTGGTAATATTGCTGGTATTTTTATTGACGGTGTTGGAATTGAAAGTGCGGTATTAGTGGTGGTACTAGGGATAGTGGTGCTGGTTATTATATTGAGTGTGGGTGGTATTGGCAGTATTGATAGTGGTATCTGTGATGGTAATGTTGGTAATGATGTTGGTATTAGTGAATGTGTTTTTTTGGTGGTATTGTGTTTATAGTGTTATTGGCTGCGTGTACTCTTTAGATTTAAACTAAATTCCCCACGTATTGTTCTACAATGACTCAATAGGAGCAGTAGTGGCTGGTGTCCAACAAAAATTAATGGGGCAGCATGGAGGGAGAGTAACAAACAAGCACACACAAAAACCCCACTTATCTGACGATCGTTGCTCTTCTCCCCCCCGCACTTCTGCTCCTCTGGGAACAGGCTCCCATACTCCTCCGTGGCCAATCCCGATGCTACTCTCACCATGACAGCAGCATCAGGATTGGGCGGAGTGCACTGATTTTGCACTTCAACAGGAGCTGAGAACCTGTGCCTGCTGGTCTCTCCATCCAGCAAGGCAGCTGAGTTGGATAGAAGTCAGTGTACATGATGGTTTGGGCATCCTAAAACGGACGACCAAACTGTCACGCGCACTGACAGCAGTGCCAAACAATCCCCCTTCTGCAGTGCTGTGGCCCCGCCCACAAGACTCGGACGGATGAAAAATTAAATGATAATCATTTTATTTTTCATCTGCCTCTGCAGGCAGGGGCCAACACTCCTCCGCCATAGCGGAGAAACCGCCGCTGAATAGGAGATGCAATGATACACCAAATATCCACTTGCATTAGGGGAAAGAAAAATCCCCCTCTGGGTGACTGTTAGACCTGTCTTCCTTAGGGTGGCCTTCCCCCAAATGTTTTGCCTGCTTGCCTCCTCTTTTTGCTGAATCATTTTGTTGGCATTAGGACTCTGAGCACTATGCCCCTGCTGACCAGTGCTAATGCTCCTGTGCTTTTCTGCTAAGCATGATAACATTGGTTAATAGATGATTGCCAAATTTAGTTTACTTGTAAGTTCCTTCTAAAGTGGAATACCTTTTACACAGGGCCTGTAAATTAAATGCCACTAGTGGGCCTGCAGCACTGATTGTGCCTCCCACTCCAGAGGCCTTTCAAACCTGTCTCAAGTCTGCCATTACAGTGCCTGTGTGCGCAATCTACTGAAAACTTCGACTTGGCATTTAAAACTACTTACCAAGCCTTAAACTCCCATTTTATTACACATAAGTCACCCCTAAGGTAGACCTTAGGTAGCCGTAAGGTCAGGGTGCAGTGGAAGTAAAAGGCACGACATGTACTTTTAAGATCTACATGTACTGGTAGTGAACGACAGCTAAGTACGTTTTCACACTTCTGTGAGGCCTACTCATGTCACAGGCTCGCACTGGGAACTCTTTAATACACTTTTAATTTGTAATTCCTGATTAGGAAGGAGTAGCTGCATCATGTTTCATATCTTTGAAATGGTAATTATAAATCCACTTTACTGGTAAAGTTGAATTTAACGTTCCTATTTTAGAAACTCAACTTTTAGAAGGCGTACATTTCTCTGCTCTTACTGCTTTGTGTGCCTTGCAACCTGTCTCCAATACACGTCTGGGGAGGGTGACAGCTATACTTTGTGCATTCCCTCTAGACAGTCATAACTACAGGAAGGTTGGGTGTGACAGGGAGCTCATCTGCATTCTGATAGCTTTTCCTGGGCAGGAAGAAGGGGGGAGCTGACATGTACACCTGAATAGGCAGTGTCCTGTTTCCCACACATATGGCTGATTACCCCCTACTGAGCCAGGGCTGGGAGGAAAGGGGGACCGGAGCACTTCAAGGTCTTTCTTTGAGGTCACCCCCACCTCAAGGCACAAGTGAGTATAGGCTCTGACCCTACCAAGACAGTACACTACTGGTCCTTTGAAGAACTCAGCCAGGAGTAAAGGCTGCTGAGCTCCAAGGAGTGTCACTCTGCTTGACTGCTCCTCTGGAAGAGCTGCTTTTCTGCTTTGCAGTGCTGCCCTGCTGCCTGCTGATCTCTGCCCTTCTGAGGACAAAGACTGGACCCATCTCACTTGAACCCAGAGTGACTCCAAGGTTTTGCTGGCTTTCCCCCTGTTCTGAAGTCTCAGGCCATCAAAGACTTCCTTCAACCCTGCAAGAGCACCTGGACTCTGCCATCTATGAGTCCTGCCCTGCCAAGTGGTGCCAATCTGTTCCTGGGCCCTTTAAAGGTGACTTCTGCTGTGCAGTACCAGCAAAATCTATGCCATGACTACTTTGCGCCGATCGGAACCGACGCCTTGCCCTTCGACACTGACACAGGGGCCGATTGATGACATCGCCTCAATGTGCAGCAAGACGGCAACAGACATCGTGGCTTGACAATGACACAGTGCCTGCATTCTTGAGGGGTTTGTCGAGGAAGCCTTCATCTCCTTCATCAATCGGAACCGACGCATCGAATCTTCGATGCCAATGTTTGCACCATCTACTTTTTCAGCAGGACCTGCATGAGTCCTGCAACCAGCCTGCCCTCCATCATGGTCAGCCTGAACTTTGGATTTTTTTTGGTCCAGCGCGACCTCGATTTACCCCTAAGTGCTATTTGTTTCTAAGCAATACTTTTTGATTTATTCTTTACAAAGTCATAACTCCAGTCTACTTTGTGGATTTTTGTCGTTTTGGTCTTGTTTTACTCATACAAATATAATCTATTTTTCCAACACTGTGTGGAAACTTTTTGTGGTGTTTCATTATGTGTGTGTTGCACAAATACTTTACATATTGCCTCTTTAGATACGCCGGACTGCTCCGTGCCACGCTACCAGAGTGTGAGCACAGGTTGTCTTTTAGTGTATATCTATCTTCCCCCGACTAGAGTGGTGGTTCCTGCTTGTACAAGGTGCATACTCTTACAACCCGAACCCCCATTTGTAACAGTGATGGCAAAGCTGACTCAACTCAGATTTTAAAAGAGTTGGTACTGAAACCTGGGTCAAGCAGATACATTTGCATGTAGCCAGAGCTAAAATGGTCTTATCAGTTATTTCCTCATACTGAGTACTGAGAAGAAGTCTTTAACAAGCAGGATAATATTATCTTAGCTTGTAATTATCAGTATGGGGAAACCTATTGATAGCAATCAATAGTAAAACAATATATTGGAGGCATAAAATGACACAACATAGCCGTGCTTTAATTGAATTCCAAGAAGGTCTCTGAGTCACAAAATTCTTGTAGAAGTAGCTCTTCTCCTTTCCTTTCGATCCAGGTATTAATATAGGCTGTGAGGGCGTCCCGAAGGAGCTGAAACTCCTATATGTTCAAAGTGACATCTTAGTTTTCCAGGGTCACAGCCATCACGTCCTTAAACAAAGCGATGTCTCAACTGCCCTTCCCCTTCACTGATCTGAGCCAGTAGTGGATTGAATGAGCGGGATACAGGCAAAGCCCCCCAAGGGATGATGAACAAGGGCGGCTTCTAGACCTAAATGGGCTGAACGATGTGAAGCCGATCCATCTCTGGAAATCGCCCGAGGGAGCGACACACAATTTTCTTGTTAGCGAATATATGGTTTGCTACTTTGCAACTAATGATTCAGAGAAATTGTTTCAGAACCTGAAATATTGACATAGAGATGTGTTCCAGGACTGAAAATATTGAATTATTTCTCATCAGGAGTACAAAACCTTTACTTTTTAATCCACATATTTGGAAAATCGTTCTGTAAAAGGGATCGTTGACCTAATTTAGAAAAAATTGGATTATGGGAAGGGAACCTTCAACAATCCCTCCTGGAGATGGCTGGGCTTACTGCAGTCTGTGACGTATTGGAGTGTCCCAAAATGGGGTCCAGGTTCGCCTTTAATTCCCATGTCATCTCTGATTTAAACATTCCAATTAGGTTATTGATGTAAGTGAAGTAATAGTTCACAGAAAATATTGCGCTCAGTGATGCTCACCGAATGGTGCAATACTATACTTATCTTGTTTGCATATCTCAAAGGTTGACTTAACTGCAAATAAAAGCGACTATTTAGAAGCCAACTCTGTTAAAATGTTGACAATATCTTTGGAACTTACTGATGAAATAGATGGTGACCTTTCAAACAATCAAACATGGAACGCAGCATTCCTTTGATGAAAATTTTTATGCATGTATTCATGTATTTATTCATGTTATATCACATGAACAAAGTCTCACTGCAATGGAGGAGGACTTCAGTGCGCTAGCTAGGGCTTCTCAGTGATTTCTGAGGACAGAGATAGCAAGCACTATGCAACCTTAGCATTATGATGGAAAAGAGAGAATGGGGTCAATTTGTGAGAATAGGGACCCAAGGAAAGCTGGGCAGCTGGTTTAAGGAAGACGACTGACCTTTGACAGAGCTTTAAGATGTGACAATGTGGTCCAGTGCATTTCGGCATCAGAGCACAATAAAGTGGTAGTAGAGGTGAGGAGAACTGGACAAATGTCATATTTGTATGGGAAGAGCTTTAGCGGGAGCTCCAAACGAACTATACATGTTTAACTAAAGAGGGCATCATAAATGTTTGCTCGCCCTTGCAATTAGGACCTTTGAGAATGTGGATATGAGGGAAGAGATATGAGGAGAAAGGGTGTAGTTGAAAGTCAATAATTTTCAGTCCATAAATAGGGGTGATTTCACACTTGAATGATAGTTTGTATTTAGGCCATATGGGGCACTGTTGGGAGAATGGCAGGTGTTAGTTTTTGGAGATATTCGCGCTTAGCGCGAATATTTCCATCGCTACGCCTGCCTTGCTAATAGGCGATAGCAACGTTAGCGACTGCTTTCAGTGGCTAACAGGTTGGGTACGCCCACTTTGCATGTCATTAGCGATAAACATCGCTGACATGCAAAGCTGGACCAAAACCGCTTGCTATCACCTACAAGCTGTCGCTAACAGCAGCTTGCTAATAGGGCGATAGAATTATCGCCGCTTAGCGGCCGAAAACTGCCGCTAAATCGGCGATAATTGCCTATCGCCCCCCTTGGAACTATATGCCCCTAAGTACTTCTAGGACTGGCGACATTGTACCCTAACATGTGTTGGCAGCTGCAATGACCAGCCCCTGCTATTTGACTACGGGCAAGTTGGTAATGCTTACCAGGATCCCCCCCTCAACTCCTTTGCCCCTTTCATCCCCTCTCTTCCCAATTGCACCACAGACTTAACAACAACCCAACACCAATTTACCACCTGCTCCAGCAGGTGTGATATGATGCTGTGCTGGGCATGATATACCCAGAAGGGATTAACATTTGTGGATTTGGTCCATATGTTATCACCCATTCATGGTGAAAAACGTATAGTTGCCAGATTTAGGTGCAGGGTTCTGGAGATTCTGGACCCTCTGTAATACTACACCTACATATTAGGAACTCGTAATGAGGACCTCAGTATCTGATTTAAAGTTTAGTAGTAACAGAAAGTCCTCTGAATTGTGATGTAAGTTCTAAATCTGTAGGGGAATCCATTGGTAGCATTTCCTCCGCCATAGATAGAGGATATTCAGCTGGATTCCCCTTGTGATTTAGCACATCCTCCGTGAATAGAAAATGTCCACCATCACCCATCTCTAAATCAGGCCCTTAGAGCCATCTCCTACGAAAACGTCTGCATTCTACAACCCTGCTACTTTTAATAAGATCCTAACAATTCCCCAAAATTGAACTTCGAACCTCCTACAAGCAAGAACTCTAGTAGCAAGACCAAAGATATTGAAAGCAACTCATCTCCTAGGTTGAGCAGAAAACCTTTAGGGGAACAACTCTGACATGCAAAACTGAAAAAGTCTCTCATTGATCTGTAACCGAAAACAGAACTAGCATAGAACCCCATTTCCCTTTTTCCTAATAAACAATTTAAAACCCAAGAATCTTTTTAAATTGCAGTATATGTTTCATACAACATTCAATATATAAAAAAGTGTTCATATGCCTCAAAGCAGCAATTAAAAGTGCATTTCTACAGACGTTTCTTGAAGGGATACTCCCTATCCTGAAAAACAATTCAGCAAGCAATATACCAAAGTGATATATGTGTTCATTAATGTCGATATTTTGCAATTGTTTTTAACTGGTAAAGTCCCCAGACTATTATCTTCATGTTAAGTCCAGTGTGAAAGCGTGAAAAAATGTGAAAAGATGGAGATATTCGACCGAACCACAGATTTTTCAAAATTTCCTCCAGTGCCTACCTTCGGCTAAAAGCTTTATTGTCCTTTAGCGCCATAGACAGAGTGAGCTACAAACTGATAATATTCGCTTTAGGATGCTGTATGAGCTCTTACGCCCAGTAACATACTGTAGCCTAAGGGAAAGATGTATATGTCCTCTCAAAAAACTAACAATTGACTATTTCCAAGGAGATGAAACTCAGCAGATTAGGCCTATACTCTTCCCAACTTGTATTTTCTAGGATCTTTAAACGGAAGGCTGAACATGTAAATAAGAGAAGAACGAGGAAACGTTAAAAACTACGCTTATGGGCTTACTGGTCCAAAACTACCAGAAAACCAACTAGGAAATGTATTCAGGTGAGGCCCTCACTCAGTGCCGAGATGCCAGCAAATAAAATATAGGCGTGATTACCTTTCTTTTTAAAATACACTAACCTGGAAAGTGAACAACAATGATCGCAATCATAATTACCACATTAGCATAGGGACCTGCTAAATAAAATTTAACTGATGTTAAAGATGACCTCCTCTCTAGTCAAAAAAGGCTGCGTGAAATATCCAGAGCTCTTACATTCAAACCCATTATAGAAGAAACCAATCTATCACTTGTTGTAATGCCAAGAGGGGTCACTGAAAACACTTGCATTTGACATCTGCTGTGGGAGCCTTTGAAAAGAAGCATGTTTACAATGAGATGGCCCTCTTTTTTTCAAATGTGGAACATTTGTCCCTCTTTATATATGATATCTATTTATTTGCAGGTGATCTTAGGATCAATTGGATAAATATATCACTTGGTTAAATCTTTGTGATAGGAATCTTACATTTATGGCTACTAAAAATAAGAATAAATGTGACTTTCTTGCTATATCTATTAAAGAAGTCTCAGGGAACCTAAAAGATGAGTTGATTAGCAAGCCATTTGATAAAAACACCTTATTGCATTACTCTAGTTATTATCCTATCAACCAAAACATGAATATTTCATTTGATCAATTTCACCATCTACAGAGAAATTGCACCTCTATTGATGACTATTACAGGCACTCTGAGATACTAAAAATGACATTGAGAGATGGGGGTACCCTAAAAATGATCATTCACTCATTTAAGAGAGCCAGATATTATGATAGGGAGAGTGTGTTCCAGGAAAATAAAGGCAAGAGGAGCAATGAGAGGATTGTTTTCGTAATCAACTTATCTGGGGTAAGCAATAGGATCAAAACCTTTATTAATAGAAATTGGAACATTTGAACAGTGATCACAGTGTTAAATTGGAGAGACCTCTGTTTGAGGTTCGTAGAAACAGGAACTTTAGAAACAGGCTGGTTCATGCGTAAGGAGAAAGAAGACGTCAGATACAAGTGAGTATGCATAAACAAAAAAATTGTTGGCAACAGAAGAAGTGGAGGCTGTAATGTATGCCAGCGATGTAAAAGAGATGTTAAGAACTGCCGTCAGAAAGTGACACATAAAACCAGATGTTTACGAATTGTTGTGGTAAAAATGTGGTATATTTAAGTATCTGCCCCTGCAGTCTTGGTTATGTTGGTGAAGCTTATCGGGAACTATGAGTAAGGATCAATGAACACAAATAAACTATTATAACAAAGACGGTAAAGGCTCCTTTGGTGGACTACTTCTTTGAAAATGAACATGGGGAAAGTGAGTTCTGCTGGTTTACACTAGAAAGACTGGTAGGTAGGAATAGAGCAGGAAACATTGATAAAAAGGAACATTACAGAACATTTTTTTATGTTGTCATGTAATATTTATATTTTTAACTACATAGGGCACAACAAGTGTAATTAATTATGTAAGTAACAGGAAGTTTGAGACTCATGATATAGCTCTAGAGACCTGGTCCAGTGAGGATTGGCATTTCTAGATTTGGGGTTGGTTGATTTATTAATGTTCTTTTGTCCACGATGGATCTTCAACCATTTTATTAGGGAAGGTGAGTAATTTCAAGATGACTCCTAGTTAGGCCCAGTGTGGGTCCATTTGATCTGAGTGTAGGAGATGTGGCATACACCGCATGGTAGACATGACGTTTTGGACACCTCAGGTTTTTAAAATAGGGGGTACTGTATTACATTAGAGTGCGCACTGCATTTTGTTGTTGTTTTGATAACTCGTTAAGGGATTTTTATTTATTATTTTGAGGATACTGAGTTATTTCAAGATTGCACCCTGGTAGGCCTGCCGGTCTCTGATTCGAGAGTAGGGGATATGTCATTGATCATGTGGTAGACGTGATACTTGGGATACCTGAGGTGTTTAAGGCTGAGGGTATATAGGCAGGTTAGCATGCGTGCCATGGTTTGTTATTGCTTGCTGTCACAGATGCAGTACAGACTGCTGGAGGCTTGACTGGGTGTCAATGGTGCACAGAGTATTAAGAGAGATAAGAAGTGGCAGTAGTTTTGATTCCATTTAGAAGGTAGTTTATCTTGGATATGAGAGTTTGTCCCCCGATTCAGTATAGTTGTGCAAAATCTTATGAACGGCTTATTTTAAATAATAATAAAACGGAAGTGTGATTTTTTAATAAGTTGATGTGAAGGGGTGATTAATCTCCTTACCTGTGCTTTTACATTCATCAGGTGGTTTTAAAGTGAAAAATAAGATGAGGTGGTAGGGGTATGTCCTTATAATGTGGCGATAAATTGGTGTCTGTCCATAGGTAAGGGATGATATGATTGTTGAAGGGGATGTTATGAACAGCTGGGGCCCATGCAGGTAAGAGCAGTGGGGCGGTGGTGCCGGGTTGGCGGGGGATTCGATAGACTATCAAGAGAGAAAATTAAATAAATAATACATTTTCACTCTTCGTTGTATGTCACAATCTCCCCCATCCGGCCCTATCGCACCAGTGCTCCTACCTGCATGGACCACGGATGGTTATAAAGTATGCCTCATTTACACTAAAGAGAGTTATGTTATCTTTAAAGAGACGGTGATAATACTTTTATTGGACTCTCTAAGAAGCGGGTTCGAGTATTCTGACCGAATTCTGTTTAAGGTTAATCTGACCAGAAGGGATTGATTGGAGAATGTATGCCAACACCAGGTATGAGGAATACCCCAGGCCATTTAAGGTGAGGTTATCTAGATTAAGGGGCTCATTAGGATCGCGGACGGACTTGATTCCGTCCGCGACCCCAGAGTAGGGGGGAACGTCCGCATGGGCTGCGGCGTTCCCTCCGTGAAGATTAGGATGTGACCGCCAGGGTGGCGGTCACATCCTCAATTTTTAACATTGCGGCGGGTGCGGCTTCAAGCTGCACCCGCCGCAATGTTAAAAATGCAAACATTGCATTTGTATGCAGAAAGCGGCAGGCACCGCCCGGTGCCTGCCGATTTCTGCATACAAATGCAGGGGGGTACCATAGGTACCCCCCCATGGGCACCCCCACCCCCCCTTCACCTAGGGGGCCCGCAATGGGCCCCCGCAGCGAAGTTCCACATGCTTTTCCACGGCGGAAAACCCGCCATGGAAAAGCATCTTTTAAAGCCCTTACTAATATGGTGGACGGTGTCTGAGAGACACCGCCACCATATTAGAGCTTTTCCGCCGCGGTTGTAAGCCAACCGCGGCGTAAAAGCTGCGGACAGAAACCAGGACCCACCAGCCATCCTAATGTGGCGGTGGGTCTTTGGTGGGTCCGCTGCGGTTTTCCACATCCTCTGGGTGCGCCGGCCCAGAGGATGCGGAAAAACCGCAATCATAATAGGCCCCTAAGTTAGTACACATATTTTCAGGGATGAACAAGTATATGTTAAGTTTGGACGCACGGCTGTTTAAAGTAATGGTAAGCAGTATGCATGGGATTATTAAATAAGGGAAGTACTACCACATGAAGTTGGGTGGTTGTATATGGTTTTAGTTGAAGATCAATTTTAAATTTCTGCCTTGTGTTTTAATGTATATATTTTTTCAAATGAATGTTGGATTTTGGATTGATGCATTGTATTGATTTTACGGTGGTGTATTGCATGTCTTGGATGTTGTATTTTTTATGTATTCTCATTGTTCCTTTTGTAGATCTTACATGAAAATATATTGCTGAGGTGATATAAATAGTCTTGAAAAACGTGGTTGTTATTGCTAGTGCCCATCGAACATGTTGATGGATCAGTAAAGCAGTATCTGCAGTGTATGGGGCTCTTTTCATGTGATTGAATTAATTCATGGACACCTGTTGACACGAAGAGCATCTATACAGTTTTGTGAAGACTGTGGGCCCCATTAGGATGGCGGGCAGTAGCCACCGCCGGCTCGGCGTGGCGATCCGCCCGCCATCCTTGCTGCAAAGACCCCCGCCATATTACTATGGCTGGGGGGTCCACGGAGGACGGAAAGACCGTCCGGCACTTTTCAGCCCGGTCGACAAGTGAACTGGGCGGAAAAGGGATCAATATGGTGGTGGTGTCTGTTAGACACCGCCAGCCATATTAAGATGTGGGCGGGAACATGCCTTTCCGTGGCGGGCACATCCTAATGGGATGTGCGGGACCGCTGCATCCTTAGCGGGCGGTCCCATTTCCCACTGGTATGGCGGGTGGACAAAGTCCACCCCTCATACTAATGAGCCCCTAACTATCCTGTCTAAGACGTTATCTCCTATGTTACTTTATTTTATGTATAATTAGTGTTGTAGTCGCAAATGTGTTATTTTGTAGGGATTTTAAATGTGAAAAATATTTATAAAATAGGATTAAAGCCATATATATTTTACAAACTTCTGTGGTATTTGGATGTGTTGCATTTTATCAGGTTTTGGTTGTGCATGACAAGTGATTATTGAGTGTTTATGCGAGTTTAATAAATGGGGGAATGTTTTTGACTCTATATTTGGTGGAACACTGTTCCCTTGGTCTTACTCTCTCTTTTGTGACAGGAATTATAATTACCACATTAACACGGAAATATGTGAAATAATAATCAAATTATGTTAAAAATGATCTCCATTCTAGTTAAAAATTTTGTTTGAAATATCCAGATCTCAAACATTTAAACCCATTCTAGAAGAAACCAAACCAGGACCTGTTGCAATTCCAAGCCGGGTCATTGAAAAACATTTGCATTTTACATCTGCAGTAGGTACAGGTTACACGTTAAAATACCAGCAAGAGCAAAACTCTTCCTTGCTCCTAAGGATGGTAAATTGGGTGCCATGAAAGTGTGTAGTAGTAACACCTACTTGTGACACCTCTACTAGGTGCCTGGAACAGTTCTCTTTGACCCCCCATTGTTTAAGAGACCATGTTTAGGGAATAATATTGAGACATGACCTAGCAGTTCAGACTGGATTGTTTCTACTAGAGCAGGAAAGCAACTCATACAAATATGTTGTTTACCCAGGCTGGAGAGTCTCATCGAGAGAAAAACAAGCATTTGCAATGCAATAGGACTTGCATTTACGCGAGGCGGGCGGGGACAGGGGGGCACGAACAACAGGAGTGCTGGGAGGGGGAGAAGGCACTGCAGAAAATAGTACTCAAAGTAAAGGGGCCAGTAGCCATGTAAGGATACAAATGACGACATGGCTATCATAGGGAGGGACTAACAGGCCTATAAACCTATGGAAGGCAGCATTTAGTAAAGGACAAATACACAAGCCAATGAAAAAGATGGCCGGGGGAGTGGGCGTGGCTTCTCTCCCATACTCAACTACCCCCCCAGATCAACCCCAGAGCAGCGCTTGCACGTTGGCGCATGGCTCGACCTAATGATGGACTGGGTTGCACTCCAGCAATTGCAAGTAGGTTAGACTTTTGCAAGCATTTCACATATCACCTTTTGTTGTATTTTGCTGTGAGCAAATCGGTCATGGCTGGTTCATATGAGCCGGGCAAGAAGGTTCTTGGTCAGCAAATGCTTGCAACAAAGAATTTGGTGGGAAAGAAAAGTGGTTGATAGGTAGGAAAAAGCAGATATGTTTTAAACTTGGATGGTTTCTCTTTGCAACGTAGGTGGGATTGGGGACCGAATTTTGCTCACACTGTTTTCACTTGTGTCTCATATTTTCAATCTTTCCTTATTTCACTGAAACAAGGTCATTTATACTTGAAGGTGGGTTGTGAACGAAAAGCAGAGAGGAATAACCATCCCTTCGGAAGAAGTATAGAAGGTGAGGAGCATGTGGTTAATATATATGGTTTATCAGCGGGAATCACACCTCCTAGAGCAAAAAAATGTATCCAAGTTCATTTTTTTAGAAATAGATAAGAGCACTTTGAAAAAGTGAACACACACAGTCTTTTTGTGAGGACTTCATTCCTTGAGTAATGTATCTGCATCTAGAAATCACATATGGTTAATGTATTGTAATTTCTGTGGCCATAGAGTCGAGGTTTACACTCTAGGTTTTGCACAGCAGTTTCACAGAATTTTAATACATAAACACAATGCTTTGATCTAGTTAATTTTGGAGATTGCCGTAGCATTGTATAACTTACTTTTCTGCTCAGAGACAGCTTGTGCTTGTATAACATGTAAATAGACCTAATTTAGAGACAACTAGAACATAGTGCTTTTGCTTATAGACACCGCTGAGAAATGGTAAACTAGATTGAAAGCCTGGTAATTTCGATGGAAATAAAGAAGCAGGATGTGATGAAAGGAGGCCAATGTCGAGTGTCTTTCCATGACCTGCAGGGTCATCACTTTAGTCCCTGTTATCTATATGTTATCTACCATGGCGAACCTGTCAAGCTGACATATAGCTGGATGGTTCTGCTTGATTCCTGAGTGGGTTTTATTTCCACTGTAAGGCGGTGTGGGGTGCAAAACTGGAAGTAATGGGGCATATCTATGCTCTGAGGTAAATCGGAAATTAATCCCCTTGTACTCCCAATACTTACACTATCCCTAGTCGTTTTCATGTACCTAAAAAATACCTTACACATTTTCAGATCAATTAAAGACTTTCAAGCTCTGTAATCTGTTGTTTATCAAATTATTGTTGACACAAATTTTGTGTGACATAAATATCATGTCATAGATATCCTTTGAAAATATCTTGCACTTTTTTTTTTACAGTTTCTACTATTGACCCAAATAGAGACATATTGTTGTAGATGATATTTAGGACACAACATTTTTATAGGACGGTATTTAGTCCATGATATTCTGCTACCGCACACTGGAAACATAATAGGCACAATTCACAAATGTAAAGTGAGACAAAAGTCTAACTTTATGACTTATGGTATTCACAAATGGCATTTACTACTCGTAAGGCGGTGTGGGGTGCAGAACTGGAAGTAATGGTGCATATCTATGCTCTGAGGTAAATCAGAACTTAACTTCCCTTGTTCTACCAATATTTACACTATCTCTAGTCATTTTCATGTACCTAAAAAGACCTTACACATTTTCAGATCACTAAAAGACTTTCAAGCCCTGCAATCGGTTGTCTGTCAAATTATTGTTGACACACATTTTGTGTGACATAAATATCATTTTTCAAACCGAAGGGGGACCCCACATCAATAGAAGGCAGGTAGACGGGGACAATAAAGATCAAACAAGAGAGGGAAACCTGCCCTATATGGTTTAGTAAGAGGCCTCAAAGAGGTCCACTATATTAAGCAAAGTGCCCTGAACCCACAAGGAACATTTCAAAGATACATTTACTCAAGTTTATCAAAATTTATTTTTATTTTAAAGTTCATTTTTCTCATAAATAGGTTGAAACAATCCAATGAATAAATATGTACAAAAATAGAAAAGAACAACAAAGCAAGATTAACAGTGGTTCTTACTCCACACTTACATACCACCTACATACATACATAAACATTCATACATCACACAACACAATGCAAGGATGGTCTTTTGATGGAATGGGAACCGATGGTTGGGTATCCTGGTTGGTTCCGTAAGTTCCAGGGTAGGAACAGACGCCAACGCGCGTTTCAGTGTGTGGCCCCGTCCGGGGCTACACCTTCATCAAGGCAAAGTGAGGTGGAGGAGATGCAACCACAAAGAAGACGATTACTCTGTATGGACGATATATTAAAAACATTGTTTCAGAAAACATCCTCACACAGGTTCAGGGCACATCAGTATAGAATAATTTGTAGCTACAAAAGATGATGACATCCAGGTTGTCCAACAATAACTAGGCCTACACACAACAGACAGAGTGGTAAAACAACATACGCATATATACATGTTTCAGGTAGATAGGGGTAGCAGGTTAAACATAGGACAGAATATAAACCAGGGGTACAAAACAATAAGCAGAGAGTACAGTTTGAAAATTGCTGCAACTGCCAAGTCATATATTTTACCTGTTTCTAATGTGCTAAGTTAACTTCAAGTAGAACAATCTTCTTGTTCATAGGTTAATTTTCTCTGCTAACACCAGTGTGCCAAGGTATCACAATCTTTAAGACCTGGGGGGATAGGGTAATAATGATGTTTAAAGGCCACAAGCACTCTCCCCTAGGATCATTTTTATATAGTGCACATGGAAAGAGGGGGCCCTTTGTTTGTCAGAATCAAATCATACCTGTAGACAACTAGAATAAAGCACCCGAGGGCAGATAGTGAGACTTGAGCTGCTGCAGACGTCAATGCGACGAAGCTGATAATTCCCTATAAAGGAAGGAGGTAAAGATAAATAATCTAGACTG
This sequence comes from Lissotriton helveticus, assembly GCF_964261635.1. Taxonomy (NCBI): domain Eukaryota; kingdom Metazoa; phylum Chordata; class Amphibia; order Caudata; family Salamandridae; genus Lissotriton; species Lissotriton helveticus. Next base: position 507,589,058 of record NC_136065.1, on the reverse strand, counting down.
ACGTGGTGAGGGTTCTGCAAAGGAGGGTTAAAGTCCAACAATATCACAGGAGTGAAGTGTACCTGGTAGGTGAAGGAACAGTTCCGTATATGGGTTCCGTTTTTTAATACTGGTGTGCACACACACAGCCGGCCGGCAGACAGCAGGTACACGACCTAGGAAAGAGATCACGCGGCTTACTGGCTAGTACATACTAGTTGGATGGTCTCATAACTAATCCCAGGGTTTGAAACATTCCTAGAATACGGAGGCAAGCTCTAAATGGAAGCTTTCCTGGGATATATGGAACGCACAAATAGAAATACATGCAGGCATCCTTACCACATAGAAAGCCTTTTCCCCTTCGGAAAGGTTTCAGATGTAGAGTTAATTGGTGACGCAAGGTTTCCTTCAAGGATAAGAAGAGGCAAGGGCAGGGGAGATGCAATCTATAAAGAAAGGCATAATAACAGATGTAATGGTAGTTGGGATTTTATAGTTTAGGCTCGGTCTAAATGCCGGGATATGCTCTCTACGTTATGAGCTCGAGTTGTTAATTAGAGCTGCAAACATCTACGGGATGAAGACAGCAGGACACAATCAAAGGCACGGGCATACCTGGAGCAATGAAGGATAGAATGCATCCGGTCGGCGGCGGCGGCAGCACACACGGGGGCAGAGAATCGGCGATAGAAATTATGAAATCGAGCGCTTTTATAATTATTCAAACCCACAACTCGAAACAGCTGTTGCAGCGCGGGATTACTGGCGCGTGAAAGACATCAAAAACGGACCGAATTGACAAAACCTACTGGTGAATAATGGAGCGGCCATATTATAAGGGGAATAGATGGCCCGCAATTCAAGTTTAGAACTTACGTGGGGGGCTACAGAAATTTCACAGACTGGGGAGTTCTTTAGTATATACAACAGCAAAGTGCAAATAAAAATAATAGATAAACAAAAAAAGAATAAAAATTGAAAAAACAAGAATGAAAGCGGATGAAAAAGGCATGTACGAGCCTCACCGCCGGAGTAGGGGAGATGCAGACCCTAACCTCTGTAACGGATACACTCAGTCATGTCATGGATGCAGGTTCTCAAGTTGCATCATAGAATATCAGCCAGTTCAGAAACAATAAGACCATGGGAAAAATGGACAGAGACGCAGAGTAAGGAATTACAATAGGGCATTGGCCCATGGGCATTCCTCATTCAAGCCCTTCTCCATACTGTTGAGAAAGAAGATCCAAAAGACCTCACGTTTTTTTCTTTGTGATGTGGGGTCAACATCATTGGGGGTCTGAATTTTTTCCAGTATGGAACAACTAAGGTCAGTTTCAGAATGCCCCTTCCAGTGCTCTACTAGAGGGGCTCCCCTCTTGCCTGTGCGTATGTTGGATTTGGGTTCCCCAATGCGCAGCCGGATCTCCCGCCCTGTTTCACCAACATAGGGTAATTTACAGGGACACAGAATGATGTAAATACTGTTTGAAGACCGGCAATTCGTCATTTTGGTAAGATGGATGGTGCGAGTGGGGGTAATGATCATATTTCCCAATATCGCATTCGGGCAAGCTTGGCATTTACCACACTTGTGGTTGCCGGTCACAGGACAGGGGCCAGTAATGGAGCTCTGGACTAAAGGTTCTGATCCACGCACTTTGCCTCTGACCAAATGGTTTTTGAGGTTTTTATTTCGTTTGAATGCGAAGATCGGTTTGGGTAGGGCATTTTGATCCTGATTCAGGTTAAGCAGGAACCAACTCGAGTTGATTGCCTGTCTTAATTTGTTGTTAATAGTAGAATGTTTAGTGATACATACAATGGACTTTTTGGTGTTGGTATTCCTCGGTTCAAACATAGATTCCCGGTTGTAGTAGCGGGCTCGTTTAAAGCTGTCCTTTACCAGCCGGTAAGGATAGCCCCGCTGTAACAACTTATCCTTGAGGATATCGCCCTGAGTTAGGAAGTCCCTAATATCAGTACAATTCCTCCTAATGCGGAGGAATTGGCTGAAAGGGATGTTATCCCGCTGGCATCGGGGGTGGTAGCTGCCATACTGGAGGATAGTGTTCCGGGCGGTGGGTTTGGTGAACAGTGAGACCGAGATCTCCTGGTTGCGATGTTCAACCCATAGGTCCAAAAATTCTATCCTGTCATGATTGAAATGACTGATGAGCCTAAGGTTGGGGTCCGCTGCATTGAGCCATGCAGTAAATTCATTCAGGGTGGTATCATCCCCCTCCCAGATAAAAAACACGTCATCAATAAAGCGGGACCACGCCCGCACATTCTCGCGGAATGGGGCCATCTCATTGTACACATTTGTGCGTTCGAATGCACCCATGTAAAGGCAAGCAATACTAGGGGCGCAAGCTGCGCCCATGCTTACTCCACCTACCTGATGGTAAAAGTTGTTGTTGAACTCAAAATAGTTTTCCATTAGAACTATTTTCAGGCAGTCCATGATGAAACTGGCATTATCGATCTCAGGGTTAGATGTTAAAATATCCTGCAAGACCGCCAGCGCTCCCTCCTGGGGGATGTTGGAGTATAGGGACTCCACTTCCAGGGTAACCAGGAGTTCCCGATTCGAGTGGTATGAGGTTCCCTCCACCTTAGAAATAAAATGGCCAGTATCCTTGATGAAGGAGTCCAAGGAGGAGACCAAGGGCTTAAGGAATTGGTCAATATATTTCGATAGTGGCTCAGTGGCCGATCCTATCGTAGATACGATTGGCTTCAAGGATGGATCATGTTGGTTCTTGTGAGTTTTGGGAACCCCGTAAATAATGGGCATCCTAGTAAATGTAGGAGTCAGGAACTCAGCTTCCTTATCACAGATATAGCCATTATTGACGCCTCTCTCTACCAGGCGGAGGATGCGGCGTTTGAGAGCTGGCTCAGGGTTTCTTGTTATTCTTTGATAGTACTCAGTAGCAGAGAGCAAGGTGTTCATTTTCTCTATATATTTGGGAGTATCGAAAATAACAATACCCCCACCCTTATCACAGGGTTTGATGGTGAGAGTGTCATTCGTTTCAAGGGACTTCAAAGTTTTTTCCTCAGTACTGGTCAGGTTTCCAAGTCCCCTGGGGACAAATTTCAAGATTTTATTTATTTTGAGGGTAACCGTTTTTTCAAAGGTTCCTACCTCATTGCCAATCTCTTCCAAACTAGTTGTAAAAGTGGAAGGTGGTTTGAGGCCTGACTTGTTTTCTGTATCCTCTAACGAGGGGCGAGTCAAGAAACATTTCCTAAGTCGTATTTTTCTGAAAAATAAATGTAGGTCTCTCAGGTAAAATATATGACTTGGCAGTTGCAGCGATTTTCAAACTGTACTCTCTGCTTATTGTTTTGTACCCCTGGTCTATATTCTGTCCTATGTTTAACCTGCTACCCCTATCTACCTGAAACATGTATATATGCGTATGTTGTTTTACCACTCTGTCTGTTGTGTGTAGGCTTAGTTATTGTTGGTCAACCTGGATGTCATCATCTTTTGTAGCTACAAATTATTCTATACTGATGTGCCCTGAACCTGTGTGAGGATGTTTTCTGAAACAATGTTTTTAATATATCGTCCATACAGATTAATCGTCTTCTTTGTGGTTCCATCTCCTCCACCTCACTTTGCCCTGATGAAGGTGTAGCCCCGGACGGGGCCACACACTGAAACGCGCGTTGGCGTCTGTTCCTACCCTGGAACTTACGGAACCAACCAGGATACCCAACCATCGGTTCCCATTCCATCAAAAGACCATCCTTGCATTGTGTTGTGTGATGTATGAATGTTTATGTATGTATGTAGGTGGTATGTAAGTGTGGAGTAAGAACCACTGTTAATCTTGCTTTGTTGTTCTTTTCTATTTTTGTACATATTTATTCATTGGATTGTTTCAACCTATTTATGAGAAAAATGAACTTTAAAATAAAAATACATTTTGATAAACTTGAGTAAATGTATCTTTGAAATGTTCCTTGTGGGTTCAGGGCACGTTGCTTAATATAGTGGACCTCTTTGAGGCCTCTTACTAGACCATATAGGGCAGGTTTCCCTCTCTTGTTTGATCTTTATTGTCCCCGTCTACCTGCCTTCTATTGATGTGGGGTCCCCCTTCGGTTTGAAGTTTCTTCACAGCCCGGTTGCTGTGGGGGTTGTTGTGCTTTATTCTTTATTTATGACTCCAGAATTGCCCACGCTTTAGTCTAGGCCTATTCAGTGTGAGTGCGTACATGTTTGTGCTTTAATGTTTTTGAGCACGTTGAATTGTTGTTGTCTCTGATTAGTTTTTTGTTCTTTGATTCTCTGTTTACCCTTACCTCTGGTCGTATTCTTTCCTTCTTAGAAACCTCCCTCCCAGAAATTCCGTGATGGAGAGTATCAAAACCTTTGGTTTCTCAGATGAGGAATTCGCCAAGATAGTTGGCACCTCAGTTAGTAATGATGCTGCATTTACTCTACCTAAGGGGTTGCAAGGTGACTGGTCTAAACTACTCAATCTCCGTAAGAAATCCAAACGCACGGAATTCCATGCCAAGTTCATACTCGACTATCTTCGGGCAGGTACCATACCTATTGGTCTCAGAGTACGAAACATCCCCGGTCTCTTTGTTGAGATCAGACAGTTCCTGGAGAAATGGGCCCTCATTTCTAACCGTTGCTCCAGGGACTGGATGATGCTCATCATAGAGACCGCCCGGGATGTAATAGACATCCTCACCAAAGAGATCGAGGCATTGGAAGCAAAACTTAAATCTGAAGACGCAGTGGATCTTGGCAAAAAGAAACTCGAGGAGATTGAGGCGGAATTAGACTCTTTCTCTGAGTATTTACTAAAAAGGAAAACGGAAAAATTCCGTAAGGATATCCGCTTTTTTACTCAGGAGAAAGCATACCCTTATCTAGCCAGTAATTTTTATAACACTCAAAATAGCTCTGACCAACAGAGCGGTTATCAAAAGTGGGGCAACCAACGAGTAACCACTTTTTCGGACACCACAGACTCCGATGGCGATGACGGGCATAATTCCAACTATGACCCGAATTATGATACCAATCATCCCCACTCTGGTAGACAGGACAATATTGATCGATCTTCCCGACCTAACCGTTTTTTAGGGAATCGCCGGGGAAACTACAGACCAAGGAATCGGAACCCCCACAGAGGGAATTACCATCAGGTTCCACCTCAAATGTATGTCCAAACCAGACAACAACAATATTGGACAAGGTGAAGACCATCCCCGTATTCAACCTGTCTAATAAGGATATGGCCCCAGAGACTGTAGGATTACTATCTAGGGGGTTATCCTTTGTGCCCACCACCAATTTCAATACATTTGAATTCCTGAGAGACCTACATTTATTCTTCAGAAAAATACGACTTAGGAAATTTTTCTTGACTCGCCCCTCGTTGGAGGATACAGAAAACAAGTCAGGCCTCAAACCACCTTCCACTTTTACACCTAGTTTGGAAGAGATTGGCAATGAGGTAGGAACCTTTGAAAAAACGGTTACCCTCAAAATAAATAAAATCTTGACATTTGTCCCCAGGGGACTTGGAAACCTGACCAGTACTGAGGAAAAAACTTTGAAGTCCCTTGAAAGGAATGACACTCTCACCATCAAACCCTGTGATAAGGGTGGGGGTATTGTTATTTTCGATACTCCCAAATATATAGAGAAAATGAACACCTTGCTCTCTGCTACTGAGTACTATCAAAGAATAACAAGAAACCCTGAGCCAGCTCTCAAACGCCGCATCCTCCGCCTGGTAGAGAGAGGCGTCAATAATGGCTATATCTGTGATAAGGAAGCTGAGTTCCTGACTCCTACATTTACTAGGATGCCCATTATTTACGGGGTTCCCAAAACTCACAAGAACCAACATGATCCACCCTTGAGGCCAATCGTATGTACGATAGGATCGGCCACTGAGCCACTATCGAAATATATTGACCAATTCCTTAAGCCCTTGGTCTCCTCCTTGGACTCCTTCATCAAGGATACTGGCCATTTTATTTCTAAGGTGGAGGGAACCTCATACCACTCGAATCGGGAACTCCTGGTTACCCTGGACGTGGAGTCCCTATACTCCAACATCCCCCCGGAGGGAGCGCTGGCGGTCTTGCAGGATATTTTAACATCTAACCCTGAGATCGATAATGCCAGTTTCATCATGGACTGCCTGAAAATAGTTCTAATGGAAAACTATTTTGAGTTCAACAACAACTTTTACCATCAGGTAGGTGGAGTAAGCATGGGCGCAGCTTGCGCCCCTAGTATTGCTTGCCTTTACATGGGTGCATTCGAACGCACAAATGTGTACAATGAGATGGCCCAATTCCACGAGAATGTGCGGGCGTGGTCCCGCTTTATTGATGACGTGTTTTTTATCTGGGAGGGGGATGATACCACCCTGAATGAATTTACTGCATGGCTCAATGCAGCGGACCCCAACCTTAGGTTCACCAGTCATTTCAATCATGACAGGATAGAATTTTTTGACCTATGGGTTGAACATCGCAACCAGGAGATCTCGGTCTCACTGTTCACCAAACCCACCGCCCGGAACACTATCCTCCAGTATGGCAGCTACCACCCCCGATGCCAGCGGGATAACATCCCTTTCAGCCAATTCCTCCGCATTAGGAGGGATTGTACTGATATTTGCTTTGAATAGCTTTATTTCGAAATATTTGTCATTTCATAAAAGCATTACAGTACAAAAACAGAAAAAAAATAAAAACAGTTAAGCAGCTCGACCCTCTAAACATTTTGTGCAATGGACAATGAGATACATCATTGATAGAATGATAAGGAAAAGAAACAAAACAATGAGATACAGTCATTGATAGAATTATAAGGGTGGGGAAACAAAACATCAGGTGGTTGAACAAGTTGAGTCTATGGGGATAATCTTACTGGAGGAGCAATTTCCTCACAGATCTTATCCTCCATACCCAGCCCAAAAATGTTGCCAGGCAGCAAGCAAACAGAGGACGGGCATCCGACCTTAAGATCCGTAGGGCCTCCAAGTGTGAACGAGTGCCCAAGCTCAAACAAAGAGGTTTCAGCCATCTACGGCGAGGTGCTACATACGCTGGGCATTCAAACATTAGATGGGCAATAGACTCGACCCTGTTAGCACAAAAAGGACAGGACGGTATGGTTTGCCAAGGTGGTTCCCAGCTTGCTGTCCACTGACCTAAGGGCAAAACTCCCACCCTAAATTTAAAATATAATGACCGATCCATCGGATTGGAGATCAAGTCCAGGTAAGGTTCTCTAAGGGGGAGATCTTTAATTAGCAAGAACTCAGCGGCAGATCTGCTTATTTTGGAATTGCTCGCTCTCTCCTTTGCCACCCAAGACCAGAAGATTTTCTTTAGCAATTGTTTAGGTGGGGATGTTCTGTTGGCCCAAGCGTCTGCCAGGCCCAGTTCGCAAAGGAGCCGCTTTACTTCCTTGAGCCAACCGACCTTATGCCAGCCCGGGGTAGCAAGAAGTTCACGCAGTGCTTCTGCGTAGCTGGAGAGTTCTGGGACATTCCATATACGAGCCCACAATAAAAGAGGACGCAACTTTGCTTGCTCGGATATGGGACGTGTACCTGTGTCGAATAAAAGAGGGAGCGTGGGAGTGCTGTGAGGGAGTCTCATTAGATCTTTGTGAAATTTATTCTCAAGGTAGGTCAGGGTATCAAATTTCTGCGTACCCCACAGTTCTGCCCCATACAGCGCCGCAGTCACCACCTTTGCCCTGTAGATATCTAATATCGCCCCAATGGGTTTAAGGGGTGAGGCGCGATGTTCTTTTAACAATGCCCCTGTAACCCTCCTATGAGTCAGAATGATTTTTTGATGGTGAGCCTTCCAACTCACAGAGTCACAGAGTCGAATGCCTAGGTAGTCAAATTCCCTTACCCTTTCAAGTGGGACTGAGTCTAGGGTTGGAGGGTGGACAGACTTCCTAGGGGGATTCTGAACCAGGAATTTTGTTTTACTTATGTTGATGGCTAAGCCCCTAGAGACACAAAAGTCCTGGAACCTAGAAAGCAGCATTTGGAGACCTACAGGAGTTTTCGAAATCAGCAGGGTATCATCTGCAAATAGGAGAGTTGGTATCTTCCTGCCCGCCAGGGAGGGTGCATCTGATGGTTGTTTAAGGAGATGCTCCACCACTCCGTTTAGATAGAGTGAAAACAGAGTGGGGGCTAGCACACACCCCTGGCGGACGCCCCTATCTACAGAGATGCGAGATGTTTTTTGGCCCTGTTCGCCCCATCTGATTTGTGCAAAGTTGTTTTCGTGGAACTTGATAAGTAAAGCCAACAAATACGGGGGAATACCCAAACCCTCTAAGACGTCCCACAATAGGTCACGTGGGACTAGGTCAAAGGCAGTCCGCAGGTCTATGAATGCGAGATACAGACTGCCTTTGCCCAGTACGACCACTTTCCAATAGAGCATTAAAAAACGGAAAGTCTGTTCTATAGTGCCAGTTCCTGACCGAAAACCGGCCTGGAAGTCAGACAAAACCTGATTTTCTTCGGCCCTCTGCAAAATCCTTCCTAGGACTACTTTGCCTGCTACCTTCTGGGTGGAATCGAGGAGGCTGATGGGACGATAGTTAGCAGGGTCGTCCCTACAGCCTTTCTTAAAAATCTGGACGACTTCCGCACCCATCCAAGAGTCCGGGAGGCATCCACCAGACATGGCCTCATTCAAAAGTAGGGCAATAAGTGCGCTCCACACCTCTGTGTTGACCCGTAGCAAATCACCCGGGACGCCATCTGGACCTGCAGCCTTGTTGGCAACAAGGCACCTGATTGCTCCTTCAACTTCCTTGGCTGTAAAGGTGTGGCCATTATCTGAATTTGCGGCCAGCATTCTATGCCTGGGACCCCTGTTCAGTCCTGGTACCCCTGATGGAATGGAGTAAAGGTTGGAAAAGTATGCGAACCAGGCCTCCCCTGTAATGTTACAAGTCAGTTGTGAATCGACAGGCCTACCCCTACCTCTGAGCAAATCCCAGAAACCCTTCGAGTCCTTTTTGGAACTGGCGTCCATTAGGTCTCTCCAAAAAATGGTTTCGTGTTCTTCCCTTGCCACAGCTTGAATTTTATTGTAACCTCTCCTAGCGAGTCTAATTAGAACTGGGTCTTTGATTTCAACCGCCCGGATAAGTTCACTTTTAGCAGCGCGGCAAGCAGAGGAGTACCTTTTGTCTCTACCCTTGGTTGCCGTTCTCCCAAAAGCCCTAGCCCTGCCCTGTGGGACTATAAACAAATTGCTCAGGGCTGAGACAGTCTCTGTGAATGCCGTAAGGACATCGTTAGAGAGATCCGATGTGCCTAGGAGTTGCTTTACGTTTGTCATTATGATCTCAGCTTGAGCCATTCTCCCCTCGTCCGCAGCAACTTTAGCCCATTTTAACAGCCTACCGCAATTAGATGGAACAACTTCGTGGGACGATTTCCAGGTGGGTCGAGACGAGGATGGATTCCCAACTTCCCACGGGAGGGTAAGGGTTAGGACCAGGGGATTATGGTCGCTATCGGATGTTTGCAGGACTTCCATGTCACGGAAGTACTGCCATAGATTATGGTTTAACAATATGTAATCGATTCTAGAGGTATGGTCCACCCTGTTAAAGGTGTGCGCTCCCCTAGAGTCTGACTTCGATCGACCATTGGTGGCTCTAAGATCATGTTCTAAACAGAGTGAGTTGAGATCAATGACATTCTGGGTCCATTTTTTAATCGGATCCAGAGCGAGCAAAGGAATGCCTCTCTTAGCGTCATCTTCCCAGATGTCCAGGATGTCCTCACTGGCCAACGGTTCAAAACAACAGTTAAGGTCTCCAGCCAGGACAACAAGGGAGTCAATGTTGCAGGCTCTGAGCTCCTCTTCTACACCAGTTGAGGATAGCAATGAATTACCCCCCCTGGCCCCACTTAAATAAAGGTTAAACACTTCCAACTTCCTGCCCCCGGGACACTGTATAGTGAGTCTCAAGAGGTCAGGAGATTGGGTGTTTATGTGCCTTATGGATAATCCCAGTGCAATACTGACCCAAATGAGAAGGCCACCCGATGGGCGGCCTTTACTGCCCTGTGGTTTGGATGCTGGCACATAGTAGGTCGTGAAACCTACCCTGTGGAGGGGCTCCAAGCACCAAGTTTCTTGTAGGAGACAGATTCCAAACGGGTCAACAAAAGAATTCCAATCTGGCTTGTCGATGTTACGAGCGAGCCCTGCCACATTCCAACTTAAGATCTTCAACAAGGAATTATCTATGGAACTCTGACAGATCGAAGGGGCAAGGACAGGGGGGTCAATGTTAGAGCCGACAGGCAGGGACAGCTGGAGAGGAATTGTAGGAGACGTCGGAGCAGGGACTGTCACGCACACATTTGCATTGATAGTATTGGTATTAAGAGAGTGGAGCGCACCCTCTACTGACAGGGCCTGTTCCCTAAGTTCGGTAAGGGTGGGAGGGCTAATCCCAACAACTGTAGTCAACAAGGGAAGAAAGCCGACTTCCACCTGGGGTGCAGAAATCGATATCGAAGAAGGTAATACCGGATCAGGGGGCTTAGGCAGTCAATCCACATCCTCGAGACAGTTAAACCTGTTCGAGGTTGGTATCCCAAACCAACTTCTAGTTGGGTTGTGCTCTTTAGTATGATACCTCCTTCTGGGCTGATGAGGAACCATGGACCAATTACCCCCGTAGGCATGAACATCTCGAGGTGGATAAAAGAAGGACAGAGGCCTCGGGGCAACGGATAAACCCTCGTCCTCAGCGACCCATGAACAGATATAATTAGCTGTGTGAGCATCTTCAAACGTCACGACTATGCAATCACCGGGTATGCATTTTCGTGAGGGACCCACCCAGGAAACTCTACGCACCATTTTAACTCTACTTATCCGGCCATTAGGAATCGGTCTGTGCGTATTAAGCCAGTGCATGACCTTGTTCCTTAAGGACCAATGATTTTCCTGGTGGCCATTCGCTGCCTCCGGCACACCCGTCAATACCACCACGTAGTCATTGGCTTCTGGAGGGAGATCAATGTACCCCCCTCGAAAATTGCTCTTGTTATGTGAGCCCAAGGTAGGGCGGAAGGTAGAATTCTTCTGTGGGCCCTGAGTAGGACGGTGGGAAATGCAGCTAGTATTCTGCTTCCTAGGGGCTGTCATATTGGTACAGGTGTGGATTTGTGAGGTGGGTGCCTTTGAGTTATTAGCTCCAGACAGGGGTGCAGGGTTTTTAATAACGACTCCCTTAGTACGCGGTTTAGGGATAGGCTGTGTGGGGTTTGACACAGTGGGGTGAGAAGTAAGGCTCTGCGGGGCTGTGAGGGAAGGGTTTAGAGTCTGTGGAACTATATTATTCTCTATCAAACCTTGGTTTTCAAGCCCTCGTAAGCCAAGAGTAGCCAAGGCTATAATACTTTTTTCCATCTCTAATAGATGGTTCTCAATTCGAGAGAGTCTTAAATCCAGGGGAGAGAGGAGTCTTTTTATGGTTTCCCAGACTACTCCTATGAATTCCCCTTCCCTCCCCTCCTGGTCCTTTAAGTATGAATCTGTTTTCTCCTCAGGGGTGTTACCATTAGTGGCTGCGGGTGCTGTGCCATCTTTATCAGTGCGCCGAGAAGCCTGTAACGAGGTGACATGCCCTCCTGAGGCGCCCTTCACAAAGATGTTGGCAACATTAGGTAGGTGTGCCCCAACAATTTTGGCCTTCTTGCGTGAGAAAGCCGACCATGGGGTACGCTTCCTTTTATGCGGATTGTCAATAATGCTATTGAATGTGCCATAACAGGTGGACGCATCGGAGATATCTGGAGAAGGAGGAATGGGGGTAAGTTGATGGCGAGGGCTAGCCCCGGATGGAGACGGGCTTCCGGACAAAGGTAGGGGACACAAGGGTGGTGGAGAGGTAGGCAAGACCGGGGAGTCATGAACATCCGCCAGCGTTGTTACACAGTGTTGATTGTTCAACCGCTTCGGAGTAATGGCTGATGCTATGTGCCCTAAGGAAGATTTCTTGGAGTTGGCAAATTCTAGCGACAGTTTCCTAGCGGCCGCCAAGTCAAGGGAAACTCGAGTTTGCAGTTTGGTAATCTCTTGGTCTATGGCAATATTTGTGCGTGTGATGAAATCATCCATGGGACCATTGTGTACCAACCCCCCCTTAGCAGCCCTGCTGCGGCTAGCTCGTGTACACATATGTACGGATGTAGACATCCTGCATGAACCATGGGATAGTACAATACGGATTTAAATAAAAGCAGCAGAGCTAGGGCGAAAGAGAAGGGGCCCAGACCAGACCTCTCAGACCTCGAACGGCCTCAAACGGCCCGCTCTTAGCCCGGTCTTTGCCCCGGGCTGCGTCCCGCACTGCGGGAGTACTGTTCCTCGATATAGAGACCGTGATGGGCGGTGGGCGGGCCAACGGGGAGAGCGGACCGGAAGGTCTAGCAGGGTCACGCAGGGACTCCTGGGCAATGGAGTCCCTGCACACGCTCGCAGCCCCGCTGTGCCTCTCACCTAAGCCCTTGTCCTCTGCAGCGCCAGGTGCAACAGTCAATGTCCAGCCCCCAGCAATGGACGGCGAAGCGGCACCCGCAGAGCGGGTGCGGCGAGCTTCAGCAAGCAGGCAGGCAGAAACGGAATCCCAAGGCAAGCGCCAGGTACAAGCGGTAACAAAGATTGTGGCGTCCCAGGGAGAAGTCAGGAGCAGGAGATAAAATACCCTCCAGTGGGCGGTGGGCGGGCCAACGGGGAGAGCGGACCGGAAGGTCTAGCAGGGTCACGCAGGGACTCCTGGGCAATGGAGTCCCTGCACACGCTCGCAGCCCCGCTGTGCCTCTCACCTAAGCCCTTGTCCTCTGCAGCGCCAGGTGCAACAGTCAATGTCCAGCCCCCAGCAATGGACGGCGAGCTTCAGCAAGAAGGCAGGCAGAAACGGAATCCCAAGGCAAGCGCCAGGTACAAGCGCTAACAAAGATTGTGGCGTCCCAGGGAGAAGTCAGGAGCAGGAGATAAAATACCCTCCAGTGGGCGGTGGGCAGGCCAACGGGGAGAGTGGACCGGAAGGTCTAGCAGGGTCACGCAGGGACTCCTGGGCAATGGAGTCCCTGCACACGCTCGCAGCCCCGCTGTGCCTCTCACCTAAGCCCTTGTCCTCTGCAGCGCCAGGTGCAACAGTCAATGTCCAGCCCCCAGCAATGGACGGCGAAGCGGCACCTGCGGAGCGGGTGCGGCGAGCTTCAGCAAGCAGGCAGGCAGAAACGGAATCCCAAGGCAAGCGCCAGGTACAAGCGCTAACAAAGATTGTGTACTGATATTAGGGACTTCCTAACTCAGGGCGATATCCTCAAGGATAAGTTGTTACAGCAGGGCTATCCTTACCGGCTGGTAATGGACAGCTTTAAACGAGCCCGCTACTACAACCGGGAATCTATGTTTGAACCGAGGAATACCAACACCAAAAAGTCCATTGTATGTATCACTAAACATTCTACTATTAACAACAAATTAAGACAGGCAATCAACTCGAGTTGGTTCCTGCTTAACCTGAATCAGGATCAAAATGCCCTACCCAAACCGATCTTCACATTCAAACGAAATAAAAACATCAAAAACCATTTGGTCAGAGGCAAAGTGCGTGGATCAGAACCTTTAGTCCAGAGCTCCATTACTGGCCCCTGTCCTGTGACCGGCAACCACAAGTGTGGTAAATGCCAAGCTTGCCGGAATGCGATAGTGGGAAATATGATCATTACCCCCACTCGTACCATCCATCTTACCAAAATGACGAATTGCCGGTCTTCAAACAGTATTTACATCATTCTGTGTCCCTGTAAATTACCCTATGTTGGTGAAACAGGGAGGGAGATCCGGCTGCGCATTGGGGAACACAAATCCAACATACGCACAGGCAAGAGGGGAGCCCCTCTAGTAGAGCACTGGATGACCAAGGGGCATTCTGAAACTGACCTTAGTTGGTCCATACTGGAAAAAATTCAGACCCCCAATGGTGTTGACCCCACATCACAAAGAAAAAAACGTGAGGTCTTTTGGATCTTCTTTCTCAACAGTATGGAGAAGGGCTTGAATGAGGAATGCCCATGGGCCAATGCCCTATTGTAATTCCTTACTCTGCGTCTCTGCCCATTTTTCCCATGGTCTTATTGTTTCTGAACTGGCTGATATTCTATGATGCAACTTGAGAACCTGCATCTATGACATGACTGAGTGTATCCGTTACAGAGGTTAGGGTCTGCATCTCCCCTACTCCGGCGGTGAGGCTCGTACATGCCTTTTTCATCCGCTTTCATTCTTGTTTTTTCAATTTTTATTCTTTTTTTGTTTATCTATTATTTTTATTTGCACTTTGCTGTTGTATATACTAAAGAACTCCCCAGTCTGTGAAATTTCTGTAGCCCCCCACGTAAGTTCTAAACTTGAATTGCGGGCCATCTATTCCCCTTATAATATGGCCGCTCCATTATTCACCAGTAGGTTTTGTCAATTTGGTCCGTTTTTGATGTCTTTCACGCGCCAGTAATCCCGCGCTGCAACAGCTGTTTCGAGTTGTGGGTTTGAATCATTATAAAAGCGCTTGATTTCAGCATTTCTATCGCCGATTGTCTGCCCCCGTGTGTGCTGCCGCCACCGCCGACCGGATGCATTCTATCCTTCTTTGCTCCAGGTATGCCCGTGCCTTTGATCATGTCCTGCTGTCTTCATCCGGTAGATGTTTGCAGCTCTAATTAACAACTCGAGCTCATAACGTAGAGAGCATATCCCGGCATTTAGACTGAGCCTAAACTATAAAATCCCAACTGCCATTACATCTGTTATTATGCCTTTCTTTATAGATTGCATCTCCCCTGCCCCTGCCTCTTCTTATCCTTGAAGGAAACCTTGCGTCACCAATTAACTCTACATCTGAAACCTTTCCGAAGGGGAAAAGGCTTTCTATGTGGTAAGGACGCCTGCATGTATTTCTATTTGTGTGTTCCATATATCCCAGGAAAGCTTCCATTTAGAGCTTGCCTCCGTATTCTAGGAATGTTTCAAACCCTGGGATTAGTTATGAGACCATCCAACTAGTATGTACGAGCCAGTAAGCCGCGTGATCTCTTTCCTAGGTCGTGTACCTGCTGTCTGCCGGCCGGCTGTGTGTGTGTGTGCACACCAGTATTAAAAAACGGAACCCATATACGGAACTGTTCCTTCACCTACCAGGTACTCTTCACTCCTGTGATATTGTTGGACTTTAACCCTCCTTTGCAGAACCCTCACCACGTCAGTCTAGATTATTTATCTTTACCTCCTTCCTTTATAGGGAATTATCAGCTTCGTCGCATTGACGTCTGCAGCAGCTCTAGTCTCACTATCTGCCCTCGGGTGCTTTATTCTAGTTGTCTACAGGCATGATTTGATTCTGACAAACAAAGGGCCCCCTCTTTCCATGTGCACTATATAAAAATGATCCTAGGGGAGAGTGCTCGTGGCCTTTAAACATCATTATTACCCTATCCCCCCAGGTCTTAAAGATTGTGATACCTTGGCACACTGGTGTTAGCAGAGAAAATTAACCTATGAACAAGAAGATTGTTCTACTTGAAGTTAACTTAGCACATTAGAAACAGGTAAAATATATGACTTGGCAGTTGCAGCGATTTTCAAACTGTACTCTCTGCTTATTGTTTTGTACCCCTGGTCTATATTCTGTCATATGTTTAACCTGCTACCCCTGTCTACCTGAAACATGTATATATGCGTATGTTGTTTTACCACTCTGTCTGTTGTGTGTAGGCCTAGTTATTGTTGGACAACCTGGATGTCATCATCTTTTGTAGCTACAAATTATTCTATACTGATGTGCCCTGAACCTGTGTGAGGATGTTTTCTGAAACAATGTTTTTAATATATCGTCCATACAGATTAATCGTCTTCTTTGTGGTTCCATCTCCTCCACCTCACTTTGCCCTGATGAAGGTGTAGCCCCGGACGGGGCCACACACTGAAACGCGGGTTGGCGTCTGTTCCTACCCTGGAACTTACGGAACCAACCAGGATACCCAACCATCGGTTCCCATTCCATCAAAAGACCATCCTTGCATTGTGTTGTGTGATGTATGAATGTTTATGTATGTATGTAGGTGGTATGTAAGTGTGGAGTAAGAACCACTGTTAATCTTGCTTTGTTGTTCTTTTCTATTTTTGTACATATTTATTCATTGGATTGTTTCAACCTATTTATGAGAAAAATGAACTTTAAAATAAAAATAAATTTTGATAAACTTGAGTAAATGTATCTTTGAAATGTTCCTTGTGGGTTCAGGGCACGTTGCTTAATATAGTGGACCTCTTTGAGGCCTCTTACTAGACCATATAGGGCAGGTTTCCCTCTCTTGTTTGACATAAATATCATGTCATAGATATCCTTTGAAAATATCATGCAATTTTTTGTACAGTGTCTACTATTGACCCAAATAGAAACATATTGTTGTAGATGATATTTAGGACACCACATTTTTATAAGACAGTATTTAGGCCATGATATTCTGGTACCACACACTGTAAACATAATGGGCACGAATCACAAATGTAAAGTGAGACGAAAGTCTAACTTTACGACTTTTGGTATTCAAAAATGGCATTTACGAGTAGTGTGAATACGGAAGATCGTAAAGTTAGACTTTCGTCTCACTTTACCGTTGAGAATCGGGCCCAATGTGTCACATGCAAATATGCCATTCACTACAACAATTCGAAATATTATAAGAATAGACCAAGAAGATGAGAAGCAATGAAAGGCACCGCTCAAATCAGTCAAACACTGCTCCAACCACCTCCAATCACTAGTCATTCCTTATTTCATCTAGAAGAAAAACAATATGTTATTTACTAAAGAAATTGGAACCATCTTCACCAACACTGGTCTCACTAACTATCACAACAATTCCATCTTCGCCCATCACATCGTATGAAGTACACCATTGGACAACTTCCAACCACCCATCAACGATAACTTGATTGTCATCTTTTGGTCCCTCAAAGCAATAATGCGTGATGCCAACAGAATTAATTACTAAGATGATATTTCTTTATGGTCCTTATTGATGTATCAATGGCCTGTCAGACTGTTAACCTAAAAATCCTATTCGACTGTGTATCTCCACTGTTGGGCATCTCAGGCACCTTCCACAAAACAAAATGTTTCATTCATTTCTGTCTCTTTTAGACAAATCTACTTCCCTTGTTGGTACAACCCTACTCAAATTATATTTTGCTTATATATGGAACTTATTAACATGTTTGTAGCCAAGAAAGAAATGTCTTTCTACCGATATGCAGATGATTCATAACTATCTCCAAGAATTCTCTGAAAGGAATGAGCAACATCTTAACAAAGACTACATTACATTCATTCTTAAATGCCCAGCATTTTCCTTCCGTAAAACCTTTATTGAGCAAGAAAGGAATGGGTGATGTATCGAGCAATGGCACTCAGGGACTAGTCCACTAGAAGTAGTTGCCCGGTTTCTTTGTCAGTGATTTGTATAAGCGGTGCTCAAAGAGGAGGAAGAAATTCACCCTATTTCCCCAAAGCCTATTAGAAGAATCTGATAATGACCACACAAATCTCTAGCACACGCTGATTCAAGTGTACAAAAACAGTCAATTAATACATATCAAGTAAAGCATTTTTGCCCATGCTTGGGAATTCTTTCTTTTCTTTATTCCTTTAGTCTCTTGCTGGACTCTTGTCCTGTTTCTATAGCCAACACGTGTTTCTTCTTATAGGGAGATTTGTGTGGTTAAAACCTTTAATGAACACTATTTATATTCACCATAGTGTCAAACTTCAAAAAACAATAATTAGATATCTGAACAAAATACAAATAGACAGGTTCCCCCCTTGTCCCTCCTATCGACTAATTTTTGCCCGTGCTTGGGAATTCTTTATTTTCTTTATTCCTTTAGTCACTTGCTGGACTCTTGTCCTGTTTATGTAGCCAACACGTGTTTCGTCTTATAGGGAGATTTGTGTGGTCAAAACCTTTAATGAGCACTATTTATATTCACCATAGTGTCAAACTTCAAAAAACAATAATTAGATATCTGAACAAAATACAAATAGACAGGTTCTCCCCTTGTCCCTACTATCGACTAATTCCTTATGCTTTTGCATTGACACATGCCTCTCTTTCATTGATCAAGAAAACAAGAAAGCCCGCACCTCCTCATTTCAGATAAACCCTGTAGCTGAAGACAAAATCCTTTGGCACTGCATCCACCTTCCTCACAACTATACAAGCCATGTCCCTGTCATACACTAATGCAGCATTTCCCTGTTCACTGGTCTCATGATCTAACACTCTTAACTGCCTTTGAGCAGCAGCTCTCTTGATCACTGGAGAACAAAATAATGAATATGTCACTCACCTTATTAGACTTAGACACCTGCAAAGGCTCCACCTCCCAACAAACATCGCATTCAGTTTTCAGCTACTCCACACACTTTACCAAACAATAAAACTGTTAAAGTGCCGAAGACAAACATGCATTGGCAACGTCAGTAGGCTTTCAACTTGTAAAACTATTTGCTACGCCAATGCTTTTTGCTGAGTTTGTTGTACAATACCTATAAAAGAAGAGAAAAAGGTGCGATAACATGGCTGCTGTTGTTAGTCGTATCATTCTGTAGGCATGTGCATGCGTTATGACGAATGCGCACATGGGTCACCACGTACAGGTACACATGCATCACCACGCATGTGGGCACTTTCGAAGTTTGTTTATTGACTATTATAAGGCGGTAGGAGCCACTTAGATTGGTAAAAAGTAATTTTGAGTGTGCAAAAGCACTTTTGTGTAGTAAAGGGTCTGGTTTAAAAGGAGGCCTAAGCAGGTGCCACTTGGTGAGTCTGTGAGGATACCCGCAATTAGAAAAGGTTTAAAAAGAAAATTCCATAATAATCAAGTCCTCTACTCCATTCCGCTCTTTCTTCTTCTGAATATTTTTATCATTATTATAATTTATTTTGTTGATTTGTATTATTCTATTTGTTGAACAATAGCAATAATACTACTACTAATAACAATAACAACAACAATGATAACCATAATAATAATAATACTAGCACATACCTGACCAGGGGGGACGAGGGGAGTCCTTACCTGCTGCCGCCACCGCCAGGAGTCCATTCACCGCAGAAACAGCGCCGCCGCCCCGGGACTGCAACTCCCGGCTGCCTCAGCGGCGGCGCTGCATTCCCACGCATACCAAGCGCCAGGAGGCGCCTACAAACAGCGCTCTGCTTGGCGGAGCAGGGGGGAGCTGCACATACCTGACATGGGGGGACGAGGGGAGTCCTTACCTGCTGCCGCCACCGCCAGGAGTCCATTCACCGCAGAAACAGCGCCGCCGCCCCGGGTATGCAACTCCCGGCTGCCTCAGCGGTGGCGCTGCATTCCCACGCATACCAAGCGCCAGGAGGCGCCTACAAACAGCGCTCTGCTTCACTTCGCGGGACGCGAGCGGGACGCCGGGCGAAGCCCGGGCAAAGGGCGGGCCCTCTGTGGCCCTCAGAGGCCAGAGGAGGACGGGGCGGGCCACCCCACTTGGTCCCATCATAAGAGGTACAGAGACATTATACATTATTATGTTCAATTGCCCAGTGTCGTAATCGGGCCTTTCGTAGTCCACCCACGATGTCTATTTGGGAAGAGCTTAATGCCATGTGCGGCACAAACTATGTCCCTGATATATTAACCCCCCCCAGAGTGGGGAAAGACACTGATCTCATAAACTGTACCAACCAAGCTGTACCCTTATCCCCTGATTTAATTCTGTTTGAAGCTAACACACTATCCCGGGAGTCACCAAACAAAATGAACAACGAGGAGACTCCATTAAATGTCGATCTAATGTGTTGTAGCTCCTCATCCTTCTCTGCCAATCCAATTGTTTTAACGCCATATAATGCAGGGACTACATTAAACAATTCTGTTCCCCCCTTCAATCGACCCTACTGGCCCAAATTGAACGATTGTTGAATGCAGCTATGTTACCCCTGGTCACTAAAATGAAGGAGTTGGGAGACAGGCTGACCAGTGTTGAACAAATAGTAAAAAGGATTTACCCACCGACTGTAAATTCTGCTGTTTCCCCACCCTCCACGCTCTCTACAAACCCTGACAAGCCTACTTCCATTGAACACAGGAAAGCACGAACAATTGATTCTCCCCTGAGCATACCCTTGCCAATGGGCCGTAATAACACTCCTAAGCCTACTCGTGCCCCTTTTAGAGCCTCTAGATATCCCCAAGTAAGAAGGCATCGAATAAATTTACCCCCTGAAGCTGCCCCCTACGTGTCTGTTCTTTCCGGGGTGCCTGAACTTGGGCAGGGCAATCACGAAACAAGTGAGAATCTGCTAAATAAGACCATCTTTTGGCTTAACAACAACAGACCACTGCCGCCCGCCTTAGATGGCGGAATTTTGAGCGTCAGGAGGGTGGGGTGGCTAGGCAGATTGCCTAAAGATATTTCGGGAGATCTGATATTAATCAGATTTAAACACAGGAACATTGTCCCCTTTGTAAGACTTTCTCAACCAAAACCTGGAGATGGCCCTATTTCTACTTGGGACTTGTTCGATTTTTACCCGGGCCCCAGAGTACCGAACAATAACACTTGGCGAAAGGGGACTCTGTCTTCCACGGGTGATTACTCTGCACCAGATTAGTTAGTTTTTAAACAACTGATGAGTCTTATACACAGGCATGTAAAATGGAAAAGTCCAATATGTTCTTAATAATTGTATTTAAATTATGCAAACATGTAGTATAGTTGATTAATTCTATTGTCTTTTTAATATCAACTATGTATACTTTTATGGTTTCTGCATGAAATCGAAATAAAGTTGTTGTTTTTTTAAAAATACTAGAATTAGTAGTAGTAGTGGTAATGATAATAATAATAATAATAATAATAATAATAATAATAATTATTATTATTATTATTATTATTATAATAATGTTGACCTGCTAGTTCATAGAGCTGGAAATAACATGTTGATAGCCGTTATTAGATAACAGGAAGTGTGAAGTGTATTTTGGCTGAAATAAAGCTATCATCGGAAGCTTACCTGAAAATTTAACATGCTTCCGTTTTTGACAACAACAAAAAAACACATTGAACTGAAATACCACAGCGGTAGGCCATGAGCTGCGCAGCTGGGTGAAAAGCCCAAATGAGGACCGACGTTTTGCTCGGTGTCGGAAGTAAGTAACTGAGACAAGGCCGCTGCACGCGCATCGAAGATACTCTGGACCCGGGGCTTCAGATGCTCGTGAAAGGCTTTGAACTCCGCCGCGTGGGCGATCAGAGCGGATGTGGAGGCCGCTGCCCTCGCGGCCTCGCTCCTCGAGACTCACGACTCTCAGCAGGTGCTTAATCACCTCTTGACAGACTGACAGGTTGATGGGCAGGGGAAGGGGAATCCATTACTCACTTCCTCTCGTGGGGTACCTGTCAAAGTTGATTGAATGTCCTCGCGCGTTCATGTGAACACCTGGTTCTGGCATGGTAATTCATATCCTAGTTCTTCTCATACACCGAGATCTCTGATTTCAATTTTACTTTTGTTTACTGCCTTTTAAAAGTTTGCAAAATACAAGACAGTTCTCCTCATTCGACCACGTGAACCAATAAGATTTCCCCTCCTGTTATTTTCACCATAACTGAAGATGGTTGCATCTATAAAGAATGGGGTCATTGAGAATCCACGATAATTCTAGAGGACCTGGGAATTAATCGATTTCCAGGGCCTCTAGAATTATGCAGCAGGGGGCGACCAAATTATGTGGCAAGGTTCACTAAATTATGCGCCCGGAAGAGTTAATTTTTATGGCCTAATATGCACATTTTACAATTTTGATGAATGTTAACACAGTCCAGGCAAAGGATTCACCTCATTATGACCAGTGTAACATTCAAATTCAGCAATAAATAACTGAAAGTTAACCTGTTAACCTTTGCAAAGGGCCTTCTACTGTGCTGCAACACTTGGCACAAATGTAAGTTACTTGTAGTGATTTTAATGGGCAGCTCAGCTCCTGCCTGGTACTGGGTACCTGCACTTCTTCAATTTGAAGCTGAGAGTGCCCGGGGTTCTCAGCAAAGTTGCAATACATTTAATGGGAGAGTACCTGCATTCCTCAGGAGCAAACAGGTACCTGCACTTCTAGTTCCATTTCAGGCAGTTGTAACATGTGATCCTTGTCGAGCTAGAAACAATATTTTATTTTGTTAACATCTGCAGATGATAAAGCACATGTTGGATTATGTGTCAAATGCGGTAAATCTTTAATTATGCAGACAGTTACACAGCTGCAGAATTCCAGTTGCACTGGTAATACTGCACCCAATGACTACTGCATCAGTATTTACCAGGTCCAAGATATCCTGCCTATTTTACCTTTTTCTGCGCAGAATGATACAAAGTTGGGGTTTGGCACCACAGATTCTACAAGTTTTGCCTCTACCTGAATAATTTTCCCACTTCACATTTCGTTCGGTTTTCCCTGCCATATTTTCCCCACACGATTTGTGATCCAAGTCGTTTTTACATTTAAATCAGAATTAGACCATGACTCGTTCGATTTTTGGCATTTAAATTGGTTAAACAACTTTGTTACTATATTCACAAAAAGTGATGCAAAAATTGCTGCATTGCCCGTCTGATATGCCAGAAATTGGATAAGCAATGTGGATTTTGTGCCACATTTCACCGCCTGCACTGCTGCGCCTAATTAAAGAGTGCTTCAGCTGGAGCAGGGTGAGGAGGAAGATAGGTGTACTTTAACAGAAATTATTTGTTCGAAGATATCCCTGGGAAATGGGTGGTAAGGCATTTGACCAGTGCTATACACATTAAGCACAACATGTCAGAACATTAGCATGGAAGTTTACTTCAATATATATATTCAGCACTGACCCTGGAATAGAGAGCCACATTCAGTGGCAGCTACTCGGCATGGCGGAGGAGTGACGCCCCACTGCATGGCTCAGAGCCAGTAAGTGAAAAATAAAACAATGTCATTGTTAAACAATGTCATTGTTTTATTTTTCATTTTCCTGCTCTATGCCAGCTTGCAAAGGTAGGGGTGGGTCATTGGGAGGAGGAGAGCTATATGCACTCCTTAAGTGCGCATATGTGTTTGGTCGGCCGCCCTCGGCCAAAACCCACATGCACCCTTAGGTTGCTCCAGCCTGGCTGCACTGAGCAGCATGGCTGGAGAAACCCCACAGACTCCCTGGTCTGAGCAGGGAGTCCTTTCGGCCCACTCAGACCAATCCCCACACAGCTCCCACGTGAGAGCAGCGCGGGGATTGCCGGGAGTCTGTGACCTGGCTCCAATGCTTGTTGGGAGCAGGAACGACTATGCAGAGTGCAGCGCAGGGGCAGCTCCTGGTAAGTTTTTCATTTACATTTATTTTTTATTAGAACCCCTCCCCAATTGCGCGCTCCCCCTCCCCCGCCTCACCATCTCTTTATTGTGGCAGCCACAACTGGCCACATTGCACCTACGATGTCTCCACACTTAAGGCTCCACACCTTACTTGTGATTAGAAATCATGGTTCTGAAATGTGTTGGTACTGTAGGGCTCGCAGCAGTTCTCAGATTGCCAAAAATCCAGGATAACAGTTTTATGAAGTTGGCGGTCAAGGTATCCGTATTTTCATTGCCTTTCAGGTTTGCTGTGCATTTCCAATTTTATTTGCGGCGGACCTCTAGAACAAGACTAATTTCTGTCTCTGAGGACCAGTTATATGGCAATTAGTAGTCTTCTGTGGTGAAGGTGGAAATAACTTAACTTATGCTGATGGCAGCTTAACCTGAGAATTCCATTCTAGCCAAAAGTGACCGAATCGGTTCCTGCTGGAATTCTGAAAAAAAGAACACTCAGTACCTTCTTTTTTGGTGATTTCCTCACAGCCTCTCCTCCACCTGTCTGCAGAAAAACGTTGCCTATTTTTCTGGACACGCCTTACAGATCCACCACAATAATCCATCCTTGTCCAAAACACAGGAAAATTTGAATCTTTCTGGCCACCTTCTCCACCACTTTGTAGCTCCCACCAAGAGATCTGTCCTTTGATACAAGACGTGACCTGGTCCTCTGCACTTGAGTTTGGTGTAATTGTGAGACGCATGTTGCCCAGTTTTAGCAGTCGTATTTCATAGTATCTTTATCAAGAATATTCTCTGACTGAAATATCATGTCCCAAATGTCATTAAAAATATATCTACCTATTAGGTGTAGATTTTCTTTTAGTAACTCCAATAGGGCAATATTTGTCTAAAAGTTTTTTAGGACCAGATATTTCTGTCACACTACATTTTATTAAAGTATTCTGGTACATGCCATGTTGCTAAATGAAATGTTGGTACTTCCACACGGGCATTAGTATACCTATAGATCCTTGTAGGCAGAATTTATGTGGTTTCCATCTTATCATAAAACATATAATATTTGACAGGAGAGGAGGCTCCAAAAAGTAAACTTCAGTCTTGCCTGAACTGCTTTTTCAGCACTTGGTCTTCATCCAGTTGGCGACCACCGACAGAAAACTGCTATAATTACTTTGGGCAGCAGAAGAATCGCCAAACATTCTCTAAAAAATTAGCACGCCGTCAGCATAGCTTTATAAAGTTGAAATTTTAAGATCTTTACATTTTAAAAGCTGTAACATATAGGGTGAAAAGTGAGATAAATAAATAAATAAATGTGGCACCCACCATGTCCAACTCAGTGGAATAGTTACTTTGGACTTTTTGGAAGACTGCTGTCATGGGACTAAAACGTGAACTTGTAATGAACTAATACCACAGGGGAGGTGTAATAGTTTCTGAAGGTTTATTCCTGTTACCGTGGCAACTACTTCACACATACTATAATCCAGGATCCAAATTCATTTGCTTTGGCTTGTAGCTAGAGTGAAGAGTGCCAGTGTATTTGATTTGTCATTTTTTCCAAAAAAAAACTCTTTTACCGTAAGTTTCACCACATGAAGCTTTTCAGCTGAGGCACGAGAGCGGGCACATTCTTGGCCCCTCTTTATCCTGCTTCAAATGAAGGATTATGCCTGAGAAGGAATAACACATGCCCCTCGGTGCCCAAGACAATGGCGAAAGGCCCTTTGCCACCACCGAGATACCCTATTTGGTATCATGCCAAGGCCTTGGAAGGTGGTGGTATTCACTGGTAAATAACAGAGGCTTTCTTATGAGACTTCAATACTGATTGATACCTTTTGATTTGACAAAATATTATAGGTGTAATTTAGAGATACATGTTGATGGTAAATTCCTTCATTTCTTTAGAATTGCTAAAACCTCTTGAAATTCCATTGGTGACATTTGCTCCACCGCTCTTTTTCAGTTGTAGTGGAAATGCTCCCATTCTTCTTTCCTCAGGATTGAAACACTTATTTACAAAATCTGTGGATTGGCCATTAACACCCAACTCTAAAGCAGTCCCTGTCTTTGAGACGAAAGATGATGGTTCAACAATGATATTTCGGCAACGTGTGCTGAAATAGCAGGTGACTAAATCGTGGCCCTGTTCGGGCATGCAATGAATTCTAATGGGAACAGTCTGAGGATTACACAGCCACAGGCTAAATCAATGCATTTCTGTGTGGCATTCCATTCTCATCCCCAAAAAAGGCCTCCTATTTCTGGCCTCCAGCCTGATCCTCTCTAATGGGTTTGGGAAATGGTCCCCTCAAAGAAGTGTTTAGAAAAACATGGATCTAAATTGTGCATTTCCTAATACAATATTTCAAATATATTGGCTAAGTGCTTTTAAGGATGGATCAGAGCAGCCCAATAAGCCATAAAAGAGCCACTTAGTTTGCGGCACACTGGGCATTCTAGCCCTGTTTGCCACTTTCTCTATAATTGAGGCCATCTCATACTGACTTGCATTCATTGGTGTTTCTTGTTTCAGATAGTGAATATTACTAGTAAGTAATTGGGTCATTCCACCATACTGATATAATTTGTTCATCAACAAATAGATAAACACAGTTCCTTAGTCTGTGTATCTGGAAATACTCTCCAAAATAAAATGTATCTTTGTTTTAGTAGATTGAGACCTTACCAGTGATATATGCTTCATCGACTTTTCATCAAGAGTTTCGTAGGAAGCAGAATACCCTCTTTTTGTGGGAGGCACTGCTGATTTGTTGCACTTTGTAGCTTGACATTGCTTAACAATTTGCCTATAAAATGCCCAGAGCTGTTAAATGTTCAGTTTGCTCGTGTGTGATATTTAATTGTTTACAATGTCCCAATGGGTGACTATGAGGAGCTGGCCTAGTAAATGATGTCCAGTAATGTAAGTGGGCACCTTGCACCTGTCCAGACAACCCTTATGGTGATTTAAGTGGTCTTAGACAACCTTAGAAAGTTCTCTAAGAGGTAGCCGTGGAGAGCAGCCTTCAGGCTTAGTCCAGAAGGAGTGTAAAGCAGCTTTTTTTTTTACCAGAATGCAATGTTATAATATAGATTACGTGAAAAAGAACCACACAAGGAATTTATAAAAATATGTATTTATTATACAATACTCTCTAACACATTTAGATATCTCCTACCTGGAGATAATCACAATGCACACAATACTTTGCAAAGAAATACAGTAAATAGCACAGAATACACAGTGGGGACCAAACCATATTCTAAGAAAGTGGTATAAGAACCCCGACTCGGGTCAAGACAATGTCAAGAGGACGTGGAAGTGCTGGGAACCCAGGGAACCATGAAAGATGAGTAGATGGGGATCTCACGGAGAGCGTGTGCAGTGTAGGAACTAGACTGCGTGCTCCGTACAACTGTACGGGTAAGAGGCAGTTGGATTTTTACAGACTAAGGACCCTTCCCAGTGGACCCTGAAGAAACCCAGTGGAAGACAGAAGGTTGGAGAGCCACCCTACCCATGGATACCCTAGTACTCATGTTACCCACATCAGGGAAGCTGAGTGCATGGGTGTGAATTGGTGTCGGAAACCAGCGTCAAACCCAATGAAGGACTTCAGAAAAGTGCAGCAGCTGAAGAAAGAGAAAGTGTTCGGTGGAATCTGAAGGTGGATTGTAGATGATAGGGTCCTGCAAGCAGAGGGGGTAGAGTCTATTTCACTCTGGAGTGATCAGTAGACTTGGAATTCGAATGCCCTCCGATGTTGGGTGCTGCAGGAGAGATGACAATGACATTGACTTTGCAGTTGTGAAGACCTGGCGATGCTGAGGAAGACCAGGCGCCATGCATTAGCTGTCCCATATTGGATGTCGAGTGCTGGAGCACCAACAAGCCTTGGCAAATGCAACCAATACAGAAGTCGAAGAAGGTGAAATGTCGGAACCAGCAAGGTCCAGGGGACTCACCACAAGCAGGGAAGTCAGGGCAGGTGCCGAGCAACCAGGGGAGCCCAACAGAAATAAAGGTGACCCTTAAATGGACCCACAGGCCGGAGGCAATGAAGTTGCGATAGGACCTCAAGCAGCTCACCAAAAGATGCACGCAACAATGCAAACGATGCAGTGTGGCTGAAGATTCTAGCCACTGGAGGTACTCGAAGTTGGGGCTACTTAGAGGCCGAAGATCTTCTTGGAAGAAAGCCAACAAGACTTTGCAACTGCAAGTTGACTCGGTGCACAGGGGTTCGGTTATTGCTGCCCCCACGAGGGATACTTGCCTCAAACTTGGTAAGAGGGCAAGGCAGGCCTCGAGCGCTATGGGGAACCACCACCTGTGTTGCAAAGCCTTAAGGAGTCCGGAGGAGCTCAGGATCAGCAGACCAGTCGACTTAGTTGCAGTGCCTGTGAATGCAGGGAAGTGACTGCTTCACTTCAAGGGAGAGTCCTTCAGGTGTCTTTGATGCCCACAGGCCTTGGAAGGTTCCTGTATGGTGCACAGGCACAGACAATGCAGCAGACAGGAAGGGACAAAAAGTTGAACCCAAACGAAGTCCACCGAAGTCCAGAGTGCCCAGATGGTAGAAGACGTTGTGTCTGAACTGAATCTTGTCCCATGACGAATATAGGACCCACCCACAGGTAAGCCCTTAAGTACCCTAAGGAAAGGGTTGGGACGATTCAGGGGACCCTCCAAGGGGACAGTCTGGACAGGGGGGACGTTACTCCCATGTCCTTTGTCCAGTTTTGCGCCAGAGCGGGAGCCAACAGCTCCCAGAGCTGGTTTGAACTGGACTATGCATGGGGACACCAAAAGTGCTCCTCATGCAGACTGAGTGGTGCTGGCAAGCGCACCCACCCTGCCCCAGTACACTAAATCCTGTCTGGGAGGTGGTCACACCTCCTTGAGACAGGATGCCTATTGTTCTGCCTTCCCCTGCTCGAGCTTGGCTCAGCAGCAGGAGGGCAGAAACGTGTCTCTGGTCGGCAGCAACCATTTTAAGCTGTCCGGGTCAAGAAGGCTGGTACCCGGAGCACTGAAAACCTAACGGAGGGCTCTTCCAGTGCTTGGAATCATACCTACCACACTGTTTATGGTGTGGATGTATGATTCCAACATGTTTGATACCAAACATGATATGATTCATTGCAGCCAGTTTCAAGATGGTGTTCGAGTAATAATGCGGTGCCCCTCTATATAGTATATGGCTATTTCACTTACAACCTTGGAGAATGGACTCCCTAGGCTGTAGGGGTGTCCTGCTCATGCAGGGGCACCTTCACACTTAGAATCCCGCACCCTGCCTTCAGGATTGATATGGGGTGGCTTATAGGTTTTAAGTGCAGTGACCCTTGATACAGGAAACCTATATATTTAGTAAGTGGTACTAACACCAGCTTACACAGGCTGCAATGGCAGGCATGTAGTTTCATTTTGAATGGTCTCCCATGGGTAGCATAATGCATGCTGCCGCCCATCAGGGACCTCTGGAGTTCCTATGCCCTGGGTACCTTAGAACCATGAACTAGGGACTGATAAGGGTACCCCAGAATCGAATCCGGGATGTACCTATGTACTTACCACAACAATTTAAGGGAGAAAGCAGAGAGACTGAGGTCCTGATTAGCAGGATCCCAGCCAGACTAGTCGAAAACCGCTTAACACCAGGCAAAAAGTGGGGGTAACAATGCAGAAGAATCCTACGTTCCTACAGTGACATTTCAAGATTGGTGACATTTCAAGGTGTTGGGAGCGTCACTTTGAGTGACACTCTATTATGAGTGGATAACCTGACACTAAGGGGCCAATTATAATGTCGATCGGAAAGGCTCCAAACAGCATTCGGGATGTCTGAATTCGATTTGGAACCTGCGTTTCCGACTAAGAAACATTTCTGCCCGATTATGATGTAATGTAACCGCTTGGTCCATCCGACTCCGTTCTGACCCGCATTCGGAGAAACCGAGTCGGTCGGTGTTCGGAAACATCGTAATCGGTCAGTCGGACTCCCAGAATCTGATTCGGTTGGAAACCATTCCGACACTGAGTCGGTCGTAATGAGGCCCTAAGACTCTACTAGTGGTATTTTTATTACCATTAGTGTCTCTGTGATTTAGAAAATTCCATTGGTGGGTTCTACTGCAGGTTTAGCCCTTCCAATAGAAATCTGAGGATTTTCCTTTGCTAGCCATCTCGGGTTGCTAGAGAGCTGGACTGCAAGAAGACAGTGTTGATGAGACACTCTCCATCCCTCCCTTGCTGTTGCAGACCAGGAATCCTTCAACACCCTTTCTTTCCTTTCTAACCTTTATTTTACCCTTTCCCGCAAACTCTTAATGCCAAGATACACTTGGGGAGGCTTTATGAATAAACAAAGATCAGTCACTCACTCTTTTCCTTTTCCCTTTGTTGTCTCATCCTTTCCAAACATAGCTTTCCAATCACTCATTTATGCCCACACACTCCTTATTTCACTATCCCCATTCACAAATGTTTTCACCCTTCTTTTCCACGACCTCTTTTTATCCTTACTATCTACAGCTTCTCCTTGTCGCCTTTCCCTTCTCCTTTCTCACTTTCCAGTCTAACTCCCTCCTTTATCCCAGTTTTCATAGCTCTGCTTTCTCCCTATCCCCTCCCAACTATTGCCTCTCTGTCACTTTCTTCTAACCCATCATCCCTATTTTATCTGACTACTTCGTCCTCCCCATCTCCTTTCCCCTTTTCTCTCTTTTTCTAGAAACCATGGGCCAGATGTAGGTAGAATAGATTTACCGATTCTTAATTACCGAAAATTACCGAATTTTACCGAGTCGGTAATTAAGAATCGGTAAATCTGAGGGGTGGATATGTAGGTATTCCAGATGTGCTGGAATACCGAATCGGAACAATTCGGTATTTACCGATTCGGTAAATACCGAATCGGTAATGCCCATTCATTCCTATGGGCTTTGAAGCCCATAGGAATGAATGGGCATTACCGATTCGGTATTTACCGAATCGGTAAATACCGATTTTCACAAGGGTGCAGGGGGTGTCACTTTGACACCCTCTGGCCCCCCCATAACAGGCTCGGGTGCCATGTGGCAGGCATACATGCCCTAAGGGCAAGTCTGCCTGTCATATGGCATAGGTGTGCATGCACACATGTGCATGCACACCGGAATCGGTATTTTACCATCAAATTGGATTTGATGGTAAAATACGGATTCTGTAAGGCTTTTGGGACTCAGAAGAGTCCCACCTACATCTCAGATTTACCGAATCGGTAAAAATACCGATTCGGTATTTTACAGAATCGGTAAATTTACTGAATTGGTAAATTTACCGATTCTGTAAAAAAGTGCCCCTACATACCCAAAACCCATTTACCGATCGGTAACGGCCGAAATCGGCCGTTACCGGTCGGTAAATGGACAGAAACGGCCAACTACATCTGGCCCCATATTCTTTCTAGGTTCCCTCGTTCTCTGCTCACCTCCTCCTTTGATTCTCTTACTACTATCCTTAACCTTTAAGTCCACTCTTGTGCACCCATAACCTGACTTGCCCTGTTGTCTTCTTTATTCACTTCCTCTCTAATCTCATCCTAGTTTGGTTTCCAATCTCAGCAATCACCTACATTTACCATACTTCTACTTTGTACTCTCCTCCCCTCAGCCTGTCTGTCAGTTTCTCCCGTCTCATCACTTTCAATCCACTTTCAATCCTCCTTTTGCCTCGCCTACTGTGTTTTTTACTTTTTTTCTGCCCTTTCCTTGCTCTCTCTTTCCAAGTTGTATAAAATTATTTACTTTCACCACAGAAATGCGGGATGTCAAACTGTCGCCGAGCTGGAGTTTTTTTTCAGATTGATCCTCCAATGAGGCAAGGGGCATAACTCTTTTTTTTCTGAAAAATATTCACTGCAGTTGTCTTTTCTGGTAAATTCAATGGAAGGTGAAGTTGCTCCCATCTAGTGAAAACTACCTCTGCGCCAAAATGTTAACTAGGAAGGGCGGGAGGCGAGAGAGGACTGCTTTATCTTCAAAATCCAAGATACAGACAAACAAATAATCTGTGCCCTGGAGTATCCAAGCCAGTAGAGAGCTTCCTATGCTCACCATCCGAGGGATAGACCGTGCTCATAAACCGTCCCTGGCTGCCATTTCAGCATCAGTGGCCAGGGGTGATTCCCTCCCTCCAACTTTTACCCACTGTGACTCTCTGGCTCTTATATTCAGGGCCCCTGAAATTATGAAAATTTGAAGCCACAGCCTTTTCTGCTTAAGTATAGATTTGCCACATTAGCCACATAATCCATTTGCTCAGGGCTTTAAGTAGGATGAAAAAACTGGGGGGTGTCTCTCAAAGGGGCGTGACCGACGTAATTATGGGCGTGGCTTAAAAGCACTCATGCTGAAAATCTATGCTTAGCATATTATGCGCCTGACTGGTATTTTACAACTTCTTTCATTACATCCAGATATATAATCCAGCAAGTAACATTACACTTACAACAAGCCAGTACTATTGGCTTTGTCAATGGTTGATAGATGCCCAACATAAATAAGCAACAACCATGGCTTCGTAGTATAGCATATTGAAAATGCTTCAGTTTAGAAATGGTGAGATTGTGAAAGAACTAAAACGAGTCTCTTTGAAGTGCAGTGGTACTTCTACAGAGCTGAGATTTTTTTTCCCTAAGGGTGAGGGCAAAAATGGAGAGCCCGATAGGGGGCCCGTGTCAGCACCTGCTTTTTAGAGTTGCCGGTGCTGAGCACCGGCAAGACCCAGCCCACTTAAAGACCAGCATATGCTGCATAGTATGTAGATCTCAACCAAAAAACAGTTTCTGGCTGAAATGGATCAAATGTTCCTAAAAACGCTGTGCCACATGTTGTCGTGTGACCTTATCATATTACACGCAAATCATTCTAAAACTGAATGGTCCAGAAGGCCTCGACAAGTCAAGGCTTCATGAATGCCTCAGCTCCTTAGGAAGACCCTTCACAAAGGTTGACTGCTTACCTTTCTTTTGCTTATTTCTGTTTTTGAGTGTCAAAGTGGTAATAATGAGGTGAAACCTTTGCCCAGATGGTGTTAACATGTGCAAATGATAAAAAAGAATGAGGTAATACGTACACAAAATGTGCTGCATTACATCACATAATTTGCCTTCTTGTTGATGCCTAATTTCGCCATCTCTGATGCATAATTTGGTCCTCACCAGCCACATAATTCCAGTGGCCCTGCTCATATGTTCCTTCACTCCTGAAAGAGTCATGATTCCCAGACTGTCTACACAACATAGCACGGCCCATGGCGTGATTTGTGGGTGGGCCCGGACACGTAGCACCAGCAGTAGCGGCCTCTCATATTGTGAAGTGGTGAGGCGGGGGAAGGGAGAAGGGGAACACAAACCCAAAAACAATTGTAAATAAAGAAAATTGCACTTACCTCGCTACGACGGCCGCCACCTTGCTCCTGATCCTTGCATCCCGTCAGAACTGCTGCACACTGCGCAGGTTTCCAGCTCCCAATCCTAGCGCTGCTTACATGCTGCGAATACTATTTCCAGCATATGAGCATATTTTCATTTTATTTTTGTCATTTGCCTCTGCTGGCTTTCAGCAGGAGGAGGCGACGCTCAACCGCTATAACGGAGGAGCCGCAGCCGCGGGCCGTGGAGGGAGTTACGGTGGGGCAGGGAGGCGGGGAGGGGGAGGGGCGGGGTGGAGGGTGTTAAAAACAGGCATATGGATCATTGCAGGTAAGTACCCAATTTAATTAATAAAACGAAATTCGTAGCGCGCACTGCATGGCAAAAAGCAATGCTGTGCGAGCTACGAATTTCGTTTTATTAATTAAATTGTGTACTTACCTGCAATGATCCATATGCCTGTTTTTAGCACCCTCCACCCTGCCCCTCCCCCTCCCCGCCTCCCTGCCCCACCGTAACTCCCTCCACGGCCCGCGGCTGAGGAGCCCCCTTGATTATTGCGCCAGTCAGAGTCAGACCTCATCATGAGCAGGCCCAGACTGGCCATAGCGGGCACCGGGCAATCCCCTGGTGCGCCGCACGGGTGGGGGCCGGTTTTGAGCCCCTGGGGGCCGTTTTTTGTTACAGGGCCATTTTTGCATCATAGCTGCAAAATCGTCCCTGTAACAAAATCGGCAAAAAAACGAACTGGCGAACTGGGGGGGCGGCCGAACACTTTGCCAGGGCCGGTTTTGGTTCCCAGTCCGGCCCTGATCATGAGTCTGTGCCCCTAAGCAAGGTTGCAACCCTGCCCACCACCCACATATATAATCAAGTCGTGTTACCCTTGAACTCTCTGAAAACTCTGGACATGACGTGTCTCACCACAACAGCTGTGCAAAATGCTGCAGATTTGCTTTGGTGAAGAGCACTAACTTTAATTCGATTTGGGGCTCTGCACAGCTTTCCAGGAAAAAAAATGTATGTGTTATTTCCGCCTGAAGACCTGAATGCCTTTTTATTACTGAAGAACCATGAATTCAGAGGGCTGGCAGCCCTTTGCGCCAGAGCTGAAGGAAGGACATTTATTTGTATTCCTGTCCATATAAAGTAATTCACACATCTCCCTGGGATACAAAGCAGTAAATTATGGAGCGAATGGAGTGACATCAGCTGGCCTTCCTTGAGAACACAACGAATTTCTTGGTGTGTGTTTTACTCCCTCGTCCTGCTAGTAATGTTCTTGGCATCCTCTGAATCACACAGTGTACAGTTTACTTGCACCCTCCCGCCCACAGTGCCCGCGGTACACCGTGGCCAGCCCTGGCTGAATTGAAAGCAGAGTGACGGGAGAAACAGCCATTTTGGAAAAGGCCGCTGGGAAAGAATAGCCGGGTTCCCAGTCCCACGCCACGTGACTTGTCTAAAGGGGAAGCGGGACTCGTTAACGAGCCAGTGGCATTCAGAGCTTAAGAAGCGTGAAGTACATTCATTCTGTGACCGTGTGCTGTGCATTTTAATCCGGGTTTAGTGCGGATCATTGAGGAAGTCTGCGTGATGGCAATTTTTCCATGAGCATTCAGCACATACCAGTGGGGGCGTTAGGAGGACGTGTTTTTCCAGGCCGCTCTGAATGCAATGGCTTCCATACCTTATGAAGAGGGAACATATCTTTCATTTCAGCTTAAGTGGCAGGGGGTGGCGTGTATGAATGTGCTTCTCTCTTGGGTTGTGATCGCTTGAAATTGAAAACTGCATAATTAGTAACAAAAACAAATCTATTTAGGAGCGCACATTTTAGTGATTTCCTCCATTAAACATCCTTTTTGCGGATGGCCCTTGTATAATTTTAAGGGTGTGGGAGAAATTGTGAACAAAAACACTTTGCGTATTGTGCAGAAGCACAGACAACATTCCTTTTTTACATTCATACCCACGCTTTCTGCATAGCTGTGTATAGGAGTTTAGACTACTCTTTTCACTAGAAAAAGTATGCAAACATACTCAAGGCACATTCACTTATTTTTTTGTTTACAGCGACTGAAGCAGCATGGTGGGTGTTTTTAAAATGTGCATACTGCAGACTTCTCTTTGTGTCTTGATTCTGGGACAAAACTCCCTATAAACGCAAAAGGGGCCAGGAAGGAGTAAGCAATTATATAATATGGAGATTAGCTAAAGCTAGTCCATTCGTTTATTTGAACCTTCGGTCTTCCCAGAAAATATGCAGTTGTTAATCCTACGTGTTTAATGCACTCATTAAACATTGTACTGTAAACATTTGTACACTCTAGAAAACACTTTTTTAAAAACAAATTAAGCACAAACTGTTTGCTTTGACTTCAGAAGGTCTTGAAGTTATGAATACTGTTTCAAAGCTTATCCAAATGCCTCTCATGCTGGTGCTTAATTTTGCTGAAAATATTTTGTTTTGGAGCAGAACAATTAATCAAACAGGCAGTGCCACCTTCTACAATTGGATCTCTACTACATGGACAACCAGATATCTCTAAAGACCACAATCAGACTTAACTTTAAGAAAAATACTGCCTAGCTCAGAGGACGATACAAAAGGGGGTGGTGATGGACGGAGCATCTGAACCAATCAAACACTCACACCCAGTCAACAGATCTGGGTTTAATCCATCACCGTTCTTTAGTCCACTCTGCCACCCCAGTTCAGACATGGCCATATTCAAATCAGTCTGAACCTGTGCCTCATGGTAACAGTCCAGCCAAGCCATGCCTTCCCTGGAGCGGAAACAAGCTTACTAGGACCAGTTTCTGCCATTCCAGCCGTCTTCAGCCAGGCTTGCTTGAATCCAGTGGCAAAGTGAGCAAGGTACTCACGTCTGAGCATTCCCTGCCAACTTATGGCGACAAAGCGGTACAAAAGGGGGTGGCGATGGATGGAGCATCTGAACCAATCAAACACTCACACCCAGTCAACAGATCTGGGTTTAATCCATCACCGTTCTTTAGCCCACTTTGCCATCCCAGTTCAGACATGGCCATATGCAAATCAGTCTGACCCTGTGCCTCATGGGAACAGTCCATGCTCACTTTGCCACTGAATTCAAGCAAGCCTGGCTGAAGACGGCTGAAATGCTAGAAACCGGTCCTAGGAAGCTTGTTTCCGGTCCAGGGAAGGCACAGCTTGGCAGTTCGGGCTGGACTGTTCCCATGAGGCACAGGGTCAGACTGATTTGCATATGGCCATGTCTGAACTGGGGTGGCAGAGTGGGCTAAAGAACGGTGATGGATTAAACCCAGATCTTTTGACTGGGTGTAAGTGTTTGATTGGTTCAGATGCTCGGTCCATCACCACCCCCTTTTGTACCGCTTTGCTCGCCATAAGTTGGCAGGGTATGCTCAGACGTGAGTCCCTTGCTCACTTTGCCACTGGATTCAAGCAAGCCTGGCTGAAGACGGCTGAAATGCCAGAAACCGTTCCTAGGAAGCTTGTTTCCAGTCCAGGGAAGGCATGGCTTGGCAGTTTGGGCTGGACTGTTCCCATGAGGCACAGGGTCAGACTGATTTGCATATGGCCATGTCTGAACTGGGGTGGCAGAGTGGGCTAAGGAACGGTGATGGATTAAACTCAGATCTTTTGACTGGGTGTGAGTGTTTGATTGGTTCAGATGCTCCGTCCATCACCACCCCCTTTTGTACCGCTTTGCTCGCCATAAGTTGGCAGGGTATGCTCATACGTTAGTCCCTTGCCCACTTTGCCACTGGATTCAAGCAAGCCTGGCTGAAGACGGCTGAAATGCCAGAAACCGTTCCTAGGAAGCTT
Source organism: Lissotriton helveticus (assembly GCF_964261635.1). NCBI lineage: Eukaryota > Metazoa > Chordata > Amphibia > Caudata > Salamandridae > Lissotriton > Lissotriton helveticus. Next base: position 507,552,290 of record NC_136065.1, on the reverse strand, counting down.
GTTTCCGGTCCAGGGAAGGCATGGCTTGGCAGTTTGGGCTGGACTGTTCCCATGAGGCACAGGGTCAGACTGCTTTGCATATGGCCATGTCTGAACTGGGGTGGCAGAGTGAACGGTGATGGATTAAACCCAGATCTTTTGACTGGGTGTGAGTGTTTGATTGATTCAGATGCTCCGTCCATCACCACCCCCTTTTGTACCGCTTTGCTTGCCATAAGTTGGCAGGGTATGCTCAGACGTGAGTCCCTTGCTCATTTTGCCACTGGATTCAAGCAAGCCTGGCTGAAGATGGCTGAAATGCCAGAAACCGTTCCTAGGATGCTTGTTTCCGGTCCAGGGAAGGCATGGCATGGCAGTTTGGGCTGGGCTGTTCCCATGAGGCACAGGGTCAGACTGATTTGCATATGGCCATGTCTGAACTAGGTTGGCAGAGTGGGCTAAAGAACGGTGATGGATTAAACCCAGATCTTTTGACTGGGTGTGAGTGTTTGATTGGTTCAGATGCTCCGTCCATCACCACCCCCTTTTGTACTGCTTAGCTCAGACGACAACATTAGAAAAATGAAAATACAACTCAGCACCCTGCAAAGCATGTGGGGAAATCAAGGGATGAAAATGACACAAATCATCGTGCGCTGCTACAACACAATTTTCAAAAAGGCCATCAGAACCCCAAAAAGACAACACTAATCCACACATACTTGATATTGACTGCCCAAGATAGAAAACTACTGAAAGGACAAAAGATCGATCACTACTCCTATACATGCCAGAAGCACTGCATATACGAAAAGCACAAATCATTCAGCTTTCACCAACTTTAATGTCCTTTCTGAAAAATAATTCCACATTATCAATGTAGACTAACCCCAGGATTACCAACATACCCAGCCCCCTACTTTTCTAAATATATCCCTTGCACAACCTGTGCAGAGGAACTAACTACAAGTGTACCTAACAAGTACTTGAAACTAGGATCTTTTGCACCCAAATTAAAAACCTCTTGGATTAGACAACTCTTCAAGAAGAAGAACCTGGGCCCATCCAACACAGCATGCAACAGCCCATCAACGAATGCCTCATACCTATGTAGTGTATTCGAGAGAGCAGTTTTTACTCAACAGTCCAATTCCACTCTCCAATTTCATTGAGGAAAATAACATAATGTAAAATCAGCAATCTGGATTTAGACCAAGTGCAAACCGAAGGTCAGCTCTTGCATACATATGGGATGGCCTTAAAGACACTGTAGATAAAAATGAAGTGGCTGCTCTGTTTCTTCATGACCTATAGACAGCATTTGATACTGTCCGCCACTATAGACTACATAGAGTTTCAACAGTAGAACTTCAATGACATCACAAATAAACAGAACATTAAAGTCCATGTAAGTCTCCATGTCCCCCCTCTTTTGATTCCTGCTTCTGAGCAGGTAAGTATTACCAGAGAGCTAATTGTTTTGCATGCTAATTGTTTTGTATGTTATTGGTAGAAGATTAATATTTGGATAGAGTGGTGAGGATTTATTGTTTCTTATGTTTCTAACCCAATTTATTGGTTGGGGTATGTTTCATGTTATACTAGTTTTTGTAAAAGGTACTTTGAAGTAAATGAAGCTCATTTGGCTAAATACGCTTACAAAATTTAGTTTTTGGAAAGTACCGGTTTGCCATCTGAATTCGGACCACAAATGCTGCTATCCGTTGGGCCGATTCTTACGAGCGGTTGTTTCCAGCGGGAACTATTTTCAAGTCGATCGAACAGTGCGCTTGAATGTGCTTGCCATTGTCGACATTGTTGCCTATGCGATGTACCACCATGTTGGGTGAGGTCGGCACATCGCGCAGAACCATTCAGCTGTTTGCTTCTCTTTACAGGAGAGAGGCTTGTTTTGTGGCCTAAGGGGTTTGCGTACGAGAGACGCTATCCCACCCCATTCAGCTGTTAGTTGCTGGGCAATGGACAGGGCCAGTTGTCTTGAGCTGCAACACAGAGCGTTATCAAGATTGCTCAAAGCTATGTGAGGAAACAAAATTCAAAATAATATGTTTGAGATAGAATATTTTAGACAGGGAAAAAAGGATATTAAGAGAATTAGAATTTTCCACCGATTAGGTAATTTGCATTTTCCATTATGTATTCTTCAAGTGAATATTTGGTTAATATGTCTGAGAAGGAGACTGTGCAGTCATCTCAAGAGGACATAATTTGTAAAATAGTTGCGCAAGAACTGCAACAGGCAGTGAAAGAAACTGTGTAAGGAGGCTTTATGAGGTAAGAAAAAGGGTCAGGAGGAGGAAGAGGAGAAGTTCTCCATTTCTGAAAGAGAAGAGGAGACTTCTAAGGATCCAGGGGGGGCAAGCTCTTTGATCCTAGGGAGATTAAATATCCCAGGAGTAAACACTGGTAGCCTTTGGGCAAGGTAGCTGATTACATTAAGATGTGGTTGCGGAGGCCTTTGGAGAAGGAGAAAAGAATAGTTTTAAGAGTGAGTCGCGTCCCCTGCACCTATGTGGGTGGAGCGTTGAGGCAGGGTGTGGGCAGGGGTGAGTAGGTTGTAGTGACAAACAACGGTATCGTTAGCAAACTATGTCGGCTGGACACTAGATCCAGGGGCAATGGCGGTAGATATGTTTATGTAGGATCAGTCAGGAATGAGAGGATATGTGTTCCCTCCTTTCTCGATGATTCAATGAGTGCTGTTGCAATGCAGGAGGCAGAGGTGTCAGATGATTTTACTAGCACCATTTTGGAAGTCACAGGCATGGTTCATGATGGCTTTGGAGCTAGCGATGGAGAGTCCTCAATAAATAAGGTACAGGAAGGAATTGTTGAAAGGTATAGAAGGAAAGGAGAATCTGGTAGTGCTTTCGGGTTCGCTCAACTTTCTAGTTTGGAGTATCTCAGGTATTGAGGAAGATTCACAGGACTTTCGGAATCAGCTTCAGGGTTGTTTGATGAATCCTAGGCCAGAGGCATGAAGAAATTATATAGAGGAGCATGGAGCATATGGTTGCGTTGGTGCATGGAGCTGGACTTGGATCCCATGAAGGGGGATGAGATAAAAGTAGCTAATTTTTTACCAGATCTGTTTGATAAATTTTGGCTTACAGGACAGTAAATTGTTATCACTCAGCTGTTGCAGTGGGTCATTCTTTGATTAATGGGGTTTCCTTAGGCATAAGCTCCTTAATTTGTAGAGTGATGAAATGGATATGGTTGAAATGTGGAAAAGTAAATTTTGCCATGTTCTGTGTCCCTACGTGTCATCCATCATATGTTATGTGTGCATGATTAAATATGCATATGTATTCCCCATGTTCGACTAATGACGCAATTACAGTTGTGTCCACCTCTAGTATGCCAGTTTCCAGTCCTCGTGAATACTACGAATATCAGGCCTATGTAAAGCTACGTTGCCACGTTTCTCAGTGTGCACGTTATTCTATTATAAAGTCCCCGTTTCTAGGCCTCAAAAGGGCCTGGACACCAGATTCAGCTCCTGTCTCCTGAAGCCTCGCTGAGGAGCGATACAGCCCCCACCTGTATCCTCGACCCTTCACTTACTTCCTGCCTCGCAGTGCCCGGTTCAGCCTGGCTCAGCCTCTGAGTCTGCCAAGAATATGTTATGATTCCAGTTATCAGTTCAGTCCTCCTCCTCTGCATTCCTAAGCTACTGAACTGCATCAATAGTTTCCGTCATTGTCTAGCCTTCACGTCTCCACGTTAGAGAAATACTGCATTTAATGGTCATTTAATATTCTTCATCACGCACTACATGTAGAATAATGCATGGTCCAGTCTTAGAATCAAGTTAGCCTTTCCCCTCCTAACTTCTAGTTTATATCAACATGTTCTCTAAACATCAGATACTAGATACTGTTTAGGTACATGTCGCCCTGACTCTCCAGACTTCAGTCTCTGCTCCTAGCACAGAGTTCATAGCCCCCAGCTTCTCCTAGTGATACGTCATTGCCAGTTTGCGCGCACCATCAGGTTAGAGGTCCCGGCTCCTTAGGTAGCCCCCTCCATGGTTTCCGCCCCATTCATGACATATTCTGTTACGTTTGCATCACATGTCTATGTATACGCCCAGTTACACCTACTTTCGCCCTTATCTTTCGCGACTGCTACGCGTCACGCCTTCTGCTCCACCCACTGCTACGCCTACTGCAATGTAATGCTATGTGTTTGCGTTATGTATATATGCTCATGTATTGTTATTAAAAGTCAGCGCGCTCATCCCAGATCCAGCCCCAGCAGCTGCTGGGCCCTGTCATCCTATTCCTATGCAGGTTGTCCTGTTCCTGTCCTTATGCTGTATTAAACCTGCAAAACTCCTACTACCTCGAATCTTGACTCTTATTTATTGAGCTATCTGTTATGATATATGTCTAGTCAAAAAGAGAGGTATTATTTATTTATTTACCACATAATGGCGCCCGAATAGGGACTTGCCCTTTCCCCACGCGTCGGTGAAGCCACGCCGACCCCCTGACCCTCTGCAGTCGTGACGGAACTCTTCGGTGCACCGGCAGATATTTCTGCTTCAAGTATCCCTCAGGCCCACGGAGGAGACGGAGGAGGCGGTCCAGCATCCAAACGAGACGGTGGAGGAACGCGGCGAGTCCCGACCAGAGCCCAAGCCAAGAGTCCAAGGTCCGAGGTATCCGGAGGTCCACCCGTAACTGAAGTCCGAAGTTCGTCGTCCGTCGTCGTAGCAGTCCAGTTCAGTCCGAGGCCTTCCGTTCTTGCTGCCCGGTGAGTACCATTACTGGGGTAGTATCTAGACAGGGTCAATCTAAATTGACTCTGGTCCGTGGGTTGGTGGTACACAGACTCACAAACGAAGTGTTCACCTAGGTGGATACGGGTCTTGATGCTTCCCTTTATGGGACCGGTATGTTCCGTACTGTTTCAGCAGTGCATCCAGTAACTCTAGTCTGTTCCGTTCTCGAGAAATTCTTGTGTTTCTGTTCTCAGTATTCCAGGTAATATTCTGTCCGAACTGTTATGTTATGATGTTGTTCAATGTATTTCCAATGTCGTGGTATGCCTGAATTGTTTTCCCAATTGTTATTGTTCCTCGTGTATTGTATTGTGTTCCGATTCAAGTTTACAATGTCTCTCTTTTCGAGATTACGTCAGTTAAAAACTAGAAAGGGTTTGTTAGAAGAAGCAGTTCCTGTTCCGCCGAGGGACAGTCCAGGTCATTTTATGTATCAGAAGCATGGCATAAGCGCCATATTGTATCTAGATTTATGGGTAGAGTATACCAAACAGTTAGAAGAAAAGTATAGATGGCCCGTATCGGGTACATGGGATGCCGAGTGCATCATGCGAGTAGAAGAAGCATTATGGAAAAAGAAAGCCAGACAGTCACAGAAAGATGCCATCGAGTTATGGCGTAAAGAATCTCATAAAAGAACTGAAAAAGAAATCAGAAAGTCAGAATTAAGTAGAGAATCCTTAGAACGAGCACAAGAAAAAGAACTAATCGAGATAGGTGAACAAGTCAAAGCCGAACAGTCAGACAGACAGAGGCATGCCCTTATTAGGGGTATGTATCCTCTTCTTGCCGAGGGCTTGCCAAAAGCGACCCCAGAGGCATCCAGTAATTTTCCGCCACCATTAGTTCCGACCAAGCTACGTCACAAACAGACCGCAGCTGATATTTTTATTTCGTCCTATTTGGACGACACAGTCCCAGAATATGCAAATCCTGTTCGCGCTCCGCCAGTCCCTGTAAATCAGGCACTTCCCGCTCCTCCAGACACCGGAGTACCTGTTACGGTACCCCCGGTCCAGCCCGCCATACAAGTCCAGCCTCCATTTCCATTTCCCACTCTGCCAGGACGAAGAGCCTCAGTAGACCTAGACTCCAGTTTAGGGGCCGCGGGGGGAGGTCCTCCTCAAACCCCGCCGCCACACAAGCGTTTAACGTCAGCCGAATTACATGCACAAGCGTCACAGCGTACGCCCAGACATCAGACTGTAGCAGAAATAAGAAAATCCCTTGCCGAATGCGGCTATGATCCAGTCCCAGGCGAGGATAATATGGTTTTATATTCATTCCGCGTAAGAAAGGTGGCCGAGTATCTAGTCACCTTACCGAATATGAAAGAAGATCTAGACAGAATATATCGTTTCATCCGTACAGGGGATGATCCAGAAAGTATTAGCGAGGCCATGTCTCAAAGGAAAGCCGAGATCCAGCTCATGATATTAAAGTTTCTGATCAATTGTCTAATAAGAGAACAAGATTACCCGTCTAAAGATCCGGCCGAAATGAAAATCCTGACAAGGTGGAGTGATAATATAGCCGAGGGTAAGCACAAGACCGTCGGTGCTATGGAGAGTATGTACAAGAAAATCCGTAGAGAAATAATAAAGATACACGAACAGCGTAAAGCAGCACAAGTAAGCGAGAAAGAAAGTAACTCTGATACTGAAGAGGTAGAGGACGAGAATCCCGCCAGAATAGCGTATGTAGGAAAACCTAGATTTCCAGATCGCCATTTACGCCTAGAACACAAGTCTATTTTTCATTCTCCAGCACCAGAACAAGGTTCACTAGAACAAGTGTTCCAAGCTACCGATCACATTCTGAAATCACGAATCGGTTACAGTGAGTTAAGTACCATGCATGAACAAGAACTAGCCCGATCAGCAGTCCGATGGATTACTGATTCTACCACTTTTCCAGACGAAATAGTGGCACAAATGTTTCTGAAAATGCCCCCAGCCGAACAACGACTGGTGGGTATGTATATGATTCAGCACCTCATTACTTTGTATGAGGGTCAGCACTCTGATCCAGGTCCGTTACATGATGTCCTGAACGAGTTACTCCAGTATAGATGGAAAGGTCTAGGTACCGATTTAATTAGTGTCATTCTAGAACAGCGTCACAAATATAGAACGTTTTTGAACCCGCATTTTGTTCATGTCTCACCCCCAGAAAGTAAACCATTTTACATGGAGAGACAGAATCCGTTACGAGAAGTCCACCCAGTTAAAGGAACGGGTGGCGAAATGCAGCGAGTGTTTGTTTACACTCCGATTACAAAGATGGAACTCCTCGAGATGAAGAAATTAATTCCCTGTCATGACAAAGATCCAGCAGGGTTCCATAGAGAATTAAAAGACATGCTCCGTATGGGAGAATACACATATCCAGATATAATCAAAATGTTAAAGGTTCTGCTGCCCGCAGGGGTGTATGAAAAGCTCAAGGAAAAAGAATGGGAGGTGGGAGAGAAAAAGATCGATTGGGCAGTTCTAGAAGCTGAAGATAAGGCACGAGTACCAGGTACCGGTCTTGGAGATAAATGTAAAGAATTACCAGAATTATTGATACAAGTTTTACCTAGATTATTGACAACTAGAAAAGAAGACTGGGATGCAATCTCAGCCTGTAAACAGAAGCAAGATGAGGATATTAGTGATTTTTATTCTAGATTTGAAAAATGTTTCAGTATCAACAGTGGCCTCAAGACAAGTAGTGAGTCATACCCTCACCTTTTTGTTACTAAATTAGTCGAGAATTCAAGCCCACAAATTAAAAATCGAGTTCTGAAAGTCGAAAGTACCTGGCAAGCTAATACCCCGTCCCAGATGTTGCAAATGCTTCAATACCACCAGAATAGAATCAGAGAAGAACAAGAACACGAAAGAAAACGTATGAAAGACACGAAAATGAAAGTACTAGTTGCACAATCTGTTCCTCAAGACAGTCAGAAGAGGGGTCCGAATCAAGCCAGTCATCCTGCAGCTCCCGTTAAAGGGAACTGCAATTATTGTAAACAGCCAGGTCATTTCATAAACGAGTGTGCAGTTCTGAAACACAACATAGCTACTGGTAAGACTAAAGAAAGACCACGTCCGCCTAGACAAGAACAAGTTTCACAGATTCCTCAGCCACAGAATGCACAACAGACAGTTACCGCACCGCAGCCTATTGCTGCAACACAGCATGTTACATCACAGATGTACCAGTATGCACAGTCTGAGTATCCAGAGTACCAGCAGTATTCATGAAACAGCCTAGAGAGGGAGGTAGGCTTGCCTCTCATCGAGATACCTGTAGATCAAGAAGGTCCCTATGTTCACAGTCAAGTATTAGGGAAAGACAGAAAGTTTTTGATTGATACAGGGGCAAGTAGGACCACAATTAGTCACGCCGAAGTTCCAGGGGCTCCGCTCTCAGGCTCAAGAAATGTTTCCCTTGGATTTTCAGGAAAACCTATCGTAAATGAGATTTCAAAACCAGTTACTCTAGAAGTAGGTCCATTGTCCCGCACTACTGATCTGTTACTTACTAAATCATGTCCAGAAAACCTATTAGGCATTAAGACACTGAAAGAGTTAGGTGCAGTTATATGCTGTTCCCCAGAGGGAATACGATTGTTCCTACGTGACTTCAAGGGTCACTATGTATTACGAGATTTTGATTCGAGACTGTCTAATGTTCCACAGCATCTATGGGCGCAAGGTCCATCTGATGTAGGTTACATGCAAATCACACCCTATCGTGTGACTCTCAAGCCAGGTGTAGTGTTACCACGAATCAGACAGTACAGATTGCCACCTGAGGCTGTAGCAGCCTTATCCAAAATTATTGACGAGCTCATGGCTCAAGGAGTGGTTGTAGAAACTGACTCCAATGTATGTAATTCTCCGATCATTCCAGTCATGAAACGTACTGATCCAAATGCACCCCCAGTATATCGATTAGTGATTGACCTACGAGAGCTTAATAAATGTATTATTCCGCAGTACCCAGTTGTCCCAGACATCTCTTCCCTATTGACAGCCATTGATTCCGAAGCCACGTTCTTCACTGTCATAGACCTCAAGAACGCATTTTTCAGTGTTCCTATCCATCCAGACAGCCAGTTCCTTTTCGGATTTTGTTTAAATGGAAGGAGCTATATGTTTACACGAGCTCCTCAAGGTTTCACAGAAAGTCCTAGTATTTACAGTCAAGCACTCAAGAGACAACTAGACAACATTCACATGCCAACTGACACTGCCCTGCTCCAGTATGTCGATGATCTACTGATCACAGCCCGTTCCGAACGTGCTTGCGAGCGAGCATCACTGACAGTACTGTATTTCCTAGCCGAGATGGGGCACAAGGTGTCCCCTTCTAAGCTTCAATTCTGTGTCCAGCAAGTGGTATACTTAGGACACTTACTGTCCAAGAGGGGTAGGCAGTTGACACCAGACCGTATCCAGTTAATAGCGAGTCTTCCTCAGCCCAAGACCCAGAAGGAGGTACGTGCTTTTATCGGCCTTACTTCTTACTGCAGACAATGGATTCCTCAGTATGCATTTCTAGCCAAGCCACTGATACAGTTAACGACACAGGAGGCAGCCGTATCGACTGTCCTCCCTTGGACATCTGAACATACACTTAGTTTCAATGAGTTAAAGAAAGCTTTATGCCAAGCTCCAGTTCTAGCAACACCGAACTACAGTAAGCCTTTTACACTTTTCGTTACTGAACGTGAAGGTACAGCATTATCTGTTCTCACACAAGATCAAGCAGGACAATACAAGCCCTGTGCTTATTTTTCGAGCACATTAGATCCTGTAGCCCAGGCGCTGCCTGCGTGCCTCAAGTCAATTGCAGCCACAGCACTAGCTATCAGACAAAGTGATTCCATAGTCTTAGGACACTCCTTGACAGTACAAGTTCCACATTCTGTGGAAGTTCTTTTAAATCGAACACAAACTCAGCACTTGACAATTGCACGTTTAACAGGTTATGAATTGACACTGTTCCAGCCACACATAGAAATCAGACGCTGCAACATCCTGAATCCTGCTACACTGTTACCATCAGTTAATTCAAATCCAGCCACACATGATTGCGTGGAAGTAGTTAACATTATGACTAAGCCAAGACAAGATCTGACAGATACTCCGTTACCAGACCCCGACCTGACACTTTATGTGGATGGTTCATGTATGAGAACTAGTACAGGAGAACTAGTCGCCGCGTATGCAGTGACTACTGACACTGAAGTTATTGAAACACACCGTATTGATACCCTGTCCGCTCAAGCAGCAGAGCTAGTTGCTCTGACACAAGCCTGTATACACGCCAAGAACTTGAAAGTTAATGTTTACACAGATTCACGTTACGCATTTGGAGTCGTACACGACTTCGGAGTGCTCTGGCAGGAGAGAGGTTTCATGACTTCTCATGGAACCAAGATTCAGCATGGTCTCCTTATTCAAGCTCTGTTAGATGCCATACATTTACCGACATCTATCGCTATCATGAAGTGCAAAGCACATACGAAAGTTACTGACATTATTTCCCAAGGTAATGATTTAGCAGATCGCACAGCCAAGCTTACAGCACAGACTCCAGACATTCAAGTTAATCCGACACAGACACATACTCCAGATCCGTCTACATGTATGACAGTTAAGGACCCTACACAAGATGTCATAGATATCCAGTTACATGCTACTCCCGAAGAAATCAAGAAATGGTCCGAACAAGGAGGGGTCCAGACAGATCAAGGATGGTTAACGAAGGGTAGAGCCACATGGTTTCTCCCCGACTCTATGGTTCAAGTCATTATTAATACCGCACATAGTCCAGCACATTTAGGAGAAAAAGCTATGTTAGACAGTATCCAGAACATTTGGTTCAACAAGCATTTACGAGCTGCAGCCAAGCAGAAAGTCCGTACCTGTATGATATGTTGTCAGTTTAATCCAGGTAAAAGTGTCCCGGTGGAACAAGGTGGATTCCAGCCCCCTGACCACCCTTTTGAAGTCCTCCAGATGGATTATATTCAGATGGAGCGATGTCGAGGTTTCAAGTATGTCCTTGTAGTTGTATGCGCTTTGTCCAGGTGGACAGAAGCATATCCAGTCCCAGATTACACAGCCGCGACCACTGCCAAGCAGTTGGTTCGTGAGTTTTTCCCCCGTTATGGACTCCCTAGAGTCGTATATTCTGATAACGGTCAGCCATTCTCATCTGAACTCATGAAGCATGTTTCCCTGTTGTTAGGGTACCAGTGAAAGTTTCATTGTGTACGCCATCCTGAAGCAGCCGGTCTCGTAGAGAGACATAATCAGACCCTGAAAATCCGTATTGCAAAAGTGTGTAAGGAAAAAGGTGTGGACTGGCTAGTAGCTCTGCCAGTCGCTTTATTTTATATGCGCATGGTCGCACATTCCAGATCAGGTCTGTCCCCGTATGAGGTCGTTTTCGGCCGCCCCCCTAACATGTGGGGTACTCCTAGACCCCGAAGTATTACCGATGTTTCAAGTAATATGCTGACAGATTACCTAGCTTCCTTGATGTCTGCCCTCAACTCATGTCGTTCACAGGTTGCTGCCGCATTTCCAGACAATACCGAGGTGGCACCGCATGAAATCGTTCCAGGATCCATGGTGATGGTCCGTAACTTTGACAGATCAAGTCCGCTGGAGCCTCGTTGGAAAGAGCCCCGACAGATCCTCCTCACCACCCGTACAGCCGTGAAGTTGGAAGGACGCAAAGGCTGGGTGCACCTTTCTCATATTAAACTTTTTAATGGATTGAAACCCGTCTTAAAGAACATTTCCCAGGATTTGAAGGATTGCCAAAATATTGTTCTCAAGGACTGTCCCGCAAAAGACATTGCTACAACCCCTCCCCTGTTAGAGAAAACTCCACAACAGGAGTACAAGCTAAAACTCCGGTCTAGTAAAATAAGTCAGCCAGTTTGATTGTCTAAGTCCTCCCCTAGGTGAAACGGTTAGACTGTTTCTGACATGTATAAAATAGACCCCCATAGTGAGAGAGTTAGTCAAAACTCAATCCGATGTATCGTTTTTCTATGTTTCATATTGTTTCTCAGCATTATGATTTCCTGCACCAGTTATGCATTTTTCTTGTACTTCCCAGTTCTTCATGTAAATAAGTCTGCTAATGCTACAGTAGAGCACACGTTTAGTGATCTGCCTCCTCATGAACTCTCTTACCGCCTCGCCATGCGTAATAACTCATTTATCCGTATGTTACATTACTCACACCAGACCAGCAATGCCACTAATTGTTGGGTGTGTGGTCGACTCCCCCCTTTCCAGACACCGAAGGGAGTCCTGCCACTTTTTCCTTATCCATTCTCACATAATGGTTCGTGTGGAGCATGGTCCACGTTAACGTCATCCTCAACAGATATGTCTTTTCTTAACAGTACATGTTTTCCAGACAAGCAAGGTCTTCCCCACAGAACAGGGTTAGATCTAGAAAATGAAGTGTATAAATTAGGTAATTATTCGTCGAATTTCATGGTCCTGAATGTTCAGTCAGATACTACTCCAGACTTACCTGCTATTTCAGTATTACCAGTTAAAGGCGAACTATGTGTCCGAAATAATGGTTCCGTACATGTAGGACATAGTGATTGTATTACTATTGTCAAGTATAGTGACAGTGGGAAATCTATTTTCAAAGCTTCACGTCATTCTTATTTTATTTGTGGTCAAACCGCATATGTTCGTCTGCCCCTCGATTGGGAGGGAACCTGTTACATTGCCTTCCTACTGCCACCAGTTTTTCTAGCCCCACCTGATTATCATAGGAATACACATCTAGTACACGTTAGACATAAAAGGGAGTCCCCAATTGTCGATTATACTGAAACTGCTCTAGAACAGTATACAGATTTCAACAGAGGTTTCTTTTTCTTTATAGGACCTATCCAGAATAGTAAACTGATCCGTAGGTTAACCAGAACCCTCGAAGCTGTAGTAAATGAGACTGCCTCTGCTCTAGGTAACTTAACCGAAGAGCAATCTGCTATGAGATTTGTCGTTTTACAGAATCGTCTCGTCCTTGACGTCATACTGGCCGATAGGGGCGGGCCTGTAGAGTCATCGGATCTAGTTGCTGCATTTTCATTCCAAATAACGCGCCGTCTGTTTATTCAGCTATAACCAGACTCCATAAAATTGCCCATCTGATACACCAAGACCCAGGCACCTGGACATGGTCCGGTTGGTTCTGGAATATAATTTCCGCATGGGGATGGAAAATATTGTCCTTCCTAGGTATTGCAGTAGCGATCATATTCAGCTGCTGCCTCTGTATACAATGTGGCCCTGCGATTTGCGGCATTTGTGCTACCTCTTGTATTCCTAGTCCCAAGCCCCGTTCTAAATCCCGTTCCAGGATAATTCGAGACGAGCAAATGATACTGTATGAAATGATAGACGGTATCATGAATATTGATGTTTCCTGATGGAAACGTAGTGACAAGGAGGGAATGTGGAAAAGTAAATTTTGCCATGTTCTGTGTCCCTACGTGTCATCCATCATATGTTATGTGTGCATGATTAAATATGCATATGTATTCCCCATGTTCGACTAATGACGCAATTACAGTTGTGTCCACCTCTAGTATGCCAGTTTCCAGTCCTCGTGAATACTACGAATATCAGGCCTATGTAAAGCTACGTTGCCACGTTTCTCAGTGTGCACGTTATTCTATTATAAAGTCCCCGTTTCTAGGCCTCAAAAGGGCCTGGACACCAGATTCAGCTCCTGTCTCCTGAAGCCTCGCTGAGGAGCGATACAGCCCCCACCTGTATCCTCGACCCTTCACTTACTTCCTGCCTCGCAGTGCCCGGTTCAGCCTGGCTCAGCCTCTGAGTCTGCCAAGAATATGTTATGATTCCAGTTATCAGTTCAGTCCTCCTCCTCTGCATTCCTAAGCTACTGAACTGCATCAATAGTTTCCGTCATTGTCTAGCCTTCACGTCTCCACGTTAGAGAAATACTGCATTTAATGGTCATTTAATATTCTTCATCACGCACTACATGTAGAATAATGCATGGTCCAGTCTTAGAATCAAGTTAGCCTTTCCCCTCCTAACTTCTAGTTTATATCAACATGTTCTCTAAACATCAGATACTAGATACTGTTTAGGTACATGTCGCCCTGACTCTCCAGACTTCAGTCTCTGCTCCTAGCACAGAGTTCATAGCCCCCAGCTTCTCCTAGTGATACGTCATTGCCAGTTTGCGCGCACCATCAGGTTAGAGGTCCCGGCTCCTTAGGTAGCCCCCTCCATGGTTTCCGCCCCATTCATGACATATTCTGTTACGTTTGCATCACATGTCTATGTATACGCCCAGTTACACCTACTTTCGCCCTTATCTTTCGCGACTGCTACGCGTCACGCCTTCTGCTCCACCCACTGCTACGCCTACTGCAATGTAATGCTATGTGTTTGCGTTATGTATATATGCTCATGTATTGTTATTAAAAGTCAGCGCGCTCATCCCAGATCCAGCCCCAGCAGCTGCTGGGCCCTGTCATCCTATTCCTATGCAGGTTGTCCTGTTCCTGTCCTTATGCTGTATTAAACCTGCAAAACTCCTACTACCTCGAATCTTGACTCTTATTTATTGAGCTATCTGTTATGATATATGTCTAGTCAAAAAGAGAGGTATTATTTATTTATTTACCACAGAAGAGAGGACTGAAACCTAGATATCAGTCACTTTGAGATGTAGATTTAGTGTAAAAGGTATTTCAGGACTGACCTAGTGACAAATACCTAGGTACTAGAGAGCTGTCATGGAAGGGAGCAACCTTGTTGTGTTTAATATATTTTCTTGAGTGTCAGATGTAGGATTGTTGGAATTAACGAGCAGGCATTATCAACCATTGGGAGTTTTGTTTAAAAATTTGAAAAGGACAAAACCATGTCTATATATGTTTTATTCGAATTTGGATAACTTGCCAAAGTTATGAGTAGTTAAATGTGATAAAGAATATGAGTCTTGTATGTTAGAGAAAAGGAGTGCTAGAGAGGAACAGATGCTGATTTCGTATGATAAACATTATCAGGCAGTTACAAATACAACCATTGCAAGATGGGTGAGGTATGTTATGATTGATGTGTCTAAATTCACATTGCAGTCGGTGAGGGATGCCTTGGCAAGTAAGACCTTTACAACAGGGGGAATGTTAGATGACATCATGAATGCAGCTGATTAGACTAATGCAGATACTTTTAGGAAGTTCTATTTTAGACCAATTGATCATGTTTCACACTGCGCTTTGAGAAACCTTGAAAATGTAAAATAATGCTAACCTCCTGTCGGATGTATGACATTACAACGCATGCTTTTACCACGCATGCCTTTACAACGCGGTATTTACAACGAATACCTTTACAACGCATAGTGCTTTAGGGCGCTGGATAGTGAATAGTTTAATTTACTATTCCAACTCCAGTCCCCGTGGATAGTAGGGAAGGTGTTGGGTAGTAAATTAAATCTATTCCCTATCCTAGAGCGCCCCCCAGCGCAATGCGTTGTAATGGTTTGCGTTGTAAAAGTTGCGTCGTAAAGGCACTGCGTGGTAAAAGTTGCGTTGTAAAGGATGTTTCCCCTCCTGTCTTGCCATAAAATGTAGATTTTTATAGGTTTACTGAATAAGGAATCTTGACTTTATTAAAGACAAGGAGGCTAGCCTTATCCCACCTCACCCACCCAGATGAGTAAGCAAAGGTGGGATCAACTTCAACTGAGGAGTATAATACATAGAAAAGTAGTACTGTATTGTTTTAATTTGCAATTTATAAGTTGGGAAATAGGATAAATATATTTTTGGTATATTTTTCAGATCAGTGAAAGGCTGAAATCAGGAGGAATAAGAAGAGGGGGATAAGTTGAAGAAGACAAACAAAAGCGGGGACAGAAGAGACCTTGGGAGACTTATATGGACTTGAGTGTTCTGTTTATTTGTGATGTAGATGGATTTCTACTGTTGGAATTTCTAAAGGTTGCTGCTCAAATGGTGGTGAATAAAAGTTAAATGCATAATGCTAGCCTCCTTGTATTTAATAAAGTTACGATTCTTTATTCAGTAAACCTATAAGAATCGACATTCTCCAACTACAAGGCAAAACGGAATGTTATTGTTATGTTGCCCTCCCCCTCTGTACACAGCTACAGTAGAGGCCTTTATTTTCCACTTCCTTATGGCAGTGCTGAATGGTGGCCATCAGTGTGCTCTTAATGCAACATCAGCAATATTTCCAATAAACCTTGTGTTTGTGTGTTTCAGAACCAATGACCTGGAGGATAACTGCCTACCACAGTGTTCCGTTGATAAATTCCGGTTATGTAGGAATGTATCTTGTAACTCATCATGATGTTACAAAACATGTTAGGGCTGATTCACTGCAGCATTCCCACTATGCATTGTATTATTTGGTGCTTTTGGCAATGATAATGCAAATGCAGATTGTGGCTGTAGAAGCACTGCATACACCATAGTGACCATGGCCCAATATAAGTACTGACATCACATGTGTACTTCATTGGTTTGAAATTCAGTAGCTGTAAGGTACTCATCCAGATCCTCAAAGGGACTTATTCTTCATTGCTAATTCAATAAGACCGAAACTATCGCTCACAGGATGTGATATATTTGGAGCTTCTTTTTTTACAAAGTTTTCATTCAGCAGGTTATCACTTGCTGTGTTTTTTGGGAAAGAACTGTGTCAGAATAAAATGCATGACAATCAATAAAGGGTTCTGGCCCTTAATCAGCAAGGCTAGGTCAATCTATAATCCAAACCACCACAAAATTGCCAATACTGATATCATTCACCAGATTATTTCAACACTCACACGTGACACTCATAGTGATTGAAACAAAATTAATTTGGACTGGTTTATTACGTTGGAAGTTCGTCTATCATTTTTTCTTTTTCAGAAAGTATACTTAATTAATACAATATTATCTTAACTATACATTTAGTGGACCAAACAAAAACAATATATACAATTACACAGTAACAAAGACATTATATACAATACAAATTCACTATGTACATCTACTTTCAACGTGCTCAAGTTCCCTCAACAAAGACAAAAGGGTAAACAGGAAAGATTTGAAAAAACCCGAAAGAAAATTAGAAAGGATCATACAATTCTGAAGGAATGGGCACTATCCCAGAGAGTGTTGGCCAAACAGTACGGTATTCAGGGTAAAAGACCACAACTTGTTCAATAATACAATATTTATAAGCCTGACATCACTTATTTATTAATACTTATTTGGACACAGCAAGGTCTACGCGTTTCAAACCCAAACGTTTTTTTCGGGTTATCCTCAGGACCAGGAAACATGAGCTCCAATCAAACAAAATAAAAGTGAATCTGTTATACAATTACACTATCCAGGCAATCTTCATACACCCCTATTTCAATTAAAAAAAAATCTCTACTGAGGGATAAAAATTAGGTTTCCTATCGTGAGGAGTATCGGACATATATTATGTTAGCATGATGTATCTATATACCCTCTTTGCCTGATATGCGCATAACATAACCCATAAATGCTTCAGCTGGAAGGAAAGGGTTTATTATTTTCTTGGTGTTTCTAATATTAACAGAGTAGGCCAAGAACCATACAGACGCCATTTTCTTTCTTCTGACTCGGACACGAGCTGAGATCACGTGTTACTCTCCGGTAGTTGTCAAGCCCCAGTTCATCTGAGTTACAGGGAGCAGCTGAACGTAGACTGTTCACTCGACTGTCCTGGGACTCAAGGTCACATCTGGCTTTGGGTGCGATAAGCGCATTACTGGAGGCGCAGTTCCTACACTCCCGGGCACCGAGACGAAAGGGAGTCACCCCTCCTGACCTTCCCCGTAATAAATAGTTAAGCTTTGAACGAATAATTTGTGCCATATATGGTCCTTCCTTGGAGCTCGAGGGCCAACTGGTGTTTTTCCTTTTACAGTGATTATCTGTGTTGAACTGAAAGTATATAACGGTTTGTTTGACTGTAAGCCAACAGTCTTCTCCGCGCACCTGATGGGTGAGGGTTGGAGAGGCTCCTCTATAGAGTAGTCAGCTTAATAAATGATTGAGCTTTCTTTACTGCCAACTGACTGATTATTTGTTAAATGGGGATTGGGCTATTGGTAGGTATAGCCCTTTATATTATTTTTATGGTACACACTACCTTAGTCATACTGTATCATGGCACCCTTGGGGCTGCACATCTGATTTTATTTTGTAGGCAAAAACTGAAAGCAAAAGGACAAACCAACAAACTATAATTAATATACGGGCCAATCCTCATGGTATTTTATGCTACATCCCAGAAGTTTGTTACTCGGTTTGTTTACCTTGATAAAATCTTGTAAGGGCCCAATTCGAGAAGGCAGCGGACGCGGCGAGTTTTTTGTGACTGCCCTGAAAACAATGGGAGGCTGATTTAACAGAATGACCTACGAGTGTCACGGCACATAAACCACCACGACTTAGTTCATCACGAGAATTAATAAAAAAACATTTTTCTTTCGCTACGTTACATAATCATAAGCAGATAGCAACACAGGGGATGCTCTCACTAAATCAAGTTGATACTACGCGACCGAGGCAATGCATACCTGAATGCTTTGATCTGTGAAGGCAATCGGGTGGCTGAATCAATAGCAGGTCGATTCGCCGGAATATTGCTACAAGCGAGAAAACTAACTGTATTACCAGAAGGATTATAATGGTCTGCGAGGAGGCAGAATACTGGTGTATTGCGTGAATTCATACCTTTAAATTCCTTGTTATCGTAGCCGCGTCCCGTAGAAGAAAATGTATAGCACAGGAAGTACGGGGAAGGGAAGGGGTCCCATCAGAGTATATTCTGGATCTGTGGTCGAACAAATTCAAAGGGTCGATAAGCCGTAACATTTATGAAGATTGACCAGAAGCTAGTGAGAATAAAGCCAGAGCAGATGGTGTGTTTTCAGCTCTCTTCCAAACATTAGATGGTGGGGTTCCATCCAATTACTCGTGGAAGGGAGTTTCAGTGTGGAGTCTTGAGTATTTGGGGATGTTCCACCATAGCACTTCTACTTCACTTTGTGGAGGAACAGTCACTTCAAGGAAGTTAACCCTAAATATCTTGTAGGCTACTAGGGGAGGGGCTCTAAGGAACAATATCTGGGACAGGGTTGCATAGTGCATTGTGTGTGAGAGACATGGCACTGGTTGTTTGTGCCTTTCTTCACTTGCCTGCAGAAATTTCCTTTCTATATATTCAGTGCGATTCATATTAAAGATGACATGAAAAACGAAGGACTGTGCTCTTTGAAGTTTTGTTAATTCTTTTGGTTTGCACCTTTAAGTAAAATTTAAATTCTCAGTCTTATGTCTACTATATTGTAACCATGATTTTTCATTCTAAAGAGTATTCATATTAACATATTGATTTAGTGACTATATGTGCACATATATCCAGATATCCAGTCCCCATTAACTGTTATGCTAACTAAGGGGCCTATTACGATGGAGGATTTTCCGCATCCTCCGGGCCGGCGGAAGCCACCGCCGGCCCGGAGGATGCGGAAAATCCTCTGCGGACCCACCAAAGACCCACCGCCACCTTAGGATGGCTGGTGAGTCCTGGTTTCCGTCCGCAGCTTTTCCGCCGCGGTTGGCTTACAACCACGGCGGAAAAGCTCTAATATGGTGACGGTGTCTCTCAGACACCGTCAGCCATATTAGGATGGGCTGTGAAAAATGCTTTTCCGCGGCGGTTTTTCCGCCGTGGAAAAGCATGTGTAACTTCACTGCGGGGGCCCGTTGCGGGCCCCCTGGGTGAAGGGGGGGTAGAGAGGGGTGCGCATGGGGGGTACCGATGGTACCCCCCTGCATTTGTATGCAGAAATGGGCAGGCACCGCACGGTGCCTGCCGCTTTCTGCATACAAATGCAATGTAATGTATGTATGTATTTTTACCATTGCGGCGGATGCAGCTTGAAGCCGCACCCGCCGCAATGGTAAAAATAGAGGATGTGACCGCCAGGGTGGCGGTCACATCCTAATTGCACAGGAGGGAACTCCGCAGGCCATGCGGAGGTTCCCTCCTACTCTATGGTGGCGGACGGACTCAGGTCCGTCCGCCATCATAATCGGCCCCTTAGTGTGGCCAAAGGCCTAAAGCTTTTGAGTTTCAATGGTTAAACCGTCACGTGAGAATTGTTTGCTTGCATGTTCTATCCTCTGCAGGTGCAGACTCAAGCCTTGATTAGCATTATGTATTGTTGCGATAGTACGGAATATGAGGAAACTTCTGGCAACAGGAAAACAAGAAGGTACACTAACAAAGCTGGAGACAGGTTCTCATGGCGAAGAAAGGGATGCTCAAGTTCAATCAATGTTCCAATTTGGAGATGTGGGAGAAAAGTAGAAAGTTGCCAATTGCTACTGAAGAAGATGGAAATGTACTGGATATGATGACGGGGATTACCTTTATTGCTTTGTGTGTTAATTGGAGTTGTAAAGTTAGTTAGAGGATATACGCCTTTCGGGTTTCATGCGATGCAGACCTCTTGTGATACCTCTCAGAGTGTATCTTTATGTAGGCAATGTACAGTCTCAGAGCTTTCTTAGTAGGTAACAGTAATGTCAAGGTCAATCTTAAGATAACAGTAGATGTTCCCTAATATACTTCTCCCAATACTTCCCATTTTCTGTGAATCACTCGGTAAGTGTAAACTCTGAATTGTAGTACCATCCTTTTTATGTTCCATGAAAATCAAATTGGGTGAGAGTAGGCGAATATGGTTTATTTGGACCCTCTACCACCAGAATAAAATCTAGAACCTAGGTCTCTACTGCCACCACTCCATGTATCTTTCTCCTACTTCTGTATTCCCATGTTTTTTACTTTTTGTGAACCCAAGGTAAGATCTTAGCCGAGACCGTCACCTAGGGAAATTGCATCAATGTATTTATTCTGGGCTCTGTGCCATTGTAACCCATAGCCATGTCTTGAAACAACTAAAATAGAAGGTGAACATTTAGCAGAGAGTCTTCAACCTGGCGACATGTATTTATGTTGCACACCACAGTAATTATTATGAGAACAACAACGGTCCCATGCAACAACAATCAAGTATACAGATAAATACAGACACAATGGAATCTGTATTAAGATGACTTGTCCAGCCGGACAGTGGTCAAAATCTTTTAATGGTTTCAGCTAGATAAATAGAGAATATCCTTCGACAGTCTCACGTCGTGGGGTACAAGCCTGTACCACATTTAACCAAAAACACTTTAGTTTAATGTGGTACAGGCTTGTACCCCACGACGTGAGACTGTCGAAGGATATTCTCTATTTATCTAGCTGAAACCATTAAAAGATTTTGACCACTGTCCGGCTGGACAAGTCATCTTAATACAGATTCCATTGTGTCTGTATTTATCTGTATACTTGATTGTTGTTGCATGGGACCGTTGTTGTTCTCATAATAATTGCTCCCCGAGGTCTTGTGCTGATTATATTGGGGCTTAACACACTCCAGTGGCGTAGTGAGCACACCACAGTCACACTGAGTAATATGTTAGATGTAGTACCCGCATTGAAATCCTGCTCAATTTATTTCATAAATTCAATTCCAGAGACCTCATTTCAGAAGCTGTGGGCTCATGTAAGTGTGACTCACATTTGCCAATTGTCTGTTTAGCAAATGCAAAACACCTTTTCTAAATTCATAGAAGCCAGTTTTGAGTCCATAAACATATTAATGTGTATGGTGCTTCTAAGGTGAGTAAATCTCTGCCAGTGCGTGGGGGGGGTTAGGCATTCTGGGGGCATGAGTGCCTAGAAATGTACACATTTATGGGTTTTCACAGCTACTTGTACCTCCACTGCCCTCCCTGTAAGAGGTTGAAGGCTTACTTCTGGCAGGTAGGCAACTCCACCCATAATGGGCAGGGGTGTAGGGGAAGAGGGTCCTACACAAGAAAACACATCTGTCCTGTGAGGAACCAACCAAAACACTTAGGGGCATATTATCAAGGGCTGGTAATATAATTATCGCCGCTTTAGCTTCCGTTTTCGGGCGAAAAGCGGCGATAATTATATCGCACTATCAGCAAGGACACGGTAGCGCATGATGCCATGCCTCAGCACACGCTTCCTTAACGCCCAGCTTTGCAACGCTAATGATATGCAAAGTGGGCGTACCTAACTGAAATACCGTGGATAATGTCGCTAACAAACCTTTCTTCTATTATCAATCTGCTCGCTAACCTGCATAGCGATGATAAAATGTAGCGCTAACCGCGCTTATCGCAGGTTTCATTACGCCTGCTTTGAATCTTACTTAGCCATTATATCATATGGGAGGTGGATTGTAAGGATATGCCCACCCTGCCCTATTTACAAGGATTTGTGCTTTTATCGCTGGATTTCCAGCAATAATCGCACATTTTGCAGCTATCGCTGGATTTTTTATCGCATTGGAGATAAGCGTTGATGATAATGCACTATCTATGCGATATAATCCAGCGATGATTGTACTCGCGCTAAGAGCGCCCAGCGATAATTGTCGCTGCCACTTGATATTATGCCCCCAAATGCGTTTTCACTTCATCTGTTTTTCTTTCACACACAAAAGCTACCCCCCGGGGTCAGAGTTCCTATTCTTGATCATCAAGTCTTGTGGGGTGCCAGAGTTAACTGCCTTTGCAGAGAGTGCAGCAAGTCTTCAATGTAGTGTGTCAAAAAGTGGGAGTCAGAGAAGTCACCTGAAGGTTGGTGTGATCCTGTCATATGTTCATATCCTTTGATGAGGTGTGCTGCTGCAAGGAGGAGGCTCCTCAGCAGCTTCAGACCTCCAGCAGTGTTGTGCTGGCTCTACGAAAGGTCCTTAGAACAAACACACTATAGTATGGCCGTGCAATTATGAGTAACCTCCCAATTTTTCTATTTACATGGATTTTTAAGTACACATAAATGTAGCTGGAAAACAATCTATTATTTGTATGTATTCATGTTTAAAAGTGAGTAGATGCAGAAAAACTCAGTGTAGAGTATTCTCTGTCTCACCTCGGGGCATATTATCAAGGATGGCGTTAAAAATTATTGCCGGTTTAGCAGCAGAAAACTGCCACTAAAGCGGCGATAATGGGCTTGATAATATGCCATTAAGAATTCCAATAGAAGCCCATATTCTTGTGTGAACATGGGCTTCTATTAGAATTCTCCAGGGCATATTATCAAGTCCATTATCGCTGCTTTAGCGGCAGTTATCTGCCACTAAACCAGCGATAATTTTAAACTGTCCTTGATAACATGCCCCCATGTTTGTAGAATGAAAGAGTGTGATTATTCTCCCGAGTCTGCATCGATCCACGTTCTCATGAACATGTTAATGAGGCACACCACACAGGAGGAAGCGTTAAGAGCAATTATTACCTGTCAATTAGTAGGTAAGAGCTAAATGCCAAGGTGACCTAAAACAAGCTGTGTGGCCCACTCGTAGCCTATTGAGCGCCAATAGAACAGAGGTTTTTCAATATTTTGCCCAGAGCACCTCTAAGGACATGGTTTTGAAGTCATACTCTCCTCCTAAACTTTATGGCAAGAAATGGGAGGGGGGCAAAAGACAGGACTGATCAAAGAAATGAGGCATAGGAAATCATTTAATGGGTATTTGTTCCATAACTCATAAACCACATTAAATATGAGAGTTATAAAAGAACAAATGCATCAAACAAATGCAGAAATCGACCAACAAACACTGCTCCCCACGATTGGAGTGTTGTGAGGCCCTCCCACTTATGGTCCCCAATGCCACTGATCCTTCTGCAGTAATGACAACTGTGGCCCAGAGCAACAGGTTATCTCCTATGCCTTTTTCACACCTTCCTCACCATGCCTGATCATCACTCCAATGCTGCAAAAGGCTGCATGCCCCTTTCAGGCAAAACATAAGCTCCCACAGGTTACCTTCTGTTCTGCAGCAATGGTGCACTTGAACCTAATGCTAGGGAAAGACAATTAGCCCCATCCGTTTTTTAAGTTAAGATAATCATAATAGCAATGCTTTGGACCCCTCAGAGCCCTGGGCACAGTGATGCTGCACTTGCTTCACTAATGATAGATACTGTCTTGCAAAGCCGGTGTCTCAGTTGCCCTTTATTGAAATCCTTTTGCCCCATCTCCCTTTCTGGCATGTCCCTGATGCCCAACCTTAGGTGTATTCTCTGCTTCAATTTTCTCCTAATTTGGGCCATTGCTCTGAGACCCAAAGCAACACTGGGGCAGCAAGTTTTCACTGGGCCCTGACGCAAGCAATTAGGGATTTTAAAACGGACATAATTGGGGTGGGTTTCGTTCCCCCCCCCCCCCTAAAGTTAGGTTCTGGAGCCATTGCACCTGCAGCACTAATGACCCCTACAGCTCTTTCAAACAGGATTTCTGCTCTGCCCACACCACTGGACCATATCACAGCTAAGTCTGAAGCCTAAAGCTGGCTTTCTGCCCTTTTCCGAAAAGAAAAGGGAATGAAAACCAGCCTTGCCTCCCTGTTGCTTGGGCCCTGTTAAGTGCACAGTAAGGGTGATCTGGGCCCAAATAGCTCACTTTTCCGCAGTATGTATGTATGTATGTATAGATATTCTTATAAAGCGCATAGGCAGCCTAAATAAACAAGCATTTGCAATGCAATAGGTCTCGCATTAGGAAAGTTTGAGCTATTGGTCTTGTAAATGACAAATGTTTTATTTATGTGTTGGTTTTGAAAATAGCGAAATTAATAGCTTTGTCATTTACAATGCTAATAGTTTTAACTTTCGCAAATGTGATACCTATAGCATTTGTAATGCAATGTGTTGTATTTACGTGACTTAGATGTATTGATATTAAAAATAACAATGGCTTTTAATTTTTTTTTATTAATACTTAAATAAAAGTTATTGTAATTTATAATGGCAATAGATTAAACTTTTGTAAATAACTTTTGTGAAGATTATGTTCAGTGTATTTGAACAGCCCATTAAATGGGAAGAGAAGTAAGGCATGCCTTCAGGATACTAAATCATATATATTTGTCAATAATGCGGCAAATAATGGTATAAATAAAACTCAAATATAAAAGACATCTTAGATATACACACTTTAGGAAACTGGAAAAGAGATACCCTAGACAGCCTGGCATAGCTGCTCCGGAAGGGCAAGAGTAGAAGCAGATCGCTCCTGATCACCAGCCAATATTATGTTTATTAGGATACCCCTGTAATCTCAATATTGTGAAGATAACACTCCTTTTGGGGGAGTTTCACTTTAAGAGACTGTAACATTCATATGGTGTATGACTAACTAAAACTAGCACTCAGTAATTGCTGCAGCACTCTCACTAGAGCACTCGCAGTGCCGCAGCACTCCCTCTCACTAGAGCACTCGCAGTGCCGCAGCACTCCCTCTCACTGGAGCAATCATTCACTGCTGTAGCACTCTCTCTCACTGTAGCACTCATTCACTGCTGTAGCACTCTCTCTCACTATAGCACTCACAGTGCTGCATCACTCTCTCTCACTGCAGCACTCAGTCACTGCTGCAGCACTCTCACAAGAGCACTCGCAGTGCCGCAGCACTCCCTCTCACTGGGGCACTCATTCACTGCTGTAGCACTCTCTCTCACGTTAGCACTCATTCACTGCTGTAGCACTCTCTCTCACTGTAGCACTCATTCACTGCTGTAGCACTCCCTCTCACTGTAGCACGCAGTTACTGCTGCAGCACTCACTAGAGCACTCACAGTGCTGCATCCCTCTCTCTCACTGGAGCACACAGTCACTGCTGCAGCACTCTCACAAGAGCACTCGCAGTGCCGCAGCACTCTCTCTCACTGGAGCAATCATTCACTGCTGCATCCCTCTCTCTCACTGTAGCACGCAGTCGCTGCTGCAGCACTCTCTCTCACTGTAGCACGCAGTCACTGCTGCAGCACTCACTAGAGCACTCACAGTGCTGCATCCCTCTCTCTCACTGGTGCACTCAGTCACTGCTGCAGCACTCTCACTAGAGGACTCGCAGTGCCGCAGCACTGTCTCTCACTAGAGAACCCACAGTCACTGTGCGTGAGGACGGCTAACCCCACTACTAAGGCTGTGTCCGAGAGGCCGGGTAACCCCACCACAGAGGCCGTGTTTGACTCTGTCTGAGAGGCTAGACTCTGGGCGTAGAGTAACTCCACCACCACCAGCCAGTGTGTGTCTGAGAGGCCGGTCCCCGGAGCCTTCTCTGGGGAAGACTTTCCACCTAGCCCACGAGATAAAGCTGAGCCTCTATCTCTGAGAAAAAGTGAGGTAAGAGCACCGCAGCCACCATTGTTCCCTCTTCCTCCCCCTGAAACACAGGAAGCCGCATGCCAGGAGGATTCAAAGGTCATTAAAAAAACACTGGATGAATCTGAGGGAAGTACACAACTCAAGCTCGGCTATTTTTTGGCCTGGCCCAGGCCCACCACCACAGTCAGTGCAGCACCCTCGGTGCCCGCAGCAGTGCAAGCGCTGCGTCAGTGTGTGACCCTGGGAGCCTGCTCCAGTGAAGGGCGCCCACACGTCACTGAGGCTGGAGGACCCCAACACAAGCTGCAGGAAACCCCCGAGTTGTGTGACCATGTTTTCAAAGTAAACCGGAGAGTAGCACTCACTGATAGTACCATCTCTTAGCTTCTCTTATTTCATGGGCTTAGATATGGCAGCGGCGCTTTATGAAGCGCTATGTGACGCAGGAGTTATTATTACCTGAGGAAGGAGGCGAAAAGGCGCGGTGAATGGAGCTGGGAGTAGCAGGCATTGGGGCTGAGGTACAAAAGGGAGTAGGTCAGGACAGCACAGGGTAGAGGTGAAGGGGGGAAAGGAGGAGGAGGGAAGAAAGGGCAGAACCGGCTGGGAAAATGTATGGCGATGTGTGGGCAGGAAGAGCAATGGGCTGCGAAGGTTGATGGAGCGGAGCAGCCGGGGAGAGGTACAGGCATGGAGGGGTGCAGACCGAGACATGTGGGCAGAAACAGGGAAAGGGAACTGTGCGGCCAGGAAACGGTATGGGCTCGGAGAGCTGTGCGCTGGGAGAAGGGCTGACAGATAACTACGGGTTGGGAACAGGCTGGGAGACCTGCTGGCAGGAAGATGTGTTGCAGGCTTCGCCGTGAAATGGATCCAAAAAAAAATATTTTTGTTACCCATGTTCTGAAGTACTTCCTTCGTTTTCATATGACTGTGATTGTGTTTGCTATCCGGTTGCTTTAATACTTGCACATGTGGAGTGAGACATTCAGATTCAGGCACCCGATTGTGGAACTTTTGTCTTCACAGCCTGCATTTCATCACAAATACAACTACCTTTAAAAACGAGTCCTCACCGCCTTCCCTCGGACGGTCCTGGCGGGCAAAATCCAAGTCACAGGGGCAGTCCGAGCCTGGAGAAGCGAGCTCCGTGTGCCGGCGCCGCTGAAAGCTGATCTTGCGGCGACCCGGAAGCTCTTGCCCGGCCGGCCAATCCGCTCGCGGCCGACCGGAAGTCCCGCCTCCCGAGGTCCGTGAGCTGCGAGCTACCGGCGCATGGAGCGCCCTGACGTCCGGGGTAGCCCGGGTCCCCAGGAGGGGGCCGGGGAAAAGGAGGAGTGTGGCGCCTGTTGCGGGGCTCCTCTGACCTGAGGGAGCCCCGATTTAGAGGATGAGACGCGCCGCGCCGTGAGGAGCCCCGCCAGAAGAGCGCAGTCGGTGAGTGGGGCCCAGGGCTGATGTGAAGTGCATGCGTGCGTGCCTGTGTGTATGCCTGGGGGGGTGGGGAGGTGGGAGTGTGTGCGCGCGTGTGTGCGTGTGTGCGCGAAGGAAAGTGTGTGCGCATGCGTGACTGTGTGATTGAGAGAGAATGCGAGGTAGGGGATAGTGTGCCTGTATGTGTGCCTGTATGTGTGCCGTATGCCTGCATGTGCATGCGCGCGCCTGTGTGTGTGTGTGTGTGTGTGCGTGCGTGCATGCAGAGGGGTGGGGGCTGTCTGTGTCTGTGTGAGAGCCAGGGCTTGCACCACGCATGCGCAGCTATCAGATGCTCGCTCCCGAGGTGAAATCCGACCTCTTCAAAGCGCGCGTCTGGTAGCTGTCCACTCTCCTAAATACGGGCAGCATAAGTTGTCGAGCTGATGCATTCATGCTTCGCATGAATGCAACATCAGCTCGACCTAAAAAGGACCTCCTATATATCACCCCCCTACCTGGGGGACACCTGTCAGAGGAAGCTGCCCCTGTCAAGAAAATGAGCCCACATATCCCCATCTCTTCTACACAGTCTATGGATCTCCTCACATTCTTTTGCCCCTGGGCACTTACTCTGAGGCCCCAGGGGTCCAGAGGAGCAGGGCTCTGCCTTTGAATGCAACAGTACTGGCCTCCACCCTGCCACCCCCTGGATTCTCCTTTTTACAATAATAACTTTCTTTGAAGAGTTAAGACTGAACTTCAGGTGCCTTTGCCTGAAAGCGAAAGGGGGGAGTCTTTCCTGTACTGTGAAGCTGAGAGCGGGACAGAGAACTGAAGAAGAAACATGCCTCCTCACCAGCGTGCCTGCTACCTGGAAGAAAAGTGCCGGTGTGCAACTGGTTATTGCCAAATATAGAGACTGCTTGAGAGCTAGGATGAAACACTTGAAGGTTTATGGTGACAAAGATTGAACCTTTTTGAGAGGTAATGTAGGAGCCTTATAAGCTGAGTTCTGGAGTTCATCCTTTAATGGACACTTACAAATGTTTGCACTAGGTATAGTCTGATTATGCATTACTAAGATATATATTTTGAAAGTGCTAATTTTATTTTAAACACTACATTATTTTAAGGCAGCTTGTCATATACTGTGTAATACAATTATCGATATAAACAGTGATTTTTGTAAATGGCCTGTACCTCGTAGGAGTACAAATCAACGTGTTACTATTCCCCACTGTGCCAACCCGGATTCTATACTGTGACTCTCTGGTCACACACACACAGATATTTACACTGATCACAGTACCCCAAAACCCATCCTCCCCGTCACAGTCTACTTCGCTATGGGGAGTTTGCGCCTCACCCACAGAACTAAAGGGCATATTATCAAGGGACAGCGCAAATTATCGCTTGCCACTCTTAGCTAGATTTATTTTATTGCCGGCTATCGCTGGCAATTATCACCATGCTGTCGCTGTATTAGCAACGCATAGTGCAATAGCGATAATTATCCAGCGATAGCGGTGTTTTCCATGGAACATTGCTGGTATTCCAGCGATGTTCCATGGAAAATGGCGATAACCTTGCTGATACGACCCTGTGGTCGTATCAGCATAATCCACCCCCATTGTTAGGTATAAGTAAGTCTGCATTTTTGCAGACGTTAGTATTTGGCAAACACCGCAGTTTACGCCAAAAACTAACGTCTGCAAAAATGCGTGGGCCTCCTTGTAAATACTGCAATGTACATTTAGCGATATTTTATAAGGTAGTCCGTCAGGGGTACGCCGTGACACCCACTTTGCATCTCATTAGAGATGCAAAGTTAGGCGTGCTGGAAACGTGCGCTAAGTCAAGGAAGCATACGATAGCTTGTCCTTGATGATATTGCGATAAAATTATTGCTGCTTTTCACCCGAAAACGGACGCTAAAGTGGCGATAATGTTATCGCCAGCCCTTGTTAATATGCCCCTATGTTATCACTAAACGCTTTCATCACTGTTTATACAGGAAGAACCCTCCCTGCCCTTCACATCATCCTTTCCTCCCCAACAATCTCCCATTGTTTAAGTTTCTGCCTCCTGACAGGATTGCAATATACAGAAGTGCTCGAAATACTTCTTTGTGAAAATAATTGTTACAGTTAGGCACTTCGCTTTTGCTAGCGCCACAGCCTGCACCGGGTTGCTCCAGCCCTTAAGGCCATGTGCTGCCAGGGATGCGGCGGATTCATGGTGGGCAGCCGGATGAGCTGTTCTCTCTGCTTCGAAACAGGGGACTTGTTACAATTTCTGGCAGCCTCCTTCGGGAGTGTGAGTCGACCAGTGAGGCACAGCACCAGGGGAGTTTCCAGAGGGGCAAGATCTCATTAGATGGCATCTTGTCGCTATAAAAACTCCTCCAAACAGAAAGCCACTACTTTGCACAGTATTGCACTGATCTAATGTCAAGGAACGAGGGAGGGCCCAGAGGATCATACATACAAGGGGCTCCTTTTCAACAGATGCTGATACACATAAGAGATGTGATTTGGTTTGAACCTCCTGCTCAAGTACCAAAAGATGGATTTTTTCTCCAATATGAGGAGCAGAGAACATTACAGCTCCATTTTCATGATGTTTTAAAAAACTTTGAGGCATATTATCAAGGACGGCGTTAAAATTATCGCCGGTTTAGCAGCAGAAATCTGCTGCTAAAGCGGCGATAATGGGCTTGATAATATGCCCTGGATAATACCAATAGAAGCCCATGTTCACACCAGAACATGGACTTCTATTGGAATTCTTAAGGCCATATTATCAAGCCCATTATCGCCGCTTTAGCGGCAGATTTCTGCCGCTAAACCGGCGATAATTTTGAACGCCGTCTTTGATAATATGCCCCAGTGTCTTGAAAGAGTAAAATGACATTGCTAGAGCTAGTGTTCCACGAATTCCTCAACAATAGATATGCAATAAAAAAAATTGATAATGACCCAAGGTCAACCATACTTTCCAGTAGGGCATCATCTTCATCCCTGACCTCCAAAGAACCTCTGTTGCTGGACTCAAAAAGTAGAAACCGAAATAAACCGTTCTTATGCTGCTTCAAACGTTGCCATAAAGATAATCTCACACGTGACATATGCACCACAACCCTCACTAACAGACTTCCAGTCCCTATTTGATTTTTTATTAAATGAGGAAGATCTCACCTCAGTTTAGTGAATATGGAGTGACAGGCAATGTTTATTTCTGACACAACATTTAACTCTTCGCGGTTTGGTTCAGGACCAGCAGGGGCGTTGGTGGAGGAGGTTGCTGTGCTTAAAATAAGGAAGTCAGGTTCTGCTCAGAGGTCATTGGTGCATAACCTGGCCTTTACAAGGCAATAGCCCTTTGGGGCTGAGTTGAATGACTTTGTTTAAAAAAAAAACTATAAGCAGAGTTTTCTGCAAGAAAATCTTTTTTTCTAAAAAAGTTGAGTTTACGACTCTCTCAAGGCCGAGCTCGAGCTGCTGTGTAAGGAGAGACATCCCGCCCTCAGGTGCCCCAATC
This sequence comes from Lissotriton helveticus, assembly GCF_964261635.1. Classification (NCBI taxonomy): domain Eukaryota; kingdom Metazoa; phylum Chordata; class Amphibia; order Caudata; family Salamandridae; genus Lissotriton; species Lissotriton helveticus. The sequence goes on along the minus strand of NC_136065.1, from coordinate 507,521,202 downwards.
CCAAAACCAAAAGTCATGGCAATCAACCCAAGATTACTGAGGCCCGGCTTCTCGACTAAGGAGATGGAAGCAAGTGATCAGTGATGGATGGGTTCTTACATTTGTAAGCAGTGATTATTTTATAGATCTAGAAGAAAAATCATGTCCTTGTTTTCAGGAAGAATCGATGCCCAGGGATACAGTAAAAAAAGATTACTTCTTGAAAGTGATAGAAAGTCTGCTGGAAGAAAGGCAATAACAGTGGTTCCAGTACTGGGGAGACATCTGGGGTTTTACTCAGTTTTGTTCTCCATTCCCCAAGCATATGGATCCTATCACCCAGCTCGAAACTCGAAGTGGCTGAATCTGTTTGTTTGAAAGATTCTAATAAAAATGATAACACTGCAAGAAGCAATTCCATTGGTAACAGAAGGGGATCACAAGCTGACCCGAGATCTCCAGGGTGCTTAATTTTCAAGTACCCGTCCATCGAGAAAGTCAACCTTCGCTGTGAGTTGCATTAGAGGGGGTCATTTTCAGTTCAGAACTCTCCCTTTCGGACCGACAAATTCACCAAGAGTCTTCAAGATGGTATTGGCGCCTGTGGTCGCTCTATTACATTTAGATGGTGCACAGGCAATGCTGTACATAAATGACTCAGTAATTGTGCCCCCTTCTCCTTCTAAGGTCTTGATCAATGTGGGAAGAGTCATTGAGGGTCTCGTAGGTCAGGTGTTTGCCTTTAACATCAAGTAGTCACAGCAGGTGATATCACAGAGAGAACTAGGAGCCCTGTTCGACAGCCAAAGCAAGAGTGTTCTTACAGGACAAGGGCCCAGGTGTTACAAATGACTTTGATTCATCTCCTCTCTTGTCAGGAGGCTCCAGGATGGTCTATGAAAGTGATGGGGTTGATGTTAGCAATGCCAGAAGTAGTTCCACGAGATCATATCTTTCTAAAGTGTTTGCTCCATTATCATTTAGCTCGTTGGCCCCCAGTAACTCAGATTTACTATTCCATGCTGCCGGGTTCTTAAACCCGTTTTCAAAATTTTAGTTGGTGGTTACACAAAGAAATTCCATAAAAAGAAAATCCTACTTCCTCCTATCCCACGTGTGATTATGACAGATGCCAGTTAGTGGGCTACAGAGAGGTGAAAAGCAAGTGGTCCGTCAAAGCAAGTCTTTGATTGTGAGAGAGTTAGTGGCCATATAAAGAGTACTCTAGGCGTTTGCTCCTCAGATTCAACAAAGAGTAGTGGTGGTCAGACCGAACAACCAAGAGGTCAAACGCTTTATAAATTAGCAAGGGAGAACCAATGTAAGAGCATTGCATCTGCCAAATTTAGAAATGACTGGTGGTGGTAATTTCTGAAGCATTGGTGGAACTGCCGTCACTGCGGTTCCTTTAAGTGCTTTTCTAGGTATGACGCACAACTCTGTCATGTTGATTCAGCTGTGAGTCAGACCTAAAAAAACATTAAAAGGAATCATCAAACATACTTTTTTATTTTCAAAAATAAAACATTTAGAGGGATTGGATTTATTCACTGCCAGAGTTTCCCTGGCAGTGATGGGCAGCAACAACTGACCTATATGTCCATCCATTAAAATTAGGTGGGCGGACATAGAAATGTCAACCTTCGGGAGTCCTTACTCTGTTGGGCTGTTGGATGGGTGTAACCTAGGCTGAGACGGAGTAGACTCCCCCATGGTAAGGCCTAAATGCCACTCAGATTTAAATCAGGTGGGGATCATTATATTGGCGGTAAATCCACACCTATATGTTTGCAGACTCCAGAGGGAAAACAAATATAAACCACTATAGCTGTGCTCTGCTTCACATCCTGGACCCTGCCTCTCGTTGCCCAACCAGCAGTTAGCAATGAGACATCACGTTAGTATAGACCAACCAGGAGATGACCTGTGAACAAGCACCAGAGTTTCTACCAACATCTTTGGAAGTTCTGGAATGGTGTAATGAGCAACAGGCAGGTTCAAAGGCCCACATAAAAAGGGAATAAAAGACTTGCTTGACGGTGGTAGATACAGGGAAGTACAAATATATTATTCTTTACTGCAAAGAAATAAAGGAGGAGACCCAAAACATGTTTTTTCCCTAATGCATTTTCCATATACTTTTTACACAGACTTAGCGACAACATGGCTGAACAGATTTTTATGAAATTTGTCAGGAATTGGAGGGTGGAAGGGTCCTTTCTGGCATTAGATATGAATTGGGTCAGTAGTTTTAAACGTATAAGGTACAAAAACGTAGTGATACATTGGGCTGTGGTATACACTGGTAAGTTCGCAGTATACCGCAGTGAAAAAATATTGGCTGATGACATTTCTTACAAAATAAAAAGGCAGCCACATTGTTTTAACTACATTTAGGGCCCGATTCACAACTGGAATTATGACTTGTTAAGGTATGAGTGCAGCATCTCCACCCTCGGAGCGGAAACTCTGCACTGCATTGCTCAGTAAGGAGATTCCGCCATGAGTGGAGAGACTCCGCACTCATAACTTTATGGGTCATAAATCCCTTTGTGAATTGGAACCTTAGTGTTTGTTCTCTGTTTCAATGGAATATGTAGGTTAATAGTGGTTTTATAATCTATACAAAAAGGTAACAGAGTACCGCTGTGCTACCTCTAAACTATGTAGGAAGTACTGCAGTAGCTATGGAAACCCCCAATAAAACAAAATTGAATGTGACAAACGATGCTCTACAACATGCCACTACAGTCTATTATATGACTCGCGACTCAACTCTACAACATGCCACTCCACTGTATGACACGCCACTCCACTCTACACCACTCCACTCTCATCCAACGTAAGAGATGGTATGACACGCCACTCCGCTCCACTCTACAACACTCTATTCCACTCTGTTCCACTCTATTACCCTTCACTGTATGCTATTCTCTATGACAGTTCATGATTCACCACTCCACTACACTGTACAACATGCCACTCCCCTCAACGTCACATCTCACCACTCCAATGTACAACAGGCCACTCCACACTACGACATGCCCTTCCCTGTAAGACCCTGTATGACATGCCACTCTATGAAATAACACTCCACTCTCTTTACGACATGCCAATCCACTCTAGGGTCAGATGTATCAAAGGGTTTTATGTGTCTATGGGAAAAGGTTTTTGTACATATGGCCCTAAGTCAATTTGCTCTACTTTACAGCATGCCACTCCACTGTACACCACTCTACTCTACGCCATTCCACTCTACAGCACTCCATTGTACGCCACTCACCTTTTTCGCCACACCCCTCTAAGCCATGACACTCTATGCCATTACAGTCTATGCCACTCAACTCTAAGCCACCACTCTATGACACTGATGAAGCAAAGCTTCGCATATTTTGCGACTTGCTGTACTCATGAACCTCGTTTATGTGTAACAAGGTAATAAGTATACGTCTTACTAACGTTTATATTAAGTTTGAATAAGGATTAAGAAGCTTGCACATGTGTTTTACTAAAATAATTTACTCGAGTCATTTAAAATGTCTGCCGCTTGTATTTAGTTACTGCGCATGCGTCAGCCACACTCACGTGTCCTGACGTGTCTGCAGAGTTGGAGGGAAAATTATGCGCATGCGTAATACATAGCTTGGCCCATAACGTGGTACTGCTCGTGCCACTGCTCTTGTGTATGTATACATGTAGCTAACATTTAGACTGCATAAGTATATTTTATGATGATAAGTTGAAAGTACAACCCAGTGATGTGATTTCATACTGTTATTTCTATGTATTAATTTGTTCTCGCTTACTTTTCATGTACCGCGGGGAATGGGGGTCCAAACTGAACTGAGAGCCATTTTGGAGGGTACTTGTGCGCAGACTCGCCGAAAGTCATCTCGGCATTGAATAGCTGCCAAAGAAGGTTGATACCAGAAGCAACAAAAACACTACGGTAGGGGGGGACCTGGGGGAAGTTTACAGACCACGCTCTGGATACAGTCCCCACAAAGGCATATAAACAACAGAAGGTACCAGAGGGTCTCAAAGGGTGTGCCCACAAAGAATAGAAAGCCAACCAATCCCTGCAAGCCAAAGTGATGCGTCACAGAACATTCTCACCAAGATGAGGAAAATACCCATCAGTCACCATACGGATCCGCCCTTCATCATTTGGGATTTTATCCGTACCACCCGTCTGAGAAGCTCGGTGTCACACTAAGAGGTCAACCCGGTGGTAAGGGGGTTCCTCAAAAAGTGAAGGCAATGACAGTGTGGTAGACCACTAGATGTTTTGTAAGTGGCCCCGGATATGGGACTGGGGTGTGCAGTGCTAGAAAGAGTGATAGGGTGAAAGAAACCAATAAGAAGTGAATTTAAAATTGGTTTGAAAAGGCACTTAACAAAGAGTTTATTCGGTGTGTGCCTAACATACCAAAAGTATAAAAACAATATAACCTAAGGCTGTCTCATAATGTAGACTGCTCCAGGTATGGGAAGGTCAACTAGTTTCTGCAATACTGGGACTAGTGTTCCCTTGCATTCGTCAGGACCAATAAACAATTAAAAACTACTGCACCATGTGAACTTAAAATAAAGTGAAAAGTGACACCAGGATCACAACACAAGTGCATAAAGTCACCTGAATGCTCCAGATGCCCTTACAGTCTGTGCATATCACTGAGGAAAAAGAAAAAGGTTAGGTATAGCTATCATCATCAAGTGGGCTGACCAACAAGTCCATTTAATATGGATCAGACATTACATCACACACACAGTGTTGACATATAGGCACTTATTACTAATATGGCCTAATTTTTAAGTTATTTGGAAAGACAATTTCATAAGCCAAATATCTCCCAGTCCTTACCTCGATCTGTAAGGTGGACTGACCTCACCCCACCTGGCAGCGGCTCAGGGGAAAATGAAGCACCGCTCTAGAAAACATGTGGAAAACACGTAAACAACACAAGTACACAACAAGAGACTAAGCACTTCCTCCTATCAGTAGCCGACAAAAAATGGTGTCGGTACCACGCATTCACGGAGCCAGGACTCAAATTAAAGCCAGCTGCCATTTGTTAGAAAAGCGCAGCCTGGCGCGAGTCAGAGCAGTAGGCACAGAACATGGGCTCTGTTTAAAGTTAGATACCGTCTGTTTGAAAGAGCGCTGCATGGCGCGAAGAACAGCAAAAAGGCTTCTCCTACCTCTCCGTCGGTACTCCGGGCCGGCGTCCTAGCCGACTGGGGAGGTGACGAGAGACTAAATAGCGGGTGTTTAAGAGCCGCGCTGCTATTGGTAGCCAGGTCACGTGGGGCGCCTAACTGACCTGTCGGATTAGTGCAAAGTTAGGCGAGGCTGCGTTTTCATAGGCTATTGCGCTATAGACCATCAGAGTTCATTGGCCAGTCAGGCGTGGGTGGTCATGGTAACGCAAATCTCAGGCGAATGTAAACACAACACGAGAGAAATACGAGAGAAATACGAGAACGGTACAGGAGGGAAAACAACCGGGTACATACACGGATGTAATCTTGTATTAAAAATATTAAAAACGGGGAAACAACTCGTTTGCAGTTGATGTCGCCCGATCAAGCATTCGGAAGAATGCTTGACTCTCGGGTCACTGGGGCTGAAAGTGGCCACGTTGTGCACCTCACGGTACATGCTTGTTACCTGACACAGTAATACAGAGAGAAATGAAAGTGGCCACATTGTGCACCTCACGGTACATGCTTGTTACCTGACACAGTAATATAGAGAGAAATGAGATGACCCAAGCCCGGCTAACCATAAAACTAGCTGTGATAAATATAGCTTGTTCATATTTACCGGGACACAATCCTAGGTAGGGTCACTATGTGATCAAGATGGACAAACTCAGCTGGGCGCTATTGCACCGCCCCGCTAGCAACCTTCAAAAGGGAGAGACAGGAGATGACGTCAAGATTTTCATCATATCTTCAGACAAATGTTAGAACAAAATCCCTCCCACAGGTTGCAAACCCTAACAAGATGCCTGATGTGGTAGGGCCCTACACTGTTATTGTAGGCAGAATCACAAAACAGACCAGGGAATGTCATCGTTCAGGCCCCCTCTGTGTGTCTTCAATTTAAGCACCCATCTTTGTTCTTTTTTCAGCAGGTACCTAGTTACATCGGCTGTGTGATTCGGGATAAATGGTTGCTCCAAAACAGTCCAATGGAAATCAGTGGCTAGGTGTTTTGCTTCAAGAAAGTGAGCGGTTAACTTGGTGGCTTGTCTGGCACACCTGATGGTACTCTTGTGCTCAGATATCCGTATGCGGATCTTACGGGTAGTCATTCCCACATACTTGTAGCCACAAGGGCAGGTAATCAGATAGATTACGTGATCACTGTTGCAATTAGTGAATTTTATTTGTTTCCACGGTCTAGCCGTGCCGATATCTATCTCCAGTGATTTCTTTGTTTGTGCACAGGCCTGACAATTGCCACAGGGGTGGTGTCCCTGGACAGGAGGAAGGTTCCATAGTGAACCTATCGCCCTCGGCGGTTCTTCACGTGGCCTGGTGCGCACCAGTCTATCTCTTAGATTCGGGCCCCTCTTAAATGACACCAAAGGACGAGAGAGTGTTATACGTCCAGAATTTAAGATAGACCAGTGTTTCTTGACCATTCTTTGAATGCTGTTTGAAAGACTCCCAAAAGTCTGGACAAAGGTGAGGCGTTCTAAAGCGGGCTTAGGGGGTCTGATTTCCAACAAGGCCTCACGATTGTTGTTCATTGCCCTCTTCATGGACCTTTGGACAAGTTTCGGGGGGTATTTACGTGCCACCAGTTGCATACTTAGATCCTTCGAATGGTTTTTGAAGGCTGTTGTCGTGGAACAGTTTCTCTGAACCCGTAAAAATTGACTGAAGGGTAAGCTCTCTTTCAATGCTCTTGGATGGTTGCTATCGAATAGCAACAACGAGTTCCTTGCAGTGGGCTTCCTGTACAGCTCTGATCGTAGGCCTGCCGGGCCAGCAGTAATCATTAGGTCTAGGAAAGCTAATTGGTGGTAACCAATTTCAATGGTGAACTTGAGATGATTATTTCTCCTGTTCAGCCACCCCAAAAATTCAAGGCAACTTGCGCTAGACCCCCTCCACACCACAAAAATGTCGTCGATATACCTTCTCCAGGTCATAAGGTTATCGACGAAAGGGTTATCATTGTTCAAAACATGATTCTGTTCAAACGAATGAACATATAGGTTAGCCAAGCTGGGGGCGTAAACGCTCCCCATGCTGGTCCCCGATGTTTGTAGGTAAACCTGTTCTTCGAATTGAAAGAAGTTTTGTTTCATGGCCATGGTGGCACAAGCCATTATAAATCTGACGGGAGTGATGCTGTCTAGTTCCATGGACTCCAAAAGTTGGTACACTACGTCCAATGTCTCATCCTGGGGGATGGAGGTGTAGAGTGCCTCTACATCAAAAGACACTAAGAGGTCCCTCTCTGTATCGAATTCGATGTTGGGTAGCAGTCTCAACAGATCAGTGGTGTCCTTGAGATAAGTGGGCATTTCTTGCACCATTGGTCTCAGGAAATGATCCACAAAGGTGGAGAGGGGTTCCAAGGCTGATCCTATCCCCGAAATGATCGGGCGCCCGGGGGGAGGTCGTTGCTCTTAAGAGCCCGATCATTTCGGGGATAGGATCAGCCTTGGAACCCCTCTCCACCTTTGTGGATCATTTCCTGAGACCAATTGTGCAAGAAATGCCCACTTATCTCAAGGACACCACTGATCTGTTGAGACTGCTACCCAACATCGAATTCGATACAGAGAGGGACCTCTTAGTGTCTTTTGATGTAGAGGCACTCTACACCTCCATCCCCCAGGATGAGACATTGGACGTAGTGTACCAACTTTTGGAGTCCAGGGAACTAGACAGCATCACTCCCGTCAGATTTATAATGGCTTGTGCCACCATGGCCATGAAACAAAACTTCTTTCAATTCGAAGAACAGGTTTACCTACAAACATCGGGGACCAGCATGGGGAGCGTTTACGCCCCCAGCTTGGCTAACCTATATGTTCATTCGTTTGAACAGAATCATGTTTTGAACAATGATAACCCTTTCGTCGATAACCTTATGACCTGGAGAAGGTATATCGACGACATTTTTGTGGTGTGGAGGGGGTCTAGCGCAAGTTGCCTTGAATTTTTGGGGTGGCTGAACAGGAGAAATAATCATCTCAAGTTCACCATTGAAATTGGTTACCACCAATTAGCTTCCCTAGACCTAATGATTACTGCTGGCCCGGCAGGCCTACGATCAGAGCTGTACAGGAAGCCCACTGCAAGGAACTCGTTGTTGCTATTCGATAGCAACCATCCAAGAGCATTGAAAGAGAGCTTACCCTTCAGTCAATTTTTACGGGTTCAGAGAAACTGTTCCACGACAACAGCCTTCAAAAAACATTCGAAGGATCTAAGTATGCAACTGGTGGCACGTAAATACCCCCCGAAACTTGTCCAAAGGTCCATGAAGAGGGCAATGAACAACAATCGTGAGGCCTTGTTGGAAATCAGACCCCCTAAGCCCGCTTTAGAACGCCTCACCTTTGTCCAGACTTTTGGGAGTCTTTCAAACAGCATTCAAAGAATGGTCAAGAAACACTGGTCTATCTTAAATTCTGGACGTATAACACTCTCTCGTCCTTTGGTGTCATTTAAGAGGGGCCCGAATCTAAGAGATAGACTGGTGCGCACCAGGCCACGTGAAGAACCGCCGAGGGCGATAGGTTCACTATGGAACCTTCCTCCTGTCCAGGGACACCACCCCTGTGGCAATTGTCAGGCCTGTGCACAAACAAAGAAATCACTGGAGATAGATATCGGCACGGCTAGACCGTGGAAACAAATAAAATTCACTAATTGCAACAGTGATCACGTAATCTATCTGATTACCTGCCCTTGTGGCTACAAGTATGTGGGAATGACTACCCGTAAGATCCGCATACGGATATCTGAGCACAAGAGTACCATCAGGTGTGCCAGACAAGCCACCGAGTTAACCGCTCACTTTCTTGAAGCAAAACACCTAGCCACTGATTTCCATTGGACTGTTTTGGAGCAACCATTTATCCCGAATCACACAGCCGATGTAACTAGGTACCTGCTGAAAAAAGAACAAAGATGGGTGCTTAAATTGAAGACACACAGAGGGGGCCTGAACGATGACATTCCCTGGTCTGTTTTGTGATTCTGCCTACAATAACAGTGTAGGGCCCTACCACATCAGGCATCTTGTTAGGGTTTGCAACCTGTGGGAGGGATTTTGTTCTAACATTTGTCTGAAGATATGATGAAAATCTTGACGTCATCTCCTGTCTCTCCCTTTTGAAGGTTGCTAGCGGGGCGGTGCAGTAGCGCCCAGCTGAGTTTGTCCATCTTGATCACATAGTGACACTACCTAGGATTGTGTCCCGGTAAATATGAACAAGCTATATTTATCACAGCTAGTTTTATGGTTAGCCGGGCTTGGGTCATCTCATTTCTCTCTATATTACTGTGTCAGGTAACAAGCATGTACCGTGAGGTGCACAATGTGGCCACTTTCATTTCTCTCTGTATTACTGTGTCAGGTAACAAGCATGTACCGTGAGGTGCACAACGTGGCCACTTTCAGCCCCAGTGACCCGAGAGTCAAGCATTCTTCCGAATGCTTGATCGGGCGACATCAACTGCAAACGAGTTGTTTCCCCGTTTTTAATATTTTTAATACAAGATTACATCCGTGTATGTACCCGGTTGTTTTCCCTCCTGTACCGTTCTCGTATTTCTCTCGTATTTCTCTCGTGTTGTGTTTACATTCGCCTGAGATTTGCGTTACCATGACCACCCACGCCTGACTGGCCAATGAACTCTGATGGTCTATAGCGCAATAGCCTATGAAAACGCAGCCTCGCCTAACTTTGCACTAATCCGACAGGTCAGTTAGGCGCCCCACGTGACCTGGCTACCAATAGCAGCGCGGCTCTTAAACACCCGCTATTTCGTCTCTCATCACCTCCCCAGTCGGCTAGGACGCCGGCCCGGAGTACCGACGGAGAGGTAGGAGAAGCCTTTTTGCTGTTCTTCGCGCCATGCAGCGCTCTTTCAAACAGACGGTATCTAACTTTAAACAGAGCCCATGTTCTGTGCCTACTGCTCTGACTCGCGCCAGGCTGGGCTTTTCTAACAAATGGCAGCTGGCTTTAATTTGAGTCCTGGCTCCGTGAATGCGTGGTACCGACACCATTTTTTGTCGGCTACTGATAGGAGGAAGTGCTTAGTCTCTTGTTGTGTACTTGTGTTGTTTACGTGTTTTCCACATGTTTTCTAGAGCAGTGCTTCATTTTCCCCTGAGCCGCTGCCAGGTGGGGTGAGGTCAGTCCACCTTACAGATCGAGGTAAGGACTGGGAGATATTTGGCTTATGAAATTGTCTTTCCAAATAACTTAAAAATTAGGCCATATTAGTAATAAGTGCCTATATGTCAACACTGTGTGTGTGATGTAATGTCTGATCCATATTAAATGGACTTGTTGGTCAGCCCACTTGATGATGATAGCTATACCTAACCTTTTTCCTCAGTGATATGCACAGACTGTAAGGGCATCTGGAGCATTCAGGTGACTTTATGCACTTGTGTTGTGATCCTGGTGTCACTTTTCACTTTATTTTAAGTTCACATGGTGCAGTAGTTTTTAATTGTTTATTGGTCCTGACGAATGCAAGGGAACACTAGTCCCAGTATTGCAGAAACTAGTTGACCTTCCCATACCTGGAGCAGTCTACATTATGAGACAGCCTTAGGTTATATTGTTTTTATACTTTTGGTATGTTAGGCACACACCGAATAAACTCTTTGTTAAGTGCCTTTTCAAACCAATTTTAAATTCACTTCTTATTGGTTTCTTTCACCCTATCACTCTTTCTAGCACTGCACACCCCAGTCCCATATCCGGGGCCACTTACAAAACATCTAGTGGTCTACCACACTGTCATTGCCTTCACTTTTTGAGGAACCCCCTTACCACCGGGTTGACCTCTTAGTGTGACACCGAGCTTCTCAGACGGGTGGTACGGATAAAATCCCAAATGATGAAGGGCGGATCCGTATGGTGACTGATGGGTATTTTCCTCATCTTGGTGAGAATGTTCTGTGACGCATCACTTTGGCTTGCAGGGATTGGTTGGCTTTCTATTCTTTGTGGGCACACCCTTTGAGACCCTCTGGTACCTTCTGTTGTTTAGATACCAGAAGCAAGCCTGGGAAAGCAGCACATTCGCCCGCAACGTCACGATATTGTTCTAATATGTTGCAAAAATGTATTCTTTGCCTGTATTTTGCGCAGTTTTCTCATGGGAACCCCAATCTTGCTAGGCGGTACCAAGATATGTAAATGAAGCATCTAAATAGCATGTTATGATTGGTGTGTTACCCAAATCCTACCTTAGGACCAATCCAAATTGAGGGATTCTGACACTTTGCAACATTGGGGGGTGGTACACCGTCCCGAAAGAGTATATCTACCCTGGGTTCACCTAGGGAATTTGTCCGACTTGTCTGGTTTAGCTGACCTGTCACTGACCCATCGTACTCAATAGGTGACTGAAGATACAGAGCGCTGCGGAGCACTCTGTCCGAATTTGACCATAGACTAAGGTTTTACTGAACCTTAAAGTGCTGGCGAAGCACTTTGCTGGGAGTTCGCTGACCCAATCGGGGTCTTGATCGATAGCTGCAGAGAGGGTGGAGCGCAGGCGTTGCTTCCAAACTGCGGGTGCGGTCCTGTCCTGAGCGGTCCTGTCCTGAGGGTTTGCTGTCCTGTCCTGAGGGTCCTGTTCTGATTCCTATTCCGAGGGTATCCTGTCCTGTCCTGGGTGTCCATTCTGCACCTGCTGTCCTTTGAGGGGTATCCTTCCTTGAGGGTTTCCTGTCCTTAACTGACCCGTGGCCAGGGTTTGGTTTCCACACCAGTCTAGGTAAATACTGCTCTAAATTCTTTAAACTTGCACCTTTCTATCTTTCTGACTTTTGCTTTAATAAAGATACACCTTTGCATATGGTGATTTTTCCATGCTTTTGCCGCAACACTTGAAACGTAAAGTCATTTGCATATTTTCTTGATATGTTCCCATGTTACCCTACCTTTTAGAAATCATATTTTGCATTGCATTTTGTCATTTTCTGATTTGGTCTAGAACGGCCTTACTTAAGTTTTCTAAAGATTTCTTGCCTTGAATGCATAGCATATTTCCTTTGCATCACATAATTGCATTTAAATGATTACCCTGTCTTTATTTCTCTATAGTTACATAATTTACATTATCTTGGTTATTGATTGCCTTATTCTTGTGTATCTTATGCATGAAGAAAACGAACTTTAGATAAAGCTTTTAAAACTTCCAGTTGTCCGTGGTCATTTTACAACAGTATTGAATGTCATTTGAATTTGCATTCGCTGCCTTTCCTTTTACAGCTAGGCCCCTGATCCGTTGAGGTCATAGGTACCCGTGTCGGTGGATGGTAAGTCGGGTACACTGAGAAATAACGGTAGGGAACACACAATTGGTAGTAGCCCGTGAAGTCGCCCTGTCAATGAGTAGTGTGAATTGAAAGTATATGGGCCCTGAAGCCGGAAACGGCGAAATCATTGGCCGGGTGACCTCGCGCGCTCTATCAACAGGCCCCATTCCACTATATGACATGCCACTCCACTGTGCGATATACCATTCCACTCTACACCACTCCACTCTATGCCCTTCTACTCTAAGACACTACATTACACGCCACTCTATGACATGCCACTCCACTCTATTCTATGACATGCCATTTCACTGTACGCCATTCCACTCTACAACACTGTACGCCACTCAATGTTCCTCCACTGTACGTCACTATAGGACATGTCACTCCACACCACTGTACGACATGTCACTCTACTCTATGACATGGCACTTCACTTTACGACATGCCACTCCAGTCTGTGACACTGCACTCCATGATGAAACACTCTGCGCAACTCCACTGTACAACATGCCACTCCAATGTACAGCAAACCACTCCACTGTACGACACGCCACTCCACTCTACACCACTCCACTGTGCATCAGTACAGTCTACACAACTCTACTCTATGCCACCCTGCTCTACACCACTCCACTATCCACCACTCCACGTCATAACACTCCACACCACAACACTCTATGCCACAACAGTGTATGACACTCCTCTATACCCCACTCCACTGTACGCCACTCCACTCTAAGCCACTCCACTCTACGACACACCACCACACTGTATGAAATGCCACTCCACTCTGCAACATGCCATTCCATTCTACGGTAGTCCACTGTATGCTACAAAACTCTGCAGCATTCCACTGTATGACATGCCACTCCACTCTGCCATGCTACTGAACTCCATTACATGGCACCATACTTTACACCTCTCCAATTTATGAGCTTCCACTGTAATACACTCTACGACATGCCATTCTATGGTACGCCACTCCACTCTATGATGCACCTCTAAACTCTATACTGTACTCTATTTTACGGCACACCACCTCACTCTACCTGACTCTATCCTACGTCACTTCACTCAATGCTGTAACACTCTAAGCCACAACACTCTACACCAGAAAACTCTACATTTCGACACAGTACGCCACAACACCATCTGGCACAACACTATATGACACTCCACTCTACGAAACTCCACTCTATGCCACTCCAATCTACACCACTCCACGACACTGTACTCTGCGACACTGCTCTCTACAACACTACACTCTAGGACACTCTCCTTCACTGTACTCTACAACACTACACTCGATGACACCCTACTCGGTGACACTTGACTATGATTTGAAACACTTTTTTATTTTTTTAAACTTTGAAATTGAATTAAGAAAACAAAGGTTAAAAATGTGTTACAGTTAGTTCTGTACAAAGAAAGCTTGCATCACACAAATACGATTAATCCTTAAGTTATAGTTATAACTTAAAGTTATAATTTATGCCCTGGGCAAAACTACTATAAATTGTAGACATCTATACACAGTGTTGTGAACTTGCTAGGCAGTCTAAATTAACTACAACTTACCCCTCTTCCAAGCACAGCTGATACCCTTTCATATTACATCACTTATACCACGTTGGGTACAGGGCCTGGCCTGCAGCTAAGCCCTGTGGTGCCCAACACCTCATAGGCAGATGTGTGGTGTGTGGGGATGGGACTGGGCTTTGCCTGAGGCCTGCCCGCCCATGGTCAGGCAACTCTGCGCCCCACACAGCCATAAGACGTGCATGGAATGAGGTTGGACGTCAACCCCATTGAACACTATTGAACACATTTTGTAAGGACCATTGATCTATGAATTCTTCTGGAGCATGGCCATCTGAGTTTTCTGGGATTCCGACAGTCTTCTAATATTGCGATGGGAGTGCACTTTCCCATCCTCTGCTCTTGAAGTAAGGTTATGCTCACACACACTTTCAAGTCATTAACTCGCATCTGCAGTTGCATCACTGTTGGGGTAAAAGGAGGGCAGAGTAGACTAAATCACTGTTACTCTTTCCACAAGTTTCCTATGGCCTCCTTGAAGATGGCCAACATCAATGGGAATGCCATCAATCTTTCCCCTTAAGTGTGATTTTATTATCTAGGGACGCCTCAAGGATAGTATAAAAGTGTGGTAGCCCTTGAGTGTGGTCTCAATCAACCTGAGGGCATAATGTGCTGTGGCGGCAGCCTGGAGATGCATTTTCTGCACTCCATCACCGGGTTGGGGTTAATTTACTTCTAATTCTTCTTTTGCTACAGCGTCCAACTGGTGGCTGAGTTGTGATGTGGTTCCCTTTTGTGGTTGCAATTACAAAGTGTTGGGATCAATTTATTTCCCATTGCACCATGAAACCCCAGCCACAATTGCTTTAAGAATGGGTCACCCATGTGATATCCATAAGTGCCCCTCACCTCCAATGACCAAAGCAATGAAGTCCCCATCCACAGCATCAGGACTCTCCCTGTCCTTTATTGTGGCAAGTACTTCACATTTGCCGAAAAGATCGCTTTTCTGCACTTTTTTAGTGCACATCTGCGCTATTTATGAAAGTTGCTTCTGCCTAAAGTGTGTACCCTGGAGCTACACCCACAGCCTGTCCAGTGGTGGCACAAGTCTGCACATAGCTGCCAGGCCAATCCAGAGGAAGCTCCTGTGGACAGGCGCACCCATGTCACAAACTTTCTGCAAGACTCTTAACCACTAAGCTGCTTGTCACGGGCACCTGCAGCGCCTGAAGGGGAGGCCAACGCTAACACAGTGATCAACTGTCCTGCCACTCTGTAGTGCCTCTTCACTGTCCCATCAGCTTGGCAAAATTCATGGACCCGGACGCCATTTTGAGTGCTGTCCTGCTGCCATAGCAGTGCCCAGTCACCCCAGGAAACTGAAGACTTGGCCAGTGGGCTGATAATTCAGAACCTCTGAGACTTGGGACTAGAGAAACCTCCCTGTGGGGGCCAATCAATGCGCACTCGAGGGGGACAAAAACATTTCTACAGATTCATCCGTAGTGTGAGTTGCATCGCTGGGCTGGAGCGCCACTGTGATGCAAATCACACTATTGGGATCCTGGCTGTTTCCCCTTGTTTAACAAACTTAACATGAATTTTAGGAAGATCAAAAAAGAGACAATAAAATTGATACAAGTTGGTACCAATAAATGCAAAGAAGGTTTCTTTCATTATACATCTGAGTCAAAGGTAGCTACTTATAGGTCAGTATCTCCGAGTTTGGTGCCTTGCATGACCTCATCTATGGGTGACACATGTAGAGAAGAGCTGGAAATAAGGGCATTGTATGAGAGTCTCACCTTCATCACAAGCAGTGGGCGGGTGGAGTATTTCTGCATGAGGTGAGGGCACCAGATTTGGTTTTCTCAGTGCTCTATCTGGACAAACGCCTGCCCTGGCTCAGCTTGTGTGTTAGTTTAAGGATAAAGGCCAGCCACCTGGCTCTTCATAGGCTTGTCTTTATCTAATAATGTGTTGACTTGCCTGCATTTATTTAAATATAGAATCATCAGTTTTATTCTGGTTCTCAGTGGTATACGCCCACGATGGATTCAGGGTTCAAGGAAAAGGAATCTCATGTAGAACAGGAGATGATGAGCCGTCGAGATAAAGGAAATTCTCAGGTACAAAAGTTGTGCAGATGCAACTGGGCCCATGTCATGACAGTTTCTTTGAGCCGGCTCTGTTTTTGCATCCAACCTGTTTACATTTAGTGGAACTCTTTAGGCCCATGCTTTTAATTAAACTAATGTTAAACTACAAGTCCCTGCAGGTTTAGCAAGGTTTGCTGAAAATACCAGGTCTGGGAGGAAGTCACCACCATGACAAAGACCCTTTGGAATCTGTTGTATTCAGACTGCGTACTGTGTTTGATAGGCAGGTAGACTTCTGGCACGGTCGGATTGGTAACGCGGGCACTCGGGCAATGGGCGATGGGCTGGTATATGAGTTGCAGCTGTGGGCCGCTATTTTGGACAGTGTGGTGGCTGATTTAGGCTGTTTCTGTACTGTTCCGATGCAGCAGTGTCGCAGCCGGGGTCTAAGCAGCCTTTGCAGAGATATATGGGCCTCTCTTACCTCCATTTTAAAAATGGGGCGGAGCTTGGGGTTAAACCATATAGATTCCCACTCAGTGTTCCTAATACCTGTGTCCATTTTCTTGTCTATTTTAAGGAGGGCCATCCTGGTGTTCCTGAGTACAGGGTTGTTGGTGATCTCCGGGTGTTTGGACGCTGGGAGGAGGGCGATGGGCTCTAGTCCCTTCAGCAGTCTCCTCTCTAGTGAGAGCCATGCTGGGATGTATTCTTGTATGGGGGTAAGCCAGTATAGTCCTTGTTTGGCTATGCAGGCGGTTTGGAAGGATTTGAAATCTGTTATTTTTAGGCCTCCTAGGCTTTTACCAAGTCTGAGTTTTTGCTCCTACTCATAGCGGCGGTGAAGACGGTCCTGAACAACTGGAAAGACACAGGGAAGGCATCCTTCAAGACCTGGTTCAACTGGGTCATCTTCCTAAGGGGTGCAGACACCATAAACGCAAACCATACACCCAAAACCCACACAAAGAGCGAAATGTGGGACTCCCTGGACAACTACCTGTCCTCACATAAGCCACCGTAGCTACTCGGACCTATCTAAACCTCCTGAGGGAGTCAAGATCCCGACCAGGACATGCACTGTGCTCCACCCAACACCACAACCATACAATACCCTTTCTCTACCTCCCACCCTCTCTTTTTCCTTTCATGCCGCGGGGGGATGGACAGTCAGGGCTGCACACAAGATCAACCATCGGCCACACAAACTGACACACAGCCCAACCAAAGCAGCATAGCGGGTGGACGGGAGGGAAGCCGAGACGCAAAGAACCAAAGACTATGCGGACGCAAAGAACCAAAGACTATGCGAACTTGATGCTTGAAGTAATGATATAACTATGTATCCGTCTCGGAATGCCATTACCATTTTTGCAGCTTCCTCTGAGAACTGTTCATTTATATTCTGAGCCGTTCCGTGGAATTTGGCAGCAACAGTATGTGCCGAGGTCCCACAATAGCAAACAATTACCATAACAACAAAGAAGCCCCACATAGCAACCACATAGCAATATGAAGCAAGCGGACACACGTAAAAGATGCTGAAAGCGAGGACTGGGGAGGGGCAAGGCGGATTAGTATTCCTGCCTCCGGGGTCTCACACAGCCGAGTTCCTCAGAACGACCCCTTTGAAGATGTTTAACACAAACAGGCCACATCCTTCCGCGTTCCCTGCTTTCATCCTTGTCTGCGTGGACAGACTGTGCTTTCATGCCTCCCAGCAACCCTGCCTCCTCGTGCCGCCCGTGACCTCGGAAACAAACACAGAGTCAATGAAAAGCGATAGCCCTGAAGAGCAGCTGCTTTCAATTACAGATATGAAAGCACCGTAGGTGTATGGCTCAGAAATGTAATTAAAACTTACTTAAAACATCTTTAGAAAGCAACCAGCTTGCAAGAGCATTTTAGAAACAAGCATTGATAAAGCCAACTGGTCTGGCTGTTGCTTTCTACAAGTGCTTCATCATTGGGTGGTGGGTGTGTGTGTGTGTGAGGCATTGTGGAGGAGTCAATGGTTGAATTGTTTTTGAATGAGTGGATGGATGACTGTTTCATTGACTGGGCGCATGGATAATTAATGGACCAGTGAGTGCCTGGGCAGATGGTTGAATATGTGAGAAACTGATTGGATGGCTTTACGAATGGATGACTACATGGTTGGATGCAGGTTGATGCAGGACTGATAATGTTATAAAAATGCAAAGCAATTCCTCTCTTATTCCTATTCAGGCTGGGCACATCCATCATGATTGAACAGACTGCTGAGGCCCATCTGCTCTGTTGTAAGCCACTTGTGTGGGGATAACGTATATTTTTTCATTCTTGTAAATACCCGTAAAGAAGGTCGTAGCACGACCGAAATGCATTGGGTGAATTCAAAATGACGGAGGAATTTACTTTTTTTATGTGCCAGTGAATAGGCCCAGATGGGCAATTCTTGTGCAATTTCAAAGCGTGAAAATGTGAAACTTTGTTTTTTTGACGTAACTGACAAGGATGGTTAAATATTGGAAATAAACTGGATGAACTTTGGCAAAAATATGTATTACGTGTATATTTGACTCACAAATGTGTATCAGGCTGTGCAACTCTTCTGCGACACGTAAATGGCGTGTCAATTTTGTGGATGAACCATCTGCTCTGTATACCATGTGCACCACTACTGGTGCATGACTAGGCAGGAGTGGCCCGTGGAGGTAAGAGCGGTGGGGCGTGTCGGGGGGGACTTGACAGACGACGAGCGAAAATTAATTATTTATTTAATTTTTCCTTGTCGTCTGTCGAGTCCCCTCCACCCCATCCCACCCCTCTTACCTGCACGGGTCACTCCTGTGAATAGGCTCACCTGCGTGGGCAGAACATCACCAATACTACAATTGTTGAGATGCGACTACAGCACCACCCCTGTTGTGCCAGGTGCCTGGTGCATCCGCATTAATTTAAAGTGCTGGTACACAATGCACGGCACTGTGTGGCTTAGTGATCACTCATTCGATTTGCCTCTGCTCCGAGTCCAAAGTGTTTGCACTAATAGTGAACACATTGAATTTGGAGCAGGTGAATGATTCATCTATTATTGCCCTGGAACCAGCCAGTGCTCATCATGATTGATGACAATGCTGAGAACCGGCTATAGAGTTTTGTCTGGTGCCAGCTCCTACTCTAAAGCGAGCTGGAGTGCTGTGACCATTCAGACATCAGTGACTCACGGTCTGATGGTGCACGTGCTCCACTGACTACAACCACCACTGGAGATATGCCAGGCTTGAGGGTGAGTGGGACTTCCAATGCCATTCTTTATGACTCCTACTCCCACTGATTATTTGTCCAACATTCAAAGCAGAGGTCAATGTGGGCTTGATCAAAGGGGCATGACATGCCCATATTTTTGTGAATCATGAAAAACCACTCCCCTACTTTTTGTAAAAAGACAAGCGCCCCAGGATGGCTAATTCCAATAGTTTTATACTTCTGCTGAAGTGTTATTCTGTGAGTCTCCTGTGCTGTGAAACCGAAACCGGGCAGACAGCTAAACAAGCTGTCCTGCCAGGGTGCCTGATTGCCTGAAAGAAATGTAAATGTGCGCAACGATTTAATTCTGAAAATGTAAAGGGTAATGTGAAAATGTAAATCAATCAATCAATCAATCATTTGTAGAGCGCGCTACATACCTGTGAGGGTCTCAAGGCGCTGGGGGAGGTTCTGGTGCTACTAGAAGAGCCAGGTCTTGAGAAGTCGTCTGAAGGCCAGCAGGTCCTGGGTCTTACGTAGGCCGGTAGGGAGAGTGTTCTAGGTCTTGGCGGCGAGGTAGGAGAAGGATCTGCCACCGGCGGTGGTTTTCCGGATACGTGGAACTGTGGCGAGGTTGGTGAGCGGAGGCTGCGGGCGGGGGGTGTAGAAGCTGAGTTGACCGTTGAGGTAAGCTGGTCCGGCGTTGTGTAGGGCTTTGTGTGCGTGGATGAGGAGTTTGAAGGTGATCCTCTTGTTGACGGGGAGCCAATGCAGGTCTCTCAGGTGGGGTGTGATGTGGTTGCGTCGGGGGATGTCGAGAACCAGTTGTGCCGAGG
Organism: Lissotriton helveticus; assembly: GCF_964261635.1. Lineage (NCBI taxonomy): Eukaryota > Metazoa > Chordata > Amphibia > Caudata > Salamandridae > Lissotriton > Lissotriton helveticus. Next base: position 507,500,968 of record NC_136065.1, on the reverse strand, counting down.
CGTTCTGTATGCGTTGGATCCGTCTCAGGAGCTTGGTTGTTGTTCCTGCGTAGAGGGAGTTTCCGTAGTCCAGTCTGCTAGTGACGAGGGCCTGGGTGACGGTTTTTCTCGTGTCGGAGGGAATCCACTTGAAGATCCTGTGGAGCATTGGGAGGGTGTTGAAGCAGGAAGCGGAGACGGCATTGACCTGCTTGGTCATGGAGAGGGCAGAGTCGAGGATGACCCCCAGATTGCGTGCGTGGTCGGTGGGTTCTTGGGGTGTTCCTAGCGATGTTGGCCACCAGGAGTCGTCCCAGGCTCAGGGGGTGGAGCTGAGCATGAGGACCTCCATCTTGTCTGAATTCAGCTTCAGTCTGCTCTCCTTCATCCATTCGGCGACGGCCTTCATTCCTATTTGGAGGTTTGTCGTGGCGGTGCGGGGGTCTTCGGTGAGGGAGATGATCAGCTGTGTGTCGTCGGCGTAAGAGATGATGTTGAGGCTGTGCTGTCGGGCGACGTGGGCGAGTGGTGCCACGTAGATATTGAACAGTGTCGGGCTGAGAGATGATCCCTGTGGAACGCCGCAGATGATCTCGGTGGTCTTGGAGCGAAAGGGGGGGAGGCGGACGCTCTGGGATTTGCCAGAGACGTAGGATGTGGTCCAGGCCAGGGCCTTCTCTTGGATTCCGGCGTCGTGGAGGCGTGCCTTTAGGGTGCGGTGGCAGACTGTGTCGAAGGCGGCTGATAGGTCCAGAAGGATGAGGGCGGCTGTTTCTCCTTTGTCCATGAGGATCCTGATGTCGTCGGTGGCGGCGATGAGGGCGGTCTCGGTGCTGTGGTTGCTGCGGAATCCGGATCGGGAAGGGTCCAGGATGTAGTTGTCTTCGAGGTAGCGGGCCAGCTGGCTGTTGGCGATCTTCTCCGTGACTTTCGCCGGGAAAGGGAGCCGGGAGATGGGCCGGAAGTTCTTGAGGTCCTTGGGGTCCGCCTTGGGTTTCTTCAGTAGGGCATTGATCTCTGCGTGCTTCCAGCTCTCCGGGAAGATTGCTGTCTCGAAGGAGATGTTGATTGTTTTCTGGAGATGGGGTGTGATGGCTGTGCTGGCTTTGTTGAAAACGTGGTATGGGCAGGGGTCAGAAGGGGATCCGGAGTGGATGGAGTTCATGGTCTTTATTGGTGTCTTCGTCGCTGACGTTGGACCAAGCTGTCAGGCAGCTGGTGCGGGTGGTGGTTGCAGAGGTGTAGGTCTCGGCGGCGGAGGCGGGGTTGGCAGTGTTGAAGCTGTCGTGGATCTCGTGATTTTGCGGTGACAGAAGGTGGCCAGTGAGTTGCACAGGTCTTGCGATGTGGGAATGTCGTTGGTGTTGGAGCTGGCGTTGGAGAGTTCTTTCATGATGCTTGAAGAGCTCTTTGCTGTTGTGTGCGTTGCTGTCTAGGCGCTCTTTGAAGGCAGTCCTCTTGGCGGTCCTGATGAGTTGGTGGTGTCTGCGGGTGGCGCTCTTGTGGGCTGTGTAGCTGTCTGGTGTTCGGTCGCGGAGACAGATTTTCTCCAGATTCCGGCAGGCGCCCTTGGAGGTCCGGAGGTCTTCGGTGAACCATGTGGCTTTCTTGTTGGTGTGGTTGGCGGCGGGTGTCCTGAGTGGGGCGAGGGTGTCGGCGCAGTCGTTGATCCACTGTTTGAGGTTGATGGCGGCGGTGTTGGCGTCGGTGGGGTCGGCGGGTGGTCCCAAGGCAATGGTGGTGGTCAGTTGGTCCTCGGTGACCTTGACCCAGCGGCGCCGTGGCATCTGTTGGGTGCGGTGGTGTGTGGTGGGTTTCCTGAAGCAGAAGTGGACGCATCTGTGGTCGGTCCAGTGGGGTTCGGTGGAGTGGTTGAAGGAGACATGGGTACTTAAAGAGAAGATGGGGTCCAGTGTGTGTCCAGTGGCGTGGGTGGGAGTCGTCTCGAGCTGTTTGAGTCGAGGTTGGCGAGGTTGTCGATCAGGGCAGTGGAGTTGGCGTTGTTGTTGTTCTCGAGGTAGAAATTCAGGTCCCCCAGGAGGAAGTAGTCCATGGAGGCGAGGGCGTGGGTGCTGACGAGGTCGGCGATGGTGTCGCTGAACTGTGGTCGGGGTCCGGGTGGTCTGTAGGCGAGTGTTCCTCTGAGGGTGGTGTTGGGGTCGGTGTGGATCTTGAAGTGCAGTGCTCGGCGGTGTAGAGGGTGTCGTCGGTGTTGGTCGAGACTCTGCGGGTGTTCTTGTGGATGATGGGGATTCCTCCTCCCACTCCGTTAGTGCAGTCTCTGCGGGAGATCTTGTAGCCTTCTGGGATGGCTATGGCGATGTCTGGTGCCGAGGTGGTGTTCAGCCAGGTCTCCGCCAGGAAGGCGACGTCGGGGTGGTTGAGTCGAGGAGGTCCCAGAGTTCGATGGCGTGCTTGCGGGCGGAGTGGGTGTTGAAGAGGATGCATCTGAGGTGGTTGGCTTCTCTGGATGATGGTTTGGCGGACCGGATGCTAGTGAAGCTGCAATTCCGGCAGGTGAAGGGTCCTTGGGTGCGCTTCGAGGTGGCCCGGTAGCAGGAATGATTTTGTCCTGGGTTGAGTGCGTGGAGGGTGCTGGGGTCGTAGTGCAGACCGGTGTTTTGGCGGCTCTGGTGTTCAGGGGTTCTGGAGCTGGGCGCGGTCCAGGCGCAATCGGCGCAGACGGGCGGTGGTCGCCATAAGAGGCGAGGAGGGAGGGAGGAGCAGCTGGGAGGCGGGAGCGGGGCGGCGAGGGGGCGTGGCTGTATGGGAATGGCGGGAACAGCTGGGCACAGAGGCAAAAGTGGGGGGGTGGAGGGGGCGCCAATGGTTACAGCTGAGGAATGGAGTGAGGGAAAAAAACAACAGAAATGCAACAGTCAGAAACAACAGAATATGCAAAACGAGAGGCAGACCATGGCTGATCTGGGCACAGGCTCGAGCCCCAATCAGGACGGCAGCAGCGGGGGAGAGCGCTCACAGGTGGTGCTGAGGCGGCAGGGGATCGACCCAGCCCTGGATCAGGGTCGAGGGTCACCCTGTCCGTCCGTCCACGGCCGCCTTAAGAGGCGAGGAGGGAGGGAGGAGCAGCTGGGAGGCGGGAGCGGGGCGGCGAGGGGGCGTGGCTGTATGGGAACGGTGGGAACAGGTGGGCACAGAGGCAAAAGTGGGGGGGTTGGAGGAGGCCGAGGGGTGCAGCTGAGGACCAGAGTGAGGGGAAAAAACAACAGAAATGCAACAGTCAGAAACAACAGAATATGCAAAACGAGAGGCAGACCACGGCTGGTCTGGGCACAGGCTCGAGCCCCAGTCAGGACGGCAGCAGCGGGGGAGAGCGCTCACAGGTTTTGCTTAGGCGGCAGGGGAGCGACCCGGCCCTGGAGCAGGGTCGAGGGTCACCTCAAGGATGCTTGGGAGCCGGTACTGAATTTAATTGATCGAATCACTCAAAGCTTTGTGATGACAAAGATTTATTCTTTTTGAGTGGTAGTGCCAAGAGTTAACAACTGAGTTGTGAAGTGCCTACTTTTAATTGTAATTGTATTTATATAGTGCTTTCTGCCCTTGACAAGGTGTTGGAGGGACAGTTATGTAAAAAAAATTGCATTACGTACAGTCTGGGTAATACAAAAATCTATATTTTGGAAGCACCATTTTATCTTAAACATTTTTGAACATTTTGTGGCAGTTCTTACACTGTGTGTAATGCAAGTTTAAAATAATTACTTAAATATTCACAGTACTTTCTGCCGCTGGCTGTGACCTTGTGGCACTAAAAATACACAATTCTCAATTCTCCACTTCACCAACAAAGATTTAGTTTTGTGGCTCTCTGGTTTAACACATAGACATCTGCAGAGCATTAACTAATAGAGGTTTCATAATGTACGATAGTGCATTTCCCACTGAGTTACATCTTTTTTTATTTATTTTAATTTAAGCTGCATATTATTTTATATTTAGCTACCTGATGATGAAAGACCCAAAAATTTACAGATTTCTTTTTCCTTTTTTAGCATCATCTTTGACCTCGCCCCTGTGCATACTGACCCTGCCCATTTGCACACATCAGAACACTTCCCATCCTTTGTTTAATGCACTTTGGCCTCTGACTCAAAGTATCCCTGCCCACCACATCAGCAGCGATCGAAAAGGCAGTTTCTGTGGCTTTGATGATTCTCTAATGGCATTAGTCTGTAAGCACCTCAAAAGGATAGGCAAAAAAATTAGAACCCACAGCACCCACAGCACTCCTGCACCTTATAAGAGGTCCTCCTCACTGTCTACTATGGGCGCCACCCCGTCAGACGGAGATGCTGGCTCAGCATCCATAGACAGCAAACTAGATGCGGTCCTGGCAACAATTGAGCAGAGGATTGACAATTTAACTGCAGATCTGGGTTTGTTGCCTGCAGACCACCCTAACGACTGAGCAAACTATCTTAATGATGCAGTCTCAAGCACGAGATACTGAGAGGGGCCTATTCTCCCTGCAAGAACAAGTGCGCTTATGAGTGGAAAGAGCTGAGGATGCTGAAGGGCGTTCCCACAGGAACAACGTTGGCATCAACGGCCTCCTCAAGAACGTGGACAGCCCAGACCAGGTCTCATATGTGGAGAACTGGTTGTGCAGCATTCTACCCCCAGCTGCATTGCCTCCTTTCTTCACAGTCAAGCAGGCCCACAGAGTGCCCATGCATCGACCACTTTGTGAAGCGAACTCTCGCTCCTTGGGGATCCGTTTGCTGCACTACTAGGACCGAGACACGATTCTGCAAGAAGTCCGCAAGTCACCAGATCTGGTTGCAGAGAACATGTGGATAATGATATTTTCTGACTACACTCTGACAGTGCAAAGCCAGTGGAACTCTTTCCTTGTAATTTAAATGATGCCTGCAAACCTCTGGAGGTCTGGTACTCACTTCCATCCCCGGCGATACTTTGCATGATTCACAACGGCCAGACAATGTTCCTCACAGACCTTAAGGTCACCTGGGAGTGGATCAACACTTCTGGGCTCGCTCCTTCTGGCTCCACTGATCACACTGCTGTATCTATGGCTACCTTGGCTGAAGGAACCCACCCATGCTGGCATTGCCACCAGGGCCATTCGCCATGATCACCCAGCACTCTGGACCTGGAGCAGATGATCCACGAACGTAGGCTGTTCCTCCAGGCTGCTGCCACAATCCATGAACCGCCGCCTTTATCAGATCTGGATGAAGTACTATCCCAGTACTCCAGTGACGAAAGTTCCACATCAACGTAGCCTCAAACCTGGACTGTATCACGCTTCCACAAGTGACGCCATAGACCACTGAGACCTTGACTGACCTCCACAATGCTCTGTATGGTACATTGTCTTTATTTTTGCTAGGAAGTAAAACCAGTAGCCACAGACTCATTGAACCTGTTATCATTGGACACCCATGCACTTCTTCCCCCTCATCTCCCCTTGTTCTTCCTCCACCCGTCCTCCCACCTCCTTACCCTTACCCCCACCATCCCCTTCTATTCCATTCATTCCCCCATCCCCTCCTCTTCCACCCATTACTTGATTATGGTTTTGTCCATTACTCATCTGTAAATGTGGGTTTCTCTTCTATGTGGAGACTGAGAAATGCTCACTTGTGTAACATGTCCTGTATTACTGCTTGGTTCCTTTTAGCAATGGCAGTGGCAATATGTTTGGCCTGAATAAGGTTTTTTTTCATCCTCCACTTCTGCGGTGCACCCCGCTATCATTAGTTATTTACGACTAACACATACACTTACACAACGATTTTGCAGATGCATGTTGTCCCTATGCCCATATGGTATTCTTTGTTTGTTGTTTAAATGATATAATGGTTTTAGATTTGATCGCCCTATCTGTCCGTGCCCGCTCTTAATTGGCACTATGGAGAGGATGTTCCGTTCCCTTCACGGCAGTGCCTTTTTCCCCTCCCATGCAAACGCCCAGAGTTATGGTTAACTTGAATGTACTAACAAGGAATGTCAGGGATTGCATACTCTCTTGTGCAGATATGCGGTTTATTCATATTTACGCTGTTGTGCTGCAGACAATGTGCTACTGCAAGAATCCCACCTGACACTAACCAAGGCCGCAAGACTGCAGCAGCATTGACGGGGCCAAGAATTTCCCACAAATTACTCCACATATGCTAGAGGTGCCCTGATATGGGTTAAGGCTACCACCCCTTCACTGTGCACACAGCTGTTGTGGACACTGATGGCCGTTATGTGCTAGTGGAGGGGCATCTCAAGGGCCAACATGTCCTCCTTGGTTCCATTTACACACCCAATTCCGACCAACATGGATTCCTCACCAAATTGACTGGGGTACTTTCATGCTAGTGTGAGAATCCATGGCTCCTAGGTGGGGACTGTAATTGTATGCTCAACGTTAGCATGGGTGTCCCTCCCCCCTTCCCCGCACATTTGCCACACCTAATACTCAGGCACTCGCCATCTGGCTGGAACAATGGAGGCTGTCTGATATATAAAGAACCCACAACAAACACACTAGGATTTACTCCTTCTACTCGAGCCCCCTCACAACTTACACGTCAGGATAGACCGGCTAGTGGGTACACCAGACATTTTTTTTTGTATTCAAGTCATTTTTATTGAAATAAAACAATTATAATGTAATACATCTCAGAATACATCAAAGCAAAGGAAAGAACAAAGGAAAGAAATGAAATGAAAGAAAAGGAAAAAGAAATGGGTCCGACAAAATAATACATATAAGTTACATTACATTGCATACATATCAGGGGTGCTCAAGCGCCTATTGATAACATTCAATACACACATGCAAGCTGCATCAAGAAAAAGTAGCTGTAAACGAGGGTTTCCAAGCCAAGTATCCATACATAGAGTCAGAGTGGTTACATACAATACAGTGTATTTATAACGACGCTGCTTAAAACAGTACAATAGAGTATATTCATGGTGGGTCAAATGAAAATGAGGAGGCGTCTAAGGACTTCCAAATTTTCCGGTTAGTCTTGCGCCACGGGGAGGTGTGGAGAGCCGGGTTGTCCGCACCTCTTAAGAAGGACAGCCACTCTTGCCACATTCTAAAGGATACATCCCTAGAGTTCTTCCATTTGCATAATATGACTTTACAGGCTAAAATGAGCAGGAGATCCATCAGTAGACGATCGTTATCACTGGCTAGCGTTGGGTCAAGGGCGCCTAATAGGACATATGAAAATTCTCTAGGGGGTTTGATGTTGAAAATATGTTCTAAACATTCATACATTTTATCCCAGTAAAGCTGCAGGGTGGGGCAGGTAACGAGCATATGAGCGAGTTTTCCAACAACAGAATTACAGTTCCAGCATGACGGTGTATCTCTTGAGCCTAGTTTAAAAAGTTTTTCAGGAGTCCAGTTTGAACGATTAAGTAGCATATATTTAGTCTGCGACAGAATAGGAGATATTTTATTTGAGAAGGCCGAACTGTATATCTTGTCCCATTCAAATGGGATACTGGAGGAGTTGGATTCAGATTCACAATAAACCTCATTACGTGTATGCGTTTTCCTAGGGTTGGGTAGGAGAAGTTTGTAGATTTTAGAAACAGTATGTCCCGCTTTCAAAAATCGTAAGAGTAGGGAAGTGAGCGGGGGTCACAAGGTTTAATGGAGCGTGCTGAAAGGAGAGCTTTCAATTTCAAAAAGTCGTAAAAATCCATGGGGGTTAGGTTGCGCTGGCTTTGAAGAGTTGAGAAGGGTAGCGAGTGGGGGCCTTCGTAAAGATCTTTTATTAAGTTTATACCTTTCTGGGACGAGAGATCCCAAAAGAGCATAGTGCCGTCTATCCTCAGGGAGGGGTTACGCCACAAGGAGACTATATTAGATTTACGTATTTTCAATTAATGTGGAAGGTCCAGTCTTAGGAGGGCCCGTCTGGTGTTGAGAAGAATATACCGAGAGTGAGGAAGGTGAGAGAGGTCCATGGTGAGGAGGGCCGGTAAAGGTATTTTGGCGATGAGTGACCTCTCTATATCAAGCCAAACCGGGGTATAGTCCGAGTGTAACTTCTAACATCAATCACCACCTGCCGCTACATCCCAGATGACCAATCCCTCATCTTGCCCCAGCCCCATGGTTCACGGACGATTTGAAAGCAATCTAATCAGAATGTAAACATCTGGAGAGATCTTGGCGAAAAACGTACGCCCTGAATGACAAATTAACCTATCGTTCAGAGCACTCAGGCAATACCATCGAGCCTGTAGAAAGGCAAAAGCCCTCTTTGTCTCAGAGTCTATCGAAAAGGCCATTAACCGGCCAAAAGCCCTTTTTTCCATGGTTAAAAAGCTAGCAGGCTCAAATACCATCCCCACTCCACCCGTGCTTGGGGAAGTGGAATGCAATGAAATTGCGGACTTCTTCATATCTAAAGTCGAAACCATCTACAATACCCTGTCCTCAGTCCTCCCTAAACCACCTCCTGACCCCCCACTCCGGACTCCCTGAGCCTGCTATCTCAGAAAACACAGATCTCGGAATGGCCCCTGTTAGACTCCATCTCGCTGCTCGCCTGCATGACGAAGGTCAACTCAAGTTCTCCCCTGGACCCAATTCCTATGAACATCCTCCGCCAGCTCTCTCCTGACGCTCTACTAGTCATCCAAGAGCTCCTGAACTCCTCATTGCGGGAATCTATAGTCCCGGATGAATGGAAAAGAGCCATGGTAGTGCCACTTTTAAAAAAAATGGTGCAGACCCCAAGATGCTTGCCAACTTTCGGCCCGTCTCCTTGCTGCCTATGTTCTCAAAAATCCTGGAGAGGCATGTTAACACCCATCTCTCCTCTCATGTGGAGACCACAGGTTTTTTACATCCATCCCAGTAGGGATTTCGCTCCCACTTCTCCACCGAAACAACCCTCCTGGGGGTTACTGAGAACCTATGCACTCGCCTCGATCATGGTGAGACCGCGGCGCTTATTCTTTTAGACTTAAGCGCCGCATTCGACACGGTCTCACACCCCATTCTTCTGAGAGCTCTGAGAACGTCTGGAGTGACCGGCCCTGCCATTGCCTGGCTGGCCTCTTTCTTGAATCACCGGACTTTTCAGGTTGTCTCTTCCGGTTCCTCCTCCTCTGTCCGTTCATCTGCGTATGGTGTCCCGCAGGGGTCCTCACTGAGCCCTATGCTCTTTAATATCTACGTGAGACCCCTGGCCACCATCGTGGAAGACGCTGGTCTATCCCTCTACTCATACGCAGATGACACCCAGATCCTTTTTTTCCCTCTCCTCAGCCGCAGCAAACGCTCCATCCGCTCTTAAACTTGGACTTAGCCGAGTGGCAGAGTGGATGCATGCGAATCTCCTGAAGCTGAACGGAAATAAGACGGAGGTGCTCATTCTGGGCAAGCAGAAGCTCCTCTGGAGCCCTGCACACTGGCCTTCAGAAATGGGCCCACCACCCCTTCCAGTGACCCAGGTTCGCAACCTTGGCTTCGTCCTGGATGACTCGCTCTCCATGCGGCATCAAGTGGTCAAGGTGGGAGCCACTTGCTTTTCCATCCTGGGGTGGCTTCGAAAAATCTTATGGATGCTCCCAGTATGGACTAGACGCTCAGTGGTCCAGGCTTTAATCACCTCTCGCCTGGACTACGGCAATGTACTCTACCTCGGAGCCACCTTGGAGCTTCAGAGGAGACTTCAGCTTGTTCAGAATTCAGCTGCTCGCCTCCTCTGTACGATCCCCAATCTCCCCCTTTCTTAGAGACCTTCACTGGCTCCGCATCGCTAACCGAGTCAAATTCAAGGCCCTCTGCTTTATGCATAAAATCAAGCAAGGGTCAGCGCCAGTCTACCTCCAGGCCCTTGTCCAACAATATTCTCCACCCCGTCGCCTTAGATCATCAGCTCACGGCAACTTTCTGATTCCGCGCTTTAAATTGACGAGAATGGGCGGAGGCTCTTTCTCCTGTGCTGCCCCCAGGCTATGGAACTCTCTTCCGGCTACATTGAAACTCGAACCATCTTTGTTGAAATTCCGCAGAGACCTTAAAACCTGGCTCTTTTCTCAATAACAACTGCGATGTGTAATCATTACTTCTTTGGCGCCGGGAGACCCCCTGTGGGTAGCAGTACGCCCTATAAATTCAACTACAATACAATACAATACAATACAGTCAACCAGTTGGCTCCTTGTTTGCATAGAAATGCTGTTTGATAATTCCTAAAATTGGGGAGACCCAGACCGCCTTTATTTTTAGATAGTTGTAGTTTAGTCAGTGATATTCTGGGTTTCTTCCCCTGCCAAAGGAATGTATTAAAGAGCTTATCAATCTTATTCAAAAAGTCAGCGGAGAAAGTCCTCTGCAGCATACTAGCTAGATAATTCACTAAAGGGGTCACCATCATTTTCAGCACCTCAGCTCTACCCCACCATGAGAGATATTTAGGAGATCATCCTTCCAGTAGTGTGGAGATCTTTTTAAGGACTAGGTTTTCGTTAGTGTGGAGGGTCAAAATCAAGTCTGTGTCAAAGTCAAGGCCCAGGTATTTAAAACATTTTGGTTGCCAAGTTAGGCCGGAATCCCCCATAATCTCTTTGTTGCCTCGGTTATTCAGGAGCTTTACTTCAGTTTTATCTTAGCAAAGCTTTCAATTGTAGACATGAGAGCAGGGATGGCCTTATCGTCTCTTTCCGAGACTACCAAAACGTCATCGGCGAAAGCTGTAATCTTAACCGTACAGTCGCTAAAATGGACCCCTGAAATGCGGTAATTTTTCCTGATGTGATACAAGAATGGTTCAATGGCAAGTAAAAATAGTAAGGGAGAGAGGGGGCAACCCTGTCTGGTTCCGTGATGTGACTGGAAGGGTGACGAGATCGCACCACCCGCACGTACCCTAGCTGAGGGGCTGAAATATAGCAACATTACCATCCGTGTGAAATTTTCCCCAAGCCCAAACTTATTCAGAGCCGCTTCTAGGTATGTCCAGTCAACTTTATCAAAAGCCTTTTCGGTATCAAGTGTGATGGCTACAGTGGGTGAATCAATAAGTTTTGCCTTTTCTAGTACGTGGACTAAAATTCTGGTGTTGTCGCTAGATAGTCTGTTCTTTAAAAAGCCAACCTGAGAAGGGTGAATAAGTTTGGGCAGGAATTTCTGTAGGCGGTTAGCTAGAATCATTGCAAAAACCTTACAGTCTATGTTGATGAGGGAAATCGGTCTGTAGTTTTTAGGGAGTGTTGGGTCTTTCCCTTCCTTAGGTATGACTGCAATGATGGCTTCAGCCAGCGTGCCTGTGATTTTGCCAGCCTCACTAAGTTCGTGGAACAAGTGTAAAAGTGGGAGGGATAAGAGTGATGGGAAACATTTATAGAATTTTGCGCTAAACCCATCGGGGCCAGGAGCTTTCCCGCATTTAAGTGATTTGTTTGAACTTTCAATTTCCAGAGTTGTAGATGGGCTATTAAGTTCTGATTGTTCCGCTTCTGATAGAGTTGTCAGATCGCACTCGTTTAGGTAATCCTGGTGTTTGTCAGTATCAACATCTTTGTTTTTTGAATAAAGCTAGTTGTAGAATTCTTTAAAGATTTCCGCAATCTTTTCTGGGTCAGAGTGCATTACACCTTTGTGATCCTTAATACTATTAATCGTGTTTTTCTGTATCTTAAATTTTAAGTATGCAGCTAGGCTCTTGCCCGCTTTATTTGATTCGCAGAGTTTAAATCTTTTTTGTCTGTTTATCCAGACTCCAGCTCTAGTGCTTATTATTTTATTATATTCATATTTCTTGTTCACCAATTTGTTCATTACTAATTCATCTCTAGATGCTACGTGTTTATTTTCTAGGACTGAGATCTCCTTTTCTAGTGAGTTGAGGGCCTTGTTGTAATTCTTGTTTATGGCAGACCTGATTTTAATGATTTCACCCCTAATAGTGCTTTTCAAAGCTTCCCAGCGGTTCAGGTCAGAAGTGTCATTCCTTTTGTTGTGTAAGAGGTAAAACTGGATTGCATCTTCTATGAGCTTTCTATACTGTTCCTTTTCTAACACCTCATCGTTCAGTCTCCAAATGGACTGACGACAGGACAGTTTTATACTAGATATGGAGAGCGAGATACAGGAGTGATCTGACACCAATCTGGGTTCTATCGACGTCTCCACAATTCTAGAGGTAGCATTACTGGTGACAAATAGATAGTCAATACAGGTGTATGAGTTGTGGGGTGGTGAGTAAAAAGTGTATTCCCTCCCTGTGGGATTCTGTAGTCTCCAGGAGTCCAGCAGGTTAAAACGTGAGCAAAGATTAGTAAAGGCTTTATGAGATTTGTTATTGTGATAAGCACATCTTGAATCTCTATCTAGTGCCGGGACTAACGGAAGATTGAAGTCCCCCGCCAGGATACGCATGGCCGAGTCAGGGATGGTTTCAATCTGCTTAGTTAGGTCATTCCAGAAGTCTACATCACTAGTGTTGGGAGCGTAGATATTAGTGATAAAAAACTCAGTGTTATCCTTAATTAACTTGGATGTAACCCACCGCCCACTGGTGCCAGTCATGTGTGAACTTATCTCAACATTCGATTTTTTCGCAAAAAGGGTCAGGACACCGTTTTTCTTACCTATTGCCTCAGAGCCTACAACTTCAGTGTAAAACTTATTTTTAAGTGCTTTGAATTGTTTGGCGTCGATTCTTGTTTCCTGTAAAAGAACGACATCTCCCTTCTGTCTCTGAAGGTAGTCCATAATCTTTCTCCGTTTGACTGGGTGATTAAGCCCTATAACGTTAAACGAGAGTATTTTCAGGTTATCTAGCCTAGCAGTCCTTAAGGGACTCCCTAAGGGAGTTTTGAGCGTGGGATGCGACAATATAATTGTGTCCTAAGAACGGTCCAGATCAGATCGGTGTCACAGCTGACACTAAGGTCATTGGATATTTGTCTTGTGTGAGCTGATAGCATGTATATGACGTTCGCAGCAGTGTAGGATCTTGGAGCAACAGCTTTGCATAGGGTGTGTGTGCTGTTAGAGTGTTCTATGCAGCTAGTAACCCACATGTCTCTTGCATATCTCATGTGCCAATAAGGCCCGCACATTGGCTTAGACATGGGGCCATCGTTATACAGTGGTGCTTGGCACTTGAGCAACGGAAATAAAAGGATAGGGGCAAAAAGTAAGCGAAATATGATGACAATATAAATAAATAAACAAACTGAAGTCGGACCCAAACCCCTCCCCTCCCTCCGCTCCCACCCATCCCACCCTGAAAGAAGCTAGTAGACATGGCGACAAGGGGAAAATAGCTCCCCTCCCATGGCGGTGAACAAAACTGTAGTGGACTATGAAGTCCAGACCATTATTCAAAACAGTGGATGCTAAACAGTGAATGTTATAAGTATGGCTATTGTTTAACCAATGACCAGCCAAATGACTGTTTGACTAACAGGTTGAAAGGATATAACAGCTACTATATCATGAATAACAGGAGTGTAAACCTTGCAGAGGGGGCTTGAAGGCTTAGTTATGTTTGAATTGCAAGGATCAGCAACAACTGGTAATAATTCAGGCATTGCAAACGAGAAAAGCCTGCAACGATATTTCACACAATATAAAACAGCATTATCCAACATTAATTTGAACATCTCATATAGCGGCGAGTTCCACCCATTGAGTGTAGTATTTTGGATGGGACTCCAAAGACAGCAACAACTGGTAATGATTCACGCACTGCAAACGAGAAAAGCCTGCAGCGATATTTCACACACTGTAAAACAGCATTATTCAACAGTAATTTGAACATCTCATATAGCGACGAGTTCCACCAAATTGAGTGTAGTATTTTGGATGGGACTCCAGAGACTGCAACCAATGCATCAATTATTGTCGTAATCATGTCATGAGAACCATTTCCAACCGAAGAAGAATTTTCAAAGAGAAGACATAGCAAGATTCTAATGGAATATATCAGACAGTTGAAAGGCCTAGCAAGTAACTATGAGACAAACGCAGCAACCATAATGCAGAGTACAATGCAAAGCAGTAAATGACAACCACGATGGTCCTGTTATGGGGCCATTGTAGAAGGATACTCAAGTGTTTGCAGCGGAAGGACCATCTGTTGTCGTGTCCATAGAGAGTTCATCCGGGCCATCAAGGAATCTTTTGAGCTTCTGGGGATCCGTAAAGACTTGTGGGATTCCTTGGATGACCAGTTGACCACGCGGAACCTTGCTGGGCCTGCGAAACCAAACTGAGAGTTTAAAGAGCGTAGTTTGGGTCGTAGAGTAAGAAATAATTTTCTTATGTCGACTGTCTCCTTGCTGTAGTCTTGGGAGATTAATATTTTACTGGATTTCCCTAGGATATGGTTGTTTTTTGCACATAAAGGCCAATATCTGTTCGACATGTTGGTAACGCAGGGGCTTGCATACGATCGGTCTTGGACCTTTTTGATTGGGAGTGATTCTGGAGGGGACAATATGGGCCCTATCAAATTCCAGTGGTTGGAGGAAGGTTAGAATGGTTGCTTGCGGGAACCAGGACTCCTAGAAGGAGATACAGGAAGTTTGATTTCTATCTTCAAGCTCAGATAGTCTCCTCGTCAGGGAATCCGTTGTGGTTGAAAGGTTTTTGAGGGATTTGCAGATCTTTGTTTCAGTATCTTCTAGGTGGCTGATTCTTGCTTCCATTTCAGTTAACCTAGAGTTGGTATCTCTGATATCCTGCCTGATTGCTGAGATTTCCTCTTTTGTAGACTTCGCCAGATCATGCACTTCTGCCAGTTTATTCAATAGTGTGTCCATTGTGGTATTGATGTCTTTTTTACCTTTCGTGGGCGATTCAGGATTTGGGGGATCTGCTTTAAGTCTTTTGAGGTTTTTTCCTTCCTTTTCACCCATGATGTATCAGCCGCGTGAACCGAAATATGTAGCAAGCAGTACACTTTATGGAAAAGCTTATTAACGTTGGTTCCTCAAGGCTGGGCAAGTAATCCTTGATTTAAGCTGATTAAAGATAGTAGTTCAGAGAAGGATCATGTCCAAAAATAGATCTCAGTTCTAATTAGATGGAGTAGATGAATAACATTCAGGTAGTTCTCAGCACTGAATATGTAGATCCTTTATTCAGGCAACCATCTTAAGGTCAGGCAGGCTAGTGTTAGAGACAGGTTTCTTAGAGAGAGGCCATTTTAAGGTCAGGCAGCATGAGACAAGATATCAGATTATGACATTTAACAGGTAAGGAACATCAGCTCTGAACATAGCAAACGGACGACAAATACTTGCCTCAAAATAGTGTGTGGTTTCTAAATTTACCCTGATTTACCCTGAGACGCGCAGGAGAGCGCTGCAATCGGTTTCTCTATATAGTGCTGGATGTGATCGCCATTTCGTGCACAGCACCCTCTTGTGCGGCCCAGGGACCCGAAAGACACACAGTGCCACTATTGTGAGCTAAAGCGACTAGGAGTTAGCCGTTTGGTTAGTACTTTGGTCAATTATGCAACTTAACTGTCTCTGATGATTATCTGCTTTATTTCCTTGTTACTTGTTTAAATGCTTGCCTTCTCAAACATGTAATCTGTTGCCAGTTAGAGAGTGATAAAGCCAAATGCGTCGACCCGTGGCTGCATTAAATTACACATGAAGTCTGGCGAGGTGGAGGCGACACTCTGTTATCTGCCCTGGCAGCCTCGTATATTCCTACTGCTGACTGCTGCTATTTGGAATACAAATACAGTTGGTGTTTCCTTTTAAATTATGCTGCTCGATCGAGTAAATGCTGCTGGATTATTAAATTTGCCCAGGTGGTACGCTCGGTGCACTCACTGCAGGCCCTTCTAGTGGCTTAGTATGTCTGCCATTTCATAGGCGAGCGCGCGTAACATACCGGAGCTGTTGGAGCAGACCTTGTGTGAGCGCCGTCAATGCCCCCCGTGGGCACACACAATCGCCATCCGCAGACCGCAGTCTCTTACTCTTGGAGCGGGAGGAATCGGCGGATCCCGTTCGTGGTCGTCCGCTTTGTAGTTAGGCTCCGGCGTAGTTAGGGGTGAATGGAATGGCGGTCGCGCCGACCATCGTTGCAGAGCCGTCAACGCTGCAGAAAGGATCTCTGAGGCACGGAGTTGCTCTCCGAGGAAGACTGTAGGTACGCCCCACTTTCCGCCACACTTTCTGTCCAAAAAGGCAGAGTGTTACTTGACTTTAGCACCCAAAAAGGCGATTAAAGCTACGCCATGGGAGGAGGTGCTCATTCAAGCCGCCATTTTCCCCGGCGTCCAAACCACGCCCTACACCAGACATTCTTACCCACATAACATACATTGATTATTTAGGCCGTACCCACTCAGACCACAATTCCCAACACTTATGCCTGAATTGGGAAGCAATACCTCCTCCTGTCTGTACATGGCGGCTGCAACCGACAGCACTAGAAGACCCTCCTATTCGATCCTTCTTGGAATCGGCCATAGAAGAGCACTTTGAGCTCAATCTTAATATGGCCTCATCCCGCTCGCTCGAATTGGATGCTTTTCAAGTTGTCATTAGGGGCCATTGTTTGTGTTACACTCGGAGTGTGAGATATTTACTTGGTTGGGATATCTCCTGCATTGATCAGGCCACGAATCACAAGCTATTTTGACCTCAGTGTACAGGGAGAAAGTCCTTCCGGTGCAATGTGAGTACAGAGCGCTATTAGAACACTTCAGCGTCTTAATTATGTTGCCCATGTAGCTAAGACTCATGCTGAAGCAGACACAGCAGGCTCCCTTCTGGCATGGCTTGTTCGCCAGGATCATCCTAGACATCCCATATTGGTGCTCTGCTCAACTGCTGGCACCCTCCTTCATACCCAGACGGCGATTCATGCCAAAATGATGAGATACTACACCTCCATGTCCATGTTAGCTGCACTCACAGACTCAGGTACCACTGACTCCTTTCTAACCTCTACACCCTTACCTACCTTATCCAAAGATGAGTGACTTGAACTGGATGATGCTATTATCCAATTTGAGATCCAGGAAGCCATACACATTCTGGCTATAGGGTAACCCTAGGTCCGAATTTTATAAAGCATATGCCCCACCTATGGGCTCACGCCTTCTGACACTATCCAATGAGGCCCTCCAGACTGCCTGTTTACTGCCCTCGCTTCGCGAGGGTGCTACTTATCTGCTTACCCAAGCCGAACATCGATCCTTCTGTCTTAGGCTCATATCGCCCTCTCGATTACTCAACACAGACTACAAAATACTGGCCAAAATATTAGCAGACCTCCTACCCCTCTGGCACCTACACTCATACACCCCAACCAAAATAGGGTTTGACCCGGCTCAGAACACCTCACTAAACTTGCAGACATTTTTTTAGGGTTCTGGAGAATGTCCCTGGGATTGGCTATGTTCTGGATGCCTAGTTCTGAACTTGGAAAAGGCATTTGATTCCCTGGAGAGAGATTTGTTCTCCACAGTTTTGCCCGATTACGGACTGGCCTCAGATTTATTAACTTAGTAAAACTACTCTACAATCAACCACTGGTGAGAGTGAAGACCAGAGCCTTGATTTTGGATGCTGTCACAAGCCACATGGGCACCCGACAGGGATGCCCTTTATCCCCTCTGCTTTTGTTCTTAACATTGAACTGCTAGCAGTCGACCTTCACACACACAGACAGGAAGTGGAAATAGCATTGGGAGATGGGTATCTACTCCTATATTTGGGCGATGTCCATGCGAGTACCTAGATAAAGCGCCCAGATTTGACAGGTTTTCAACAATTTCCAGACTCAAGGTAAATTGGGCGAAATCATGCCTTTACTCCTTTACTGCCACTGTCACAGACACTATTTATCATCTTCGGTGCCCTCTTGACCTGGCAATCCGTGACATTTCTGTATTTAGGTATCTGCATTTACTGAGACCCCATTTACTTATTTGACGGTAACCATACCGCGTGGTGTGCTTGATTCCAGCAAGATCAGCATTCTGGAAAACCCTTCCACTCTCAGTCGATGGATGAGTGGCTCTCATTAAGCTGATCATGCTATCACACCTAGTGTACTATTTTGGCAACCGCACCCTGTAATCCCCAAATCTTTTTTCACACGCTCAACAAACTCACAAGCAACCTTCTTTGGCACTTACATGTAAGGTGGCATTTCAAAACTCCAGTTACTGACCACTGAATGTAGACTGGCGTTCCCCAACTTTGAACACTACTGCTTCGTCTCTCAACTGCAATGGGTGGCCAAGTGGCTAGCAATGCTTCAATTATCAGATACCACTGCAACAACTCCAGTCTGGAGCCAGTTCCACATATTAAATGTATTCCACCCTTGCACCAGGCATTCAAACTCCATCCCCTGCACTAATTACCAAAGCTACCCAGCATTAACCCCCTGCCCTTCTACTCCTGGGTACCGCTAGGTGATATCAGATCACCTCTGCGAGGTAACTTGCAGCCTGGCACGAAACAGGCATACACACTCTGGGAGATCTTTACCAAGATGGCTCCCTCATACCATGTGCATCCCTAATAACAGCTGAGGGACTCTGCCCAGCATCTTTCTCCTTGAAGCCTCCCTAATTTGGGCAGTTGACACATGTTGAGGTAGCATGCAACAGGAGTGCCCAATGCAGCTCAGCATCCAATACCATCATTACACAGGGCAGGCCGCCATCTGACACGGGGGTTTGCTGAACCACTGCGCACACATGCATCAATATTGGCTAGGCATGACCTTTCAGTTAGCAGACTGCACAGAGAGACCCCTGCCCCATTCTTGGGAAGCCTGCTTCCTAGGCCTCATTCACAGGAACAAGAGACAGAGGGCCACCACATGTTTCATATCCCTGGGATTGCTTCTTGCCAAGTGCTTAATCACCCGTGGCTGGAGATCCTCTATTGAATTTGCTTTTCTATATTCTTGGGTAGAGAGGCAGAGGGTACTTGGTCATTTGCCACAGTGGGACTGGGAAGACCGTGAGAGCCATCTATATTCAAAGCATCTGCTTAATGTTTTGATAGCTATTTTCTGAAACAACTTGATCTGGTTATACAATGCCTCAGCCGTTACATATGCTACAAAAACGTTAGCAGGCCAAAGAGTTATCTGTGGCTGGCTTAAAGCTCCATTGAGTCATAACTATGATTTGAAAACTTTCTAGATCAACACATTCATAAAGTTGAAAAATGTTTTCAAATAATTCCACAATTGAAGAAAGGGAAATCAACTTTCCTTAGCAAATGTGCAGTTGTGCGGACGTTCTTGCAAGTGGTAGAAAGGGATATCTGACTCTTTTATAAAAGTCTGGCAGGTTACAACTCCCACAACATATCATGATGACGTTTGTCGGTTGCATCCCATGCATTACAATAAACCTGCTTATATGTTTTAAGTCCTGTGACCAGAATTGGGTTCTAAGGTGCTGCAGAAGGTTCCTTTGCCAATGGTCTAGGAACTAGAGTATCCACTACATAATATGCAAATGCGACAGAGTATCCTACCCGCCAAATCCTCAGTCCACTAGCCTCACTTAGAGACAGGCAGACCTGTAGTTGCCTCAGTCGATGGAAGGCTTTCTCCCACTTAGGGAGTTTCCTTGTGTAAAACAAGAAATTATTAAAAGTTTGGTGGACAGCCGTCAAAACTAACAGAAGATTTCCACCAAACATTTAGTACATTGAAAGGAACTACTGTGACAGTGATTCTCTTCACTATACAGAGATGGATACTGGAAGTCATTGCTAAATCTGATAGCAGAGTACTAGCAAGATGGTGGAGGAAATGTCCTCTGCCATCCCGATGGTCACAACTCCTTCCTAAAAATGCTATAATGACCCTAGGTACCCTAAGCTTTATTCTGGGACTTAGATCATTTTGTGCGCAAAAGCTAATTTTCAGACATTGGAATTAAACTACATTTTTTACAGGTAGTGGAACAGGACCCTGCGCTGCGCTTAACATCACCAGTAGCATAAATAACTTCGGGAGGGATGGTTTACTTTTTTCCTAAATGTCCAAAACCACTCTATATGGCTGTTATGTTTAGGAGGCTTAATATAACGGATGCGCTAGAGGAGGTTTTTGCTGGGGTGAACTAGCAGGGAAGGACAAATCAGTATCCTGTCCCCTCCTGTTTGCCTCCTGTATTTTCTGTAAGTTCTCAGGAACCTAGATTGGGTGGCCCCATAGGATGTTTCAAGTTTCAAGTTTTATTTATTTATGATCTTGGAACTCCGAAGAGATCCAATTAAAAGAAAAAGTTACATTTTCGAAACATTCAACTATGATATACAAATGCTATAAATATAGAAGAGATCAGATAAAACCAATTTTAGCTATAATACCCACCATATAAATGTTTTAATATATGTCTAAAAAACACTTTAAAAAGTTAAAAATTCTATGACAAAATATTGCATTCGGTGGTCCATAAATGGAATCTGTCAGAGCCGGGGCAGAGAGAATAGATAAAGATAAACAGATAGGCCTTATCCATTTACGTCAACATATTAGTAGGTCAGGACAAATAAACAGTACATGCGTAACATCCTGGACAGGATTATAGCACAAATTGCAGGCTGGAGAAGAACCATACCATTTAGATAGTAAGTTGTTTAAAGGGAGTAGACCGTGCCTCATTAATAACCAAAAACGGCGCACTCCATGGGGCAGGTTCCAAGTAAGCCTGTGCTTTGTTTATCACACAGGAGTCAATAGACGGGTCGGTGCCTCTCTTTAGGATGCGGGCTTCCCTATCCCTAATGAAACTCAATTTCCAGGTAGCCTGTTTCAGAGTGGCTTTTACTTGATATGGTGATAGGGTAAAAAGTACGGTTTCATCTAGTTGAAGCAAGTCTACCGCAGCTTTGACATTTTTAACAATTAAAGATTGCTCATTTAAACTTCCCAATAATTCTTTCCGGATAAAAGATCTTATTGTACCAAGCTCACCCTTTACAAGGTTTATAACCCAACGTACTATCCCCGCAAGTCCCTGTACCCAGGTACTTCTTAATCCAAATTCCAACCTTAAAGCGGCCACGGGACAAGCAGAGTTAACTGAGGCTAGGCTCCGTAAAATGTTGCCTTCTGTTGTATTTAGGAAACCCATTTTCCTAAGTCAAGTAATTCCATACCATACAACAGAGAGGCAGAATTTTAGCACGAAATACCTCCAATAGAATTCCAAAGTGTCTCCTTCCAGTTGACCTATAGAGGGAACCCAAACTTTTACCCTGTGTGATTGCTTTATGAATAATATTTTCTATGTGTGCTTTATCACTTAAATTGCTACACACTGTTTTTCCCAAGAAGACATAGGATTTTACAAGTTCCAGTTTTTGCCCACCTACAGACCAAACGAAGTTTCCATATTTCAACTTTTTTCTACCGTGCATGCACATTACTTTGCTTTTAGTTACATTTATCTTTAAAAAATGGGCCTCTGCATATTCATGTAGCATCTGAAGACGACTATTTAATCCCCTCGGCGTCAAATCCAGTATTAGACTGTCGTCCGCATAGAGTTAACAAACAACTGATTTTCCCCCCAATAATGGGGCGATGCCTTCACTTTGAGACAGAGCATAGGGAAGGTCAGAAATATAAAGGGAGAAAAGTAGAGGGGCCAATAAACATCCTTGTTTTAGGCCATTTACAGTGGGGATTATTTTTGAGAGACCTCTTTCCCCTCCCAATAAGACTCTACACCAGGTATCTGTATGGAGGGCACGGACTAACTCCAAGAGGATGGCTGACATGCCCAGGTCCCACAGCAATGGTCGATCTACTTTATCAAATGCTGTGGAGAAGTCTATAAACGCTGTGTACACCTCTGACTTTGACATATTTTTCGTTTATTACCTGTAGAGCCGTTAAGTTATCGGATGTTGATTTCATGATCTTTGTTGTAGGCTTCACAAAAGTCTGCGCACCCACAATTTTTATAATCTCCTCTACATCCATTATGTTCTCAATGAGGCGAACAATCTCTCACTTATGTAACTTTACTGAAAATAATATGTTGCTGTTAGATTTTTGTTTGTGGATAAGGGATGATTGCCTTTTGGTATAGCCCCATTCTCTGGCATGTTTCTATCCTTGGATGCCTTGTGGCCCCCCTCCACCACCACCGGGAACATCTTGCTGAGGCCCTTGTCCTCCACGTGCTCATTTTCAGTCCCCATGGACTCCTCCTGTTCATTCCTCTCAGTCCTCCCCTAACCACTCTACCATCAGGCAAGTTAAGTAGAGAACAATCGTGTTGCTTTGCTGCTGCAGATGATCGGAGTGGGAACACTTGTACCAGTGTCACCTTGTTTACATACCTTCTGTGTCCAAAAAATGCTCCCTTCAGCCTCCCTCATCTTCCACTCTTGCTCCCTAAAGTCAGACACGCAGAATGAGGCAGTGATATAATTAAGATTGGGAAACATCTTTGGAGCTCCTGAGCTGAACATAGTAACTTTGACCTCTGGTAACATGGAGGGAAGGCAGAAACAGAAGAGGCATGAGGGTTTTTGATTTCGGCAGTGATTTTCCTTCCTTCCTTCCTTCCTACATTTGCAACAGCGGATTGAATTTTTTCATTGTTATAAGGAGATCCGGAAGAATTTTCCACACCGTTATGGTTGGCAGAAGTACACCAAGGCCTGGCACCTAGAATCCATTGCAGAATATGGTGCTGAACCCGAACAGGAATGATACGTGAGGCTTGGCATGGGGTCTGTAATGCACTTGCTGGGATGGGGAACCTGTAGTTTAACTTATAATGGTCGGTCTTTCTCCTGTGCCATCCCATATGCTGTCCCCTGTTGGGTAGACTAGAGTTCTTAACAGTGCATTTCCACACAACGTCCAGTGGAATCTTGGAAAAAGAAAACAGTTTTTTAATCAGACTATTTAAAAAATATACATTTGATGCAGCATTTATCCTCTATATTAGTTAGTCATTAACTAGTGGGTAAGCATTAGGTTTGTGGACCCCCCACACCTTTCAATGCTACAATGTATGCTAGGGATAAAGTCTCCTTTCACTTGTTGATTTTAAACTGGAACGGAATGTACCTGGAATGAAATGTGCACGTTTTTGAGGGGTGGGCCCGTTCATGCATCTGAATAACACTGTAACCCCCGTAACCTAATATCCTATTTGAGCAGGTTAATCGCAGTACAAAATAATGTACAATGTAGGCTAGTGAGGTGGAGTTCCTCTTCTTGATGCCGTGCAGGAAATTTTCTTGTTTTATGTTTCTATAAACCCCTATCTCCAGTTATGACTGGGTATTTTCTATTTGATTTGTTGATCTGTAGGAAGCAGTTCACCAAGTTGTCACCTGGTTGGATGGCAATGTGGATTGGAAGGAAAGTTTGTATGGCTGGAGCTAAGAAGATTAAGATGAGACACAACATGGAGGCAATAAAGGAAGCCATTAAAATTCATCACAATAGTAGAAAGACTACCGAGTCTGTTGAGAAGTTATGGTGGAAAAAGGATCCCTGTAAGGAAATCTTCTGAGGCTTTAAAGGCATTATATTGTGTCTCCTCAGTGCAAAGGTGGAATAAAAATGATCTGATTGGAGGTCCGAAGGTGTTGGAATGTGGCATGCATTGTGGAAATGACTCAAGTTCAAGCGGCTAGCCGCAGTGGAGTTATTGAACCCTTTGTTGGTACGAGAGGATGATCCAGAGATTGTTGGTGATAAGTTGAGGTCTAGGTTCAATGGATAGTGATGGTAGCCAGGTTGATTTTGAAGCCGATTGTGGTGTTTCAATTCCAAATGGTCCACCTTTTGCTCTGTCTGTCATTGACGGAGGAGTTGTGGGCATGAGCGAAGTTGTAGGTAAAAGTCTAAGTTAATGTGAACAAACCCACGGTATCCCCAGAAAAATACACATTTCTTGATTCTGATCAAAGGGATTGATGTATTACATTCCTTCACTTTTCTGTCCATGTGTTGCACAATTCTAAAATTTTGAAGAGGGCAGTGGTGGCTGCTGCCACTAAACCTTGGTGGGGTAGCGCGGGGGTGGGGAATTCTGACAATTTTTTTTAAGAGAACCTACCTGAGGCTCTTGGACCCCTCCTCGTGCTCCTCTGCTCCAGCTGCCTCGGTGCTCCTCGGCTCCCCTCCCCACCCATTCCAGACACTGCTCTAATGCAAGAGAGAAGCTCTGGGATTGATCTGAAATGCCGCTCAGTTAGGGACAGGGAGCCTGTGCCTTTTCTCTCACGCGGCTTTGCAAGACAGCTATTTGGCCGCACTAAAATGGACGGCCAAACGACCTGTGCACTTAATATGCATCTACCACTCCATCTCCCTGGGCCTGGCTGCTCCTGGCGCAGAGCATGGCCCCAACTTTCCCTAGACTTTACCAAGCAAGTGAAAAATAAAATGGTAATAACGTAGTTTTATCATTTTATTTTTCATTTGCTGCCTTTCAGTAGTGGGGCGATGCTCCTACAACATAACGTAGGAGCCACACCTGTCAAGATGGATGAAGTGGGGTCTGCACATTGGTCAGATGTCTTCAGTTTCCAACCCTCATATGCAGGAGAAATATGTTCAGTGTTCCCCCCAAGCAACACAGAAAATAAGCGGTTATGCTGTACCTAGTCCAGCTGTTGGAAGCTAACAAGCCTGTTGGCAAGATGCCTTAGTTTATAGGTCTACTGAATGAAGATGACATCTGTCTAGCCATATCTCCGTCAGAGAGGAAAGAAACATGGGCCCTTCTGCAATAATCATGTGATAAGTTGTAGTTCACGGTCTACCACTGGTCAGCACTTTTGATAGTTATGGGATGAATTTTCACATGGGTCAGAGGTCTCAATTGCAGACAGGAGTCGGATTCGACTTGTGAAGATGTTATCTATCAGTAGCATGAATGGTTATGAGCCTATGTTAGTGTCGGAGACACAGAGAGACTAGAACAGTGATACTCAAAGCACTGCCCGGGAGCTGCATGCGGCCCTCCTGACCTTTACATGCGGCCCCTGAGCAGCAGCAGCACTAAGCTGCTGTATACTCAATCCAGCACTAACATAAAAAAAATGTAAGTATGCAGCAAGAGGTTATTTAAAGTAAGCGTGGGCGTAAAATCCTTTTCGCAGGCGAATTTGCGGATTTTTTACGATTTCGCGATCCGCGAATCGTGCAAAATTGCCCAATAATCCGCAAATTCGCAAGCTACGAATTATTTTGCTTGGTCGCGCTTGAAAAATACAATATCACGCGTGCGGCGTTGACTCTGAGTCTGCCGAGTTATTTTTCTCCCGTTTTTGCGTGTGCTGTGCCATTTTTGATCTTGCTGCGTGATCGCGCGAGAGTTTTTCGAACGCAATTACGTCATCGCGGCTTGCCATCTTGCACGGCGAGAGTTTGACAATGCGAGTACGTCATAAATGCCCGCGACGGCGCGCAGCTGACTTCCGGCGGGAGATTTGAACAGCTCGCGTTCGCGAAATTGCAAAAATTGCAATTCTGCATAAGAAATCCACCGCAGGAAGCATAAACCTTGTGAAAATGATGATTTTGATTAGAATAACTCCTCAGATTGACATTTGGCTGCACTTTTTGGTGCAGGAGTCCATTTTTTGGGGTGGGTGGGAGGAAGGAAGGGCTCCAGAGTCTCCAACTTCCTGTTCCTGTCCAGCAGGCTCCTCCCAGTGCTTTGTCCATGTACTGGCCACTTTTCATTTGGCTGTTGAGCTGGAAGGATTACTTTTTCTTGCTGCTGGTGGATTTTTTTATTTGAGGACTTTTTGTACTTTGGAGTTTGGATCACTTTTGGACTTTAGATTTTACAAGTAAGTTGGTGATGTTTGTTTGGGGCATTGCAGTTGAGGCAACTCCAGTCCTAAAACTTTTTTCACAACTTTAACAAAATATATATTGTGGTGGTAGCTAGTCACAGTATCCAGTAGGCCCAGGGTTAGTCATGGGTGCATGATACAACTGTTTCTCTGATTTTTTTTTAACTTAATTCTCATTTATGTCATGGAATTTTAGCTCACTGTTATATGTTTTTTATTTTTTTATTTTGGGGTGCCTGTAAAGTCTCACTAGCCAGTAGGCCCAGGGGTAGTGAGTGGTGCATGGGCCTAGTCTTTCTGTGGGGTGTCTTGAATTTAAACATCATTGAGGGCATGAATGGCATGGGATTGTGGTGATTTTTGTGTGTTTTTCGATTTATTGGGGTGTTGATGGGGCATGGCCATGTGGGTGGGGGCCATTTTGAGTACTGGTACAGGCAGGGCCTGGCCATGTGGTGGGGGTCAAGGGGCCATTTTGAATCCAGGCAGTGTGCTTTGTGCCATAGGCCTGCATCCAATGTGCCTTGCGTTCATCCATTATGCCCAGGGGTACTCAGTGGTGCATGGGCCTAGTCTTTCTGTGGGGTTTCTTTAATGTAAACATCATTGAGGGCATGGATGGCATTGGATTGTGGTGATTTTTATGTGTTTTTCGTTTTTTTGGCTGTTGTTGGGGCCTTTTGCCCAGGGGTACTCAGTGGTGCATGGGCCTAGTCTTTCTGTGTGGTGTCTTGAATGTAAACCTCATGGAGGGCATGGATGGCATTGGATTGTGGTGATTTGTGTGTGTCTTTCGATTTCTTGGGGTGTTGATGGGGCATGTCCATGTGGGTGGGGGCCATTTTGAGGACTGGTACAGGCAGGGGTCAAGTGGCCATTTTGAATCCAGGCAGTGTGGTTTGTGCCATAGGCCTGCATCCAATGTGCCTTGCTTTCATCCATTATGCCCAGGGGTACTCAGTGGTGCATGGGCCTAGTCTTTCTGTGGGGTGTCTTGAATGTATACATCATTGAGGGCATGGATGGCATTGGATTGTGGTGATTTTTATGTGTTTTTCGATTTTTGGGCTGTTGTTGGGGCCTTTTGCCCAGGGGTACTCAGTGGTGCATGGGCCTAGTCTTTCTGTGGGGTGTCTTGAATGTAAACCTCATGGAGGGCATGGATGGCATGGGATTGTGGTGATTTTTGTGTGTTTTTCGATTTTTTTTGGGGTGTTGATGGGGCATGGCCATGTGGGTGGGGGCCATTTTGAGGACTGGTACAGGCAGGGGTCAAGGGGCCATTTTGAATCCAGGAAGTGTGCTTTGTGCCATAGGCCTGCATCCAATGTGCCTTGCTTTCATCCATTATGCCCAGGGGTACTCAGTGGTGCATGGGCCTAGTCTTTCTGTGGGGTGTCTTGAATGTATACACCATTGAGGGCATGGATGGCATTGGATTGTGGTGATTTTTAATGTGTTTTTTGATTTTTGGGCTGTTGTTGGGGCCTTTTGCCCAGGGGTACTCAGTGGTGCATGGGCCTAGTCTTTCCGTGGGGTGTCTTGAATGTAAACCTCATGGAGGGCATGGATGGCATTGGATTGTGGTGATTTTTGTGTGTTTTTTATTTTTTGGGGTGTTGATGGGGCATGGCCATGTAGGTGGTGGCCATTTTGAGGTCTGGTACAGGCAGGGGTCAAGGGGCCATTTTGATTCCAGGCAGTGTGCTTTGTGCCATAGGCCTGCATCAAATGTGCCTTGCTTTCATCCATTATGCCCAGGGGTACTCAGTGGTGCATGGGCCTAGTCTTTCTGTGGGGTGTCTTGAATGTATACATCATTGAGGGCATGGATGGCATTGGATTGTGGTGATTTTTAATGTGTTTTTTGATTTTTGGGCTGTTGTTGGGGCCTTTTGCCCAGGGGTACTTAGTGGTGCATGGGCCTAGTCTTTCTGTGGGGTGTCTTGAAAGTAAACCTCATGGAGGGCATGGCTGGCATTGGATTGTGGTGATTTTTGTGTGTTTTTCAATTTTTTTGGGGTGTTGATGGGGCATGGCCATGTGGGTGAGGGCCATTTTGAGGACTGGTACAGGCAGGGGTCAAGGGGCCATTTTGAATACAGGCAGTGTGCTTTGTGCCATAGGCCTGCATCCAATGTGCCTTGCTTTCATCCATTATGCCCAGGGGTACTCAGTGGTGCATGGGCCTAGTCTTTCTGTGGGGTGTCTTGAATGTATACATCATTGAGGGTATGGATGGCATTGGATTGTGGTGATTTGTGTGTGTTTTGCGATTTTTTGGGGTGTTGATGGGGCATGGCCATGTGGATGGGGGCCATTTTGAGGACTGGTACAGGCAGGGGTCAAGGGGCCATTTTGAATCCAGGCAGTGTGCTTTGTGCCATAGGCCTGCATCCAATGTGCCTTGCTTTCATCCATTATGCCCAGGGGTAATCAGTGGTGCATGGGCCTAGTCTTTCTGTGGGGTGTCTTGAATGTATACATCATTGAGGGCATGGATGGCATTGGATTGTGGTGATTTTTATGTGTTTTTCGATTTTTGGGCTGTTGTTGGGGCCTTTTGCCCAGGGGTACTCATTGGTGCATGGGCCTAGTCTTTCTGTGGGGTGTCTTGAATGTAAACATCATGGAGGGCATGGATGGCATTGGATTGTGGTGATTTATGTGTGTTTTTCGATTTTTTGGGGTGTATAACTGATGTTCCTCTGTCTTCCATTGCTTTTAGGTGCACAAGAGAACCACCAGTGTCAGGAAGAAGTCCTGCAGCGGTGTGTGCAGCACGTCAAGCGACGTCACGTGTGGCCACAGACAAGACAACTCTGCAACTCGTGCAACTGCGGCCTGCTGTTCTGACATCTGAAGAAGATGGGCCCAAAGAAAGGTGGCCGTAGCGCCTCAGCGAAGAAAGTTGCCAGTGCCACTGCCAGTAAGAAGGAGCAGAAGAAGCAAGTGGCACCACCTACCAAGGAGACGGGTGTGCCCACCGACACCTTTTTTGGGAAAAAAAAACTACGCCTGCAGCAGCAGCGGTGTCCGCCGGGGACCAAGATGGAAGCAGCACCTCCGCCTCATTGGGGTCAGTGCCACCACGCCAAGTTAGGTCCAAGACCATGAGTGCTGCTGCGGCAGCTACTTTGGTTGTTCAATCACCATCGACCAGTGATGTTGGCTCATCACAAGAAAGTACCATCCAATCAACGCCGGGTGTAACTCAGCTGGCAAGTGTCCAACAATCACAGCCGCAACGACAACCACAAGTGCAACTAGTACAAGCGCAAGTACATGGGCAAGGAGAGGCGCAAGTACATGGGCAAGAAGAGGCGCAAGTACATGGGCAAGGAGAAGCGCAAGTACATGGGCAAGGAGAGGCGCAAGTACATGGGCAAGGAGAGGCGCAAGTACATGCACAAGGAGAGGCGCAAGTAGAGGTGCATGGAGAGGTGCCACTAGAGGTTCATGGAGCGGCACAACTGCCTACAACGCTTGTTCCTCCAGAAGTAGGGGCACATCAGGAAATTGATATTCAAGTGGAAGAATCATCCGAGGAAGCCACTCCTCCTGAGGATGATCCATTGTCTTCCAGATCCCCAGCAAGAAAAAGGTTAAGGAGGGCTGCTACTACTACAAGTTCTTCTTCAAGCCCCCTTCATTCTGATGACCTTGATCCTGATTGGAACCCACCAATGCATTCTGACAGTGAGGCACGCCATGAGCCGACAAAGGTAGCTAAGCCGAAAAGGAAGGTTCCCGCAAGGCTTCGACTTATGGTTGCTGACGATGAACAAGAAGTGGTGCCTTCTGCTGCTGATGAAGAGTCTGACGATGACCCAGTCATCACAGATTTCACTCCAGCCACAGCGGGCATGCAGCAGACAAACATTTTAACCCTAGCCCGAATGGCGCTGAGCAGGATGTGGGCGGCACGGCACTGGTGGTACCACCACCAACGCAGTTAACTACAACACCAACACGACCTACAGCTTCCATATTTTCTCGTCAGAAGGACCGGCAGGGACCTCCATCCAGCTCGACCCCCATTACCTCAAGTAGTGGTGCTGTAAGTCAACTACAGGAAAAAATTCAGCCACGCTCAACCTACACTTCATCTGGCATTGGAAGTCAAAGTAGCTCCTGCACCACCAGCAGACATCTCCAGTCCCCAGTTTGGGACTTCTTTACTGTTAGCAAAAAGGCGGAAAACATGGTTGTTTGTTCAATTTGTAAAGTATCAGTTAGTCGGGGTAAGCTTGGTACCAACTATGGTACCGGAGGCCAGAGAGGTCATCTCAAAAAACACCACCCTATCCAGTGGTATAAGCACCTAAGTGACATCGATGAAGCCAAAACAAATCAAAATGTATCCCTTGATATTGCATCTGATGATGATGAGAGGCTGATCGTGCAGGGGGAAGTGAAGAAGGTACACACAGTACCCCTGGCAGCAGCACTGCAGTGGTAGCACCCACACCCTCTACCCCTGCAACATGTATGAGGCACACTAAGAGTCTGGGACACACACCAATGCAAAAAAGTAAATCAATGAGCCTAACTGGTTTAAAGTTTGCATCATCATCATCATCATCATCATCACGTAAAATGGTCCAGCGCACCATTAGCAGCATGTTTTGGTCGGATCCGCCATTTGAACGCAACCACCCAACGGTGCGTCTCTATAACGCAAAGCTGGCTAAAATGCTAGCGCTGGACCTTCTCCCTTTCTCTTTCGTGGAAGGGGTGGGTTTTCGTGAATTGGTGGCAACAGTCTGCCCTAAATGGAAGGTTCCTAGCCGGTACTATTTTGCAAGGGTTGCTGTTCCAGCACTACATCAAGATGTGCTGAGGGTGATTGGCGCAGCTATTCTGAAGAGTGCTGTTCACACTATCCACATGACAACAGACATGTGGACCAGTTGCCAAGCCCTTGATTACATGTGCATCACTGCACACTGGGTCTCTTTTGCAGGGGTCGAAAGACAGTTAAAACACAAAGATGTTGACACGGAGGAAGTTTTTCAAGCTACTCGCAAACATGCAACAGTAGGCATGTTTGCCATGGAGAAATCTCACACTGCACCTAACCTTTTGCAGGAGTTTAACAGGAAGGTCAATGAATGGCTGCATCCAAGAAACCGCACAGTTGGTTATGTTTCCACGGATAATGGCAGTAATATAGTTAAGGCCATGCAGGAAGGTGGCTATTTCAGAGTGCCGTGTTTGGCGCACAGTATTAACATCGTGGTGCAAGCCTTCTTGAAAACAGAAGAGCCAGTCGTCAAAGTACTGACCATCTGCCGAAAAATCTGCACACATTTCAACCATTCTTTTAAGGCCCGGAAGCAGCTGAGGGGCCTTCAATATGAACGTAAACTGCCAGTCAAAGGACTAATCCAGGAGGTGGCAACACGTTGGAACTCAACCTTTTACATGCTTGAGCGTCTGTCTGAGCAGTGGGAGGTATTACATGAGTTTGTCTTTAAACTGGGTTCTACTCACAAAGACTTGATGCTAGAGTTGGAGGAATGGAAGCTAATTGCAAGCCTGACAGACATGCTTCGTCCTTTTGAGCTCTTCACGCGTGAAGTCACCAGGGAGGACTGTTCTTTGACCAAAGCTATCCCATTGTTGCGCATGCTAGAGCACCAACTGAAGGAGGTGTCTTCAACGTTCCGAGATGATGGTGAAAAGCGAGAAGCATATGGTTTGGCGGAGAATTTATTATGGCGCCTACTTGACAATGAAAGGCTTAAAAAGATACATACAGAACAACATTACATTTGTGCCACTATTCTTGATCCACAGTACAAAAAGGCACTGCCCACCAATACTTTCTTTCCTTTTTCGGAAGCAGAAGTTTCAAAGTACAAACATTGGCTAGCTGTGTCAGCCACTCGGTTCGAAAGAGAGCGACAGAACATTCAAGGAGGCAGCACAAGTACAACTGAATCAGCAGGCCATCCGGCGTCAAGTTCCACTTCTCAATCCGTGGCCGAAGGGAGTCACTTTCCCTCACAGCCGTTAATGACACCAGCAACCATATCATCACCCTCACCTGCACCAGGCCGCAAACAAATATTGTCGTTAGGGGATTGGCTAACTCAGCAAGGGTTAGCTCGGTCCACTGATGAAAAGGTCGCAGATGGTACGCAAAGTGGATCAACCCTGGAGAACCTTGAGTCGGTGGTGCAGGCCTATCTGAATGACCCAACAGAGGTCTGTCATGATGAGCACCCACTGGGATATTGGTATACGAAAAGCTCAAAATGGCCACTGATCACCAACCTGGCTCTAAATTATTTGTCTTGCCCACTCGCAAGCGTGTCTTCTGAACGTGTTTTCAGTGCTGTTGGTGCCATTGTTACTTCAAAAAAGAACCCGCCTTTTGCCCAAAAATGTGGAGAGGTTAACAATAATCAAGATGAATCAGCACTTCATACCACCCGATTACAAAATACGTGAATGCACTCAAGAAGAAGAGGACACCGACTTAGGTGATGACGACAACGGAAGTTCTTCTCGGTCACCAGACCTACTCCCGTCTCAATTCATAGACTTGGAGGACGAGCTCTGCTTCTCTGACAACGAGGACTGAAAATTACTTCCTTTTTTTCCGTACTTAATCACTTTTATTCCTGTGTGTCTTTCATTGTTTTGCTACTTTTACCACAACAAAACTCTAATCAACTAATCACAATAAGTCCATCATCAGCACTGTCTTCATCTTATTTTCCGTATTGATTTGAAGGTGCCGCAGTCTGCATTCAGATGTTCACAAGTTCACAACTCAATCATGCTCGTCTATCCTCCTCCTACAGACTCCCCCTATCCATTTTCCTCAAGGCAGATGGATGGATTATGGAGAAAAAACAAACTTTGCCTTCGTAGACGAGTCCCCTCAAGTGGGACTGAAATAACTGACTGACTGACTACATGCTTGCTGATTGTTTACAGACCTACTTCTTAAATTTACAGGAGAGGCTGCCTTGTGGGCCCTCACTTTTCAAAGAAGATGCGGACAAAAAGTAGAACAGGTAATGAATAATGAGAAGATGGCATGCAGTGGACAGCAATGGCTGTCTGTCTCTGTTGAAACCAATTGCTGTTTGTTTTTTGTGAACAGCGCAATTTGCCATGTTTTCAATATACCAGTATTGCAGGTTTTTGGGGGTTTATTTGGGGGTGTTCTAGATTTGCGGTGCTGGGTCAGGGGTCTGGGAGCACTGCTGGCACAGTCTAATGTTGATTGCATTTGTTTTTCAGGAAATCTATGGTGGAAAATGGGAGTTATGGCCTAGCTGCAGAGCGCGCCTGGAGTGATTTTGGAATGAGGCCTAAATATTTCTAAGTGTGAGCTTTTCCGGTTTTGCTTTTTGCCTGCTTGGGGGTCTTCTACTTGTTTCCGCCTGGGCTGACGGATCTGGGGCCATTGCTGGGAAGGTCTAATACCGGATAAAAGTGTTTTGGATAAAATACATGGTTAAAATGTTTTTCACTTTTTAGCGTTTTCTCTCACTTTCGTGTTTTCGGGGGCCTGCTTGGGGGGGTTCCTGGTGTTTGGGGTGGGTTTGGGGTCTTGGAGCAACGCTGGGTATGGATACTTTTGATTGCAAGAGGTTTGAAGCAAATCCATGGTGGCAAAGGGGAGTTAGGGCCTAGCTGCAGAGCGCGCGCTGAGTGATTTTGGAAATTTGCCTGCAAATTTCTAAGTCCCCACTTTTGTATATTTGCTTTTTGCCTGTTTGGGGGTCTTCTACTTGTTTCCGCCTGGGTTGAAGGGTCTGGGGCCATTGCTGGGAAGGTCTAATACCGGATAAAAGTGTTTTGGATAAAAAACATGGTTAAAAAGTTTTTCACTTTTTAGCGTTTTCTCTCACTTTCGTGTTTTCGGGGGCCTGCTTGGGGGGTACCTGGTGTTTGGGGTGGGTTTTGGGGTCTTGGAGCAACGCTGGGTAGGGATACTTTTGATTGCAAGAGGTTTGAAGCAAATCCATGGTGACAAAGGGGAGTTAGGGCCTAGCTGCAGAGAGCGCGCTGAGTGATTTTGGAAATTCACTCCCCACTTTTGTATATTTGCTTTTTGCCTGTTTGGGGGTCTTCTACATGTTTCCGCCTGGGTTGACGGGTCTGGGGCCATTGGTCTAATACCGGATAAAAGTGGTTTGGAGAAAATCGGAGTTGAATTTCTTTTTTGCGTTTTTGCTCACTTGCTTGTCTTTGGGGTGCTGTTTGGGAGGGTTCCTGGTGTTTGGGGTGGGTTTTGGGGTCTGGGAGCACTGCTGGCACAGTCTAATGTTGATTGCATTTGTTTTTCAGGAAATCCATGGTGGAAAACGTGAGTTATGGCCTAGCTGCACAGCGCGCCTGGAGCGATTTTGGAATGAGGCCTAAATATTTCTAAGTGTGAGCTTTTCCGGTTTTGCTTTTTGCCTGTTTGGGGGACTTCTACTTGTTTCCCCCTGGGTTGACGGGTCTGGGGCCATTGCTGGGAAGGTCTAATACCGAATAAAAGTGTTTTGTATAAAATACATGGTTAAAAAGTTTTTCACTTTTTAGCGTTTTCTCTCACTTTCGTGTTTTCGGGGGCCTGCTTTGGGAGGTTCCTGGTGTTTGGGGGTGGGTTTTGGGGTCTTGGAGCAACGCTGGGTATTTATACTTTTGATTGCAAGAGGTTTGAAGCAAATCCATGGTGACAAAGGGGAGTTAGGGCCTAGCTGCAGAACGCGAGCTGAGTGATTTTGGAAATTTGCCTGAAAATTTCTAAGTCCCCACTTTTGTATATTTGCTTTTTGGGGGTCTTCTACTTGTTTCCGCCTAGGCTGACGGGTCTGGGGCCATTGCTGGGAAGGTCTAATACCGGATAAAAGTGGTTTGGAGAAAATCCATGCTGAAAAGCGTTTTGGCACTTTTTTTAACTTAGGCCTTGTTAGGGTTAGCACTGGCAGCAGTATTGCATGTGTTTGAGAGTGTTCTAGATTTTTGCAACTGGGTTCTGGGGTCTTAGAGCACTCGTGGGAATGTGTAAATTTGGTTGCAAGTGGTTTGAAGAAAATCCATGGTGGGAAAGAGGGGATTTGGCCTAGTTAAAGAAAGCGTTTGCCACTATTCTTAACTTAGGGCTTGTTAGAGTTAGCAGTATTGTATTGCATGTGTTTGGGCGGGTGTTCTAGATTTTTTACGACTGGGTGGGGTCTTGGAACACTTGTTGGAATGTCTAATTTTGATTGCACGTTGTTTGAAGATAATCCATGGTGGGAAAGGGGGGTTTTGGGCATACTTTCTGAGTGCGTTTTGGCACGATTTGAAATTAGGCCTCTGCGAGGTAGCAGCAGTATTCTGCACGTTTTTGGGAGGGTAATGTGGGGTGTTCTAGATTTTGGGGATTGTCATCTCTGAAAGTGACAGTATAATTTTTGCACTACACAGCGTGCCTTAAAATATTTTTTTTCTCCGAGGTGTCTTTAACACTTACTGTTGTGTTTTTCCATCATCAATTACAGGCAGGCTTTTACCCTGTGCCATCGATGTACTACTCAGGCTTACAATTAGCGATCCGCAAATCTGCATCAGGCAGGCAGTGGACAGTCAGTGTGTCTGGTCACCAAGATTGATCGACGGAGCATCCGATGGAATGAAGGAGTACCGCGAATAAGAGGAATGGCTGGATGCATCAACCTCACAAATTCAAGGGGACAACTACAAAAAACAGTAACAGTATCCAAAATTCTCCTTATCTTTTAAATGATATTCTTGTGAACTTGAACTTACTTCTACGAGTGTGACTCTGTGCGTTTGTTTGATCTCTGCTTCAAATTCATCCCTCCAGCTATTTGATACACCTTTGCTATGTTTAACACTAATTTAATGTCCTAAGTGTTTATTGTCTGAGGGCAGAGAGGCAAGTGAAATTGTGTAATGACTGCAGCCCTGTACTGCCAACTTGTTCCTTTGTAGGTACTAGTAAGTTGCAGTAAGTAGTAGTACTACTTTTCAGTAAGCTAACCATCCATTTACTAAACAACTTCTGGCATGCAGTAGTGCACTTCCTTTATGTCCCTTTAAAGGTTTATCGATATATTCAAATCCAAAGATTTGTTTCTCTTCATTTGTTGTTTGACTATCCATGCTGTGTTTTTTTTCCTCTATACCAAACTTTCCCAAAAAAAACCATTCCCATCCAATTTTCAAACCCTAACCCTCTTCCCCCGGGCTGTGTGGTATTTCATTGATGTGTGACTGACAACAACAATAAATTCCACACACTTGCTGGGGAGGATAAGGTTAAAGCAACCAGAAGTTCATGTGCGCCATCGTGGATTGATAATAAGAATATCCTCCTCCTACACGACGTGAACAATCTAATGCTTAATGCTTACCTTACGTTGGCACTGCTTAGGCTACAATTTAGGGCACTGTTCTGTACCGTACTATCTATTGTACTGTTTCTAATGCTACGCTCAGGCCACTCAATGTTTAATTTCCTCTTTTTTTCATATGGTGATACTGCAAGTGTGTACCACTACTGCTACCAGCACAACAATGATATTGCATCCATCGAGGATTCAAGTCAACAACCAACCTTAATCACCATTTGCAATGCAGCCAGCCCTGGGGCTACCCCAATTCTCAAACACGAAACACAGGTAAGATAAGCATTTTGGAGAGGTAGAATAATGGGCTAGGACTGGGAGGAGAGCAGAGATTGCCAGTACTACTAGTAAAGTACTAGTAGGGCTACTGAATTCACTAACTCGGTTACTGGCACTTTGGGACATTTCAGGACTAGATGTTTCATTCATGCTGGTAAGTTGGAAGAAACCAAACGTCCAGTAACCACCGCCCACTCCCACACAAAATAATATGAACACGTATACTATGTTTTGGTATGAAAAAGAATTATTAAGAAATATATTGAGGTAGTCAAAAAATGAAATAAATTAACCCAACTCACCCCCCTACCTAACCCCAACCAATGTCCAAAAGTCCAAAAGTCCCCTTTCCCAAACACCCAATTCCCACCCCCCAACAGCCTTTAAAAAAGGGGCAAGGGACAGTCACTTCCTCCGGTGGCATAGTTTTGCAAGCTGTTGCTTCATGTCCCGCTGCTCTTTGCGGAGGTCCCGGAGCTGGCGCTGATGTTTCTCGGCCAACCGATCCAGGTAGTCCACTCTTTTGCGTAGTCGGCGCACACAAACGATCCAGGATCTGGGGGGGCCGCTGATGTTGTTGCTGCTGTGCGGTGGCGGCGGGAGGCTGTCGGGCCACGGCTCCGTTTGGCTGGAGGCTTCTGGCTGGTGGACCCGGGGGCAGTGGAGGAGGATGTAGATGTTGATGTTGTCTCCTCATGCTCCCGAGCCCAGCCATCTCCTTACGGGTGAGCTTTTTGGGAGTAGCATCTATGTAGAAAGAAAGAAAAATACTGTAGCCAATAGTCCTTAACATAAAGTCAAAATAATTCAACGGAAGGTTGACACTCAGTAACACCAGCAAGTAGCAAACACAGTATAACATTTTGGCCTGTATCTTTCCACTGTCTTTGCAGGCCTGTGACATTACTGGGAGTTTCAGGAATTCCACTAGCAGGACTATGGATTGACTCACTACTAGTACATACATAGTCAGATAGTACTAAAAAATGCCTTTTTTACATTTTTTTCTCTTGTTTTGCAAAAGAAATTACTGGTACGTGAACTTGTGGTAGCCGCCATAATGGCAGCTCACTCAGCTTTAACCCAAGAAATACAGACACAGGCCATGATGATGCAGACTCGCAGTACTTTAAGCAGTACATGCAGGTGGGAATAGGAAATTCTTACTTTTCTATAGGAGTGGCACTGCCACTGGCCATACTTCATCCACTCAGCGTCTGCTCTACTACATCATACACCTCTGCTATCGACGAGGAGGATAAAGAAGATAACATCCAGGCTTCCAAAGTACGTCTATGATTCTTCTTAATGTCTCAAATGTACCAAAATTTATTTTTGTCAACAACCAACTAACACCCTTTTCATTATATTTTGGAAACCGCCGTCTTCTTTCTTATGTTGAATTGCATTCAACAAAACCATTCTTTACAGTCATAAATAAATATTAAGACTCGCTCGTCCTTCGATTCACCCTTCTTTAACTTTTCGTTCTTCACATCCCTAAACTATATCTGATCTGATATGACTTGGCTTCACAATAAAAATTTGCCAGCTGAGTTCAAGTGAAATAGAGGGGGCCATTGGTTACCAGAGAAGTACCGCCGCTAATGCTATTACAAGTCAAGGTTGACTGTCTTCTCCGTGATAGCCCAAAAAGTAGTTATAAATTAGTAAATGTTCTTGACAGTACAGTGTACCTATACTAGTGTACTGTGTACTACTGTACAGTACATCATACACTCCTTTACGAGCCTACTCAAAAAAATGTCAATAAATAAGGAGTATAATAACTTACCACCATCCGCCGCCGCTGAGTCTTCCCCCCCAGCTCCTCCTGTTGGCGCCGCCGCATCCTGAGTGGACCCCTCCGCACTGCTGGCCCCGGCACTGGTGGTCATCTGTGCCACATCAGATGTTGTGACGTCTAGGAAAAACATGTCATATTTTCAGATGCCATACACAACCCCCTATTTTGTCTCGTAATGGAAGGAAATGTTACATAACACATTTTTTATTACTGGGATTGAAAAAAAGTAACGGTTTTGGGGAGGGTGTTAACCTTTTAGATGCTTATTCCATTAAATGCTACACTTCTTCTTATGACAACTGATGAATGCTTGCTTAACGTGCACCATTTTTCTCATTACAGAAAGAAGATTCCATTGCCCTTCTGCCAGACGATTCACCAACTACTACTGAGTCACCACCAGCAGTACTTTAAGTACTTTAAAGAAGGTGGGAGCTCACGCACAGTTATTCTACTAATTTCCTGTGTCTGTTAGTGTTAACGATTATTAAGTTTGAGTCATACTAATTTCATTCATGGGAATGTCGTTTAAGCTTTAAAGTCATCTTCATCCATAAGAATACTACGCTATTAAAAATAAAGAAATAATGTTTTCATTTCTCAATTGAAAATAAAACTTTAAAACTAACAAACACTGTGTGGTTTTTGTTCACGAGTGAGTGAGCGGAAAGGTTTGAACTACTGCACTTGGCAGTCATGTTTCAGTGACTCAGATAGGCCGGGACTCGGAGGTAGTCTTCTTCTGTTCTTCTGGGTCGTAAAATCATTGGTCAGACATTCTAGATAGTCGGTCAGGGGAATGGGGGGTTCAACTTCTGGTCGGACTGAGGTATGTCGAAAGTCGAACTGCACCTATCATCAACAATGTCCTAATTATCTTGTCCATACTTCTTTGTGTGCAGAATAGTCCCTGAAACACTAGCGGTATGGGATGTGCTCCTCTCAAATCAAAAAGGCAACTGCTACCTTTTACTTGGTGTAAACACTGACATTTTGTTGTTGGAAATTGTCAAAGCACTTACATTAAGAAGACTGGAATAGACAGCCAGGGCAACCCAGAGGACTGCACTCAGTGCCTAGAGCTATTGCTGTATCAGAGTTTTGTTTCACACCGTTTGCCGAATGGGCAAGCTTAGCTACCTACACAGACCGACTCATAATTGTAAATAGTAGTGGCACAGAGAGTGATGGTAGAGGCAGGATAAGAATGTAGAAAGTAGTCTACATTAGAAGAAAATCAAAGACTATTTTGTAAAACATAGAATTATTAGGAACCAGTTTGTAATGAATAGGAGCTGTAAAAGTTAGGGAAGTATAAGTATTAATATAACAATAGAACAACTTACTGAGGCGAGCAGAAGAGCCTGCAAGGGACTGAGCCTCTCCACCTTCTGCCATCGGAGTCTGTGTCGCCGCCGCCGCCTTGCCCCTGGGAGGTCCTGGTGATCATGAAATAATGAAACACAACATGGATGATTGTTTTTTGGGAAATATTTGATTTCTTTGTACTCAATCTAAAATTATGTCGGGGAAACAAATTAACATCAATTGCATCTGATCTGGTCAACTAGGAGGATAGTAGTACAGTATTGCAGGATTCGCAGACCATCTAATAGGAAAGTTATGTAATTCACTAACTACATCAACAACAAAAAGGTTCTACTACGACTGCCATCACTCAGCAGCACGAGACGTCGCGTGACAGACACAGTCCGTCATCATGATTGCAGACCACTAACAAATGTCCTATAAGAAGTAAAAAATAATAAACTCAACGCAGCAATCCACCACTATCTCATCAAAGTGGCAGCAGCAGGAGTACAAAGAAGGACTAGACTTGAGTCTACTGTCTCTAGCATTACACAGTAATGCTCTCAAATGACTAAAAAGTTGCAAACAAGTAAGCATAGTAGCAACGCCAATAACCAGGCGAGCACCTGCAATGACAGAAGCTATTTAAGCATTAATTTACCTGCAATGTAATCGAATCAGCAGCATTCGTACTCTTCAGGAAAAAAATAGATTAGCAATATAACAGAGCAGAAGGAAAAAAAGTAGTTATTAAATAGCTACTTACCAAGGCCAGGGATCTCCACACCAAGCAGGTCGACCATGTCATGCTCCCGGTCCAAGATGTCACTCCACCGGTGCGTCACTTGCTGGTAGGTGCGCCGGACCCCAGACTCCTTATACATGCGCCGGCACACCTTCTCCCACAGCTGGCGACGCTCCCGGAGGCCGTAACCGGAAGCAATCCGCCCACCTGCTGCCACGGTTTTAGGGAGGTGGACTTGCACAAACACCATCAAGGCGGCCACCTCAACCGCGGAGAAGATCTCCCTGGCCTGGACTTCCTCGCCCCTCAAACGCCCTCAAGGGAGCCGGGTACGGGGTGCTGGGCCCTTCCCCTTGCCCTTGTCGCCTCCCTTAGCCATGGTCCTGGGCACAAGAAGAAGGAAAGAAGAATAGGTGTGAAAAAAAATAAGAGAGAGAGCGAAAGAAATAAAGTAGGTAATAAAGTAACAAAAAGTAAAAAAAAAACACAAAATATAGATGTAGGAAATTGAAGAGAGAGATAATAAGCAAAAAAAACCAAAAAAGTTCAGAAAAACATAGGATTACAAAGATGTGAGATGGATAGAAAGGTAGCATGCCCAAAACCATAGCAGCGAATGCAAAACAAGATGGCCGCACCCGTAGAGGACCACGTGGGTAAGTTTGCGCGATATTTCCCCCGCGAGCACGCAAAAACGCCCATGAACACGTAATCGCGTGCCGCATACGTCGCGAGCATGCAACAAGCACCCGGAAACGGAAACACGTCATGCAAACAAGATGGCCGCGCCCATACACGACCGCATGGGCAACCTCGGGGTCGGTGCGCTGCACGCGGTCCGCGAATAAGCAGAAAACCGCGCGAACATGCAAAAAAAAAGAAATCAGCAAATTCGCACGATTTGCGGATTGCAAGTTCGATTTCGCACGAATACGCGCCCCGCGAATCTCGCGAAATGGCAGAAAAACGACTTTTGGAAAACTGAAAGCACTTAGCAGGTGCAAAAGTTCAAGCTAATTTGTAACCATTCCCTGTAGTGCTTCCTGAGGGGCCCCTCCAGAGTTCAGTTGCCTACTTCCAACTATTCTCTGACCCTGCTCTGACCCTCAAAGCAGGGTCAGAGAATAGTTACAAGTATGGCACAATGCTCCTGTAAAAAAAATAACTGCAACAGGAAGCACTTACAGCTAAGGAAGCAGGTGGCAGGGATGAACCAGAGGGTGGCAGGGATGAAGCAGAGGGTGACAGTGCTGTACCAGAGGGTGGCAGGGGTGAACCAGAGGTGCTGTGATGAACCAGAGGGTGCTGTGATGAACCAGAGGGTGGCAGTGCTGAACCAGAGGGTGGTAGTGATGAACCAGAGGGTGGCAGGGATGAACCAGAGGGTGGCAGGGATGAACCAGAGGGTGGCACTGGTGAACCAGAGGGTGTTGTAATGAACCAGAGGGTGGCAATGCTGAACCAGAGGGTGGCAGTGATGAACCAGAGGGTGGCAGGGCTGTACCAGAGGGTGGCAGGGATGAACCAGAGGGTGGCAGGGATGAAGCAGAGGGTGGCACTGGTGAACCAGAGGGTGCTGTGATGAACCAGAGGGTGGCAGTGCTGAACCAGAGGGTGACAGTGCTGTACCAGAGGGTGGCAGGGGTGAACCAGAGGTGCTGTGATGAACCAGAGGGTGCTGTGATGAACCAGAGGGTGGCAGTGCTGAACCAGAGGGTGGTAGTGATGAACCAGAGGGTGGCAGGGATGAACCAGGGGGTGGCAGGGATGAACCAGAGGGTGGCACTGGTGAACCAGAGGGTGCTGTGATGAACCAGAGGGTGGCATTGCTGAACCAGAAGGTGGCAGTGATGAACCAGAGGGTCGCAGGGATGAACCAGAGGGTGGCAGGGATGAAGCAGAGGGTGACAGTGCTGTACCAGAGGGTGGCAGGGGTGAACCAGAGGTGCTGTGATGAACCAGAGGGTGGCAGTGCTGAACCAGAGGGTGGTAGTGATGAACCAGAGGGTGGCAGGGATGAACCAGGGGTGGCAGGGATGAACCAGAGGGTGCTGTGATGAACCAGTGGGTGGCAGTGGTGAGTGCTGAACCAGAGGGTGGCAGCAGGGGTGAACCAGAGGGTGCTGTGATGAACCAGATGGTGGCAGTAGTGAGTGCTGAACCTGAGGGTGGCAGGGGTGAACCAGAGGGTGGCAGTGATGAACCAGAGGGTGGCAGTGGTGAACCAGAGGGTGTCAGTGGTGAACAAGAGCTTGGCAGTGTAAACCAGAGGGTGCTGTGTCCACATACACAACCGCATGGGTAACTTCGGCATGCAAGCGGGCCGCGAACACGCAAAAAACCCCGCAAACACGCAAAAATGCCCGCGAACACGCAAAAAAAAAAAACATTCGCAATTTCACCCCAATTCGCGAATTGTGCGGATCGTGAATTTGCTTTCGCACGATTTCGCGGACCGCGATTTCGCTGATTTCGCCTATACTTAATTTAAAGGTTAATTGCAGTCAAACAAAAGAAAGTAACTAGGCCATTAACTTTAGGAACACCTTCATTTTTAAAGACAGCACACATGTAAAAATAGGATAGTTTTTTCACAAAAAGTGTATTTCATTGACCTGTAGAACAATTTCACCTTAGTAAATAAAATTATAGCAGTGCATTCAGAAGTATGTTTTTTAAGTGCTGCTTTTCAAACATTAATTTCAAAACATTCATGCTCTCTACCCCTCTCCCCACCCCCATCCTGTCAACAATGGCTTTGGTGATTACATTCAAGCACAGGTGATGGATTTGTTCAGCACGCATAGTCGCAGAGGCGAGCCACCGTAGGGGGCTAGGGAGCCGTCGCCATAACCCAGCGGCGAGCCCCCCAGTACAGCTAAGCGGGGGCAGGGGACGGCGCGGGAGACGCCAATTCGGCAGGAAAACGGGGTCGCCCCAGCAAGCAGGGGAACCCCGAGAGGTGTCCGCCCCCCCTCCACCCCCTCCCACCCACACGCACACCTTGCCAACAACGCGGTCAATGGGGGGGACGGGAGACAATCGAACAGCCCAGTAAGGGGACAGACTGTGGCCCAGGTACAGCCTGGGGGGCATATAAGCACCGCTCCCCCAGGTAGGCTCCTATCTACAGGAGCGGGGGGAGCAGCACGGCGACGGAGATTCTTGTGGTTGAATCTCGTGGAACCTTTGGACCCGTGGACGACGACGACGACGACAACAACACGAAGCCGTGCAGCCCCCACGTGGAGGACCCACAGAAGCGCCCAACCAGAGCCCCTTCACGGTGCACCAACCAGGAACACCAGGGCCGCCTCGAGGGAGCGGCCGGAGCTCAACCGGTGCCCCACAGCCCTTGCACAGAGCACAGGGCGAGAGCCTACCCCGCGGCGCAGGAAGAATGCAGCCGGAGCCCGCCCGGTGCGTCCGGGAACAAGGGGAAGAACGTCGAGGCGACCGGAGCCCACCTGGTGCCCACCAGCGGTCGGAAGCGTCTGGGCAGCAGGAAACGCGACCGAGCCCACCCGGTGCATCCTGACCACTGGTTTACCTCGGAGATGCGACCGGAGCCCACCCGGTGCCCCCACCAGCGGCCGGAAGCGTCGGGGCAGCAGGAAACGCGACCGGAGCCCACCCGGTGCATCCCGACCAGCCACCCGCCGGAACCTACCCGGGGTGGAGCGCATGCCCAGCAGAAAGATTCGCCATGAACAACTGGAGCCTACCCGGTGGGGGAGGTAAGGGGTAGCACACAACCGCCACGACCGGAGCCCACCCGGCGTGTGCAGGAGCCCTGAGAAGCGAGCCTGATCAAGGCAAACACCCCCTGTGCACGCCACCAGCGGCAAAAAGGATGAGGAAGGTGCCAGCAAAGCTCGCAGACGCGGCAAAGACCACAACAGCACTGAAGCGGCGGGCCCAGCCACCTGCAGCCAGCACGGCAGCGGCGGGACCGGACAAAGGGACCAACGACGCACCAACCAACGGTGAGCATATTAATGTAATTATTCAGGAATGTTGCAGAGCCATGGCTCCGCTGTTATTGAAGGAGTTAGGGGGCAGAACACGGGGAACGCAGGGTCGGCGGGGGCGCAGACTAGCGCAGGACAAGGGCCCTTGCGACCAGAGGTGGCCACAACCTCACAGGGAAAGGAGGCCACAGGGGCACCTTGGTACCTACTCGACCCAGGCGTGGCGCGACAGCAACAGATAGGGGAATAGACGGCAGCCACTCTAGACAGGGAGGGGGGGTCACCCACAGCAGCATGGGGGAATGTCCCGCTACAAGGCAGACCTACCACAGCAGTAGACATAGCCGGGGCCTACGCGAGACCTTCACCGGGCCCGCATCCATGACCACCAGAGCCACTGGCCTGTCCAGCCTCATTCCCTTGGCAGTAAAGGAGAGAATATAGCGGAAGGAGTTCATAGATATCTTCT
This sequence comes from Lissotriton helveticus, assembly GCF_964261635.1. Lineage (NCBI taxonomy): Eukaryota > Metazoa > Chordata > Amphibia > Caudata > Salamandridae > Lissotriton > Lissotriton helveticus. Next base: position 507,456,225 of record NC_136065.1, on the reverse strand, counting down.
CCCTGCTAGAGATTCAGTTAGAAGGACTGGACTTGACAACATGCGATAAGAAGGAGGAAGACAGGAGAGAAAGGAGAAGGGAGCGGAAGGAACGGACATTTGACAATTGGTTAGACGCGTTCAGGATAATGGCATACATCATAGTTGAAAAGTTCCCGCTCTGCTCGGCCGACCTATGGCTTTACGAGGCGAGCATACACAACGCGCAAAGACAGTTCCAGGGCGAGGCGTGGCTAGAATACGACAAGGGTTTCAGGCTTAAGATGCAGACACACCCTGAAATGGAATGGAACGAGGAGGACGTTTCAGGTTTCATCCATAAAATGATGGCATTGAAGGAAGCTTGGTCATGGGGGGGGAGAGGGGAACACCCCCTTTCGTGGATCCTTTCAAAAAGGGAAAGGACGTCCGTTTCAGAAGCACAAACACTTCAGCACAGGGAACCGAACGCACACAAGCGGGCCGCCAGCAATATGCTGAAAATTTGAGGCCAACGAATGCACATACGAGGCAGCATGTAAATTCCAACACGCATGTTTGGCATGCGGGGGAGGGCACCCGGCGGCAAATTGTAGGCGCAGAAATGACCCCAAGAGCGACAAAAGGGAGAAAAAGAAGCAATGAGGCAGGTGGGGAGGACAGCAGGGGGGAAGCGCGACAAGGACCCCCCCCCCCCTGGCATGGTCCCCCATCAACACACAACGGTTACGCGCGTTAGCTAACAGATACCCCAATAAGGCAGACGCGGAAACATTGGTACACGGATTTGAGAGAGGATTTCCCATACCATTCAGAGGCCCCCTCCCCCCCAGCTCCGAGAGGAACTTGAAATCAGCAATGCAACACCCTGGGGTGGTAGCAAAAAAGATAGAGAAAGAGAGGCAGCTGGGCAGGATCGAGGGCCCCCTTCCAGTCGCAGTAGGCAAAGAGCTAGTCATTTCTCCGCTAGGGGTGGTACCAAAGAAGGAGTTGGGGCAACTTAGACTGATCCACCACTTGTCATTTCCAGAGGGGTTATCCGTTAACGATGGGATTGAGGCGGAGGTGTGCTCGGTGAGCTACTCCACGATAGACGACGCAATAGACTTGATAAAGGCCACAGGCAACGGCACACTCATGGCAAAGGCAGACATCAAATCGGCATTTCGCCTTCTCCCAGTCCACCCGACAGCTTCCACCTGTTAGGTTTCCAGTGGGAGGGGCAATATTACCACGACAAAGCAATGCCAATGGGTTGTTCAGTGCCATGTGCCTATTTCGAGCTATTCAGCACGTTTATTGAATGGGCGCTACACGACCGCCACCCGGCGGGCGGGAAGCTGCATTACTTAGACGATTTCTTGTTTACCGGCCCAGCAAAAACCACCGAGTGCCAAGACACCTTAGGGGCATTCATCAAGCTAGCAGGTGAATTAGGGATTCCCTTGTCCAAAGACAAAACTGAGGGGCCAACGACCAAGATCACGTTCCTAGGGATTGAGCTGGATTCAGTCTCAGGTACATCCAGGCTCCCCCCCGAAAAGGTAGAGGACTTCAAGCGAGAGGTAAAAAGCCTGTGCGGGCGGAGTAAAGCCACACTGAGGGAGATACAGCAAACTTATCGGGAAGTTGAATTTCGCCACCAGGGTCATCCCAGCAGGGAGATTGTTCGTAAGGCGATTGACAAAACTTACGCGAGGCCTCACACACAAGCACCACCACGTCCGGCTGGGGGCGGAAGTAAAGAGGGACCTGGCGGTGTGGGACTCCTTTCTAGCGGACTTTAACGGGTTCCTGATTTGGAGGGAAAGTTGGCTCACCTGCAAACAGGTCGAGCTGTACACTGATGCATCAGGGAGCACAGGGTTTGGCGCAATCTTGAAGGACAGGTGGTGCGCGGGGCAGTGGCCCGACAGATGGCGCAGGCAAGGCATAACAGACAATATAACGTTCTTAGAGCTTTTCCCCATTGTAGTAGCTCTGGTGATACGGAGGGAGGAACTCCAGAACATGAAATTGACCTTATGGTCTGACAACAAAGGCGTAGTGCAGGCAATTAACAGGGGGTCAGCCAGGTGCCCGGACACACTGAGACTAATGCGACGTCTGGTTACCTTGCAGTTGAAGGCAACATAGACCTGCGGGCAAGGCACGTGCCAAGGGTGGAGAACGAGATAGCGGACGCCCTATCCAGAGACAAGATGAGCAGATTCAGGGAGCTGGCACCCAGTGCAGACGCAGACATGACCCCTTCCCGCCTCAGCTGTGGAAACTGGCTGGGTAGACCTTTCAGAACTGTTCACTCACGCACTAACTCCCGGCGCTGCAAAAAGATACAACAAATACGTAGCGACAGTTATGGGAGCAGGGGGCATACAATCATTGGCCAACCCGGGTGACACGCGCAGGGCAGCAGAGCAATTTATCGTCTGGGCGTACAAGGACAAGAGATCTAGATCATGGGCACAAGCCCACCTGGCAGCTGTAGCACACCATGCAAGGTTGGAAACAGGGCACAACCCAATTGCATCTCACTACATTAAAAACGGCAATGAAAGGCTGGAGAAGGAAGGAAGGAAAGAAGGCAGACACCAGGCGCCCAATAGATTACGTCAGATTAGGGGCGCTCCTAAGGGCGCTGGAGGGCGTAGCGTCAGGCGAGTACGAGCGCCTGCTCTTCAGGGCAGCTTTCACCATAGCATTCTTTGGGGCATTCCGCATCAGCGAACTAGTGGCCCCTGCCAGGGAAGGCCTGGCCGAGCGCTGCCTACAGGCCAGTGACGTAACACCAAAGGCCGGGGGAGTGGAGTTGGCGCTGCGGCGGTCAAAAGCGGACCAGGCGGGCACGGGGTCCAGAGTGAGATTTCATTGCATTCAGGACCGGTCACTATGCGCGGTATGCTGCCTGTTGGCCTTTATGGCTGTGCGCCCGGCAGGGGGGGGGGGGGACCTACTCAAACACAGGGATGGGTCACATCTAAGCAAATTCCAGTTCACAGCGGTAATGCGCCTCGCCCTCAGCAGGGCGGGCCTGCCACCAGGGGACTTTGCGTCCCACTCATTTCGGATAGGGGCAGCCACAACAGCGGCACAACACGGGATGTCCGAGACAGGTATACAAGCTGCAGGAAGGTGGCGCTCGCGCGCATACAAGACATATGTGAGACCCCAGCTACTATGACCAGCAGGCTTGCGGGGTAAGCAGGAGGGTGACCGGTCGCTTTCTATTTGCCTCGACAGGGAGCAGACCCCAGCTGGTTTGGGTGGTGGGTCACTCATTCATCAGACGGATGGGCGCATGGTGGAAAAACGAGGGACCTGCGCTCAGGGCCAGACCACGGCACACGTGCATTCGCTGGTTCGGCGGGTCGGGCATGCGAAGGGAGCAATTTTCGCCAGCCCTCAGAAGCCTGCGGGAAGAGGCGGGGCGCTACCCGGACATCCTGATCATACACCTTTGGGGGAGTGATCTGGCCAGCTTGGGGTGGAGGGCCCTACTCCTCGGGATACAGAACGACTTGGTAGAGTCGGCCAGGGCAGCCGGGCGCTCGACCATTATATGGTCCGAACTGATCAGTAGGCAAGAATGGCGAGGTGCAGAATCATACAAGGGGGTGGAGAACTCCAGGAAAAAGTTGAACCTCACAGTGAGCAAATTCTGCAGGGCTAACGGCCTGGGAGCAATCAGGCATGGGTTGATACACACGGGCTGCCCGGAACATTACGCCAACGACGGGGTACACCTCTCCGAATAGGGGATGGAGATCTTTTGGAGCAACCTCTAGGGCGCCATGGTGTTGGCAGGCTGTCAATAAATAAGGAGCCAAGAGGGGGGAGCAGCAGGAAGACGGCAGCCTCCCTGGTGGCGTGGCGAGGGGCTATCCTGAGAATGGTTGGTAAGGAGGCACACCGGAGGGCGGTGCGCCAGAATAGGTCCACTCACCTTCAGATGCCGCACGGCTGGGTGAGAGGGCCTAAGGACAGCGACTCTGGGATGCCTCACGGCTGGGTGACATGGCTACGAAGGGAAGGGGTAGCAAGCAGAGACGGCGCTCACAGCCCAGCCCCCGCCGGTTGGCAGGGCACAACAAAGTCAGAAGGTAGCGAGGCGGCCTACCTCTGGGACAATGGATATCCCCTTCCCGCGCAGAGGAGGCGCAAGAAAATCCAACCTACCAAAAAGGAACCGCCCCAAGAGGGCCAAGAGACAATAGCAAGAAAATATATGATGACATAACATGTAAATGCAAGATATACCTGTTTCCTTGTATCCCTAATAAACTGTATAAACTACGGCCAACAAATGACCACCACAAAGGCAAGAAGTGTAGTGGCTTTCTTGACGGGAGGGGAAGTACAAGGGAGAAGGTATGGGGAATCCACTGTGGGAGTGGGGCAGAGTGCGTGGGTTATCGCAGAGGCGAGCCACCGTAGGGGTGCTAGGGAGCCGTCGCCATAACCCAGCGGTGAGCCCCCAGTACAGCTAGGCTGGGGCAGGGGACAGCGCGGGAGACGCCAATTCGGCGGGGAAAACGGGGTCGCCCCAGCAAGCAGGGGAACCCCAAGAGGTGTCCGCCCCCCCACACACACACACCTTGCCAGCAACGCGGCCAATGGGGGGGCGGGCGACATTCGAACCGCCCAATAAGGGGAGAGACTGTAGCCCAGGTACAGCCTGGGGGGCATATAAGCGCCGCTCCCCCAGGTAGGCTCCTATCTACAGGAGCGTGGGGAGCAGCACTGCGACGGAGAATGTTGTATCACCCACCCACACCGAAAGAACAGCAATGTTGCAGGGCTGAGATAGGGAAGGCGCGTGGCGAAGGGCTACGCTGAGAACGGTTAGTAAGGAGGCACACCGGAGGGCGGTGCGCCAGAATAGGTCTACTCACCTTCAGATGCCGCACGGCTGGGTGAGAGGGCCTAAGGACAGCGACTCTGGGATGCCTCACGGCTGGGTGACATGGCTACGAAGGGAAGGGGTAGCAAGCAGAGACGGCGCTCGCAGCCCAGCCCCAGCCGGATGGCAGGGCACAACAAAGTCGGAAGGTAGCGAGGCGGCCTAACTCTGGGACAACGGATATCCCCTTCCCGCGCAGAGGAAGCACAAGAAAATCCAACCTACAAAAAAGGAACTGCCCCAAGAGGGCCAAGAGACAATAGCAAGGAAATATATGATGACATAACATGCAAATGCAAGATATACCTGTTTCCTTGTAACCCTAATAAACTGAATAAACTGCGGCCAACAAATGACCACCACAAAGGCAAGAAGTGTAGAGGCTTTCTTGGCGGGAGGGGAAGTACAAGGGAGAAGGTATGGGAATCCACTGTGGGAGTGGGGCAGAGTGCGTGGGTTATGAATTCATGTATTTCAAGGTCCTTTTATATATGATAATGAAGAAAAAAGGAGGGAAATTTAAATAAAACATTTGCTCAGGTTAACACAGTTTGCTCAAGTGGAGAAGCCGGGATTCATCCCAGGTTTTCTGGTTTCACTTTGCACAATCGAGTTCAGCCAGTATATAAACATGCTTTGCTTCCTCTACACCCACTTTGCACCCTCATCCTCCACTGGCATCAGTGCGGCCCTCGATCACACCAAAGACAAAACTTTGCGGCCCCTGAAAAATGTTTGTGAGTACCCATGGACTAGGAGGACTGCAAAGCAGTTGACATCCTGCTCAATAAAAATCTTGCCTGTTTAACTTCCTGCCAGGTCACGTCACCTGGTACAGATTCCGGTGCCTCCTTCACATGGCTATACTTTTAGACTGTCTGACCGAGCCAGGGTCGAATTGGTAATGCGGGCACTCTGGAAATGGCCAAAGGGCCGGAAGCCGAGTTCCATCTGTGGGCTGCTTTTTTGGGCAGCCTGGGGGCTGTCTGTGCTGTTAGGATGCCACCAGCGGCCCAGTGGGTGCCTGAGTGGCCTTTCTAGAGGCAGATGGATGGAGGTATCACTCCCTTTCTCTCACTGGGCTGGCCATTAATGTATGCCGATTGAGCGGGGGCAGGAGGCCTGAGCACAAATGATCTCAGTTGCATTCATGTGCGACTCAGCATTGTGAACTAATCAGTGGATTTTTTTTTATCTAAGTGAAGTCAATAAAACGTGCCCCCACCCTCTTTCTTTTCATACAACTTCGCTGAAGCAGTGTTTTGCGTAAAGGCAATACGCAAATGTGGGCCACTTTTTTTGGGTGTGCCCGGGCCGATTTTTGATCCCAATCCAACCCTGGACTGGACCAACATTCCTTCTGGCTAAGCCTAATTAGATTCAATAAGTATTGGTTAATGCTTTAAGATATTCCTGTCAAGAAATCAAAATACTTCTTTCTGTGTTTCTCCTTGCCTCCGCATATCCATTCCCTGCTCATTTGTTTTCTGTGCGCATCCGTCGCCTCTCTGTCCCCCCACTCCCTCTACCCACCCCCGTGGTGCTCCCTGCTGTGCAGTGCGAACCAGAAACAGCTCCCTTACATTCCAGTCACACGTGCAGCGTTTTTATTTTGGCAAGGGCTTTGATTTGGAATTCAGCCGCCGCTTTCATAACGATATCTTGTTTGGAGCGGCCTGGCTGTTATTTTTAGATAAGACTATCTCTTTCCTTCCAGTGAGTTTTCAACACGGCTTGAATGGCGTAGCAGAAGGGAAGGGCTTTTCGGCAGACGCTAAACTCCTCTAAGAGATGGTGGGCCGCGTATTCTAGCGCGAGGATGCTGCTTTCCAAAAGGAACTGGAACTGAGGAGGGTAGGTAGGGACTGGGCAAGACCAGCCACATAATAAAACAAGCATTGACAAATCCAATCGTTTGGGGCTATTGAATGCGAATGTTATTGTATGGCTTTATAGTGTGTGATATGTATGGATGTGGTGCTGGAAATGGAACACCTGTGATCATGGGAACCCAGAATTTGGACGAACATGGTGTAGTAGCAGAAAAAGAGTCGAGTTGTGGGGAACAGAGCTGTGATGGGAGCAGCGAATCGAACTTATTTGTAATTTCCCTTTGACTTTACAAACTCTGTCTCGAAAGAAATTATCAAATAAAATATGTTTAAAAAGTGTCTCACCCTTAAATAATTTGCTACAAACTGCTTGCATTTCAATGTAGCTTAGTGAGTAGAGATGCTCTCTGCAGCCATGCGACACTCGAATGCCAGTTACACTGAAAAAAGCTGTCATTTTCTTGTGACCTTCCCACGCTTTTAGTTTACTGTCTGTCTGTGTGGGCTTCAGATTAAGAACTGACGAAGGACGCGTGTCTTATCCTCAGGGCAGCACCTCTCTGGAGCGCTACACTACCTAGTAAGTAATTGTAAATACAGCATTTCAAATAAAAGCCTACTAAAGAAGATATGATGTATCTCATATAGAGCTGTAGGGTGGCAAGAGAGTTCTGCTAATTTGCATACTGACTATTATGCCGATCTGTGGTGCCTGTGATTGTTGGTTGGAGGCAGACAACTTTTGTTCTGGGCAGCTCACCTTCAAAGTGCCAGTTCTACTGCAAAAAGGCAAAATGCACACACTCATGTTTCAGTTACCCAATGCCTGTAAGAAGAGCTGCTCCAGAGTGGGAATTAGACTGCTAACTGACCAATGGCTGAAGAGGACTGAACCATTGTCTTGTTTTAGGTATTGTGCCTTGTGGGCAGATCCAAAATGGCAATGTCCGTTGAAGCAGGAAATGGCAGTCATAGGCTGACGAAAAGCCTCTCTCTTTGTATGGTATGTGTATGATAAGTATAATTTACAAAAGTTCAGGGGAAACAGCTAAAGCTGCCTTATAACTCAGACCTAAAATGCATGGTTAGGCACATAAAGCACTATAGAAAGGGAACTGCAATGAACTGCGAGACAATAGAGGTTTCAAATCATAACATAAGAGTGAAGTAGAGAAGCTAAAGCTGCAGACTCTGCAGTAAGTCTATAAAATGAAGAACTAGATGGCATTTGTAGCTGTCAGCAATATCTATGTATGGGCATTTTATACTAAGAGGAAGGGAAACCTCATCACATCAATGGGTGGGGGATGGTGTTAAAACAGTTCAGATTTTATTTTATGCAATGGCATTGAACAACATAGTCTGGAGAGCTGTTTTATTTTTGTTCATGTTAAAGCAAACACAAACAAATCAAAAGTATAGAACTATTTTAAAACTAAAGATAAGGTTAAAGTAGGCAAATTTTGATTTGAGAGTGTTAAAGATGTTAAAATGTCAGTGATCATTTCAGATTTTCCAAATGTAAGAGCAGAAGCATACAAAAGTTGAATTATAAGGCCATTTTATTTATTTATTTATAACGTTTTATAAAGTGCAAACATGACCAAAGCGGGTATCAGAGCGCTTTACAGGTGATACAAAGTAAGTAACGTGAGAACCAGTGGTACAAACTGTAAAAAAAACAGCAACTTGCAGTAAGTGACCTCAATACATAAGTTCAGCACATTCCAAGCTGATCACACCTTGAGACTACAGCTTCAGATCACCAGAAAAATCAGATGTTTAAGGAGCTTTTGACATCTGCAGGTAGCTACATACAGAGCCAAATGTAACCCTTGCCCTGCGAGAAGTGATGCACCACTTGCAATGCATTGATATCTGGCGCGAAACGCACCCCGGCATGCAGGGATACACATTCTACACACCAGCCCGGGATGTGTCCAATAGACTTGACTGATTACTTCTCTCAGGGGAGGCTTTGATGGCTGTAGCGCAGACCCACATCCTTGGTCGTTTTCTGTCTGATCACACCCCAGTATTGCTGGTATGGGGTCCGGCTTGCAACAGACCCAAGCTACTCATTTGTCATCTGAGACCAGACGCTCTTCGAGACACAGTGTTCCATGAGGAGCTCAGAGAAACCCTTGTAGGATTCTTTGACATGAATTTGTCAACAGCCACCTGTAGAGGAATAGAATGGGACGCTTTCAAGGTAGTGATCCGGAGTGAATGCCTCTCTGGAGTTGGGGGGATGAGACGGCGACTAGAACAGGACTTGACGATGGCTGAAGATGAGCTATCCAGGCTACAGAACAGAGGGCAGCAGGCAGCGCCTCATAATGAATCCCTGCTACAAGCCCATCGCCAAATAGGCGAGATATGGGACAGACTTGACTGCCTCACCAGACGGGACCACCGCCAACTACTACATAGAGAAGGCTGTAAATCGGGAAGGCTCCTAGCATGGCAAATGAAATGAGAACGCCCCCTCCCCACTTATACTGATGCTAACGCATCCAGACAGGAACATGGTCAAGACCCAAGTGGGGCTCAATATATATTTGCATGATTATTTGACTACAATATATTGAGTAGCCCCAGAGGCCACGCATTCTGTGAATCTGGATTTCTTAAATGATATACCCGTTCCCCGACTTATCGAGGAACAGGCATTGGCCCTAGATGCAGCAATCCAGTTGGATGAACTCAGAGAGGCCCGACGACCTCCCTGTAGAATCCTATCAGACGTACGCTGATCTGATACTCCCTCAGCTATTAGAGACCCTACAAGAGTATAACAAAATAGGAGTCCTGCCACAGTCTATGAGGGAGGCGCAAATTGTTATGCTCCTGAATCCGGGCCAAAAGACACGGGACCCGGGATCATACAGACCTTTATCGATAGTAGGTGTCAAACCAAAAATCCTAGCCAAGATTCTTGCAACACACCTAAGTGATAACCCAGCTGGTACATGAAGACCAGCTCGTTCATGAAGACCAGTGCAGATTCATTCCGAGAAGGGAAACAGACATGAATATGCGCCGCCTCTTGCATGTACTGCAATCAGCGGCAGTGGTCGCCCTGGATATCGAGAAAGCATTTGACACCCTATGGTGGAAATACTTGTGGGAGGTCCTTAAGAAAATGGGACTGGGCAGTAGCTTTATAACATGGGTTCAGCTTTTATACCCACAGCTGAGATCTCATGTGCGCACTGGTGATAGATATTGGAGAGCATAACCATCGAGAGAGGCACGCGACAGGGGTGCCCTCCCTCTGTGCCTTGGCGATGGAGCCAATTGCAATTCGACTAAGGCGAGACATGAGCAGGTAGGGTATCTCCATTGACGGCTGCAACCACGTAATCTCCCTTTACGCAGATGATGCACTCCTGTATGTTCACCAGCCGGAGGAAGCGATTCCAGCACTATTAGAAGTACTGCACTTATTTGGACAAGCATTGGTCTCTATATCAACCACTGAAAATCACTAATTTTCCCCTTGGCCGCACTGGCTGGGGCAGAAGCACAGGCCCTCCCAGTGGTAGAGTTCGGCCGGGAGACCAACCATTTCCCAAATCTGGGCATGCAGGTGACACACTGTCCACTGCCCAACACACACTGAACATAGTCAGTTATTACAGGTTTTGGAGAATCAATCTGTTTTTGGAATAGATTCCCCCTCTCGGTTATGGGACGGGTGGTGCTGGCGAGGATGGTCATGCTTCCCCGATGGCTCCATGCACTTCAAAATACATTCTGCAACATTTCAAACTCCAATTTTGACACCTTGGACAGCTCATTTGTCTTGTTAGTATGGGCCGGTGGCTGTAGTAGGGTTAAATTGAATGTTCTCAAATTGGTTCTGGACTGTGGGGGCTAGGACTTTCTGGACTTTAGACTCTATTACTTCGCTGAGGTATTACAGTATGCTGAACAATGGTGCACGGACAGTCCCAATATGGAAAATGCCCTACTGGCAGACTGGGGCAGGGGGACAGACCTACTACACAATTAAAGTCTCCTGCCCATATCAGTGCACTCCTACATATGAGATGAGTAGTTTTTCCAATTCGAGAGAAAATTCACCATTATCTATGTTTGAGGCATATGTGTTTACCAGGCATACCTCCATCCCATCTAATGTGCCATGTATCACTACATACCTGCCCGCTATGTCTGCTGAGTAGTTGTGCATTTGAAACGGAATTTGTGGATCTACCTACACTGCCACCCCGGAAAATTATTTTTATTTACCAAAGATATATTTAATGATTTTCAAAACTTTTTTACTAAGCTGTCTGATAAAACAAGAGAAGATTCATATAATGTCATTGATGATTTTCGTAAATCTCATCATTTGCTCACTCTTTCTTTCACGATAAAGCATTACTAGAAATGTCAACTTATTTGGATAGAATACATGCTTCAATAGCTTTTATTCCCTCAGGAAAATCTCCATGTCAAGATGGCATTCCAGCAGAAGTTCACAAATATTTTACATTCAATTATAACCTCATGAACTTGCTTTGCATAATGAGTTTTGTCAAAATGCTTCAATTGCAGGGTCATTCACTGAAGCGCTAATTGTTTCACAAACCCAGATAAGGAACCTACTATCCTTTCAATTATATAAATATTTCTTTAATAAATCAAGACTGTAAAATGGAAGCTAAAATTTTAGCAAAGATGTTATCAAACGTGCCAACTCTATTATTCATCCAGACCAAGTTGACTTATGAAAGATTATCTGCCAGTTACACTAGACTCATCTGATAAGTTGTATCTTCTAGTCTCTATTTACTGATTACTTCTGGTTTACTAGCCTTTTTAGTTGAAAAAGTGTTTGATAAAATAAGATGGCAATTTTTAGTCCAAGTTATGCTTTTGTATCCTTTGTACAGCCCTTCTACGAGTTTTGTTGAAGCTCTTTATGACCAACCTTCGGGTTAAATTTGTATTTATGGTATCACCTCTCACTCTCTTAATTTATTTAGGAGCACTATGCAAGATTGCCGGCTGCCCTCCTCTTTTTATTAGCTACTAGCTTACCCGTCGCGCGTTGCTGCGAACTCAGAAGAAAGGAAATTTAAGGAAACTTGTTATGATAACATTCAATTTACATTGTGTCATTTTTATTGAAACTTATTCATTTTAATATGGAAAACATTTGTTTGTTTTGTATTAATTCTGTTTATTTATTCGAGTGCTTGTGGATACGTGGTATTTTTTGTTTTTCCGTCTGGTGCGCACACAAATAAATCAGAAGGTTTTCCGACGCGTGAGCTGGCCACATACAGTTGCCCATGTGAGAAGCATGGATTCTCCAAATCTAGTCCACACACTTGCAGCGATTGTCCTTGTGCTTTGTTGATGGTCATTGCAAAAGTGAGTCGCACCGGAAACTGTAAACGTTCAGTATTGGAAAAATTATGAGGGCCCTGGGGGCCGATATTTAACACGTTTTTTTTGTTTTGTTTTTTTGCCAGAAACATTCGCGGGAGTGTACTCAACAACTTTAAAAAAAATTTTTTTTTGCCAGAAACCTTCGCGGGATTGTACTCAACAACTTCCTGAAGTTTCATGCCTATCGGATGAATGGTGTAGTAATGCATAAAGGACAAACAGACAGACATACATGTGTTTATATATATATAGATTGGACCTCTTTTGTGCATCTTTTGTATTTGTAAATCATTTTCTCTCTCATCCTCATTGCCTATTTTGCATAAGAAATTAATTGATTTTCTTATTTCAACAGAGATCAAATCTATGATTTACTAGCAGCTCAATTTTATATATGCTATTTGTACTATTTTATGTACCTATATTTACAGTTGATATAATATTTAGAAGGTTACTATTTTTTGGGGAGAGACAAATTTGCATAATTTGCTGTAGTGTACTTATGTGAAATTACAGCAAAATTACTAAGCCTGGGTGGAGTTCACGAAGAGTAAAATAAACTCTGATGCACTACGTGAAACTCTGCAAGTGGCGGAGTGCATTAGAATAATGCAGTTCGCTGTGACTTTTAGTGCCAAGTGCTTGTCCTCACTGTGCAATTATCGCGAACGGCACCATGCACAGCACAAGGGGGCGCTGCTTCCTTTCTGCTGCTTGAGTATATTTTTTACTCGAGCAGCATTTTTCTCAACTCAAATGGACGGTTTCTCAATGTGAGCAGTCGCGAGCATACGTGACCACTCGCAATGAGAAATCTGACTGTCTGCATTGAGAATGTTCGCAGGGAGGTTGATTTTCCACACTTGGGCTCGCCAACTTGACATTGACGATTGCGAACGAGGAAAAATCTTGCCAGGAGGTGGATTTTCCTCACTCGTGCTCGCCAACTTGACATTGACGAATGCTAGTGAGGAAAAAACACTCCACTCTGCGGAGTGGAGTTTTTTGTAACACTGCAATCTCCACGTAACGTGAGGAAAAATCACTCTGCTCCGCGGAGTGGAGTTTTTAGGAACACCGCAAGCTCCACGTAACGCCTCTGTGGAAAACTCCGCAAGCTGAGCAGAGTTCACCGCCCAGACTTTAAAATTACATGAGATATCACGGATTTAAGCGAGAAGCATAACCCAGCATCAATGCTATTTTCTTACTGCAAAATGCAACATTGTGTCCAAAATGGACTCAAGGTTGCTTTTTGTGCTTAGGAAATAGTGCTAAATGCAGCAGAAAAGGAATAGCAGCAGCCAGCAGCTGTTCACGCTTGCTAAGTTAACTGTTTCTGTGTTTCTCAGTAGGATATGTGTACCAAATAACGCAAATGGGTGCAATGGCATCAAAAAAGTACTGCAAATTTACTCAAACTACTCTGATTACTCAAGCATGGTACAATTTCGCTCAGGCCTTCTATTTGTACTTTATTAGATATTTGTACTTTATTAGGAACTTATCACTATTTTGTAGCCTTTATTATTCATGTTTTATAAAGTCAATCATATTTTGAATATATTTGATGATGATGTTAAATGGGCAAGAAAGTCAGAGTCTGTCCATGCACTGCAGTAGGTCATGTAAGCACTTGATGAAAATATCAAACTGATAATTGACGACCAAACATGCAGTCACTAAGAATGAAAATCTGCTATTTAATGGCAGCTTTATTTTCTTCAAAATAACAAGGTTTTGTTTGGAGGATAAACAATATTTATCCAAAATTATCGGATATCTTTATATCTTCATAAACTGTCAAGCTGGTATTTAGTTTCATAATTAGTAAACATATGCATTTATGATTTCCTAGTGATAATCACAGACATGTTCAGTTGCTTATACCTGGGCTTGATGCAACGTTCTTCTGTGGGTTTAATTTCATGAATTAAGTGGGAGCATTTCATCATTTATATAGATAAAGATTTTTGTAATTATTTCATTACATGTCTGAGGCCTGGCCATATATGAACACTACTGCTTTTTGATTTTTGCTTCAGTAGGGTCTCTTTAAGTTGAGCAGTAGTTTTGTGGTAAGTTCATGCATTGATTTTCTAGCTAGCCAAAACCTATGATTTTGAGATTTTTGTGTATTTTGATTTTTCCACTACAATCCTTTCAAACATATGATTCACAATCATATCATTGAACTTAAAAATGTTTTGGAAGATGATAAATTGGGAAATTAATAATAAAGCGGAATGAAGAAGTGAAGAGAATTTCTATATGTATCTTTCAAAATAAGCATTGGCAAAACCAGCATGTCTTGCCTTTTCAACCTCTTGGCTCTGCTGTACTGTTTTCTACTGCTATGCAGTATCAGGCAAAATAAATCGTTTTTGCTGATATTCTGCTGCTCTGGGGGAAAAAAATGATGCAAAAAGAGCCTAATCACATACATGCACTTTTAGGCACAATAATAATATGGTGGCCTAGCGTGATGACGTATGTGCACTAATGCATCATCACACATATGCATGCTACGCCACGATGAAGCAGCCCTTTTTTTTTTTATTTACCATTCCAAGGTATCTACACCACTTGGAGCTGTAACTAAAATAAATTTCACATTGGGCAGGGTGTAGTGTATTTAAACAGTAGGGTATATACTTTTAACTTATTCATGTCCTGGTAGTGAAAAACTTTTACATTTATTTTTCACTACTACAAGGCCTACCTTTCCCATAGGATAACATTGGGTTGCCTTATTACGTTTATTAAGTGATAACTTTCTATTTGGAGCAAGTAGGAATGTTCAGTATGGTGTCTGGAGAATGATAAATGAAATCCCTCTTTTATAGTAAAGTCAGATTGTAAGTCATAGTTCTGAAAAAGGCTCTTTTACAAAAATTGCCATTTTATTGTCCCAACCATTTGGTGCCTGCTGCCTGTATCCTTGGTCACTTGACTAAGTGTATCTGTCTGGCAGTTTGTCTTTGCGTATTGCTCCCAGACCGTGAGACAAGAGGGAATAGGTGTTGGCAGGATAGGCCATCTCTGACTTGATGGGGCGAAGCTGTTGCCTACCACACTGCACAAGGCCTCTGACTCAGCACACTCACAAAGGGGTTGACACTAGTCTTTTGTGTCCCCAGACAAGCTGGGACTCGGGCAAAGAGGTAGGAAATTCCAAACACCTCCAGTGGTTGAAACCATCTTAACCTTCTCCAAATTCAAAGCTAACATGAGGTATAGATATTGGAC
Source organism: Lissotriton helveticus (assembly GCF_964261635.1). Taxonomy (NCBI): domain Eukaryota; kingdom Metazoa; phylum Chordata; class Amphibia; order Caudata; family Salamandridae; genus Lissotriton; species Lissotriton helveticus. The sequence goes on along the minus strand of NC_136065.1, from coordinate 507,440,859 downwards.
CCTCAAACTTAAACTTTTAGTACACCTCTGGACCTGTGGGTACTACACAATGCCTGCTGAGCAGCTCTGTTGCCAGCAGGACAGCTACTTTACTGCCCTGCTACTCTGCTGAATTGTTGCTTGCTGCCAACTTGCTGAGAATGAAGACTGGACCTGCATCCTCATCCCAGACTAAAGTGGCTCCAGGGGTCTGCTGAGTGACCTCCTGTTCTGAGCTACAGGGACATAACAAGCTCCAGGGACCTCCCTGCATCTGCCCAGTTGACCAGCTGCCTGGTCCAGCTACTGGACCTGCAACTAGACCTGCCTGTTCCCTGATGCTCTTATTGAAGTGCATTCCTGATCGCCAAGAGTTGCTCACCATGTCTGGACTCCTGGTGTGGCATCTGTTGAGCTCCCTCTTCAAAGAAAGGAAAAATCCTGACTTTTTCGAGTCCTCACAGCCACGAACCGGCCTGTTCAGTCCAAGATCTAGTTGCCTGCGCGGTCCTCCAACACATAGGTGTGATGTACCTGACTCTTCGTCTCACAGCGATTGCCAGCAAGGCAAGATTTGTAGTTCATGCTACATCATCGACAGCCTGCGGTTACCACCAATGCGAATCTCCTCTGCTACAGTGGGTTTGCTTGTGTTTCACCCTGTTCACAATTGTGGTTGCTGCTTGAGTAGGGTTTCACCCTCCACAGCAAGTAACATAATTTCCTACAAATATTATGATCCTTAATCTATATTAGGTTGCTAGTGTGACCACGGTATTGAGATACAACATCAGTTTGTCACCTTTCACATTCAAAGTGGTCAACCAAGTTGCACACTGACTGACATGAGATGAAATCACTGAGAGAGAAGCGGATAAGCAGTGCTTCATTTTTAAAATAAGGAGTGCTGGTGCCAAGATGTCCACATCTTATTCTATTAAATGTCAGCGTGCCCATTACTGAGGCTGTGTGGTCCTGAATTCACCTCAGGCCTCTTTAATCCACTGCCAAACACCCCCTGCCTCTTTATCTCACTCATTCAGGTTCCTACTTTCTCCCTTTGCGATGCTTTTCCCATCTCTCTCTTCCTTCCTTTTTACAGTTTGTGTATTTTACCCTCTCTTGCTCTCGGCACATGCCTAATGAGGTAAAATTAGTACAAGTACCTAAAAATGAGTGGCAATCACCTGCTCAAATTAAGCACTGCGGATGGGCGAGCAGACCATTTTTTGTTGCTTTGGATGCTGAATACGGATGATTTGTCTTGAATGTATTTTTATCCCAATCATGTTTCTCACCTACATTTTACATAAAATGCAGACTGTTTGAGACGTCAGTAGCGCCTATGCTTGAGTTTGAGTGCCTTTCAGCAGCCGAACTGTCTTTAAGTCTGATTTGTCGGATCCTGCTCTCTGAAAAGTTAACATAAAACACAGCTGTCTCTGCCTGAGAGTTTGCGGCATTGGGACCAGGCAGCTTCAATGGGACTCCAGTTAAAAACGCATCAAATTCCCCGTTCAACTTCCATGTTTAACTCATCACACAACACATCTGTCATAGTTTCTTGCCTTCTATCATCAGGGGTGCTCTCAATACGTCATGCACGCAGCACTGCCAGAGGTGAGGCTGTCTTTGATCTCAGTTCATTGCTGTATCATTTCAGTTTCTAAATGCCACACTGCATCCCAGGAGAAGCATTCTTCAAATAGCGCTTCAAAAACTTTTAGCATTTTTTTTAAATATGGCCCTTGAGCTGCATTTTTCACCTTGTGTGTTTTTGTATGAGCACATATTTATGCAGGCTAGTTGAAATAAATGTTGCTGAATATCACATTATTTATAACAAGTGTAATAATAAACGCACATTAACACATTTATCGCTACAAGGTAAAGTTCAGAGCCTGTTATTATCTCAATACTGTGTTACTGACAGAAAACAAAGCTTACTTTATCACAGAATCTTGTGACTTCTTTGGAAAGGAAGCAACTCTGATGATAATCAGAAGGTTTATTCACTGTGCTTTAATGCTAGTGCAATGTGTTTAACTCCTTGCATCCTGGTTCTGGTTAAACAATTGTCCCTATATATACTTCATATGACAACACAGTGTGGCATAAACCATATATTCAGCTTCAACACAACGCAAAGATGCACCACTTAACAGTAAACAAAGAAATAACTGGTCTGTATCCATAGAGTTTTTCTTTTAGTTTCTTCTTTTATTCACAATATTCTTGTTTTTTTCTAAAACACAGCAGACGCGTTTCGTCCAATAAAGGACTTCTTCAGGGCATAAAAGCAAAACATCGGGCAAATTGTTATAATCCTGTATTGGATTGCACCGTGGCAGTGGGTGCAATACCAGTGTGCACACATGAGTGATGGGGGATTCCCATTGAACATATAATAATTAGGGATAGCAGGTCAGGTGCTAGGCCTTTACAGGGTACACTGTCAACAGTTTGTTCTCCATACATGCAGATCCATTGAGTGTACTATGCTTCTTATGACCATTGTTGAGAGGGGAAAGGGGAAAGGGGCATTGTTATGGAGGTGAGGGAATAGAGAGGCCTCATTATCCAGTCATATCTCATCTTCACACTCAACAATGTAAGTAGCATCATCGCATAAATATTTATTATACATGAATATATATGCATATATGTGAATGAATTAGTATTTATGCACACATATACTACCATTTGAAAAACATGTTTTTCTCGTTTGGTATGTCAGGTTTTCTTTAACAAATCCACAGATCGGCACGTAAAACATCTTAGCAGTTTTTGCCCACACAAAAAGGATATGGCAAGCTTTTGTGCAAAGGGCTCAAGGGGGAAATGTCACAGAAGGGGATGTGAACATTCTTGTTGTTTCCCCGAAACCTGAGACTTGCGCAGCAGTTTTTGAGACACTCATAATAAGTTATAATTCCATAAGGATAGTATGGTTTGTGAATCAGTTCACAAACTGAAAATTGCATATCTGATTGGCTAACACATTTTCCCACCAGTAAGTAGTCAGTGTGTACAACATTACTCCTGTTTCGCAAAACTTAAAGTGGAAAAATATACACCTTTTAATTAGCCTTTTAACATACCATGGTAAAACTTTACTGGACTTGATAGTCATTTTATCTAACTCATTAATATCAAAAGAAAGGGTTGCACCAAAATCACTAGGCTGCTCCGACTGGCCCTTGCTGTCATGTACAGCTCAGATTTATACACCTGCATGGCTTGACCACCCTGCCTCAGAGACCTAAGAACAATTAGAGAATCAGTGACCTAGGTACACACACACAGAGTGATAAGTGTGGCAAAAGGCAACAACGTACAGGCTCTCAGAGAAAGAGAACCAGGCACAGGGTAAGCAGTGTTGTCTTAAGGATTTTGTGGCCCCAGACAAGACATTTTTGGGGGCCCCTGGTTGGAATAAGTTTGAATTGTACTACACATTTTCTGCTAATCCAAGCCCCATGCTGGCTAACAAAATTGAAGCATGAGTTGAAGGTTCAGATAAGAGATATAGACAAATGTAAAATAGAGAAAACGTTTACCCAGGCGCCCTTGGAAGGAGGGGGCCCTGGGCAATTTATCACTTTCCTGTGCATTAAAATGTCTCTAGGGGTATGGCTGAAGTCCAATCCCTGTACTGACAACCTATTGAGTAGGGTAAAAGGCATAGGGCCAGATGTAGGTGAAATAGATTTACCGATTTTAAATTACCGAATTTTACCAATTCGGTAATTAAAAATCGGTAAATCTATGGGGTCGACATGTAGGTATTCTAGATCTGCTGGAATACCGAATCGGATGATTTCGGTATTTACCGATTCGGTAAATACCGAATCGGTAATGCCCATTCATTCCTATGGGCTATGAAGCCCATAGGAATGAATGGGCATTACCGATTCGGTATTTACCGAATCGGTAAATACCGATTTCGACAAGGGTGCAGGGGGTGTCACTTTGACACCCTCTGGCACCCCCAAAACAGGCTCGGGTGCCATGTGGCAGGCATACATGCCCTAAGGGCAGGTCTGCCTGTCACATGGCATAGGTGTGCATGCACACCGGAATCGGTATTTTACCATCAAATTTATTTGATGGGAAAATACCTATTTGGTAAGGCTCCTGGGACTCTGAAGAGTCCCACCTACATATGGGTGGCTCAGATTCGGGAAATTTACAGATTTTTTATTTTACCGAATCGGTAATTTTACCGATTCGGTAAAATAAAGCCCCCTACATGCCAATCACCTATTTACCGATCGGTAACGGCCGAAAATACCGATTTTCGGACGTTACCGACCGACCTACATCGGGCCCATAATCCCATAGGTCTGGACGCAGGGTGACTGGACAGAAATCTTGGCCAAATTTTACACCCTTTGGGCATGGCAGCTGACCTACAAAGGGGAAGACGCACTAGGTATAGTACATTGTTGAAGGTCTTGTCCTAAATCTTAGCATGCTGAGTATCGCTGAGGGGCGTACTAAGCAGATTCAGATGCTCACAGGCAATGTCCTACTCTCAGATCCCTTGGCTAGGGCATTTTCAATGGGGTGGACAGAAGGCGTCATCAGTGCTGTGTTCCTACTTTCTCTGGTGTAGATGGACTGGGTCCAAGCTATGGGTAAAGCCCCTTATTGTTAACTGAATGGAGCCACTTGTAACATAAGATCACATAAGAAACTCCTATTGCCATCTGGTGACCTGTTTCTACCTGAATCCATTGTGATGCCATCAGTGGTACCAATGGTACGGTGACAGATGATGTCATCAGTGCTTCAATGATGCAATACACTTCTGAAATCATCTGTGCTATCACACGTGGGTTAACACGCAATGCTTTAGTGGGGGATATATATTGTAGCTTATTAAACTTGTGAGTTTCAGCTACATATTAACCAAAACCTCTCTTCAACTGAAGTTTTGAGAGAAACTTTGTAATACCTGTTATTTTGAGATCTAAGCTAACCTCCACAGTACACCCTTTTCAAAGTTATTGTCAATTCAACCTCTATTTTTGAGAAATCTGTCTGAGATTTGTATAACACATAATATTTAGTAATATAAAAATAACGTTTTTAAGTGATTTACGTTTCTTTTTGTAACTATATAATTTGACTGCAGCTCAAAGAATCCACTGGGTAATGGTTTGTGACTGCCCCCTACCGGCACTAGGAATAGAGCCATGCCCTGAGCTTTGATTGCGTGCAGTGTAAGTGGTATTGTCATGGCCTATGGTCAAGCCCCGAAGTTCCAGGGACGTGGTGTATGCTCACTATTCACTATATATTGTGTTTTTCTCAACGCAGGGGGACGATGCCATGGGTTTGTTTATCTCCCAGGTAGGATACACTTGGGTTGTGTTGTAGGTGTACTCCCTCACATTAGCATGTAACGTAGCAGGGGACACCCTCTTTGTTCTGAAAGGAATCCGACAGCCCTGACACATGCCCCAGACTGTTTAGGCTTTTTGTGTGTGCAGAAACATGTTGGCTAGATATAGGATGGACTAGAGACATTATTCTCTTCGGTCTCCATCACCTTCACTGTTTTTAGCGTACCCCAGGTCCTCATTAGTAAAGGTGATAACCGAGGAACCTGGAGGTATTTTTAATTCAACTGGATCCCGACCATATGCTGTAAGTTTTATGTAGAACTCCCTCCTACTGCCAATTCTTCGCAGAGGTTGAGTCCACCCTGGTAGTACCACCTTCCCAGGGTGGGGAGAGGATGCCTATGATAAAGCATGACACAATATTGTGTGTGAGGCATCTTCTTCCATTAAGGATGGCCTCCTTGTTCTGATTGGCCCTGGGTGAGCAGCAGTAGATAGTTTCCATCCTTTTTGGGCATCAGCTTGTAGCTCTGGTTAAGAAACCCCCTTTTATCGGGGGTAGGGCCCTTGACGGGGGTAGGGCCCTTGACCACATCCAGTACCCATTCTCCCCTGTCACAGCACTGTGCAAGGTTGTGACTACTGTTGCCATTACCCAAGTGTTAGGTCCCACTGGCACAGCTAGCTAGGGATTGTTGTTACTAAACACAGAGAGAAACCTCTGCCCACAACTTGTGCCAAGTTCTTCGCCCGTTGCCACAAGACATGGCCTTTAGTTATTACTATGGTGGTTCAAGTGTTATTGCACTGCTCCATCAAGTCCTTATGCACTGTTTATCAAGGCTGTGGAGGTCAATCAAAGAATGGGTGCAATAGCCAATCAAGCTCCTTACTACCTTTGGCACTAGAGTTTGTAATGGGGTGTCAGCTCATCACCTGCACCAGTTAGAAATATGATGAATTGGCAGCACATCATCATTATCATCATCTACTTTATTCAGTTAGAACAAGCCATCAAAGTACAATTAAAACATCAATTAAAAACATTAGCAACATAAGAAGCCTTGCATACAGACCAGTATTTTCGTAGTACAATAAGACGTGCAAAATACAATATGCAATCAAGGGACGCATTCAATAATTGCGTGCCACCAATATCTTCAAGTATCTGTTCACTTAGTTTACAGGAGTGGCCAAAGCCATCAATAAAATGATCTTAAAACACAACATCGTACATACAAAAATACAGCATAATAAATACCAGTCCATATAAAGATAATAAAAATAAAATAAATTAAAAAGTAGGTGATTTTCAAATTAAAACAGTAATATTTGTCTACGCTGGAAAGCAAATGTAAGTAAAGTAGCAACACCTACAAATACCTCAGGTGTGGGGAGCATCTGAAAATATAACAGTGCATGTCGGGCCACAAAGGCGCCTCTAAGAAGTGGGATTAAAAACCTTCTAGTAAAACTATGATGAAAACGGCAGAAAAATACAAAGTGTGCTAGTGTTTCCAGGGAATGCTCATCACAGGGACAAACAAGAATTGTTTTAGGGTGAAACTGGTCCAAGGGAAATGAGAGCTGACTCCTAATCTGACCAAGCCAAAATCTTGTCAATAAAACCCTTTGCCACGCATTAGGCACAATCTCAAGGGTTCCATCCCTGGTGCAGTTTGAATCATCAAGTGCACTCTATTAGCAGTCTTCATCAGTTCACTCAGCTGACTTTCCCCTCCTCTGTGCTCCCCAAAACTAGATTTAATGCAATTTTTATCCCTCATAGATAAATTGGCAGGCTTGGAGAAAATAGCAGCTCTTCCTAACCGGGCACAGAGATCCAGCACGCCACAATATTGTACTTTTACAGCATTATAATAACTGGAAAATAGGTAAAGGTGTTTTTAATAATATTAAAGTTATTCCATGTAATCATATAAAATCTGTACCTATAGATGATTGTGTGGAGTAAAGGTTGCCAACATGTTTCGCCTCTGCAAGGGGTTTTTCTCAGGCTACAGTACGGCCCTTAAATGAAATCCACAGCTAAAACCATAAACATGGTCAGGGCTTTGTGAAACTGAGACACCCAAAACTGCAAAACGGCAGACATCCTAGCTTCTGTAGCAAGATAATGCAGAAATAAAAATGGAAAGTTGTACCCACGTTGAAGGATTTTTTAAAATCTGCAGATCAAAATGGTCGAAAACATAACCCAGATGCAGTTCCAACTTTCTGGTCATTTCCCTGAAAAAGCAGTTTAAGGAGAACTTTGTGATTCCCTACAATGGAGGATGTATATTATTATGTAGTAGCCTGTAGGATGCCAATAATACTACATCAAGGTACAAAACGTATTACTGTGATATTTATTTATTCATAAACTGCAGTCACCCACTGGCATCAAGGCGCTAAAAGAGTTACCAAATGGGGAAAAGGAGGCAAAAAAACCCTCAGGTTCAGAGTACTACATAATTAACAAAATAGATGAGTTTCCCCTTTTTCCCCACAAATCGGTGAAATACAATTTTTCACATGGGTGTTTGCTTGCCTTTCCAAACTGAGATGCCTGCGTCCCAGCACACATTGTCTATGCTGGTGTCCAGTAGCGAACATTAACATTAGACCCTCTGGATAGGGAAATAATACCTAAACTTCGGCCCCACTGCTTTTCTGTTTCTAAATAAAAAACTGTTTGGGGAGTTGTCTTTTTTTAAATAAAAAAATGCATGCAGTGCCACAGTAAACTGGTCCACAGCCCGGCGTTTAGCTTTGCCAAAAATGCTTCTATTGCACTTTGAACAAAACAATCCCCGCCCACAGAGTGGGGATGTTCAAATATGTTGATCGATATTTCGACAACCAGACAGTGGGCTACCTGCCAATCTCTAAACGACCCTGAAATTGCTGAGCAATGCGTTGTGTGATCTGTGGTATACAAGCAGCAAAATACAAAATCATTTTTCCTTCTCTGTACTTGAGTGCAATGCTCTGCCCAAAAACAACCGAGACAATCACTTGGGAAAGAAAATGTGCGGGTCTGAGTGGCATACACAAAAATGTCGCAACGGCAGTCGAACAATTCCTTTCTCTGACTTTGAAAAATACTTGTGAGTTAATGATTACATTCCAGTGACTATTGGAATGCCACAGATGGATGATAGGTGAGCTATGGAGTGATATTGCACCAGTCAGCATATAGAGGCTGGGCACACTTTACGAGGAGAGATGGTTAAATCTGTTTTGCTTATAACAATTCGAATGTTCAAAAGATGCCACCGGATGTTAAACTGTATTTTTGGAGCAGCGGATTTTTTCCCGATTTAACAGCTGCCGACATCTTTGCCAGTTACTGGTTGAGTGCGTTACAAGGGGAGTAAACGCATCCTTGGAATTGGGCACACACATCAGGTTTGTCATGCAAAGACAGACTCCGTTGTTGATTATGACAATCGATTATTTATACAAGGATTTAATCATATTCATTGATTGCAAAAGTTCATGAATTCTTGTATTCCAATTTTTTAGTTAAACCATGAGGGAATCATTACTGGTGATTTCAGAAAAATGCTCCGATGCATTTCGGGCAAGCAGTGCCCTTTATCAAGGAGCTCTGTGAACACAATAAAACGCTTTTACCATTCAAAACATAGCATGGATGAAGTTGCATTAAACAAGATTACATTTCGTATTCGGTGGGGGAAACCATGTGTGCTGGGGAGGCTGTGTACATCTTTGCCAGTACATTCATATCTGGCCTTCATTCCGTCGTAATGCATCATTTCAACTGCAGCTATTTAATATGTGGGGTTTATAAATCGTTGAATTCCTCCCAGAAGCTCAGAAAATATGAATGAGGAGTCAGGTAGCAGGAACCAGCTGGTATGAGACATATTTGTCATTTCCGCTGCATGACCATAATTCAGGGAGTTGTATCTGCTGTCATCCTGCAAAATTGTGGGCCGACTAGCATGAGAACCACATGCACACATCAAGTGGTTATTTCGACTGCTTAATTGACTCACCCTGACACCAGAAGGATGTACAGAAGGATGTATGGAATGTCACAGAATTCACAGTGAGGAACTTGCAGTCAAATGTGCCCAACCACGGGGGGTGGGTATCAGTTGCTGGCACAGTGCAGCATTTACACCCATACTTAAGAGCGCAAACGCTCCTGTCGCTAATGCCAGCTAGCACAGTGGTGCTTACCAAGCCATGGTCACGAATGGCAGTATCACAGCGACTGCCCATCACCTCACACGCTGCAGTGTTAGTAGCTTGGTCCAGTCTTATGCACAACGTGACCAAGCACCTTTGAGGTAGGTTCTGCGCATAAGGTCTGATGGACCATGTAGAAATCATGCTCTGGCGCCCATTTGTAAGCGACATCTAAGCTGCTTTCATGGGATGAAAATTGAAGGCACTTAATTTCTGGGGTTTCTCAAGCGCTAGGACATTTCCCTTTACAGTCTCTAAATCCACAGAGTACCAAGTGTAGTCCTGGTTCCTCCAGTTTTTGATAATTACCCTCCCTCAAGAATCATTTCCAGGGTTGGCGCTGACCTGTACAGGAATTGGTGCATGACATGGTCTGGAGCGCATTGTGTATTGTGGGGAAATATACCATCACTGTTAGAATGCATATAATGAATGTCTCCACCAGATGATTGGGATACAGGAAACCCTTTATACAAGATTCTCAGTGTTGCAATGACCACACCTACACAGCAACGTTGGTGCCATACTTTGGTATTTTTGTTAACACGTTAACTGTCCTAGCAGTGCTATGCAGCATAACCGATACACAATCCACAGCCTTTATAAATAAATAAATAAATCTGGAATAACTGGGCCAAATATGAACTTTCTAGATCGTGGGGCAGACCACATGCCCACTGCATGCCAGCCCTTTGGCTAAACATTCATATAGGAAATGGAACCTCCTTTTCAACGCATCCAAAACGCATCTGCACGCCGGGTCCTCAACATCCCTCGCGGCAGCCACATCACACCTCACCTCACTTGAGAGACCTGCACTGGCTCCCCGTCAACAAGAGGATAACCTTCAAGCTCCTCACCCACGCGCACAAGGCACTCCACAACACCGGACCAGCGTACCTCAGCAGCCGACTCAGCTTCTACACCCCAACCCGCCAGATCAACTCCGCCGACCTCGCCCTCACCACAGTCCCCGGCATCCGCAGTGCAACCTCCGGTGGAAGATCTTTCTCCCACCTCGCCGCCAAGACCTTGAACACCCTCACCATCCACCTACTGCAGACCCAAGACCTGCTGACCTTAAGTAGACTCCTCAAGACCTGGCTTTTCGAGCAGTTGCAGCATTCCCCACCACCCAGCGCCTTGAGACCCTCATGGGTAAGTAGTGCACTTTACAAATGCTTTGATTGATTGATTTGGTCAACTGTAACAAAGAAGGGTCTTGCCCTACTCCGGGGTAGAAGCACAATAAAGGATGAAGCGACCAAGAGAGCATCCGAGGAAGTGTGAGGTAAGTCCCTTCTGAGCCCCGCAGTGGTCTACCTACATAACGGGTAATGTCTAGAATTACCTTTCGGAAAGAATGAGGCTTCTGTCAGTGGCTGTGTGCAGGTCCTACTCCAAGGACCTGAAGCAGGGTTTCCCCGCAGACCTCCCCCACTTCTCATCTACCTAGGGTGGCATCTCATAGGCGCAACTCGCAGTATGTCACCCACATATCGAATAAAGAAGAATCAGTGTGTCAAGGAGCTGGTGAATCTTCTCCGCTCTCTGCCTGATCCTCTTGCAGGTTCTGGCACATATGGCCGCCATGAAACAAACCATCAGTGGCTAGGACCTGGGCTAGCGCCAGATCATTCAAGCTTTGGGTCCCCAATGATCTATCCTCCAGGATGAGGCCCGCTTTAGACTAGGGCCCTCTTGATCTTCTCTGCTCCAAACCTGTCTGATGGGTAATCCTTCTTTCCTGAACACAGATATGTTGTTCAGCTTCCTCCCTGGCCTCTTAACTGAGGTACCTCCAGAGATCTTCAATACAGTGCCCCAGTGGCAATGAGCTGCGTACGTCACATTCCCACTTCACACGCTCAGTAGGGAAGACAGCCCTTCAACAGATTCTAACAGTAAAGTTTTCTGACATATGTGTACTATGATATGTAAATTCGGAGCTGCCAAGTTTTAAGAGAGCCATGGGCAAGTAGATGGTCGAGCCCAGGTTTTTCTTTGCATTCTGGGACTTGTAGTACTTGTTTGTATCATAAAATAAGTCAGCCTACAAGTCCCAGAATGCAAGGGAAAAAACCTAGACTGGAGCAGGTCATCACATATGACCTGCGAAACCGCTAACTCTTCACTGCTCAGCCGCATAGTTTGCTATTTCCTTTCTAGCTCTGATAAGTCCCCTGCATGCACTGAGACTTTATCTTTAGCTATGTATGTTTTCCTACAATAGATATTTTTTTATCTCCTCTAACATTAAAATACCATATAAAACTTGGGACTATCTCTCCCTCCATCGCATGATTCAAAACGTGAGAATGTCCAGGGTAGCTCCTGGCATTTCTAGCACTGTATCCTGGCCCAATGCGATGCAAGATGGGGTGCGATAGGAAAAATGGCATCTTGATGCACCCTCCATTACCAATGGTAACACATTTGATGCTTCCTGGGAAATCTGCCACCCTCTGCTGGTGACGCTCTAAATGCTGCCTAACACTGCCTTACTCTACCTTCAGTCATGATCCAGCACCACTCTGTGTGCATTAGGTAGGCCGAAGGGGCTAACCATTAGCAATGGAGGTAATGGCACACGTGACAAGAAGGTGCATAGGTGAGCTAAACGTGCAGATATGAGAGATTCAGAATGTAAGAAATACTGAATGTCACATGTATAGGCCTGGCCTAGAGGTGGGGTGGGGCGGGGCGAGGCGAGGCGAGTGACAGGCTCAGAATGAGGCAGGCGTGCACAATCTGTGCTGCATTGTGAAAAGCCCCAGTTGTTTAGTATCTAGACTTGGAAGGCAGCCAAAACGGACATACAAAAATAGAGTTAAATAAATCAGTAATGAGTCAGTCCAGAGAAAGGCAAGACTGGGAGATGAGAGACTACCTACAGCCCAACTTGTATTATTTATTTCAGGGAGACTAAAGCATACAAAGGCTGTACGTTAACACAAGGTGGGCTGTATGCAGTCTCTCAGCCCATTAATCCATTACAGAATGCTGTAGTTCAAATGCATGTTTAATTGGAAAATATGTTACTATTTCTATGTATTTCCCAGAGATTTGGTCATAAAAAAAATCCCATGCTAGTCACCCAGAGTCATGGAACAAGATGGTGTTGGTATGCCATTTCCCACTGAGTAACTGAAAAGCATGTAATTAGTGATTGAAAATGGTAT